>NC_090658.1:109303304-109928304 GCF_013368605.1 Nyctibius grandis | reverse complement strand
TGCCAGGATGGTGGGCACTCGCCTCAGAGCTAAAACCAGCGTTTCTACAGAGAAAGCCCCCGAGATGTCTAACGCTTCCACCCACACAGAACTGGTAAGGAAGGAGACTCCATTACAGATGGTAGATTGCAATGAGTGCCCCGACCCTTCTCCTGGAAAAAAAACTAGATAAGGATATACAACTAAATCTAGGCAAGCAAACCAAATAATTCATGGTGTGATTGACTAAACTGTTCCTTTTGTGTTTTATGAGCACTGCCTGAAATCACAGCCTTCATCCTGCAATAGATTTTATGTATATGCTTAAATTAAATACTATAAAAGACATACATGAGTAAAGTTAACCATGTCCCTCAACCTTGCAGGATTAGCACAGATCTCTAATTCTGCAATCCATATTTAGACAGAACAAACAAAAGGGCCTTAAGCTGCAGCAAGAAAGGGTAGTGAAACACTGGAGCAAATGAAAAAGGGCATGTAAGAAAAATCTCCTTACAGGGAAGTTTTTAAGCAAATTAGGCAAATACCTGGCAAGAATGATATTTATAATCAAACTACCTTTCAAAGAGAACATAGATTAAAAACCTCCAAAGACCACTTCAAATTTAATTTTTCTTGATTCTGTGATAAACTGTAAAGTCAAGTAACAAACCAATCCAAAAATAAGTCAACAAATTCATCTGGCATTTTGGGAAACAGTTAAAAAAGTGGCTGAAGTCCAAAATGTACTCTTCCAGAACAATGAGACTGAGATCAGCTAAAAGAAATCACCATCCAACAGTCAATACTGTCACTAACCAACACCAGAACACTACTTGTTGTTATCATGGTTGAGTATGTTTGTTTTGAAATACTAGAGGAAAAGATTAAATCTAAAAAATGAGCAAGTAAAGCCATTGTTCAATAATCTATCCACTGTAAAACCAGACAAATATTTATACGACTCTAAAAAGGGACAATATAACACATTCCTAAATTCTATTCTACTTTACTGCTATGCAATATATCAACATCTAATATGCACCATGTATTGATTTATTCATAGACTTTAAACAGAAGCTGAGTAAATTTGCCACAAAAGTTCTGGGTTGATATATCCTTAATAAGGATATATCTCAGTTGCAGTTGTGTTCAGAGGCCTGCCTTCTAATGTTTTATTTAGAAGGCACTTAAGTCCCTCTATATAAGTGAATGTTATAGGTCTATTTACCTACAAAGTATTAGGAGACTTCATTTAGTCTTATTAGCAAAATAAAGAAGGGGACCACCCCTCTAATATCTGAAAGGAGATCTCAAAGAACAAACAGATTATATGGCATGGAGGGTGAGAATGGGTGCTCCAATGCCAGAATAAGCAACCTGAAGCTGACACGCTGCAAAACAGAAACCCAATGAACTGTCCAAAGAGAACTGTGCTGCAGACTGCCCCTAGCAGCAAATGACAGTGAATACACATTTTTGGACAAACATACACCCACATGAACACAGCAATTGAAAAAAACAATATGAACTTGTCTTATCTAAGCTTAGGACTTCTTTCTAAGACAGAATCAATTTAATTCTGGCAACGACATTCAGAAAACCGTGATTTTAACTGAGGTTAGCTTAGAGCCCACTTCTTTACAGATGCTGTGCTGCTTCTCTTGTTTCCTTTCACAACACTGAATACTGGTTCCACAGTTACCTGGTCACAGTTTCTCATCAGAAAGCCTCTCAATGCTAAATGATTGGTATCTCCCCATATCAACTCCTATCAGGTGAACATCTGTTCTAATTGGGAGAGGTAAATTTGAAAGGTTGTCAAGTCTTTGCCCAATTCCTCAGAACATCAGGAGTAAGACTTATTAAAACAGCTTTATCTAACAATTACTCTTAAATAAAATAGTATGACTGTAAGCAGGCATAACATGAATATACATGTGGCACTTGAGTGGGAGAAGCTGAAGACTTTGTCTTCAGTTACACTTTACGTAACTTCAGTAAGATCAGTGGCGCTGTATGGCTGTAACCAAATGTTGAATCTGGTCTTCAAATTCTAACGGAAATGAACCCACAAGGATGTACATCCTCATTTTGCTTATGTTGCAAAACAGTGACACCCACTGGCAGCAACAGTTTAAATACTTAAATGTTGCAATTTGGATCTACTTGATAAGAGTTGCTAAGATGTTTCTCTTGAGAAAAATTCATCACAGTAACGACCATGCAAACTTACCTGTTGAATCAGCACTACCATCTGAGTGTTCAGAAACTGAAATACTAATAGCATTTGGAGTAACTGCAACATAACCCTCCGGAGGAAGATTCACTGTGTACATTCTCCTGGGAGACAGAGTTGTGTTGTCACTACCTACAAAACAGAAAAAAACAAAGTGTCTGTCTATTGATCTTAGTATAGATTTTCTCAAGCGTTCTTGGAACTACAGCAGTAATAGTAAGTGGTCTCAAAAATCTTTATACAGGTAAAGGAAGTGAGAGAATGTCAGGTATGGAACACTGACATTATCCTATGGCCAACAAAATTGCACAGAATTCCATAGCAGCTTCAAATAAGCAAATACTCCACCGTTATTTCTTTCCATCAGAAACACTTTTTTTTTTTTTTCCCTTGCGTCAGACAATTCTTCTGACTTAACTTCAGAAGTAGCTTTTACTTACAGAGATATTTTAAGAGACAATCTATGCATTTTTCCCCATTCAGCATGAGCAGATGCTATTTCTTTCAGAACTGTTTCATAAAAGATGGATGGATGGATGGAGAGATACAACCTAATTATGAAGTGATCGAAGCAACAGAAAAGAATCACTGAACTGTGGTTTGTCCATTTGTAGACCTTTTAAACAGCCTACACTGTTCTGAAGGGCACAAAGACAAAGGGAGTTTGAAAGCCACACTTGACTAAGCCTCAGCAGTGCCTGCCCAAGAGGGCTCATCTCCTCATCCTTTCTCTGATTCTTTCTGTAGGTAAAAGACTGCCAATGACCAGCTTTCCAAGTATTTCATTATCTAGGAGACTATTTGTGGTGATGTCACTAGACTGTTTTTGCACTGTTTTTTTTCCCCTTTAAAAGGTATTTAAAAATACACGCAAGACTGGCAGCATAAACTTCGCATTTTTTCACCAGACAAGAAGTAACTCTGTAGAAATGAGAGAGACGCATCTCTGCTCCAGTTACACAAAACCAGTCCAAATACCAGACTGTGTTTTTTTGCTCAGTGGTGACAGCAGTAGAGATAACCACAGAGAGACAAAAGCCTTTCCAGAAGGCCAGGATGTCCAGGGTGTCTCCAGATGCTGCAATGTAATTTTAGATGGTTCTGTGTGTTCTTTTTACATTCAGCCAGCTCCATAAGCCAGCACAGACACAGCACTAGACTTCCGTTCTCGGGGGCAATTTGCCCCTTTTAAAACACATAGACACATTAAAATAATATATACAGTAAAAACATCTTTGGCAGGTGGACACAATTAACCTCCTTACACCACAAACTTGCTAGAAGATCCCAGATCCAAGTCTATTACCAAGCTGCAGCTATGGTTGGACTAATACCTAAACATTTAAAATGCAGTTGTGTCTGATAGATCCCTAACTAAAATTATTTCTATGTTTCTAATATGTAATTTAACCATACACATTGTATGCAAATATATAATTTAACTATACACTGACATTTCTTAGATAACACACTTCAAAGAGTTCAGCATGACTGATATCTTAGATATCCATGATAAAGTACATTTCTGAACATTCAAGGCACTTTTGAAAAGCTACATCACAGCTGTTTTCATCATCAGCATATAATTATTTTGCTTTGAGAACGCATTAGGAAGTTATTGTTTTTTCTTGAACAAGCCAGAAAACTTCAAACTGATACTGATGATGCTTACTTTAAAGGATAATAAAGGAAAAGAAATAAATATACAGAAAAGAAATAAAATACAGAAAGATAAAGAGCAATTATGTGATTTGGAAAAAGATGCACTAAAGATTAATTTGGAATAATTCTTCAACAGATCCCTTCTATGAAGACGATGCCAAATCACTGAACTGGCAGTACTTGCATTGGTTTTTCTTTTCCCTACCCAGGCTGATTAATGATGAAGTGCTAATTGGTGACAGTTTTAAATTACAAGGGTGTATAAATGTTTCTTGAGTTACTCCCTTCTGAACAATTTCAATCTTCCCCTTTTTTCCCTTTATATTTAGGTTTTGTACAACAAAGATGACCATGAAAACATTAAACTCAATTTGCAGCAGTCCTGACTAACTCAAACCCCTTAATCATAAAAGGAGTAGAGATATTGGGATATTAACTTCCCAGTACAAAAGAGTTACACATAACAGAATTTGGGGGACTATCTGTAACACCTCATCTTACAAAGAAAAACAGTAACAACTGTTACTATGTAAATGAGTGATGACTCAAAACATTTTTTTAAGTTGACCTGTTTAAATGGGAGTCCCCAAATTACACATTTATTCACCCCATATGCATCTTCAAATAGTTTACAAACTATAAATCAAGCATTAGTCTTTGCTAATCCTGTACATCAAGCCAAACTGTCACCATACCATTAAAAAAAAAGTAGACACACAGCTGTATGATCTCAGTGTATCAACAAATCTCCCAGTCTCAAGCCATTAAGTCTGGATTTTTCCAGCCTAGGGCCATAGTCTCCTTGGGCTAAGAAGAGATGGGTTGGTTATAAAATCACAAACATTACTGCAAAAGCAAATGGCTAAGCTTATAAAAGTGTGACAGAAAAAGGGTTTTTTGACTAATGAATGTAATCAGATACTGGAGATATTCAAGAATGCTCTTTCTACTAGTTAAAAGTCAGGAATCCCATCTCTGAAGTTTTATTTTATGGAAAAAAAACCCCAAAACATCTAAAGGATGTTTACAAAACCAAAAAGAGAACAAGTATTAATCTTAAAGTGAAACTAAGTATACAGAATAAATATTTTGAATCGAGTTGTCTCCTATTCCTGTTCTTCTCCACAACATTACCCACACGAAGAGCTCCTTTGCATGTAAATCAACCTTGAGAACAGAGTAGGGAAGTGCATCTGAACTACACCGTTACCAAGGTTACATCTGCAAGTATGTCAGTAGCTTGGCTAGCTATGTTATCTCTTGCTATCCTACTACAGACAAGTATCAGACCTTTTAAGAAGGAGCTGAGGGTAAAGCTTCCATCTCGCCTTAGCCATGTAAAACTGTCAACTGCCCAGTCTGTCATCATGTCAGGCAGATACAGTATATTTTGTTTTAAGGCTCTTTTTCAGTATCCTTAAACTTTCCCCTCCCTGCCCCTCAGAATGGTAGCACATAACACTAGCATGGCTCCAGACCACCTAAACACAAAGCATTCTTGAGCACACCTCAAATACAGACATGGCCAGAACACATGTTCATACAATCTTGGTCTTTGGCTAGTAAGACTGATTCAACCCTGGGCAGAGACTGAATCACTTCTAGCTTCTGTGGTGGGCTGACCCTGGCTAGCAGTCAAACACCCCCCAGATGCTCGCTCACTACCCCTGCAGCAGTACAAAGGTGGGGTGGGGAAAAAAATAGGAATAATGAGAATGAGAAAGCTCATGGGTCAAAGACAGAGAGATCACTTACCAACTACTGCTGTGGGCAAAACAGACTCAACTTGGGAAAATTAACTTAATTCACTGCCGATTACTGGAAATGTTTATTTTCTGACTCAGGTATTGGGAAACAGAAACAAAATAAAAAGAAGCAAACATTAAAACACTTAGGAAAAACACCTTTCCTCCCCAGCTCATATTCACACCAAACTGCTCTCCTCCCTGCAGGTTACACTCAGTCCCTTCAGTGAGGAAACGAGCAGTGCAAGGTGGTGGTGGTGGGTGGAAACACCCGACTATCACCTCTCCAAATGGAAGAAAAGAGTTCATCCCCAAAAAGGGGTCTTTACAGAAAAGCACAGGAAGAGAGGGATTGATGCTGGATCAAATCCAAGGCCTGATTAGTTCAGTGTCATACCTTCTACAAAAGTCAATATTCTTAGTAGGCACTTACTGTGTGGTGTCACAGTAGATATGATCTGGACAAAAATAAGGCTTGAAGAAGGTCTGTTACCTCCTTTAGAAAGTTTGTATTAAAGTATGCTTTTACTTATTATGTAAGCTAGAATATGAGCATTTTCTAGCTATTCCTCATTTTTATTACATATAAGTGAGATTGAGACTACCACCTGAAAACCATGACAACACCCAATGTACATATACAACCCCTCTATCTCTACACAATATAGACACACTATCACTTTCCCCTTCATTGACTAGCAAAACAATTTAAAGAGAGTACACATGCAAATCCTGAGCAAGAAAGTTTTATCTCCTCTAAAAAACCTTCATAAATTGAAGCGTAGCAAAGGTGATACCAGTGACTAACCGTAGAACATACACACCTTAAGGGTCCTCCTGAGCTGTGGTACTGAAAAATAGCTACTTTTCCAGTTGATTATTGTGAAGACATGAAACTGTCCTTCATCAGCATGAGCATTATAAAACAGATCTGGTGATCCTAAATATCCTTCTTTACGGTGAGGGTGACCGAACACTGGAACAGGCTGCCCAGAGAGGTTGTGGAGTCTCCTTCTCTGGAGACATTCAAAACCCACCTGGACACGTTCCTGTGTGACATGATCTAGTAATCCTTCTCCGGCAGGGGAATTGGACTAGATGATCTTTCGAGGTCCCTTCCAATCCCTAACATTCTGTGATTCTGTGATCCCCCCATCCCCCAATGTATACACATTTTTGTTCAGATGATATGCAAGTTCCTGAACATCAAGCTATAGTTAACTTCAGTCTTATGTTGTGTACAATTATCCTCTGTTCACAGGTTGACTATCACAGGATTGTTTTCCAGTCTCAAGTCAACACACACACTAGAGTGCTTTCCAGAAAGACAGAACCTTTTAGCTCAAGCAGTCTTCTGTGCAACCGGAAAGTACAATTCCTTTCTTTGGGAATGCTGCATAATTCCTGCTGCTTGACCTCAGTCTTCAGCAGGATTCTCTCCCTCAATACTAGGTAAGTCACATTGGGTATAGAGAAAAAATGATGATGATAATAGGCAGTCTAGCAAAGAACAGACAGTCACTTACTGCTAGTCATTTGTTTTACTCAAATGATAACCATCACACAATAATGGTAATGTTGTGTTGCTTTGCTAGGTGATTGGAGTAATTGATGAATTATTTCTGTACAAAGTCACTACTGCAGGTAGGAACTTGCCTCTCACAAAATTATGGAACTCCCTTTATGGAGAGCTAATAAATATGGTTTACTATTACAGTTTCATTTACAGAATCATAGAATCAACTAGGTTGTAAGTGACCTCTGGGATCATCGAGTCCAACCTTTGACCTAACACCACTGTGTCAACTAGACCACGGCACTAAGTGCCACATCCAGTCTTCCCTTAAAACACCTCCAGGGATGGTGACTCCACCACCTCCCTGGGTAGCCCATTCCGATGCCTAATAACCCTTTCTGTGAAGAAATTTTTCCTAATGTCTCACCTGAACCTCCCCTGGTGCAGCTTGAGGCTGTGTCTTCTAGTCCTGTCGCTAGTTGCCTGGGAGAAGAGGCTGACCCCTACCCTGCTACAACCTCCTTTCAGGTAGTTGTATACAACAATAAAGTCTCCCCTGAGCCTCCTTTTCTCCAGGATAAACAACCGCAGTTCCCTCAGCCTCTCCTCATAAGACTTGTTCTCTTGACCCTTCACCAGCTTGGTTGCCCTCCTCTGGACTCTCTTCAGCACCTCACTGTCTTTCTTGAGGTGAGGGGCCCAGAACTGGACACAGTACTCGAGGTGCGGCCTCACCAGTGCTGAATACAGGGGGACAATTACTTCCCTAGAAGTAATTCCTTTAGCTTGTTTTAACACCTCTACAGTGCAATCTTACTAATTTAACTAATAGAAAAATTTCTCTCATCTGCGAATATTAGTGTCCAATCCATCCTCTCATTATTTGTACTTTGTTAGAATAAACAAGGAGAGTCACTCAAGCCAGTTTTTGGCTGAAGAAGATACACTCCTTTGAAGGATTCTTCATCTCTTTCTAAATAAAAAAGTTTACTGAATGTCTTTTGGACATCTAATTATCTCATGTTACATTATTTGCCACTGCCACATATTTTATTGGCACCAATACCTGTAACAGAATACTGAAAAAGTATTTTCTTCTGCAGAGTTCACTTTAAAATTCTAAAGATGTCTGCTATTCAGTTTTGAATTATAAATTTCCCTACTTGACAGGTAAAACTTCAAAGTTCTATTCCAAGTTGCACACTTATAGATTCAAACAACAAATTAGTGAAAGAAAAAAATCAGATAATTAAACAGATCCATGTTGTCCTCTGGCTCAGAAAATCCTCAAGCAGCAAACTGTTGGAGAACATCGTGAGGAAGCAGTACAATACACTCATTTTATTCCAGTAGCCTTTTTGACAATACTGTTGGTCACTCCATACTAGTGTAGACAGCAGTACTGAATTTTTTTGATTGACCTTAATTTCTGCTACTTTATTCAGTTACTTTTAAACAGAAGAAGTACACCATCCTTTGATGTTCAAGAAATAGCATGTTTTCACTGCATTCACAGATTTTTTCTGCAGAAGCCTAGCCATATTACAGAAGGCTGCTCTCGATTCTCAGTGTGTTTACCATTTGTGTCTGGTAGCATGTTGTCACTCAAGTCAGTTCATTCCAACCTCCCTCCTGACACTTCACATCACTAGAAGTGCTTCACTTCATTAAAAAGAAAGTCTAGATTACAGAGGTTGCTCCCTCTTCTCTAATAATGGAAATTACTATAAAGTAAATGGAACCAGTACTTATGGGAGTCTTTCCTAAGCATTCCTTTTTATGACTTGGTGACTCAGTACACTTGATTAGATAAATAAAACTAGGTCTTCAAGATTTATTTTCAAATGAAAATTCCTTTTTCTACCCACAGCCCATGGCTCCTTGGCCTGTAATGACTTGTGTCAGTTATGACACTGATGGAAAGCCAACAAGATGGATGAGCACAAATAGCTCCTCTTTCATCCCACCTTTCCCACGTGTAAGGAAATAAGACTAGTGTATGACAATTTGTACCTGATCCTCACAACCATCAGCCTTTTTGGAGCTCAGATGAGCACAAGGTTTCAGTAGGCAGATCTCTTAGGGAACTAACACTTGCCCATGGCTTAGGGTCTGGAACCAACTCCTACAGCAGCTTCCCCTTCTCCTCTGAAGACCATGTAAATTGCAGAGAATGGAAAAGGGTAGCTGAAGGCCCACCTTTCAGTTTGTCCTTTCCAACACACTAAGATAATGACTAGATTTTCAGTGAAACCAGATACAATCATTCAGTGGTACCCATGAGTTTGGTGGGATTCCCAACGCTTCTCACCTAAGCACACTGTAATATTTTTTGAAAGAAGGGTCTACTTAATATTTGACAAGCTACATTTCAGCCTTCCTGTTCAAGCATAAGTATGATTAGAAGGGAGGGGCATGTAAAGAGGAATAATGATAGCACCCAAATGAACGATGATCCATGCACTCGTATTAAATGTCTCAAATGCTTAGTTACCTTTTTGTTAAGCCCTCTGCACTTTGGAAAAGCCATCTACTTTGGATTTTATTTATTCTGTTTTTAAATTCTGTTTTGCGTTTTAAAGTAACTTTGAATTACATTAAAATCTACTGTACTAAGGTTCAAACACCTGTTACAGGTTATCTTAACACTTCCTTATTCAGATTCATCATCCAATTGAGAAGCATGTAACTATAGTGTTGTCACCCAGCAGTGCTGAGATCTTCAACTCCTAAAATTGCTGTTAGGGTTTATTCACAATTAAGGGCAATCAAAGCCCTCTTCTTGAGGGCTTTAGAATAGGGTGGGGGTTTTTTTTGGTGGCAATTATTTGCCCAGGAATATTTCTCAAAACTGTCTCATTACCTACTCTGCAGGCTTAGTGAAGTCTTTCCCATACAATAGCATTTTGCCACACTGTCTTATGATTTCTGTCATTGTAAAGGCTGGTAGTTTATTTTGACAAACACATTTGCACTTCTTACACTTTTTATGGCTATTTATTTATTTCAGTGCAGATTGCAGAATCTTCAGTATAAAATTAACATTCTCTTCCACTGAATACTAGGCCTTAACATATTCTCATTTGTGTTAACAGCAGGAATCCAATTTCTTAGGAGCTGAAAAAGGTGCAACATAACCTAAAAACTAATATAAAGGTGTTTTCCTATTTTAAACTATGCCATAGGTCATTATACATCTATATAAAGGGGAAGAAAAAAAAAAAGAAACCACAAGGCATTGTTTTCTCTTGCTTTTCATTCCTTACAAGCATTTTTTTTATGGTTAGTAAAAATGACATCATCATCTAAGTTTGGTTTAAAACACATTTTAAACTATTCTGTTTTCCGTTAATTCCAGTGGAATTCCAGTGGAATAATTGCGAAAGTTATGAATGAAAGTGACATGGTCAAACTTGGAATTTACAGACCTTACATCAACAAAGTTTTCAGGGAAGAGGGAAGAGAACAGGTTTGATGCTCAGAGGACTGTAACGTTAAAAGAACAAAACAACTTGAGAAAATCTTCAGAAGTACTTCCTCATAATTGTCTTTTCCTTCAGCTTGATGGGAACCAAAAACTTCAGAAGGAAATTGAGGTCATAAAGATATACTCATTTTACAAGGCCCAAAGTTGGGAAGGGAAATTCATAAAAAACAAGGAACAATAGCACCCAAATTTATTTCCCTCACCACCTCCCACATGTACACTAACTCAGATTTTTTTTTTTTTGGACACCTAGAAAGGCTGTATTACTGCCCATTTTATTGGGGACAGGACTTACTATTATAACTCAGCCACAGTTTCATTACATTAGAAGTGGCACAGATAAAAAACAGATAAAAAAAGTAGAAATCCTTCTTCTTGTTCTCACGCATTGTCTGAGGAAGAATTTTTACCTATGAACCATTAAAACATCTACATTCCCTTGGAAAAAGTAATGAAAAGAAAGCACAATACAAAGTGAGAGTGAAGTAGGGGAAAAGCCTCGATCAAGGAAACTAAGAAACAGAACACTTTCCAGAACAGAACCTGACTACAGGCAGATGGCAGTTTTAAAATTACAAGACAGCTAATTTAAAACATGGTACAAGCTATTTTTTGTTTTCTGAAAGTTGAATATGTAAGGTAATGATGAAACAAAATATAGAGCTAAGTGTTAACTTAAAAGCTTCAGTGTCTCCTGTATGTCTTGGTATATGCTTACAGGCAATATTTTGATTAGATGTCTAAGATTTCTAGCTGTATAAACAGGAGAATAAAACTATCTTAACATTAAGTTATTACTCAGCTCAATTATTTCTCCTAGTGCTGCAGATCTTATTTGTTCAACAGACCTTTCAAAAGCCAAATACATCCTGTCAATCAATATATTTTTTTAAAATAAATGGAACAACACTGAATCTAAAAGGCCATGTCTAAGTTGCAATTAGTTAATTACCCTCACTGATTAAGTGATTATATCATTACTGAGATCTACCTGAAACTAGACCAGGAAATAAACAGATGCGCTCATCAGAATAAATGCAAACAAAGTTTAAGGTTTTAAACTTTTTTTTTTCCCCAAAAAACACACATTTTTTTATTCCATAACTGGAAGTAATTGGTAAGAGTCCACTCCCGTTTGTGTACAAAAATAATGCAAACCACAGAACCACAAAAAATTATGGAAAAATCATTTGCCCTGAACTTAATTCAGTACCAACTTCACATTACATGCATTTCCTCTTTTCAAATAATGGTTAGAGGGTACAGTTGGTAGGAAAGACAAGTAGGACATAAGCACGTGTAACAGCAGAAAACATGAAATTTGACTCCAAATAACTACCATTTTGACAATGACAGCTTGAAGTAATAAACTCCCCAGAATACACAGGAGCAGGAGAGGCATCTTGCGCAACCTTTTTTGTCATCAATACACTAAAAATAATTTCAAACAGAGATAAGGAGATAAGGTGGACAGTAAGAATGCTAACACACACACAATTACTATGCTTCAGTTAGAGTCACCTCAGGACTGTCTATCACCCCTTCTCCAGCTGAAACAAGACCATTTTATCAAGCTCTTACACAAGCCATTTTTCTGTTTCCTTTCTCAAGATAATTAGTTTTCCTGCAGCTGGCTACATTTTAGGTTTAGAGCCTGTTTACACTTAACAGCTAAAGCTGGCATTTTCTACTCCAATTAGGCAACCGCTACATACTATTAGATAAGCTACTTAACTCGCTTTCAGTTGCCACCGAGGCAGCAGATTTCTCTATGACAGCTAAGCAGTTTGAAATGAAGATGTAGAAGAGAAGAACGAGTGAATGTATGTATGTAAGAACACTGGAAAAGGAAGGAATCTGCCAACCAGCAGCGAAAAAAAAAAAACCCTTGCTAGAAGAACTGGAGACTGGACTACAAGGCTGTTTCTGTCACAACAGAAGCTACAGATGATATACATGCAGCCCACTCAATCTGAACAGAGACAGGGTTTTTGTCTGTATTTTGGTGTCGTTCCCCCCCCGCTCCCTGCCCCAAGCCCCAGATCTCTACATTCCCCCCAAGCATACAGCTACCAGCTTGTAAATCTGGTTGGGCACCATTTCAACCATAACCACCAGAGGTTCGTGCCTTCAGTCAAATACTCTACTCACTTCTGGACATATCTATCTCATTTTCACAGTGTAATGCCACTGTAATATAGCATGTAATGAGAGAACTTTTAAACCCTTGAAAGAAGAACTAAGAGTTTGTTGTATAATAATTATAATCTCCATTGCTCTTTAGCTTATTCACAATAAACAGCTTTTCGAAGTCATTAACTAAAATGAAGCTGAATTGTTTAACAAGTCTCTAAAGCTGTTTACTGCATTGGGTACTGCTACAGTTTAATTTCTCAAGCATATGCATTTCATCAATTCGATCAACTAAAAGCCAGGGCTGTCCACGCATATTTTGAAGACAAGCTTTGTCTTCTAGGCACTTCTGTAATAGAATGGCTGCAGGAAGACAGGATTAGGATGAGTAAGGACACAGTCCAGGTGTCCCAGTGATGATTTCTTAAACACAGTACACTGTCAGCATTAATAACTTCAATGGAAAAAGGAGAACACACACACAAAAAAATCACACAACCATACTGCACTTTGACAGGAATTCCTTATATAGGATAACAATGCTGGGATATTTCATAGTTGATAGACATTCACATTTTTATTTAATAAATATGGAGTAAATTGCATTTTGTCTATTTATATAGCATAATATGGATTCCCTTCTTAAAAATAACTAAAACTTAGTAGCAATAGTAGCTTAGCATTTTTTTTTCATTACCTCTTACTTAAATAAATGAAGGAGACAAAAAAGATCAAATAGGTTGTGTCTCCACAAGATCTGAGACTTTGCCTATGCTCTCTGCATTTCAATTTGCTTTTTCAGCACCAGGGAAAACACAAACACCGAAAGGGGAACAGCACGCTTTATACACAAAAACTGAATACTATACATTTCACCTGTATACAATTATCCTTCTTCAGCAACATTTAAGTTGAATTTTTATAAGGAAAACACTAAACACCAACCAGTAAATCCCGAGTACTTTAAAAAGTGGTTACAATTCTGACCAACAAAAAGGCCTGAGACTAAGGAGGCCGTTAAAAAAACCAATTCTACAATTAGCAAGTCTCTAGTCAGAAGCATACATTTCTACTTTGAATATATAATATAAAAGGTATTAAAATAATTAGTGAGGTTTTAAAGTATCAACAAAAGTAAAGAAATCACAGAACTGCAGACCTCAAGAGAAACATTCTCCATGAAATTAATGCTTGTTGCAAATAGATCCTGCCCTAACAAGGGTCAGAAACAAACAAAACCGATCCTCAGAACAAAATTTAGTCTAAGGCCATATCCAGGCTAGTAATTCATACTTAGAAATGCTTTCTCGGTCTTTTGCCAGACACTTCTTTTTGCGGTACAGCAAGTTTTTAAGCATTTATAATACTGCACTTGGAAGCATATTTGCAAGCCTAGGGAAAAAGAAATTAAGCCCTCTTATTTGTAGGAGCTTGCAGTTTCCCATTTGCTCTCTTTAACACTTTGCCTGCCAAGAAGGCTCAGGTTTATTACGTGTATGAGTAACTTTTAAATGGTTTAAGGTAATCAAGCTGGTTATCTAGACCCTCTTTAATTTTATGTTGAAGGAAGAAAAAACTCTTTTCTTCTTCTGAAATTAAGGACTAGAGGTTTCTCAAGGGGAGAAATGTTTAGAAAGCCTTATCTAATTGTCCTGGGGAGGGAAAAACTCCTATTTTGGCTACATTCATTTTCTCACTGAGTATTTTGGTAGAATAAGGGAAAAAGATCCGATTTAGGACAACTAGAATCCAAAGGGAAGGTACACTTCAGTATGCCCTTGAATAGAAATTCTGGCCACAGGCAGGTCGTTGGTTTTTTTTTAAGTCACTTAAAAAAAAAAATAATTTCTCTTTTCAAGAGATAAGATATAAGTGACTACCCTCCTTGTCTGGGGGTCAGAACAAGCGCTGCACCTCCACATGTTTTCTCCATCCCTAACAGAACTACCACCTTCCTAAAGAAAATGCAAATACCATTCAGAAGATCAGTCTGTAGTCAGAAAGTGCAGCATCCCTCAGAATTTTCCTTCAATCTCCAGTTATTCTGGGTCTTATTGTAAGCTTTAGTTCCAGAACTATATGGGGAGCTTTATGGGACAACCCCTTCAGATACTAAATTATTGATCTTCCAAAATTAAATGAGAACCAGTCATCAACACGGGTCCTGGTCTTCTATATACTTGAGTATCTCAACTTCAACTTGGTCTCAAAAGGGTCATATAAATGCAAATATTTACAGTATATAAAAGTATGACCTTTAAATTTTATGGGTATAAGTCCCTATTATGCTTCAAGATACAGACAGTTAAGGCAATGCTGCAAACTGCATTCCAATAAAAACAAGAATCGGGGGGTGTGTGTGTGCGCGTGCGTGTGTAGCTTGTGCATACCAGTAATGGTATTTTCACAATTTGAAAATAACTCTTAAATGCACGTAGTTTTACAGTAAAAGCTGTTACTTAATGCTAGAAAATACTTAGACTTTAAGACAGCTTCTTTTTAAAGAAATCCAAAATTTCTTATTGACACTAAATTAAATTTTTCAGTAGATCTTGTAGGACTGAAATAATCCCGTTCAGACTAGGAAGGAGTTCATACCTACACAAAAAAAATCCCTCTCATTTTCCATTGTCCATCTTAGACTACTGCTACCAAAATGATCAGCTGTTTCACAGTTATGCCCATAACCTTTGGTCTACCAGAAAGAAGTTACTTAAAATAGTATATGATCAAAAAATTAAATCAATGCCTTTATGTTTTTCTTTTTCAAGGCCAGTTTACAGCTCCAAATCTTACAGCCTATCACTGAACATGTAGTGTCCAGTGCCAAAAAATCACAACACTTAAATGACTATTCATGCAAGAGATCCTTAAATTTGAGTGAAATCACAACCAGAGAAGAACAGTTAGGTTAGTTGTTGGTTTCACAGATCACAGAATCACACAGAATCACAGAATGTTAGGGATTGGAAGGGACCTCGAAAGATCATCTAGTCCAATCCCCCTGTCGGGGCAGGATTGCCTAGACCATATCACACAGGAACACGTCCAGGCGGGTTTTGAATATCTCCAGAGAAGGAGACTCCACAACCTCTCTGGGCAGCCTGTTCCAGTGTTCGGTCACCCTTACAGTAAAGAAGTTTTTCCTCAAATTTAAGTGGAACCTCCTGTGCTCCAGCTTGCACCCATTGCCCCTTGTCCTGTCAAGGGATGTCACTGAGAAGAGCCTGGCTCCATCCTCATGACACTTGCCCTTTACAGATTTATAAACATTAATGAGGTCACCCCTCAGTCTCCTCTTCTCTAAGCTAAAGAGACCCAGCTCCCTCAGCCTCTCCTCATAAGGGAGATGTTCCACTCCCTTAATCATCTTCGTGGCTCTGCGCTGGACTCTCTCTAGCAGTTCCCTGTCCTTCTTGAACTGAGGGGCCCAGAACTGGACACAATACTCCAGATGCGGCCTCACCAGGGCAGAGTAGAGGGGGAGGAGAACCTCTCTCGACCTGCTGACCACACCCCTTCTAATACACCCCAGGATGCCATTGGCCTTCTTGGCCACAAGGGCACACTGCTGGCTCATGGTCATCCTGTTGTCCACTAGGACCCCCAGGTCCCTTTCCCCTATGCTGCTCTCCAACAGCTCTGTCCCCAACTTGTACTGGTAACTGATGGGTAACTGATTTCTCTTTTTCCTATGAGCTTATCACTGCAACCCTCTTCAATGTTTTTTTTTGTTTTAAAGTATACATTTGTAGAACACCAATCAAGGCAGAATCCTTTCTGTACTACCATAGCATTTGCTTGCCTCCAACAGAAAACAAGCTTAATTAGTTTGCTGTCAATGTCAAGAACAGCCTTGCTGCTTTGCTGTGAAAATCCTAAATACAGAACTGTTCTTTTTGCTCCATGTTCCCTTTCCTATGAGCTATATTTTACCTGTATTAGGATTCTGGATCAAAAGCTTTTGTTTCATTAACTTGAAGAACATTGTATTAGGAACCAGGTATAAACAATCAGAGGAGTTATATAAATCACAAGGTCAACTAAATTCTCCCCTCACCTCCCACTTCAGTGGGAGTTTGGGCAGGTCCTAATTTATAAGGAATAGTATAGATTCACTACAAATGAAGGCATTTTTAGCTTAGGAAATTACTCCATAGACATGCTTATTTGGCACATCTTCATCATAGAGCCAATAAATAGCCTGTTACCTATCTCTAAAAGACAATTAGTTCCTAATGCTATCAAATATAATTTTATAGAATAAGTTTAATGCTTTATCAGCCTTTTGAAAATGTGCCTCTCATTATTGACTATATACAAAAGTAGTACCAGAAGTACTGACCTAGAAAAACAAAATGAGTATCAAACAAATGGTACTGCAACAAGTTGAGATTTCCGTCCAATCTTCTGTCACAGTGATGGGATGCAATACAGGACAACGGCCACACAATCCTCCAAAAGCAAATTCTACCACAGACACATGTAAGAAAGCCCTGTAGCCAACCTGTTACTAGCCATCCTTGTTACAGATTGGGTGGAGGCTTTTTTTTTTTTTTTTAAATTCCATTAAAATCTGACCAAATTAGATCAAGTTTTCTAGTACACTGTTCAGTTTTCAGCTCCTCCAAGGATGGAGATACCAAAACTCTCTCTGGGAAGACCATGCCCAATGTCTGATCATCCACAAGGATGATCTCCCATCACTCCCTCTCCCATCTAGTTGGAATTACTCTTGCCACAACTTGTTTGTTTCCCCTTCTCCTGTTGCTGAGTGCCTCCAAAAAGTGCATGGCTCAGTCTTCTCTATACTCCTTCTTCCCACTTGGCAGTTGAAGTAATGAGACTTCCTCTTAACCTTCTTTTCCTATGACTGAACAAACGTAATTCTCAGTCTCTTCTCATACACCGTGTCACCTGGCTCTCTGGCCATTACGGTGCCCTCCATTGGACTCGCTCTACTTTGTCACTACCTTTCTTTTACTGAGGAGCCCACTGGTCACACAGTACTTCCAGCCTGGACTCACAAATCCTGCTCCAGTGTGGTCTCACAAAAGGAATGATCGCTTCCTTCAAACTGCTGGCTACATTCCTAATACAGCACAACATGTCATCAGCTGCCTTTGTTGCAAAGATGCAGTGCTGACTCACATTCAACTGGGCATCCACCAGAACCCCTAGTTCCTTTTCTGTGGAGCTGCTTGACTGAGCTCAGATATGTCAGGGAGCAGCAGGGGGAAGGTGAGGGAAGGCTAGCTGGGACCAGACAGGCACAGGAGCAGTGTCATCACTGTGGAAGCAGTTGCACAGTACCTGGAAAAGGAGAGTGGAGCATATCCGGCAACCACCTCTCCAGAGCTCCTTTGCAATTCAGACCAGTCTTCCATTCAATCCTACCAAGCAGATCCCTGAACAAGACAAACATCTGTTCTTCCATAGTACAGGGTTCTAATCCTACTACCAGTTTCGCTTACTTCTTTCAGGACTTTAATCTCCTGTCCCGGACCACATCCATGATCAATTCTTCCTTGTTTGTGAGTAACAGGTCTAGCTGAGCACCTCCCCCTAGAGAAAGCTTTTTACACTCTCAGGAAACATACCTTTTATTTCAGGTCAATTTAACAACCTCTTTCAGTTATTTGGTTTTAGACAAGCTACAACACAAAGCAATTCACACTTCTGTACTTATGCACAGAGCCTTTCACCCTCAAGTAATACCACAGCTACCTCATTTTGCAAATCCTTCATCTTTTGGCATGGCATACACATTTTACAAATAATTTTAAAAAGGACTTTTACTTACCTGTCAAAACATTCAGGTGCCACTTTCATTGCATAAACACACACAACATAATGCTCTTTAGCTGAGTACTAACATAGTGCCTGAATTGGTATTTGCCTTCTGTTGGGTTTATGTTTGCCATGGGTTTCTGTTGCAACATGAGGAAGCACTGGATCATGTATTCCCACCAGTCTTTGGGTGTATCTCTAATAGCTGAGCAGCATTCTACCAGTGTAAGTAATTTTCTCACTGTTAACAGACATTACACCAAAAGACAGCTACAGCTTACTCTGAAGTTTCATATTAGCTACTGCTACACACTGTATTCACCATAGACCAAGACTATGTCTTGGCTTTCACAGGACTTACACACTGACCCCAAATGTTCTAGGTATTAAGTACCACTAGCGCTTGTATTCAAATTTGTCTGTTGGTATCACTAGACGAAAAAAGTAGATACTATACTGTTCTCAAGTAAAGTAACTATATTTAAAAGCATATTATCAGAAAAAGGACTATGCAGTCTCACCTTGAAGTGATTCGCAGGGTTTATCAGTTGATGTGCTACCATCTGCTGATGAAGTCTGAACATTATCCAAATTCTTTTCTTTGGATTTTGAGCCCAGATTTTTGGGAATCACCTCCTCTTCTCTACTCGAAGTATGCACAAGAGAAGATGATGAAGTTTCACCGTAGAGTCGTTTCAGTACTTTTCCTATGAACACTGTGGGGTAAGAAAACTTTTTTAAACAGAAAGAGATGCAGTGTTCTAAAAAGTATTTTAAGACTTTAAAAAAACAACAACTAATTGATACAAGATAGTTTCCCTCATATTCCATGCAAGTCTATCTTCAGTAGTCCCTACCTCTCACAGGTAAAGCTGAAAATAATATATTAAAGTCCTAAACTTGAGTCAGAAAAGCAGCTTTAAAACTGCAGAGTTCACTACCAAGGTTACATCTTAAAGTCTTCTATTTGACTACATTTTGCCAATAAATTAATACAGTACATTTACAGACTAAACACACATTAATTTTTTAAATTTCTTTTAAAACAAGTATCTTCCTACACAAGTGCTATGAGGCTGCTCAAAATGCAGGTCTCTTCTGGCACAGAGACATTGCAATTGAATCACCCATTAAAATCAGTAAGCTACAACTATTTAATCACATCGAAAACCCAGAAGTAGACAGCAGCATAAACACATGGTAATCCAATTATTTCTACCAAATTAGCAGTATTCTTATACGCCTCTTCCTCTTATGGGCCCTTTTCTGATGACACTGTCAATCTGCTACTAGATACTCAAATGCAAGCATCATTTGATTAAAGAAAAGAAATATATGCAAATAATCTACTCATCAACAAAACTATCATCTTGATATGGATGCATGCATATTTCAGTCACTTGAAATTACATAATATTACTTTATATTTTTATACAGTAAGATTTTTTTTATCTATTGCAAAACAACATCCCCAATTTCACAAATTCTACATGGTCAAGCAGATATTGTGGGATAGGGGCAGGAGGGAAAAGAGATCTGGAGAAAAACATGTTATCTAAACTCCAATTTTAAATTTAATATACAGTCTATGGACACTATACAAGCAACCTTGTGCAGATTCTTAATAATTCTGCCAAGAGAAAAGGACTTACGTTGTTACAAGAAGAATAGCTCCTACTGCATCTTAACAGAAGAACATACTATCATCACATAACTCTCTTCAATAAATTACTTGCCTTTACACTGGAAAAATCACCTTCATTGAGGTGGGAAATCCTTAAACCACCAGTCCTTGATAGACAAACTTTATCTCCACATGTACCTTGGTGATACGCTTCAATTGTCACACAAATGACTAACTATGGTGGAGAACGTCTTGTTAGACTTTTTTTGAGTTCTTACTAGTTTATACATGATCACTTAGTCTTTGCTTGTGCCCAATCTCTTGAATAATCGGTGACCTTTTGAAAGGCCTATGAGAAGATGTAAGCCTGAAGAGGTACTTGTGCAGAAAGCTTTGCTTATGAAGCCTGAATTTTAGTTTTTCTATGCTTATTCATCATTCAGTGGCATGAAAAAACCTGTGACAAGCTGCCAGCCATGTCCCCATCAAGTAAGCACAATCCATTTTGCAAGATATGGGTTAAGATTACTGTTCCCAGAAACGGACATCAACAAGTGACTGTGTATTTTCTTTTCATAAGGTTCTCTTGTCAGGATATTCTACAGTTAGCAAGGCAAAATCCACAACTACTCCGCTCAGAGAAAGCAGACAAATAAGCAGTGTAATAAGACAAAGATCTGCCCTTTGCAGATCTCTGGGTCTAAAGCAAGTTATCTAAGAGGTTTATCCTGGATCCTTTCCCTAAGCATTGCTATTAACACTGCAGCATTTTAATGAACTCCAGTAGAGCTGTGACTAAACGTCATGGTTTAACCCTGGTAGGCAGCGAAGCCCTACACAGCCGCTTGCTCACTTCACACCCCCCCACCCCCGGTGGGATGGGAAAGAGAATCGGAAAGGTAGAACTGAGACAACTTGTGGGTTGAGATGAAGACAGTTTAATAGGGAAAGCAAAGGCCATACACACAAGCAAAGCAAAACAAGGAATTAATTCATTCCTTCCCATCAGCAGGCAGGTGTTCAGCCATCTCCAGGGCAGCAGGGCTCCATCACACGTAACGGTGACTTAGGAAGACAAATGCCATCACTCCGAATGTCCCCCTCTTCCTTCCTCTTCCCCCAGCTTTATATGCTGAGCACGATGTCATATGGTGTGGGATATCCCTTTGGTCAGTTGGGGTCAGCTGTCCCGGCTGTGTCCCCTCCCAATTTCTTTGTGCACACCCGGCCAGCTCGCTGGTGGGGCAGTCCGTGAAACAGAGCAGGCCTTGGCATTGTGCAAGCACTGCTCAGCCATAACCAAGACACTGGTGTGTTATCAACACAAATCCAAAACATAGCACAACTGGAGCTGTTATGAAGAAAATTAACTCTAGCACAGCCAAAACCAGTACACAAAAATAACATTCAAGCACATGTATCGAGGAAGCTATTCTCCCAAAGCAAATGATCATCGAGATACTGATGAACTATCTATGGAAATACAATGTCTCCAAATCTGCAGAGGAGAGCCAGCCTCCCCATAGCTACAGCGGATTTTATTCTCCCTATCTTGAAATCTGATTTCTCTAGTAATCTGCTCAGTTACCTCACAGAAAAATGACTTCACTCTTTCTTTCCTTTTTAAAATACAGGGATTATACTCATACGCATATTAGCATTGTTTCAGAAAGCAATACGAGACCAGCTTTGATACGCTCATTCCTCCTCATTCACATGTGGCTCTCCACATCTCCAATACCTATGCTTGAGAAAGCAAGCTGAAACAATGCCTGCCTTTGAAGGCTGTGAATACTGAGGAAAGTATTCTTCCACAAAAATCTCTCTTGTTCAGAAAAAAATATCTAGATCAGTAGCAGCAATAGATTTACTTCAGCAAAGATGTGCTTTAGCTGACAACACCAAAGCAGCATCCAATCTTACAGGCTGGAGCTCTCAGCAGAGACAGGAAGAAGCAGCTGGGTGCAGAGTGGGGGACTTCTTTATTGCCTGCAAAGCTTTCACATCTCTGTCAGTGCGTCTCAGCGCTGCAAAGTCATCTCTTAAGATGACTGGTAAGCCCCAATAACCACAACCGAATGGAAATGAGCAGCAGTGACACCTAGGCATGACAAGGTCCCTGTTTGGAACCAGATATATTTCAAGCCTTCTGAAGACAGCAGGAAGCAATGTATCCCAGCAGTACACCTTCCTTGCGAGAATGAAGAAGGTGGTATCACCAGAGAACAGCTGAAGAAACTGACTGATTTAGTGTCAACTATTCGCAATCCTAAGTACAGTCTAGCCTGGGAAAAAAAAAAAAATCTGCCTGCAGCCCAAAATTTTTTGAGCAAGTTTGTTCTGCGTATCAATGAACACAGAAATGAGGCTCTGAGGAATATCTATCCTGCCATACTCAGCAGCTTTACATGCTCCAAAGAAGCACTTTGCTTTGCAGTTAAGAGTCTTGGAGCTGAGCTACCAAAACATTTTTCAGATGACAGAGGATGCTCTTTCCGCAGGGTTTTATTGCTGCAATTACTTAAAAAAAAGATATCCTGTGATATCCATGAGCATTGGCTTAATCACAGGAGGCTGGTCTTGCCTGATGCTACAGAGCAGCTTTTCTCCCCTATTCAAAACTCTCCTTATCCCAATGCCTTTGGCAGTATGCAGCATCAGAGATCAGTCCATCTGGTAAGAACTGCTCAAATCCTTAAAAATAACTACCTCTTAACAGGAGATTATGAATAAAGAAAATTCAAGGAAAAATATCTACTACCAGAGACATATCTAACCTATCAAAGTTCCAAAATCACAGAATCACAGAATCAGTCAGGTTGGAAGAGACCTCTGGGATCATCGAGTCCAACCATTGCACTGACACCACCATGTCAACTAGACCATGGCACTAAGTGCCATGTCCAGTCTTTTCTTAAACACATCCAGAGATGGTGACTCCACCACCTCCCTGGGCAGCCCATTCCAATGTCTAATAACCCTTTCTGAGAAGAAATTCTTCCTAATGTCCAACCTGAACCTCCCCTGGCGAAGCTTGAGGCTGTGTCCTCTTGTCCTATCACTAGTTGCCTGGGAGAACTTGCTCTCACCATACCCATAGCATAGCCAAGTACATATGGTTACTTCTTGTTGTTGTTTTCCAGTCAACATAACTGACGGAGGATCTGTACTGATTCATGCCGTCTTCCAACAGATCAATATGGAAACACTTTTCCACTTTTCGTGGCAGACTGATGTCTCCAAATAAGCATATACAATTTTGAGACATGCCTCAAGAAAAGAAAGGAGACTACAGAAAGATGAGGGATACACTCTTTGGAGCAACAACCAATGTAAATTGCCACATTTACATACAGCATTAATGCACAAGGTACAAGAGAGTGAATTTAAGATATTCTATTGTGTATGTTTTTGGGACATTATTGAAAATTGTATTCACATATTACAAAACCTGGTGTTCCAGTCTGGAAAATAAAGAATAGTTCGAGGGGAATTATCTCTGGAACTGAGCCTGTAATCGAACAGGAAAGAAATGTGAACAGCAGTAAGAAGCCAATTACAAGGGAAAAAAGGGAAGCCTTGCTGCAGAGACTACTGCAAATATCTCTCTCCTCTTAGAACAAAACAGTCTCCGGAACTAATATATGAGGATGCTGGAAGTGAGAGAGGAAAGCAGATAAGCTAAAAGGTTTAGGGGCCAAGCATGTCAGTGATGTGGATACAGCTGAAAGCAACATAGAATGTTTGTTAGCATTAGTCTGCATTGCTTTCAACTGTCCTTACTTCTCTACAAAATCTGAGACAGCAGACAGTCATCCAAGAAGTTTTATAGGGCATAGACCAGGCAAGAATTAATGAAAGGAAAACTTGAGTTCACCCAATTCATGGTAAGTGTTTAAAAACTACCACAGTAGCTTATCATGGCTTTATTTGTCTGAGGTATAATTGATAGCTTATTACTCCCAACCTACTGAAGATGCTTTCTGAGTTCTATAGGGAATATATTCTGCAATGTGAAGAAAAATTTCCCCATAGCTATACGTTACTGAAGGAAGACATGGCTGTGAACACCTGGTCACACAGTGACAACTGGAGGAAGCTCTAAGCCTCTAGGTTAGGTGAGCATGGCCCAGGGACCAGCATATGTTGGAGTTCTGTGTTATCAGAGCAGAAATAGTTGCCTTTCAGTTCTGAGCAGCGTGTGGAAAAGTTTTTCCACTGCTGATGTCTCCAGAGTGCAAACAGAAGCACAAATAGAACTGTGCAGAAGTGCTTGCCACATTTTGTGTGCTCTTTCAACTCCAGGAAACTGACAGGACTTTAATACTACAATGGATAGTACAATACTAGATTCTTTATGCTGTGAGATGCATAGTGTTGAAAACAAGACACTGAAGGTGAGTGAATACAAGAGAAGCATTAGACTTTTTAGAACCATCAACTAAAGATGACTTTGTGTTCTGAATCTACCTGAATTTGCCAGACATCAGACCACGTGTGTGCACACATGGAGGCGGGGGGCAAGAGTTGTGCATGCCACACCAGTTTTGTGGAATAGATTAAAGACAGTTCAAGGTTACACAAAGGAAACTTCACAATGTTAGAGCCAGGCACATGGCCAAAAGGATGTACTGCACAGTAATAATATTAACAGAAATACCCAGCTGAAATCCTAAATGTTTAAAGACAGTCTCCAATCTTTTGCTATAAGGGCAGACCCCTACCCTAGATTTAGACCATTGCATGATAGATTTAGACCAACAAGAAGTCTAAAACAGATCTCTCACGTTAAAGCTAGCAAAAAGGAGTCATCACATGTCAAACAATACCAGATAGGTTGACTTTCATTAAGTACGGTAATGGTGTACAAGAAAGATATTCATAAAGAAAGAATAAGTTACTAGTTATGCCCACTGCATGGCTGTTGCTTTTTTAAAGGGGTAAAAACCACATAACATCTTCATGCAGTAACTAAGATCCTGAACTTTGCTTACTACTTCAGCAGTACCTGAGGCACAGTCACATTTAAGGGCAGCACATAAAAATACATATACACAACTCATTTAGAGCATTAGGATGAGATTTTGCTCCGCTTCCTCACAGGAATCCCACTGACATCAAGTTTCCCACTTAAAGAAAAGGAAGTGTAATTTGGCTTATAGTAGTGGCAAATAACACAGTTTAAAGAGCCAACAGTGGAAGATTTTTAATCTGTACAGCCACTGTACTTTAATTCAAAATATAATTATATTTAAACACATGAACTTTCCTCACAGCATTATTAAGAGCCTACACCATTTTACAGTGAAGTACATGGCTTCTGTGTACTTCTATAGCTTCAAAGCACACTGTGGTTTTGTGTCCGAGATGTAGAGAGCTGTAAACACAAGATGAAGAGAGTAGCTGGTGTATTTCTGCAGTTAGAATATTTCAGTTGGAAGGGACCTACAATGATCATCTGGTCCAGCTGCCTGCAAGTTTTCAGTAGAAAACTTCAATTCTAATAGACCTACAACTGTGAAAAGTGAAATACTCTTAGTCTTGTCTTCTGAGTAAGTTTTCTATTTAATTTCAAAAGTGAAACAAATTCACTTTCCAGCTGACAACACGCAACACCATCAAAATACCCAGCCTGTAATCGAAAGCACTGAATGTTCCTACTGTGCAATGAGCTGCAGCAACACCAGAAGACATGTCTTTACAGGAATTCCTCAGTGATGAAAAGGAGCCAGGATTTTCGGAAATGAGAACAAGTTGCAACAGGTACCAGACTAGTTCCATGGCTAATTTTCGACAAATCGTGTGGAAATAATGAAGTACAAATACATCAGAAAGCTGAAAAAGCACCAGATCTCTACAGTTTGATGTAACATAAACAAAGCAAAGCATAACTCCAAGAAATAGAGTGCAGAACACATGCTGGCTAGACATAAAAATTGTGAGCATCCAGGATCTTTCTACCACCATTTTGTGAGAAGAGTAAAAAGCCTCCTTCAAATAAACGCATTGTTTGGCATCTATGTATTAATCGACACCACTTTAAGTTTCTCATGTATGTAAGCAGACTATCCACAAACACACATGTGCCAACACTGGAACAGCACTGCAGATTTATAAAGGTTCTCCTGGGGTCGACAGCGTGACTTAAATCTGTGTTAAGACTGACTGTAAGAAAAGCATGCTGAATAACTACACAAATAAAGTTCTGAACAACATCAGAAGTGTTCCTGTACAGCTGAGTGTAGGAGGCAACAGTTTCCTCAAAAACATTTCTGTGGAGAATGCTTGCCACATACTTTTGGCTACTTGCCATACATACTGTAAGCACCTTCACCGCTTTTCTCCATTGGTTGCCTTCTGCCTACTCAAATGCAACTTGGGCTGCAAGAATAAAAGAAGTGGCATCAAGAGGGCTGAACACATTAGAATTCTGCGAAGCTCGCAAGTTGCCTTACTTGGTCTCTCTATCCCACAAACAGAAGAGTTTTCCAAAAAGGGAAGAGTCAGGAATTTCTTCCGAAACCATCCCATGTGTGAGATCTGTTAACATGCTATTTCTGCTAAAGCAGAAGAAAAGATAGTACAGCAGAACAGAAGAGGATGGAAAGAGCAGACAGAATGATAATCCACACGCAGAACATATGGATAAGGCTTCATTAAAATGTTGAGTTCATCTCTGTTAGTGCAGAATTACTCTCTCATATTCAAAAGGATTTGCATCCTTTAAGTCTCTTATTATGCAAGTACCACATCTCCTACGAAGGCCATAACAGGATTTAACAGAATAGTAATAAAAATCACAGAACCGTTAAGGTTGGAAAGGACCTCTGGACATCATCTACTCCAATCCTAATGCTCAGAGTAGGATCAACTAGAACAGATTGGTTAGGGCCTTGTCTAGTTGGGTACAACAACCCCATTGTCTGGATAATTTCTTCTTGTCTAATCATGGCTGGGCAGTCAACTCTTGACTGGAGATGCTCAAGGGGACCACTTGAAAAAGAGTGGCTCTCGAAAAAGAGATACCCGGATTTCATTAGGACCCAAAGCAACAAGTTGTAAAAGCATTTTCATTTAAAGAGACCGCTACATACAGAAAATGTTAGCCAGACTGCCATTTCTACCAGCTAGCAGGTGGAAGATTGATAATAACTTCTGGCCAGGAGCTACTATCTATTCCGTTAAACCATTCCCCACTAAGCTTACTTGCCCTTTAACCATACAGCCAGGAGCTTCATGTTTTAGGTCTTCCGGATTCCTTCTCAATGAGTGGTTCAACTGGCCAAATCGATGAACAAAGGTCTTCACTGTATTTGTTTGGCCTAACACACAGTGGTTATTTAAGTCGCAAAAAGACAAAGGCACCTAGTTTGTATTTCAGACACTATGGGCAAAACTCGGTTTGCAGTTACGATGCCAAGTGGTAGACACATGCAAGGTGTCATACTTCGTTTACACGTAAGACACCCCTCCAGAGACCTAGTGTATACAAGACACTAATTCTGCTGACCAGAGGTACTCAGTACAGATGATACTGCACTGACTACACGCCCCTGTTATAGTCAACAGAAATCAATACACAGGACCTCTAAAGATAATTAAATTTATTAATCTTGACCTAAATTTCACAATAAAAGAAAAGCCACACACACATTGCTCCCAGACAAAAACAAAACCTCCAATCAGGCCACAGACTACTACCCCCTGCTGATCTTCCAGACAGGTGGGGAAGAAGCTGCATCCCGTAGTCTGAGGGGGATGAAGAAAGACTACAAGGCTCTAGGACGGTTGGTGAAAGAGTCTGGGGCACAAGTTGTTTTCTCCTCCCTCCTTCCATTTTCAGGTGATGACGTGGGATGGAATAGTAGGATTCTCTCTATTAATGCCTGGCTACGAGACTGGTGCTACAGGCAGGGCTTTGGGTTCTTCGATAATGGCTGGTTTTATAAGACAACAGGCGTGACAGTAATACATGGGAAAGGTTTATGTCGTAGGGGCAAAAGGGTTCTGGGACAGGAATTAGCAGGGCTGATTCGGAGAGCTTTAAACTAGATTCGAAGGGGGATGGGGTAGTAGCTGGGCTTGCACCACTGGGGCAACGCTCTAGTGTTGAGGTAGACCAGGAGGCCTCCCATCCCCCTGGGGTGAAATCGGTGTGCTCAGCTCGGTCCCTGAAATGCCTGTACACCAATGCACGCAGCATGGGGAATAAACAGGAGGAGCTGGAAATCCGTGTTCGGTCGGGGGGCTATGATCTAGTGGCAATTACAGAGACTTGGTGGGACGCCTCGCATGACTGGAATGTGGTCATGGATGGCTATGTCCTGTTCAGGAAAGACAGGCCACTAAGGAGAGGTGGTGGAGTTGCTCTTTATGTGAGTGAGCAGCTAGAATGTATTGAGTTCTGTCCAGGGGCGGATCAGGAGCGAGTTGAGAGTTTGTGGGTGCGAATTAAGGGGCAGGCTGGCAGGGGTGATACTGTTGTGGGTGTCTATTACAGACCACCGGATCAGGATGAGGAGGGTGATGAGGCCTTCTACAGGCAGCTGAGAGCAGTCTCCCAATTACAGGGCCTGGTTGTCATGGGGGATTTCAACTACCCTGATATTTGCTGGGAGGCCTACTCAGCCAGCCATCCTCAGTCCAGGAGGTTCCTCCAGTGCATTGATGATAACTTTCTGATGCAAATGGTGGATGAGCCAACTAGGAGAGGAGCGCTGCTGGATCTTATCCTCACTAACAAGGAGGGTCTGGTTGAAGCAGTGAAGGCTGAGGGCAGCCTTGGTTGTAGTGACCATGAGATGGTAGAGTTCAGGATCTCATGTGGCAGGAACAGAATAGCTAGCAGAATCACAACCCTGGACTTCAGGAGGGCCAACTTTGGCCTTTTCAAGCAATTGCTAGGGGAAATCCCATGGGACAGGGTACTAGAAGGTAAGGGGGCCCAAGATAGTTGGTTAGCATTCAAGGACTGCTTCTTCCGAGCTCAAGATCAGAGCATCCCAGCAGGTAGGAAGTCAAGGAAGGGTACCAGGAGACCTGCATGGTTGAACAGGGAACTGCTGGGCAAACTCAAGTGGAAGAAGAGGGTGTACAGATCGTGGAAGGAGGGGCTGGCCACTTGGGAGGAATATAAGTCTGTTGTCAGAGGATGTAGGGAGGCAACTAGGAAAGCTAAGGCCTCCTTGGAATTAAACCTTGCAAGAGAGGTCAAGGACAACAGAAAGGGCTTCTTCAAATACATTGCAGGTAAAGCCAACACTAGAGGCAATGTAGGCCCACTGATGAATGAGGTGGGGGTCCTGGAGACAGAGGATAAAAAGAAGGCGGAGTTACTGAATGCCTTCTTTGCCTCTGTCTATACTGTTGGAGGCTGTCCTGAGGAGCCCCGGACCCCTGAGGCCCCAGAAGAAGTCAGGATAGAGGAGGAATCTGTCTTGGTTGATGAGGGCTGGGTCAGGGACCAATTAAGCAACCTGGACGTCCATAAATCCATGGGCCCTGATGGGATGCACCCGCGGGTGCTGAGGGAGCTGGCGGAAGCCATTGCTAGGCCACTCTCCATCATCTTTGCTAAGTCGTGGGCAACGGGAGAGGTGCCTGAGGACTGGAGGAAAGCAAATGTCACTCCAGTCTTCAAAAAGGGCAAGAAGGAGGACCCGGGTAACTATAGACCGCTCAGCCTCACCTCCATCCCCGGAAAGGTGACAGAACAACTTGTTCTTGGTGCTGTCTCTAGGCACATCAAGGATAGGGGGATCATTAGGGGCACTCAGCATGGCTTCACCAAGGGGAAGTCATGCTCAACCAACTTGATAGCCTTTTATGAGGACGTAACCTGGTGGATAGATGATGGTAAAGCTGTGGATGTGGTCTATCTCGATTTCAGTAAAGCGTTTGACATGGTCTCCCACAGCATCCTTGCAGCTAAACTGAGGAAGTGTGGTCTGGATGATCGGGTAGTGAGGTGGATTGTGAACTGGCTGAAGAAAAGAAGCCAGAGAGTGGTGGTCAATGGGACAGAGTCCAGTTGGAGGCCTGTGTCTAGCGGAGTCCCTCAAGGGTCGGTACTGGGACCAGTTCTATTCAATATATTCATTAATGACTTGGATGAAGGAATAGAGTGCACTGTCCGCAAGTTCGCCGATGACACAAAACTGGGAGGAGTGGCTGATGCGCCGGAAGGCTGCGCAGCCATTCAGAGAGACCTGGACACGCTGGAGAGTTGGGCGGGGAAAAATTTAATGAAATATAATAAGGGCAAGTGTAGAGTCCTGCATCTGGGCAAGAACAACCCCATGTACCAGTACAAGTTGGGGACAGAGCTGTTGGAGAGCAGCGTAGGGGAAAGGGACCTGGGGGTCCTAGTGGACAACAGGATGACCATGAGCCAGCAGTGTGCCCTTGTGGCCAAGAAGGCCAGTGGCATCCTGGGGTGTATTAGAAGGGGTGTGGTTAGCAGGTCAAGAGAGGTTCTCTTCCCCCTCTACTCTGCCCTGGTGAGGCCGCATCAGGAATATTGTGTCCAGTTCTAGGCCCCTCAGTTCAAGAAGGACAGGGAACTGCTAGAGAGAGTCCAGCACAGAGCCACGAAGATGATTAAGGGAGTGGAACATCTCCCTTATGAGGAGAGGCTGAGGGAGCTGGGTCTCTTTAGCTTAGAGAAGCGGAGACTGAGGGGTGACCTCATTAATGTTTATAAATATGTAAAGGGCAAGTGTCATGAGGATGGAGCCAGGCTCTTCTCAGTGACATCCCTTGACAGGACAAGGGGCAATGGGTGCAAGCTGGAACACAGGAGGTTCCACATAAATAGGAGGAAAAACTTCTTTACAGTGAGGGTGACCGAACACTGGAACAGGCTGCCCAGAGAGGTTGTGGAGTCTCCTTCTCTGGAGACATTCAAAACCCGCCTGGACGTGTTCCTGTGTGATATGGTCTAGGCAATCCTGCCCCGACAGGGGGATTGGACTAGATGATCTTTCGAGGTGCCTTCCAATCCCTAACATTCTGTGATTCTGTGATCATCAACCCCTGCAGCCAAAACCCCCAGCTGAAGCTCAAAGAAACCAGAACCATTGCTAGAAATGGCAGAGACCAGAGGTGTGGATTAAGTCAAGACAGACACACAGAGACACATTCTACCTCTGATGGCAATGACTAGCTATTTAAACATTAACTTCAAAAATCTTTGAGTAGAGATCACCTAGTTGCAGAGAAGATTCCCCAGACTTGGGATACCAGTTCAGGCACTACCAGCAGACTAAAAATCAAACAAAGAGGAAAGGGAGGAGTTAACTAGAACAAAACGTTCCATAGCAGCTGAACAGGGTATCATTTTCCCACCCTCCCTAATTTTTATATGACTTTCCCATTTCCAAAAAGTTCAAGCTGCACAGAGATATGAGGAAAAGAAGAAGAATGCAGTGACATGCAATTACATCCTGTATAGTCTGACTATTCAGATCATCATAAGGGTGTATGTTATATTTAAGAAGTGATGCTCTTGTTCAAGTCAGGAGGAAGAAAACGAATATGTAATTTGCCTGCTACCAGTGAGGTCAGCTTTTCCAAGAGTGACATACTGCCATTCTACCATAGATAGAGTGTGTGCAAACCAAAGCAAAGCACTGCCATGGGAATAACAAAACTCATCTTTCCAAAGAGGGGAAAAAAATTGTGAAATATGCAGAATTCTATCTCCGGTCAAGGTACAGTTTTACATACATAGGAATGGGAAGCCTCCAATTTTAAACTATTTTCCTTTGTGTTCACAGTCTGCAAGCAGTCCTCATCCTGCAGGTGAAGCTATGGTAACAGGCTCTTAAGAGAGTAGCCGAAGGACAAAACTGGATAAAAGTAAGGACTGACAGATCTGCTGCAGAAAATTCAGTCTGAAGCTGACTATGTCTTGAAAGAGCCACTTATAAACAAACACAGAAACTAACATCTTACAAGATCTTGTGTTGTCAAAGAGGATGCCATTCTGCAGATCGTCTACAACACCTTCAGTTTTCATACTTCAGACTTAACTGCATCTAACTATAAATTTATAGTCCATGTTTCCAAACAGCACTGTTATTATCCAAAATTCTTTCTTGAGGAAGATACCAAGTAATTTTTCAGCTTCAAATTTCAGGGTGGAATTCACTTGCACCTTAAGACCAGAAAAGCACTAGGCTATCTTGTCTGAATGACTGGAAGAAGTAATTTTACACACCTAGCCACACTGAGACTGACAACTTGTGTCTGAATACTTCTAATATATTTCAAAAGACTCTGCAGGCCCTTCAAGAAGTGGAGGAACAAAATAGTTCACATTAGTTTTTTTTCCAATGCTTAATCACCTTTGGCATAAAACACACACACCATGTTTGTTACTCACATTTGAAAAGCTCGATTTTTTTTTTGCCTTGGTCTTTTTTCTTCCTCTCCTTACTATATTAAGGAATAGTGTATTACATAGTAAATTGTTTCCTATGAAGATCTCCCTACAGGTTAGAAACCTTGATTCTGAAGAAGAGTCTTTTGGTCTGGAAGGCACAGTCTCCCAGCCTCATATACCTTACTTTTAACTATCTGCCTTCGCAAAGAAAGCACTTCTTTTGAACAAAGGCTGTTTGCCCCATTTCCCCCTGAGCTGTTATGAACCGGGTCAGCAGATGCCAAGGAGGGTGGGTTGCTTGGTTTTGGTTTTTTTTTTTTGAACTACAAAACTCCGGGATTAACACTGAGTAGGAACACCATGGTGAAATGCTGATATCATAAACTGGTTATTTTTAACTCGACTAGCTCCTTATACAATCTTCTAGTTTTACTAGCCTCATGAAACTTGAATGACAGCTTAAAGGGCAAAATTTGTATAGTTTTTGACAGCATGTCTACACGTAAGGTGGAAATGGTCCCCTTTTCCAGTTCTACAATTGATCTCATTGACATTCCATATAACAGGTTTTTTTTTTTTTTACTCTTAATTGCTAAAGCTATTATTACATTATCTAGCAGGAAAAAGAAGAACACACATGTACTGTTCGGGAATCACATAACAGGATTTACTTGCATTCAAGGTCACATGAATTCTGTGCTTGAACTACCAGATATCAGCTGTCTGCATCTCAGTACGATTGTTAACCAAAACGTCACAGGGCAGCACCCGAGCATCTTTCACGTCTCTGTTTTAAATCTAGTGTGTAATACCCACTTCATGATATCTAGGTTCATCTCAAGACCTCTGACATTATTCTCACTGAAACAGTATCTATTAGTGTTCTACATCCTATTAGACATTAAAATCAGATGCTAATTGCCTAGATTTTACTCCTGTCTTATTCTTTATTACAGTTCAAGAACCACATAGTGTAAAAAACTCCAGTTTTGTGCTCTAATATAGTAGTTCATAAAACATGGCTCCATTTATCTTTCACCTAGCACTAATTTTTATAATATATGGAAAACCACTTTGTTATCTGAAACTCAGGAATATACCACTCTCCTATCTTTGAGGCAACTTTTGAACAACAACAACTTCTTTAAGCATATAGCACATGCCAGTAGGGTAGAAAGGAAGGAAAGGAGAAGAATATAGTGATTACATACCTACATTTATGTATTCACCTAAATTAAGGAGTGAGTCACAATGGGAGAGTGATTTACCACTCAGAGATTGACCTGTGTGCATCCAGGCCAACATAGTTCACAGCAATCGCAGATACAAAACAGTAAGTTATTCCCTAGGAAAAGCAGACATTTCTTTTCTCCTCTTAACTTGGACGAAACTGATTCAGCTTTACCAAGTACAATCTGTGTCACACTGCAGTTTCAAATCAGTAAGACTGGTGTTACATCTGTCAGCAAATTCTGCATGACTGTGTCATTCAATAAGCAGCTGACTAATAGATCATGCCATCCTATCCCAACAAAGGGCTTTAGAGATCTCTCAGTAGGCCACCTTAATTGTAGCCACAAGCTCCTAGAGATTTAAAACTTGACATGACACAGATGATAAGAAGCTACATAACCAACACGAGAACATCAGGATTTTGTTCCAGATGTTCAGAAGTGCCCTGTCTGCCTCGCAGTGAAACCTTGTAAGATGTCCTGAGAAAACAGAGCATCTTCACCATTATTTCAATTTGTGCACGCTATCCATTTTTCTAAGTATCTTTCACAATACTTAATGATACATTTTTCACACTGCACCATCATCTTGATCTTACCTGGCACAATCAAACAGACCTCACTCAAAACACCTAAAGATATGTCACCCACCCTTACTAAAGAAGCTCAACTTTGCCGATTATTAATAATAATAATTCTGGCTACTCAAAGTTGCGCCAACTGTAAATCATAACTATAAGAAACTTTTTTCCCCTCTCTCTTCTGAGATAGGTTTTAGGGGAAAGGAACAAAAAAAAGGCTGTGCACTTATAATATCACTGGTCACCAAGACCAGTCCCCTGCCAGCACAGGTGTAAAATTTCTAAATTTCAGAAAGTTTAAACCTTCCTTCAAACTAAAGAACTCATACCCAGATGCAAACAGCATACGGCTTGAAGTGAATATCAAACTATACCACGCATGTGGCCTGAAGTTAAATGTTATGGTAGATGTTGGGGGTAACACGGAGAACAGACAAATAGTACTATAATGGCCTAGAGCACTGCCATAAGAATAGCTAAAAACAGTAAAAAAAAAAAAAAGTCGTTCAGATTACTGAAGGGAAAAAAACCTGGAAATTTTAAAGAGACAGCTTGCTCCCTCTGCTCATATGAAACTAAAATGAAGCTCAATATACTAGTATTTACAAAACAAGCCATGAAACTGGCAAGGGTAACATCACTAAGCACAGGCAAGAGTTCAACAAGACTGTGCATAATTTAAGTTTTATTTAAAAGGAATCTTCATAAGTTCATATAATATAAAATATAAACACATTTGAATGTCTATCTTCGGCATCTTCAATCTACCCCTATACACAGGAGCAAAAACAACCTTAAAGAGAAGCATCTAAACTTTCTTTTTCAGCTCTTTTCTGAGACACTTGTCTTTTAAAAATGTATATAGTTTTACCCAACAGAAAGTCAACAGTTTCTGTATATGCTATTGGCCGTAGAGGCTGATCAGATGAGGTTGGAAACGCTTCCAATTTTGTTACTTCATCCCAGGTGACCAGGTGGCATCCCATCATCCTTTTATTTCTTGCTGTATTTTCTTTCCAATCTTAAGTCATCACTCCTTAGAGTGGCTGAAGAAAACTTAAGCGATTTCTAACTCTACACAGGAAAGACAGTCACTCAGCATAATCATTTCAGCTATCTCTTCCACCCTACAGAAACAAATGGTTCTTTATTTGACCTTCAGTTTTAAACAGTTACAGTGCTTTGGAATTTGTTTCCCCAACTCTCTGCTCCAGAGTCACGGGTTTATTTACAAGTGAATGAACTCACTCTTCCCAACTCTCTAACCTTCTCCCACAAGACATCCATTTGTAATTCTCTGCTTTTCCTCAAAGGAAGTCACACTAGGAGCAAAACAGTTACTCCATCAGCCTTCTCCATTTCTTACAATGAAGCTGCATCTAAACCACAGAGAATACTACTCTGTTTTTATACTTTCTTCAAAACTATCACTAGTTGCAGTCAGCCAGCAAATAGCTTAAACACTAACCCTTGCTGTTCAGTCTCACTCTCACGTTGTTATCTTCACAAGAAGGATTCGAGTTTCAGGATGCTGGAACTGTTTGAAAACTCAAGAACCAGCCACGAAGTCACTACAACAAGCAAGCGTTCAGGTCTCTTATAGTTCAGCCCTACTCAACTCCCCTAAGAACAAGATATCACTTAAAGAACACCTGTATTTTTACTATTGAATTCTTCCTGTGCAAGGCCACGTCTTATAAAACATAAAGGCAAACCAAATGGACTGAAGTTATAGCCGGACAGAGGAATGCTCTTCTTTTTTTTTGGAAGCACGATGCCATGGTTATTTCAGAACTGTGCTAACACGCTTTAAATAAGCCAGCCTACATGGTCACTGACAGCGAGTACACATGCACATGTGTACTGAGGCAATGGGTGATCATCTTAAAATACTTTATTAAAGAACTGATTTTATTTATTCTTGCCAGCCGCAGGCAGGAATATGTGGCAGCAGGAACTCTCCCTGGCCCCTCCGAGCCACGGGGGTACCGGACGGGGCTCTGAGGAGGGCTCAGAGCACGAGGCCGCGCGGCTGCTCACCCTGCACACCCACCGCCCCCGCCCTTCCCCACTTCACCTCAGGACCCCTCCCGCGCGGAGCCATCCCCCACGGCGGCCCCAGGCCGCTCGCCTCCCCCCGCTGCTCGGCTCCCCTCCCTGCCCACCCCCGGCTTCCCATCGCCCTCACCCGCGGAGAAGGGCGCCGAGGAGAGGGACAGGCAAGTCCCGCGGCGCGGCCCTGAGGAACCACGGCAGCACGGTACGCCCGGGCGGAAACGCGCCTCAGCCGAGGGCAGCTGCGCCCGGGGCCGTTAACCGCCTCCTCCCCAGGCCCCTCTGTCCCCAGCCCTAAGGAGCATGCACGGCAGGAGATACAACCCCACGGCACGGCACGGCACGGCCCGGCCCGGCCTTACCTTCCCTCCTGCTGAGGGCCATGGCCCCGAGCACACGGGCGGGCCCCGCCGGGTAGCCCGACCTGCCCCGCACAGTCGGTAGCTCCGCGCTCGCCCTCCTTCCTGCTCGCCGCCGCGCCTGTCCGTCACGAGACTGGAGGCGCGCCATTGGCGGAGACGGCGGCGGGGGCGTGTCCGTGCCGCCAGCTGGGTGCCGCGCGGCCCCGCCCCTCTCACCCGCGCTCCCTCCGTGACCGGCGCGGTGCCCGCGGGCTCCGGCAGGGGGAGCGCGGCTGCGCAGAGCCGGCGGGCGCCGCCGCGCGCGCGGGAGCGAGGGCGGGGGTGCGCGCGAGGAGGGGGGTACGGCGCGCGGGGAGCGGGCGGCGGCGCCCCGGCGGGGTGAGTGGCGGCGGGGTGATGCTGGGCGCGCGCCGCTGCTGCCGCTGCCGGCTGGGCGTCTCCTGCCCCTGACCCGGCAGCCCCGCGCGCAGCCCGCGCCCGCCGCGTGCATAATGCACTAGAATGTCCGCCCTGAAAAAGGTATGGGGGCACGGGAGGGGATGGGGGGACGGGAGGGGAGGCGGCCGCCGTCGGGGTGCCCCCGCCCCGGCAGCGGGGGGAGCGGGGTTGCCGATGCCGCGGGTCCAGCATGCGGGGACCGGCGCCGTCGGGGATGGGTGCCCGGCGAGCGGGGTGAAGGTGCGCCAGCCGCGCCGTCGGTTGTGGTGTCCTCCCACATCGTCCGCGCTGGCCGTGGCGGGGGTCTCGCCGTGACGGTGTCCCGCCGTGGCGGGGGTCTCGCCTCAGCGCGGCCCCGGCAGGACGGTTGCGCGGCGGGGTGCCCTGTGCCGGGCGGCTGCGGGCTCGCACCGGCCGCGGAGCGAGGGGAGAAGCGGCGCGGGTGGGGGGGGACGGACACGGACGGACCTTCCGTGCGGCCGGTTTGGCCGAAGAGAGCGGCGGGGCGGGGGATGCTGCGCGCGGAGCCGCAGCACCGGCGGCGACTTAAATTTTGTGAGCGCGTGATTGTCGGGGCTGCCCCGCGAGGAGGGGCCGGGGGAGCCGGGGCTGCAGCCGCGCCGCCGCCTGCACCGCCGCGTGCACCGCTTCCCCCGTTTCCTTCCCGGCCGCCGTGCCGCGAAGGGCGCAGGTACGTCGGAGGGGCCGCGCTGCTCCCGGCGGCCTCTCACAGCCCCCCGGAGGGGCGGCGGGGCCGGCGGCGGGTGCGTCCCGGGCGGTACCCGCGCAGGCGGAGCGCATCTGCCCCGCCGCGGGCGCGCAGGGCTCGGCGCAGTTGGCAAAGTCCGCGGGCGCGCAGGCGGAGCGCGGAGGCGGGCGCCGGACCCATCTGCCGCGCTGCCCCCGGTCGTCGGGGCGATCGCGGGCTGCTCGCCCCGCGCGGAGGGCGGGGGTGTTTGCAGCGGCTTGGCCGAGCCCCTCCGCGGTCCTTTGAAATACCGTCCGCCGGAGAAATGAAACAATTAACCAGCATCATGCTGAAAAGGCAGCGCGCCCCGGCCCCTCTCGCCTCCCTGAAACTCGCCTCCCGGAGCGGAGCCGGCAAATCGCCCGTCGGCCGCCACGGCGGGCGGGTGCGGGGCGGACGGCCGCCGTGCCCCGGCCCGGTGCGGTGGGGCCGCTGCGGGTCGGTCCGGGGGAGGGGTGCGGGGGGAGCCCTCCGGCCGGCGGGAAGCACCGAAGGGGCTTTCGCCTACGGCACCGCTTTCTGCCGCCTTCGTAACCGAATCATTTCACGGCCGGTGCCCCGGCTGTAGCAGCGGGGCCGGTGCCGTGCAGCGGGGCGTTCCGCGAGGGGTGCACATGGAAGTGCTCCGGCGTCAACTTCCCCGAAACTTCCAGTCTGCAGCGACGAACCTTTTGTCGTTTGTTTCCGATTGTGCTTCATTATGGCACAGGCTTCCAGCGCCTTGGTGTGTCTTGGGAGCAGGTGATAACTTGAATCTCTTCCAAATTAAAGCACTTGGAACGAGATCAGCTGCTCCAGTCACGCAAGGTGGTGTGAGCCCGAGAACAAGGCTGTGAAACTCAAGTGCCCTTCTCAGTGCTGGAGTGTTTCGTGTACGTTTCCGTGTGCTTCGGAGTAGCATCACGAGCAGAGCACTAGCAACGTTTGAAATACTGAATACCTCAAGGCATTTAGGTAGTAGATGGCTTCAGGGTGGCATCCTGCTATGGGGAAGGGTCACCTAAGTGTGACCGAGTGCAAATACAAGTGCAGATGACTGAGAAATCTGGTGAGGGGTCTTAGTAGCTGAATGCTTTGTACTGCAGCTTGGCGTATGTCGGTGGAGCCTATTAGTTGTACTGGGCTTGTTTTAGAAATCGACTCTGGTCTAGACCAGGGGATAATACTGTTTTATAATGCAAATGTATTTAAGGTATCAGGCTTTCACATCTGTGATTAGTTTCATTTCCATCTTTGTCTTTTATCTGTAAAACAGGTAAAATAGGAAGCATGGAAGTTTTATATTTCTGTGCTTTCAGCAATATAGCAATTATACTTTCAAGTCATTTCCAGATGGTTTGCACAAAGCACTTTCAGAATTGCAAGTTTTAATTTTCCTACGTGTAGCTATTTTTACAGTGCTAACCAGATTTTATCATTTATATTTGAAAGGTCGCCCCCCCCCCCCCCCCCCCATCATTTTGCATGGTTTTCAAGATGTCTGGTATGTGGTTAAAATGGACTCTGTTGATGTTTGATAGTTTTATGAATTACAACGTTATGCATTGGAGTTTTAATTCTGAGGGCTGTAGTCAGACCCTGTGTGATCTGACGTAACATTCCTAAGGTAAAGAATCCATTCGTTAAGCCATTGTTCAGTTATACACGAAGTAAAAACTAGGACTGTCAAATAAATTTGTTGATTCTATTTTAGGTTATTTTTAGCTTTTCATTTTAGTACTATAAAGTGCTATTGCATTTAGTTACACATATATCTAGTTTGCACTAGAACAGTATAGGACATACCTCTTTGTTAACTTTTTAGAATTTCTAGTCCCTCTGAAATGACTTTAAATTTCTGGTACAAGTTGCAGTTACACTTAGAGTGAAGCCAGAAATGCTTTAAGCAAGGATTTAACAACCAGCAAACACAGACTGCTTTTGGCAGAGGTGTTGAGGAGAACGTGTTTTGTCTATATAACACGTAAAACTGTGCAGTTGAACCCAAGATTCGCTGAATCGGTGGTAATATTCCTACTGACTTAATGGGATCGGGATTTCACATTTGTGTAGGGCGAAGTCCCACCAGTATTAATGGTGACATCGTTGGCTATGCCAAGCTGTTAAAAGAAAAAGTTACCAAATCAAGACAAAAATGTCAAGGTCCATTATGGCTAACTAAAAATTATATTCTAATAAATTCTAAAATATGAAGCAAGTTACTTTAATATTAGTTGGTGGATGTGATAGAAGAAATGTATCCCTGAATAGGACATTCATCCCTAGTCCCGAGGGAAGCCTGGGTATTGAGTTTCCACTGCGCCTGGACACCAGGTAGCATCCCGCTCTGCAGGCTTTCCTGAACATTGCTGGTCCTGGTCAAGTTACCACTTCACAGTTACAATAGTTTTTTTCTGATGCAGGATGTTCTAATAGGAAATATTCATAGATGCAGTCTGGATGACTAAATTTCAGCTTGATTGAGAGCTTTGTCTGGCTAAATTATGGGCACAGGACTAATTAACTGGATAGTTTTTGTGTGCCTTAACAAAGGTGGTAACATGTTATCGTATGCCTTTGGCAGGAGCTTTTTTCTCCTGTTTTTAATTATACAGTCAAAGCAATTTCCTTGTATAGCTATGATAATCCTATGAGTAGTTTTGATAATAGAAAGAACACTGAAATAAACCCTTGTTTTTTCTGAGGTGTACCATCAGGGGGCCCTTTCAAACTGCATCAGTCAAACAAAAACAGCTGCTTCAGTTCTACTCCATGAACCGCACGGGTCTTATTTGCTGCTTCAGTTCGTCGCTACAGTGAATTTGTTTATCTAGCCATGTGTGGTGAATGAGAGGGCCACTAATGCGGAAAGTTAGTGTTAGCTAAATACAATCAATTATGATTGTATTTAAGAGAGACTTTCAGTTCTTAGAAATGTATTATATGGGCCAAAATATCCCACCTGAATCTAAAATATTCTGTTTGCTAAAAGGGTGGTTTGTTTGAATAACTACAGGAAAAAAAATTATATGTAGTTCAGTTTGCCTTGCGAAAATTCATAGTCATGCACAAACCATATGGCTTTCTTACCTCTAGTAGAGAAATCGCTCTCTGCATGGCAGATACAGTATGTCAACTGCTATGATCAAATGGAAGTGGAAGTGGGCACGGATGAATCAGTCTCTTTTAAAGTAGACCTGTTGGAGACCACAACTTCTCATATTTCAGTCCCTATATATCTCCATTATAGAATTACATTTCCCGAAACAGATTATAGTTCATCACAGCTACTTTCTGTTGTAGGGGCCAAAATGATTCATTAAAGTAAAATAAGTACTCTTCCCATGATATTTATTTAGGAAATGTCAAGTAGCAGTTTATTCATTTAGTGCATGCTCAGTTGTGATAAGAGGGTGGAAATCACTTCAGTTAGATTTCTCAATCGGCGTTTCTACGCGTGCATATATATTTGGTCTCACTTTGCTTTTATCTGTTTCTCACTGTACTTTCTTAAATACTTGTTTTGTGCATAAAATTTACTGCTCTTCCGTGCATTTTCATTCCACGTTTGTCACATTTCTCTGTCCTTGCCAGTCTTGAAAATGAACAACAAATAGCTTCCAGTATGGCAGTAGCCGGTAGCCCTCTACGTTTTTTTTTACTTTTAAAACCATATATTCTTACGATCTAAGAAGACTTTCTTCCCACTTTTGGTAATAAATGTAGTATACACCTGCAGTTAGCAGGTGTGCCTGAGGTATACCATAGATGAAGGCTTTTATCTTACAAGGGGAATCAGCATCTGTTATCTTCAGTAGGTGCAGCTACTGCTCTGTGTAGATAAAGTAGATAAATTGAAAGTAATGAAACATGTCAAAAATATGGTCAAATAAAACCAACAAGGCACAAATCAGTGATTTAGAGGTTCAGATTGTACATATACGCAAATAATAGAAAGAGAAGTATGTACTGGACCTTTCTATCTCTCTGTAGCTCCCCATCTTTGGTCCTTTATAGCTGCTCCTTCTCCACCCAAAATCTTTCCACTGCTCTCAATTTTGTATCTTCCATCTTAAATACTCTCTTTTAAAAGTAAATTTTTTATGTCAAAGAAGGGCATCTCAGGGTTGTCAGACTGACCTGAGCTCAGTTTGAACCCAAAACATTGTTGCAAAACAAAGTTTATTCTAGTAAGTGTAAAGGTTAAGTCTTGATAATGAAGTTGAAAGCAGAGTTAGGAAAGCATAAAACTAAGAAACACAAATTTAGGGGGGAAATTGGACACTAGTCTCTTGTGTAGTGGTCATTTAAGGTGCCTCTGATACATATTTCATCTTGGAAGCTGCGAGGCTGCTTGGGCGGTGTTCAGCCTCTGGAGCGCTGCCTTTCTGAGGGAACAACTCTCCTGCGTTGCCCTGGAGAGGTGGCAGGTCAGTACGGAGAATAACAATTCAAAACATTTTTTGCACTTCGTCCTTATTATCTTTCTTCTTTAATTTAGGTGATATTGTGTTTTCAGTAATCCCTAAGGTGTGGGGGAGAATGCAAATTAATTGTTTCAGCTTGTGTAGAATCTAATTGCCCATAGCATGCCAGGGTTTTTAATATGTTGATTTCCTACATGAGTTTTATTTTTGTGCACTGGAGGTCAACTGAATTAGTTTCCTGTGATTCTTTACTTCTTGACAGTGTGACTTGCATTGTAAAACTTTTTAATGCCTCAATAATGTTATGCAAATTACATAACATAAAGTATCAGTAAAGTCTCCAGCAATTCTCCTATTAGTTTCGCAACTGGACAGGCTGGCGGTTTTTCATAGAAACCATATACAGTATTATTAATGAAGCAGGTAATCAATTTAGCCTTTAAGGAGACTTTGTCCAAACCATTTCATTCTTGCATGGACATTTTTAGAGCTCGTGCAGCTGCAGGGGTACATAAGTATGTTATTGTATCATTGGGTGTTTTAGTGGCGGTGAGGAGTAGAAAGAACTTCCCAGCTTTCACACCTGCCCTCTAGTTTCAGAAGTAGCCTGTAAAAATGACACAGAACAAATAACTTCAGTTGCCACGTGTGCAGGTTATTTTTGACCCTCTTTTTTTCCTCTGAATGGCAGACAGTAGACAGAGAATCTCAAGTAGTTACTACTCCTTTTATTTCTTATAAATTCTTAAGAACCTAAAAAGGGGGGGGGAAACCCCAGAGGATATTCCACTTTCACATTCTTGTTGATTTATGGCTTAATAAGGCATTGGGATATAAAGCTACAGAGCATAAACACTCTTTCTCTATTGAATTTGGATAAACAGAGTCCACATAAGATAAAAGACGACACTTTTGCTTCATTCGTGCAGAGTGAAATTCTTTCCGAAGAGCACCAGTATAAGGCCACCTTGTATCCTCTGCGCAACAGCAGATTTCACTTAAATGAACAATGTGAATGAACAAATGTTCTTTAGTTTTAGAGATTGGTAACAATTATCTTCCCTAATGCGCAGAAAGGAGGGTAAAGCTTGCTTTTCTTCCTTTGATTTACTTCCCTTGATCTCGCAGCCTTTCAAATCCTGCGTAGTTGAAGCTACAAGAAGACTCTGGGCCTTTTTTTTTTATGCTAGAAAAGGAAATGAAAAAGCACAGTCAAGTTTCTTGAAAAGACCACGTATCTGCCTGAATTCTTTATCATACCCTTAACCAGGCTTCCTCCTGGTGTAGGTGAAATAATACGTAGACTTAATAATACTTATTTGTCTTTTTAAAATTGGGGTATGAAGTCATCACATAGCAAGATGATGTTGCATACAAGTAAGAAATATATTAATATCCTCTAGCTGGGAAGACTTTGGGCTCCTGTTGGTAAGAGCGACACAAGGTTCACCTTCTCTCTCAAGGAGAATTCAAGCCCCTCTGATGTTCCCAGCCCTTTCTGGCTGCAGGACATGAAACTGATCTTTTCTCTGATGGCGACTTGTGGCTTTGTTGTCCAGCACCTGGCCTGCTTTTTGGCTATTTTGGGGTTATCTTTGCCATAATGTTTTACTTGAAGGTAAGACATTTTTAAACTGTGACTGTGTTAAGTGTTCCTGTTATACATTGCAATTTGATTTTATTTCAGTCTGAGATTTTGATCCCACTTACTTGAGGGTCTGTTTACAAATGGTGTCATTTAGGAATAGCTACTATAGTTTGTATCCATACCGCAAATGTCCAAAATTAGTTTTCAGAGCTAGATAAATTATTGGATTTAAGATAATAGCTCCACTATTTAAGAGATTAATTTTAAAATAACTAGTGTAAGTGATTTTTTCTTAGTAGCAGAAATGTTTTCCAAGTAAACAGAAATTTAAATTTACTCTTTTCCTTTCTGAAATTCAAATGGATAAACAGGACTCCTGCTTTTTTCCCATAAATTTTCATAGGCTGAGAAATCAAAATGTTACGTATCGACTAGACATGGTGCTTTCACAGCACACAGTTTATTTAAACTGCAATATGCTATGATTTGTAGATCAGAGTGTTTTTGTCATAAGTATCTGCGGTTTATAGCGTTATGTGTAGAAAAGGCAGCACTACATCTGAAAATGCAGCATTACTTTTGCTGCCAGTCGTGAAATGCATTGGATTCTGTAGCGTCTCCCATCTCCTTGCACATCAGCTTTTATTCATTATGCAAGAGGTGAATATAAGTGAGGTGTTTCAAAATAAATTATTTTGATGAAGTTGAAGAGGGTTGCAATTAGTTGTGATATCCTATACTTTTATAATGATATGAATGATAAGTAATTTGATAACAGTTTTCTTAAATAGTAATTTAGAATTTACTACTGCAAAATCTTAACATATGTGACACTTCTAAAAGGAAAAGCTTGTCTCTATGTTATTTTTCAGCCTCATTCCTCCTTTTGTAAAGAGATGCATTCTTATATTGCACTGACCTTTCTTAGGAAAACTTGAACTTTCTACACTTCAACATTTCAGCTGCAACAAGATTTAGAAAGTTATATATTACTTTATGAATTCAAAGACACATACACTGACCTTTGAAAATAATGAAACAGATGACCAAAGCATTATAGTAGATCTAAATAGTTAAATTCAATAGTTTGAAGGTCTGATATGTTTCTTTTCAAATTAAGAAGTGATATATTGATTTTGGATGCGCTTCCCAAAATTTTTCTCTGTTTCCTCTCTAAAAATGTTTCTCTACAACTCAAATAAGTTGTTAAAGGTTACATAAATCAGTGAAAATATTCACCAATAAAAGATCTCATATAGTAGCATCTGTTCATTCTTGAGGTCATTTATAGTGCAGTTAATGTTCTTTTATATTGTTTGTTTTCAAGTTTTCTTTTTGACATACATTTCATTATTCTTTTTCTTAATTATTGTGTTTCAAAATACCATTTTCATTTTATGGTGCTTTTGGAGACGATTGTACGTTCTGTAGTAAATGTCTTATCTGATACATTAATATTGTTAACATGTACTGTGCTTATGGTTTAGAACAGCGTAGAAGTCACTCTCGAATATTCCTTGTCATGGATAAATTATGAAACACGCTTTCTTTGCTAACTGGTGTCAGGTCTCTGATCAATTCCCTGTGATTTTCTGTTTCTTTTTACTTTCCAAAGTTGTCATGAATTGCTGTCCTAAAAATGATGCAGAAAGAGCAAAATACAAAGCTGAGAAGTGCAGTGTACACCAGGCTGTAGGATGCTGCTTTGATCAATAAAATAGAAAAGTTTCTTCTGTAGACCTGTATCACATTCAGACTGCAATCTCTTTCAGGAACTTTCCTGGCATCTGCTTTTAGGTAACCTTCTATTTAGTTGCATACCCAAGTAATGTAATGCATTTTATTTTTCTTTTCAGTTGTTTTAGAAAGATAACAAATGCCTTTTCCGAACTTCCTTTAATAGAATATTCTATGTGTTTATTAATTTCTTTAACTTTCACTCCATTATTTTAAAAACTCGTGGTATGCTTCCTAATTTGATGGAATTTCATTTAAAATGTCCTGACAAATGTCCATCTGTTACTCCACAGCATGTACACGGACAATGAAACTTAGCAAACTAATATGATGCCCAGGAACCAAGAGAATGTGTGAAGCCTTACATTCTGATTACAGTGTTGAAATGAAAGATAATGTTTTGCTTCACTGCTTGAAACATCAGTGCTACCAGCACAGCTGCTTGTGTTAACATTTGTGTTTTCCTGCACTTCTTAATGTTGGAGTGTATCAGCCGAATGGTGAGCAGATGCAAGAGGAAGCCCAGGTTAACGTTGGCAAAAAGGGAAGGTATTATGGAGGAGTTTAGGGAAGCATTATAATGCTGCTTGGCACCAGAAGAAAAGGAGACAAATGGTCAAGGATGTAGATGAAAGTGCCTGAATGTAACAGTGAAGAGATCCTAACAGGGCAGTACAGGGGATGACTATTTTGGTTGTCTTGTTTTGGTTACGTGTAAGGGGCAGGAACAAGCTGTGTAACATCTCTTTTCTGAGATGTTGTACACGTTTCACAAACTGCGTCATGAAAGATTGACAGACTTAAGTATTTTCATGTGTGCAAGGTAAAACTGCACAGACTATAGAAAGTCATCAGCATCGTATAATGCATCTTGGTATGTAAAAATGCACTGAAGGGCCTCAGGCTACCTCAGATGTGAGGTAGCTGCCAGGCTGCGTTTGTGGTGTTCTTTACTTGGAAAACAGATTACCCATAAAATAGGGTAACTTGTCAAAAAAACCCCCAGGAAGTTATTTACTGCAAGAAAACATTATACTGCTCTTAATTTCAGTTGCATAATTCCATATAGTGATGAATAAAATTTGCCTCTCTTTTTCCACATCTTTGATGGGGCTGATCCATGTTGACCTGAATAAATACCTTACCCATTATTATCGTGACTTGCCATGCAAGCTGCATTCTTCTTGACCAAAGAACAAATTTTTCCTACGTTTCTGATTTTGGAGCATAAGGAACAAAGTATTCCTGGCAGCCAGGCTGTTCCCGTGTGAATTCTCTTCTGAAAGACATCAGTGTGATTATTAGTCTTCATTTTTTTTAGGGCAAAACGTAAAAACATCTTCTCCAGCCTTGTCCTCCCTTCGTAAATATGTCCAGCTCTTGTAATCACTACCACCGGCAAAATCTCGTCTGAAAGATTTGCAAGAAGTACCAAAATAAACAGCAATGTATGTGCATGCAAGATGTCTTGGTTATGAAGGAATGATGGATACACTGAAATATTACTCAGTAAAAACTTCTTGATGCATTCCCTTTAAAACTGTGTCATGAAAATTTACCATCCAGTACTACTATTTCTTGGCTATAGCTACTAATACTGTGTGGTTTGATCTAGAAGTTTTTGTGGTATTCTTCTTAACTGATTGATTTTTCATGTATCATTTTAATACAAATCTGTGCCAACCTGTATGCCATAAACCTATTAGAAAAATCAACTGTATACATAAGCAACAGGTTGTGATTATGCCAAGCATTTATATACCTTCCACAAAGGAGAGTGGAGAAAGAGTTAAGATTGCAGACCTAACAGTAACTTTTCAACATCTTTAGTATCCTTAGATTTCACAGAAATTTTAAGAGTAATTTAAATTTTCCCACTGGAAAAAAAAAAAGATAAAAGAAGTAACTAAAGTATAATAAAAAAAAATAAATGAAGTGAAAAATCAGAATATAGAATTAACAATACTGAGCCCTAGCAACTTAGAATCACAGAATCATAGAATGGTTTGGGCTGGAAGGGACCTTAAAGATCATCTAGTTCCAACTCCCCTGGCATGGGCAGGGACACCTTTCCACTAGACCAGGTTGCTCAAAGCTCCATCCAACCTGGCCTTAAACACTGCCAGGGAGGGGACATCCACAGCTTCTCTGGGCAACCTGTTCCAGGGTCTCACCACCCTCACAGTAAATAGTTTCTTCCTAATATCTAACCTAAATCAACCCTCTTGCAGTTTAAAACTCTTACCCCTCATCCCTACAAGCCCTTGTAAAAAGTCCCTCTCCCACTTTCCTGTAGGCCCCCTTCAGATACTGGAAGGCTGCTATAAGGTCTCCCTGGAGGCTTCTCTTCTCCAGGCTGAACAGCCTCAACTCTCTCAGCCTGTCCTCATAGGAGAGGTGCTCCAGCCTCCAAAGGGTAGTCACCCTTCTGCCCCTCAGCCATTGCTCCAGAAGGGTCCCATATAACCCATGTGCCGTATCAAGATACCAACTTGATACGTATCTGCCAACCTCAGGTAACACAAGATTTCCCAGATAACACCAGGCACCTGTTACAACCAACGAAATCCTGCCCTGGGCAGGTGTGTGTTTCCATCACACCAAGGGGAGCTGTTCAAGAGACTGTACCTAACTGTAAGCATTGACTTTGATAGAAACAACTTCACAGGGAAAACAAATTTAAAAGAAACGGATCCTAGAGGTTTAAATGCATTTGCGTTTGTTATTTGATATAATAAATGAGCACACATAAAAGTGCTCTCCAGATATGCTTGGAGAACATTGTGCTGCCTCTGTGCAAATTTGAGCTGTCAGTTGCTCAGACTTCAGCTTATTTGTATTTACTTTTCACAAATTAGCCTACTCCCCTGTGCAATCGAGCCATCTCAAATATTTGAAATGTTTGAATTCAGTTGTTTGAGTTACAGGTGAACAAGGAAGGTTTTGCCACTGAACTCAGACCTGGTTTTTAGGTGCCAGCTGTCAAAGGCAGCCCTGAGCACACTCCTCGCTGCGAGCAGGGGTTTTGGTTTTAACATCACATTTGGGCTGTGTCGTACTTCAGTTCATTTCATTGTAGCCTTACCTAGGAGTGACTTGAATGTATTGACTCTTTCAGCAAAGTGGGCTTAAAAAAAATCACTTAATTTGGACAGAGCCAGTATGGGCATTTTCAAGTCATAAAGAGCTAAGACTGCCTACAAGAGAAGCTGTATTTTTGGCTCCACTATGTCGTATATGAGGAAATAATCCAGGTTCCTATTTTTCTTGTAATGGAAAACTGGGAAACAGTATTTTCTTTTTGCTCTTGCTCTTGTCAGAAAAGTAGCCAAATACCCCAAAACACTGGCCTGGGATATCGGCTTACTGCTGCCTGAAGAGAGAGCATCATCAAGTTGTTCTCCCCAAACTTTGCAGTCCCCTTTGTTTGGTAGCCTTCCTTTACATCGATGACCACTGAAGGTGTGCCAGGTGCCTGAGACCAAGACTTCACCGCAAAGTGTGCTGGAGCAGCACTTGCCCTGCCTCTGCACTGGTGATGAACGTACCACCTTTGGGGCTTGTGGCCAAATGTGAATTATCTGTAAGTGGGAAAGTCCGTTTTTCTGTGGTGTCTGAGAGTTGTCCATGTCTCTGAACTTGCTGTGAGCTGCTACAGTCACTGGCACGATGGGAATTACTGGAATATTGTGGGCCATTCCTTTGCTGGAGTCAGAGAAACCTGAAGGAGGTCCCTGGGGGGGGATGTGCACCTGAAAGTTGCTGCCTTCTCCATCCAAGGTGTCGTCTTCAGGCCATAGTAACACTGAGCAGCATATTGCATTTCACTACCACACCACAACTGTAATCTCTAAAGCTTGCCCCGCCGCACGGGCACCAACCTCCCTTCAGGTAGCTGTGGTCGGGAAGACCGCAGTCAGCAGTCCTCTGCTGATCTCCGGTAAGGACTGAGGAGGGGGACAGATCTAGTGTTTATCCTCGACAGGACTGCGTGTGCTTTTCCATCGTTTTTAGAAATTTCCTTTGAACGAGCTGACAACGGGTGATCTATTTTAAATACTGCTTCAGAGGATGAAATTATTTTTGGTTTAAATGAAATCAATAAACATTATTAAATATAAGATAAGGTTTAAGTGAGCAAAAAAAAAATCCACTGACCCTCAGTATTTATTGTATGCGTCAGGGCTGGTATGACAACCTTTATTAGCTAATTAATAGCCCCTTTCTGTAAAGCAGCCTACTAAAACTGACAAAACCTTCTCACTCTGAAGTTCGTCAAGGCATAAGTGGTAACAGGTGCACACGTGGTGTCTCCTCCTTTATTCCAGGCTCACCTTTCCCCTCTGGGGTCCCTGTTCCTCAGAGTCCCGGACCGTGTTCTGCCTGGCTTACTCTGTGTGCATCACAAAATCTTCCCAAGCCTGGTCTGTGTAGCCCACCACGAAGTCAGGTCCTGGTAAAATCCCGATTTGCGCCTCCCTCACCTGCACTGTCCGTACTGGTACTGCACCGTTGAGCTCCGCGGGTGCTGGGGTGTGTAAAGCGATGCTCCTGCTTTGCCTTACGGAGAGCACCTTTCCTCTGCCCCTGCTCTCCCAGTGAAAGATCTTGGACTGGATTGGATTTTCCCAACTAAGAAGCATTTTTAAGTTGTTTATAAAAATTAATGCAGCTTTCCCTTACTAGCTTTTTCCCCCCTAACGTTCTCTCTTTGCTCTCTCCTTGCCTCACCATTATAATTCTAATGTTGTTGGTTCTTTCATTTGCTCTATTGAATATTTTCTGAAATAAATAAGAACATTGCTTACATCTGTGGATAATGCCAGTCCCATATGTATGGTACTGAGAAGTACATAACATGCTCCTTCTCTGTTGTGATAGAAGCTTTAAATGTTAGTAGCCAGGCAATGCCAGCATTCTAATTGCTGCCTGTAGTTCAGTACATAAAAATATTAGAGGCATAAAATAGTTTGGCATAACAAAAAGTAGATGGGTAGAGGAGTAGGGTGCAGTTACAAATTAAGGAACATAAGGCAGAGGCAAAAGTGTCTACTTGGAATACCTGATACTGCCTGGCTACTAACATTTAAAGCTTCTATCACAAGAGGGAAGGAGCATGTCATGTACTCATAAGGAATAGAATTGTTATCAACAACTGCTATTATTGGCATGTTGCAAATAAGCTCCAAACCAGCCTTTTTCTATGTCTTAAGTCTCCTGTTGCTCAGCAAGGAATAGAATCACTAAGCGTCTCAGGAGATCAGGCAAAAATGTATTTACTAATTTAAAAAACAAAGAAAAAAAAGCAAAAAAAAGCATGAACCTCAACTCTGCTCTTGTGTAGGGCTACTCTAAATCAGACTTTTTCTGCTACAAAAGAAAAGGGTGTGCATGCAGGACATACAACCCCATTGATGAGGGAAGTTTAGCAGTCATGTAAGAAACGTGTTTGTGTTCCCTCACCAGCTACCTTTGAACTGGGGAGCTTTGATCTCAAAGTTGGTCCATTTAACAGAAAGATTTGCCATTTCTAGAGAGCTGTGGTGCTGGTTTCAAAATGGGAACAAGTGGAAAGCCCTGTAGTGACGTGGAGGTGCCAGCCCCATCCGTAGTGCTCTTGGAACACACGCGTCCTGCATTTACTTGGCTGATCTGCTGTCGGTCTTAGAAGCAGCAGCACACTACTGTGCTGCCTTTAACTTATCCCAGGGTTAAAATAACAAAATAAATAAAAAGCAGTAGCAGAATCTCATTCTTTTAGAAGAACAATTCTTGCGCATTTTAATTCCAGCTGAACTTATTTAGGCATTTTTGTAAATTGAATCTGCTGCTGACCACGTTAAAGAGAAAATTGCCATTGAAACTGCATGTTTAGGCAAAAGTTGTACTTCCATAATCCTGCTAACATAAAAGGGATAAATTGTCAGTATACATTACGTACATCATTATACACATACCCATTATCTTTGTCAGTAGGAGATACATCTGACAATTTTCAAGGTTTTTAAAAATTATTTTAATTAAATGAAGCCCTTATTGTTGGGTTTTAAAAGCACGTAAAGTTCTGTTTTACTAAGCTGCACACACAACTATTTTTGGAAGCAATACAAATTTTCTCTCAAACTGAGTCAATGTTAGAAGGTTTCAACTGGGAATGCTTGGAATGATTCAGAGTAAACCTTTAATTTTTTAATGTGTAAAAATAAAAAAATATGCAAAACATTCTATATTCAGATACTTGTAATACCTCAAAAAGCCCTGACAGATACCGACGTTGCTCCATACAAAACTTCTGTAAGTCATCGTAGTCCTACTGAGTTCAGCATCCTCAGTAGGAACATGTTAATGCATAAATATAGAGCCTTCTCTCTTGTCCTGTAAGCGTGAAATCAAATCAGTTTTTGTGGTTGTTCATTCCAAAGGTTTTACAATAGATCCCTAAATATTTTTATTAGTAGAAATTCAGCATTTTTGTTTCTCCAGAGAGCCTGCATGCTTTGCGTTTAAGCTGCACGGGCAGGTTACATTTTATGTGTTCAACTGACTTCTAAACTAGTTTTCTGTTGCTTTTGATTATTGAATATTTCGTTTAGCCTAGTTCTGCAGGGCACTGGGGAAAATAATGTGTGTAATACAGATATGGCTGTTCTCCCTCCAGTCCTCATGAACTGTCATTATCAGTTGTACACTAATACTGTGGAGACATGAAAAGCATTTACATTTTTTATTCCTAAAATAAGACAAATAAGTAGTTTATAGATTAACTATACATAGATGTAGTATGTATCTATGAATCAGATTTAAACATAGATAAATAATACTTCGTAGGGAGGATGACCGTAAACTTTTTCTTTCTGCACAACTGTAGCCAGTGTGCTTTGCCACCATTCAGGCAGTAAATTCTTCGGTTAAAAATATTTCACTGCACTTTTGTATAAAGTTTGTGTGTAAGGCGTGTTGGTGTTTTCTACTAAGCTACTAAATGTCACTGTTGTGTGCACCGGTGTCTTTGCTTCTGTCAGATTCCTTTTCACTTCTCAGTGAGCGTAAGTGGTTATTTTTGAAAATTGCATTATTTGTGTCCTTTGCATTCTTTATGTCCTATTGCTCTAATCAGCTTTACAATCTAGCTACAAATTCTTGGGGTACCATTATGTCAGAATCTAAAGATGATATTCAGTTCAGGATTAAGATACCTGAATGTAGTTTTCTGCCTATATATGAGGGGATTCAGCTTCATTGACTGAGACATCTTGTGCCTTTTCAGAAGCCCTAAGTTATTCCACGTGGCTCTCAGCTACTACCCGAAAGGACTCCAGTTCTTCTTAGGTCCTGTGTAATGTATCCCAGCCTCAGCACAGCTCTTGAGTAAATAGGCAGCCCCAGAAGTCATTAAACACCTGTATTCATGCACTGACTCAATCCCTACATGCCTAAGATCCCACTATAGTGCATAGAGATCTGGTCGGTACAGCGAAGGCAACTGAGAAATTCAGCTGATCAGCCACTATGTGTGCAGTGAACTTAAGCATCGTATGGTATTTCAGATGCTTTAGGTTATCTGAGAGGTCTGCATGGGCTAGAACATATGTTACAGGACCCACAGAAGGTGTATGTTGTTTAGAAATGGCAGTTGGGGGTTAGGCATGGTATCTCAGAGCACCTGCAGTGACACTGGGCATTGGTGTATGAGCAACTGAACTGAGCCCTCAATGTACGATCATAGGCACCGTTGACTGTACTAGAGGCGTAGGCACTTCTATAACTGTAGGCACCTGAATGTGAGCACTGTAGATCTATGGTAATTGTGGTAACTCAAGAATTCATTGTCACGTGTATATGAGAAACTACTAGTCCATCAACTGAAGAGTCCTGTTCCCATAAACTAACCTCCGCTGCTGTTTGGCCTATAAATCTTATTCAAAATTTTTACTTGAAATCCAAACAATACCTGGTTTTGTACATCTTCTGTGCCTGATTAAATCTTTGAATAAGCATCATTAATTTTAATGAACCAGCATCCAAGTACCTATGACCATGACTGGCAAGTCATGTCTACAGACTCATTATTGAGTCCTTTATTGACCTGCTACCAAAACGTTACTTCAGTTTTATGAAGTTCAAATTGAAGTGTGGGAATTTGATGTTTATGGCAGCCTTCCCATCAGAGTACATTGAGGCAGCATGAACAGAAGCCAGGGCCAAAGTCAAACTACATAATCACCGCAATGACAATATCTCACAATTCTGGATCATCGAAGGTTTTAAACGTGTTTTGCAAATATTAATTAACGTCACAACAGAGTGAAGTGCGTATTGTAAGTTTATGCTGGTGTCTGTGAGAATGGGTACTGCATTAAAAAGAAGCTATTCCTGAGACCTTGGAAAAATCATTCATAGTGTTAACATCTACTTTCACTGGAGAGTAGTGCGTCTGTATTCATTGGGGAGCTTGGAGGCTGTGCTAGCTGGGAGGGTATTGCTATCTAAAATGGCAAGTATAGGGGTGTTTTTGCAGCCAAAAATAATGTAAATAGGAACTGAGTGCACACTTCTTATTTGCATTTATCACAATATGTGGAATTCATACAGTGCAGATGTCTCCATCTGAGCTTGTTGCCCTTGCATTTCTTTACAGTCGATGGAGGTCTAGTCAGTGTAAAGTGCAATTAATCTCATTCTAAAGTAGGTGTCTGAATAGATCGAACTGGCTGCAAAGGACACAAGGAGGTGACTAGTTCAGATGTGGGAGAACTGAATCTCATTCAACCTGTTCTGTGGGCAAAACTGCTATGATTTTGTCTTTAAAAATATACATTTAACTTTACTGAGCCACAGTTAGCACACCAGATGTAGAAGTGTCTCAGAATAAGTCTGTTCTAAGCATTTACCACAATTTGTCATATCAGAATTTTCATTTAATTAAAAATACTAAATAATTGTTTTAGAGGCCAATACCCATTATGTCTGTGTGGGTCATCTGGAGCAGCAAGCAAGGTGATGAAAAAGGTTTCACAGTGGAGGACTGAGGAAAATTTCTAGGGCTTCTTAATTTCTAGGACTTCCACATTCTTCCTTAATGTGATCTCTTGGAACTTTGTTCAGGTTCCCCGCACATCTAATGCAATACTGGATGCCCTCATGTAACCATGCTTATCTCCAGCTGGCACTTAAGGAAGGTGTGGTCTTCTATAGGTTCTGTATCTGACCTGCCACTGTGCAGGTGACTCAGGTACTGGTACCTGAGTGTCTCAGAATGGCACTGGACATCATGTATGGACAGTTGATAAGATTTGCATCAAGATTAAGGTCTGTAAATTTACTTGTCTACTTGTATGGTGCCAGTATGCTAAGTGTTTATGTTTTCATGGTCAATTGATCAATTCAGCTCATTATTTAATGTAGTAAAACATGCATACTCAGGAGGTGGAGGAGAGGGTCGTCTGCCTTGCACCTTCCTTACTGCTAAGGCATCTAAACTTGGCATCCACAGAGCAAAAAGTTAGATGTGTCTCCAAAAGTATCTCAAACAGCACTGGACAGCTGTGTTCAAGCAGCTGTACTAATTCCTAGATCTCACCTGAATAGAAGAAGGGCTTTATACCTAGCATATCTGTAGGCACATGTGTAAAAACTATGTTTGGGTCTCTTAAACTCAAAATTATCCTCATCTAGAAGAAGATCATGTTCTAGACAGTAGGTTGCCACACTGAGAATTTCAGAGCAAGCACAGATCATCCACACTGGAACTGCACGCATTCCCAACCTGAGCTCTCATTCTCATCCTAATTATCTGTAGTTTCCTTCTGCCCTGTTTCTTTCACAGTCGTGCCTGATTTTCCTACTGGGAAAATACATCAGTCTTCTAAAGTAAGTGAGTAGGATTTATGGTATATTTTTTGTTATTCTCCATAATCAAATGTTTATTCTACAGCAATAGCTGGATATTGACATTGTACCCCACAAATTATTTTAGTGGATTTGGACAACTTTCAAGAGACTTGGAGATTGCTTCGTGTTGGAAGAATACAGATCTCTCTGGGATCCTGTGAGTGATGGTAGCTTTCTGCCAGCTTTTACTGGTAGGGGATGTCTCAGTAATCAGCAAAAGCCCCCGCTTCCAGACAAACAAATAAACACAAATACCTCCCCCCAAAATATTTGTGAAGCAACTTAAAGCAGTAAGAAAATCTCTATGTAAGATTTTAGTAAATTTGTATTATAGGACCTGCATCACTGTTACTGAAGCCAATAGATAGTTTGATGCTGACTTTCTTTCAGATTTTTTTTTAAATGTTATTCACATGCTGATCACAGAATTTACTAGGAAATTCTTTGAAATTCCATTCTGTATTCAAACGCTAGATGATTTAAATATGAAGAAGAAACAACATGTTGCTAATTCACATTGAAGTGGATGAATATTTAAGCCCTATGTTTGCTATGAAACCACAAGTGGTGCATTGTGGGATATCCACAGCAGTTGCAAGAGTATTAAGTGATTCATGTGATGTTTCTCCTTTCTCTCTTATGAGGAAAGGCTGAGGGAGCTGGGTCTGTTTAGCCTGGAGAAGAGAAGACTTGAGGGGGGATCTTATCAATGCTTACAAATGGTTGGACTCGATGATCTTAAAGGTCCTTTCCAACCAAGACAATTCTGTGATTCTGTGAAATACCTTAGGGGTGGGTGTCAAGAGGATGGGGCCAGACTCTTCTCAGTGGTACCAGTGACAGGACAAGGGGCAAGAGGCACAAACTGAAACATGGGAAGTTCCGTGTCAATATGAGGAAAAACTCCTTTACTTTGAGGGTGACAGAGCACTGGAACAGGCTGCCCAGGGAGGTTGTGGAGTCTCCTTCTCTGGAGATATTCAAAACCTGCCTGGACTTGACCCTGTGCAACATGCTGTAGGGGAGCCTGCTTTGGCAGGGGGTTGGACTAGATGATGTGCAGAGGTCCCTTCCAACCCCCACCATTCTGTGGTTCTGTGAATAAATATTCTAATACATTGTGGCCAGTCAAGCCACAGAACTCAGATATCCTGAAACCTGCTCAAGTGCTGTAGCTGAAAGGCATGTATTATATTTTAAAATCATAAATTTTTAATGCTTCAACTTAGGAAAGCTGAATTGTAAGCTATGTTAATTGGGAAGGGTAAGTCCATTAGTACCAATCTGGATTTAGTACCAGCTCCAGAGCCCTTACTCTTGCTAGTGAAAATGCCAGGCCAGGAGTGTTAGCAGTCTGCCAGTCAGGGACTCCACAGGAAAGGCAAATTAGATATGGTGGGAGTTGCAGAAAGAATAATGTGAGTCATGTTAAGAAGCTGTGTGTACCTAAGCAGAGCGATGGACAAGTGTGTATTTGCTTTACCTGTACCTACTGCGCAGCAGCTTTATATTCACCATCTCCGTTAGGAGCAGTGTAAATGGCATAAGTAAATGGAGGGGTGGGAAAGAAAACTGTAAGGGAGTATCTCCTCTCATCCAAAAGCTGTGAAGCTGCGTGAGGACGACACTCTGCACACTGCTGTGTCTGTGAACAAATGTGCTAAACTGAAGTTTTTAATGATTTTTCTTGCCACTTTCGCTGATGACTGTAAGGGCTTGGCCATGGTGTATCTTGGGAAAATGGCAACTGATGTGCATATTCAGAAATGACATGACTGGCATTTAAGAGATAACTAAAGAAATTAACTAATAGTTCAAACGGAGTGTGTAGAAAGGAGGCTTTGTTACATTAGTACCACTCTGAAATTTATTCAAAAACTTTAGTGTCTGTAAACTCATCAAGGCTTACAAAAACTTCATATACAAATATCTTTTTGGACTAAACTGTCTTCTCAGTTCTGGCCCTTTGATTTTCGTAGGGGAGGATCACTTTTTGTCTTGTATTTGTGAAGAAATTTTTGCATGGTGAGAGGGTAAACAGATTGGGATGGTGGTATATTATAGTCACCTTGCCCTCGCTTGGAAAATATGTAAGTAAATAACTAAAGAGAGGATAAACTGAGTTGTCTGTTGTGTGCAATCTGTACCAGTTCAGTAGTTTCTCATGCCATTAGTGTGATAACACAATGCTGTGATGGTGTTACTCATAAATACAAATGGGAGTTATGTTCAAAGCCACAATCCTGATATTACTTTCAGTGGGAGTTTTATTAGTCCATGTATGAATGGAGTTTGTTATTTCATCTCTTAAAATCTGTCAAGCACTATTGTCTCTTTTCAGTAAACATTTTTAGATCAGTCCTATTAAATGTTTTAGTGTGCCTTTATGTGATTGCTTTTGAATCAAGGAGTTCCTGGCCTAAATGGAGACTGTAAAGCAGCCTAGCAGTGCAACCTTTTCACTTGCTCTTCAGATTTTCTCTTGAAATTTATATCAGTATAAAATGCAGATTTTGAAAGTGAGAATGGAGATGGCTGTGGTAAAAAAAATTACTCTAGAAGTGTGAATAGCTATTGTAAAAATCAAGAGTTGACAAAAGGAACCTACAGTATATGAATGATAGAGAAGCAGTTTGAAATATAAGATTATTAAAAGAGCTTAATGCAACACTAAGCTTCATCAAATGCGAGCTTGTATTGCCTACAAAAACTGTCATTGTGTGGTTTGTGGCTCTGTTCCTTTCTGCTGTTTTCCATTTTTACTTGTTTTACTTTATCATACTGTAGTCAGTCTTAATCATCCATTTGTATTCCTCTGTTCTTATCTCCACGCCCTTGCTTCTCAGTCCTTATGGCTAAGCCGTGCCTCTGCTTCTGGGAACTTCTCTGTGAGAAATGCTTTTCAAAGAGCCTGTGTATCCTCCCAGCGTCCCTGCTGTTGGGAACACAGCTCTCCCAGCCGTTAGGGACTTGTATTTCAGTTGTTTATGACCAGCTGTCGTCAGCTCAAACTCAAAAGACGGCATGTGAGAAGTTGACTTGAGAATGGAGTGAGGAGCCAGAAGAGTGGTGGACATGGCTACGTTCAGAAAGGCTCACTGTGCTGGCCTAGGCTTTTAAATGTGCAAGTGATTTTGTTCGTGTAATTGTTCTATTGATTTCTGGGTGTTTGCTGATCAAAAAAGAATTACTTTCCTGAACATAAGATAGAAAGATAGATAGCTCTTAGCAGCTATTTCACAGAGTGATCAGATACAGCGTCTAGTCAGGAGGATCTCAAACCATTGACTGTTGAAAGCCAGGAGTATGTATCCAGAAAAGGGTCATTCTGTTTCTTCACTTTTCTGAAGTGTCTCCTGCTAACCGTGGGTGAAAGCAGGGCGCTAGTGTTACATGGGCTGCAGGTCTGAGCTGGTGTGGCCATTCTTGGGTTAATCTCTTTAAGGATGTGGACATTTGGCCAAATCCTGAGTTAGTAAAATTCTTTATATTTGCATTGAAGAAATTAAAGCACTTAACATAAACTGAATTTCTGTTCTAGTGACTCAGATTTCTTTAAAAAGTATCAACCACATACAGGGACTTACAGAGTTTAATTCTAGTCTTTAGGAATGACTTATATAAAAGAGTATCAGCTTCCCAGTCAATAGCTTTGAAAACTGCTCATCAGCAAGGAAAGTAAATTATCAAAACTACTTTAATTAACGTATCCCATGTAAGTCTTTGGCTATCGGACTTTGGCTGTCTAAATCTGTAATTACATATTGTTATCCCTTTACAGATTAAAAGGTTATCCCTGCTTTGAGCTTTTCAGGTTGTTTTATTGGAGCGTAGATTTGATTTTCCTGTTAAATTTTAGAGGCTGAAGTAATGTCTTTTTTTCTTTCCCCCTGAGAAACATCGGAATATTTCTTGCTTGCAGTTTCAACCCCCTCTTGCACTTTGCACTAAGGACTTGGTGAATCTCTTCCGAACAATTCTGTATGGGACCTAGATGTTGGAGGTGCTCCTGTTGTTTCATTTATCTTGTTCTCTGAAGTAATTTAATGTCCTCTTGCATGTATACTTAGTGAAGTATGGCTGCTATTACCCTTAGCCGCACCACAGTTTCCTTAATCATTAACGTGACTTTATGTACAAGGTGACAATTATTTTTTGCACTGAATGGATGAAATGGGAGTCCTTCTGGTCATCAGTCAGTCACTGTGTAATTTAAGTTTGCATCCTAATGCATATTCAGAAGTGCCCAAATAAAGGCATTTCATGTTCCCTGACTTTCCAGTGCCTGACTTCATATTCTGGGTTATTAATAACCCAGAATATTTTATTTTCATTTACTTTTCTAGGTCCTTTTGGATTTTTTTAAAAAAATATTTTTAATAAGCTGCATCAGTAGCACACTTACTAGCTACCACACACCTCTGTCACTTATGCTTAAGAATGACATTTATCCAACAGGAGAAGGCATTTATTCTGGTTAGATCAGCCATGGGGAGAAGACGGGTAATAATTGGGAATGGTGGGAAGGGCCTTCAGCAGCAGCTGTGCACAGATACTTTGGTGATTTTGAGAGACAGTGTACCTACATGGCATAGTTTTGCTGTATTTCCCTTATCCTTATCTATTTCTATTGCAGTAGTGCGTATGTCAAGAGGTCCTGACTGCACTTGTTTCTCACAATCTGTGTAAAACTGTCTAAAAGAAGAGCACTGACAGAGAAGTGTAGTGTCTTGTCCGAGGTTACAAAACAAGTGTCTTCTCCACAAGATGACACCACGCCAGACAAGGTTGTGCAGCTCTGCTCCGTTGGTCAGCCCGAGAAGCACACAGGATTCAGAGGACCCACAGATGTGAAGCTGGACAGGATGGTGCTCTGCTTCCCAGAGCCACGCAGCTTCCTCATGGGCAGAGGAGCAGCAAATCAACAAGTAAATAGATAAACAGATGAAGAAATAAAAGATGCAGCAGAAGCATTTGATGACCGTTAATTATTTTCTTCCTTCCCCCTGCCCCCAGTGTGGCTGTTTGACTGCTATAGTGACATGCTGGAACAGGCCTGCTCAGTAAACAAGAATTTCTTAGGAATACAGCAGTTAGGACTGAGAAGAATCACTGGGATCAGTGAGATAACATCATCGTATATCTCAATAAGACTGATTAAAGTCCCATTTTCATTTATTGTTGGATATTTTTATTTTTGTCCTTATTTCATGTTTTGAAAAGCTGTTCTAGATCTTTGCAACCTCAAGTGTTTAAAGCAAACTAGATTTATTTTGGGCTATATCAGACAGCACTCCCCTTCCCTTCCTCACCTACCTCAATACTGTCAGGATGCTTAAGGTATTTGTCTAGGAAGCGGAAGACCAATACTCAGTTCTTACTGTGCATAGATTTAGTGGCTTTACTTAATTTGTCTTTCCCACGTCACTGGTCAGTGCTCAAGACTATTAGCTGTTCTCCTTGCTCTCACTAACATATCACTCTTAACTTTAGAAGTGTTTCCAGGAACTGAGTATTGTTCCAAGTAAAATGTCTATGTTATCAAATTGTTCCTGACCAGTATTAATTCTAAAGCAACGTACACAGAGTAGAAATAAAGTATTGAAGAGTGTTACCAGGCTGACAACAGTGCCCTGTGCTGACTGATACATGGACAAGAAGTGCCGGCGTTCAGTGATCTTCTCCAAATAAAAATGGATTTTTTCCAGGGCAAGGCAAAAAGTATCTCCATGATTTATGTGCCTGCTAAGGTTTGAAGTCTGCATAAAACTGTGAAGAGAACATTTCAAAGGTAATGGCAGACATTTCATAGTGGAAATTAATACATAATAGAATTATAAAGTTTACTGCTTCTTCTCTCTTCAGTGTGTGTCAAGAGTCTACAGAAAGATAGCATCCAGTATAGCCAGTACTTCTATTTGTGGAATTATCCATTTAAATGAATTGACTTAACTCTCATGGTTAAAGTTGCATATTTGCAAGTTTGAGACCACACACTCTAAATGCTGCTTTGGCTTCCTCAACTTTAGTGCATCTTTTTTCTTGGATCCCTCCAGGCTTTTCTTTCATCAGAATTCATCTCCTGGACATCGTGACTGATACCTCAGAGTCCTCTGTCCCTTTTTATCTTTTCAAGCAGTTTTGCTGGTAATTTGACAAGTCTAATTCACACTCATATATCTCTTGGGCAGGATGCATCACTATCAAGAAGTCCCTGTTCCTCATGTATTCAGTGTAGTGTCATGGGAACTTATGATGGTTCCATCTTCATTTGGCTTTCCCTCTCCTTTTTCTAGAAATACCCTATCGTATCTATAAATACTCAATGTCAGATGGTGTTTCTGCTGCATATCACATTGCATCCACCACCTGTAAGTGTGGGGGTGTCATAGACATCCAGTTGAGGACTGCAGTGGGGCAGGTATAGTGACCTCTTAAGTTATAGGACATGGTGGAGAAAGAAGATGACACTGTGGGGTATAGAGTAGAGCTTCACTGATTCACAGAATTTGAGGCTAAAAGTGCTACTGTGAATATCTAAACTTGCCTCCTGAATGTTGCTGGTGAGGGACCAATGATCCTTGACCCATGCTCCTCTCAAGACTGCCTATTGTTGCTCATGGAAGCTTCAGATTAAGAAGTCTACAGTTGTGGCTGACAGAGCAAAATAAGGTATTTTCCAGAACTGGTTACTGGTGATTGCTGCCCATCGGTCAGCAAAGAGCAGGAGCTTCCTCCCCTAAAATTTCATCCAAGAATTCCTGCCTCAAGTCATCAACTTCTTGAAAGAAGAAAGAAGTTATTGTTCTACAGAGAGAAAAGAAACAGAAGTACAGATAAATGGGGGAAAACAGAGAAGGGAAATAAAATAGATGATTTGCTTTTTCAAACAAAAGAAATTAAACAAGACAATAGCAGTGAAGTAGTCACACAGAGAAGACAATACTGTTATGAGCAGAATAGTCAGATGAATTTCCATTTCTAAGCTTACCAAGTGGCTGGTGCTGATCAGGCAGGTTTAGTAACTCAGCAGTCGGCACTTTTTCTTCGCCTATTCTACATGGTCCTCTTCTTTCCATACATAAACTATCATTACAGGCAGTGCAACAAGTACAGCTGTGTTCTGCTTATCTGTTCTATACATTAACACACATTAAATAGTGCCAGAGGACAGCTCATGAGTATAACACCTTCCACTGCTTTTAGCTTGTCCTTGTACTGCAGCCTAAGAAAAGAGAGAAGAGAGGAGTTTTACAGCATGCTTTGAAGGTTAACAAACCTGAGCTTTCAGAAACCCTGGGGGTAAGTGAATCCCAAACTGAGCCCCCATCACAAAAAAAGCCTTCTCATTTATGCCATAAAACCACAATTGAGCATCCCTTCGGATCTTGGCTGCAGTAAGATTTCACAGGGACAGAGGCAATTTCTCGGGTAATATGGTCCCAAATCACACAAGGCATTGTAGACTGCAGCCAGCATTTGGCTCCCACCTAGAAAGCTATTGTATTTTCATTATGGTATAGAAGAGGTTTAGGTGCTTCCTTTCTCTTTATTAGAAGTTTTGAGTTTAGGGCACAGGACTCTTGCTATAAACTCTGAAATGTGCCTATTTGCTTGTGACAGGAGGTGCTTGTGTAAGAGTTTCTTCTGCTGGGGAAGCAGTAAAGCAGGGTATTGGGATGGCATAAAGCATTGCCAGGTATTCATCAGCTGTTTCATTCTGGGCTGCCATTTCAAGCCATGATAGTTCCACTTCTACCTTCCCTCCTCTGCCGTTCCTGTTTTATCCTGCTGCTTTGGCTGTGGATCTCAGAGAGGGACAGATGTTGAGCCTCTCCATTTAAGGCGATACCCTCAGCTTGATGACTAAGGTACTGAATAATGCATGTTCTGCTGAATTTGAAGTCTCAAGTGTAGCATATTTTGGACCCAGCCTAATGCTCTCTGAGGTCAGTGAACAGTCTTCCACTGCTTAGGGTGTGGCCCAGACTCATCAGCTAGAATGGATGTAGCTGTGTTTTAATAAGCAGATAATTACAGGTTAAGTATGCACAATTAAATGAAAACTAAATAGGCTAAATTATTCTCTGGGGTAATTCTGTTGTTTTCAATGGAGTTATACCAATAACTGATTTGACCCAATATTTTGTTTATAGGGCTTATGAAATGCTAATTATAGTGGTCAAATTAGTGAAAACTAAACAGACCTCAGCTTTGTTTGTGTGGTTAAGCAATGTAATTATGAATGCTGGAACTCACAACTAGGCTTAATGTGGAATACTGAGCTCTAACTGAAAATGTATAAGTGAAGCACTTTGTTGGGAGTACATACTGTACGGAAACTGGAACATATTTTTGGATAGCATCCCTGGCTTTGCAAATCAGATGCTGAGATTCAGCAAAGATGAGTCCTGAAGGTAAGGAATACTTTAGCAGAAGAAAATTGTAATATGGGTGTTAGTTATGGATTGCATTGCCTTGTGAATGAAGGTTCAGCTGAAATAATTAAAATTTAACAAATATATTTAAGCCGTCTCTAATTCAGTATATTAAAGCAATCTACTGGTTCCTTAATTTACTATATGAATGGCACTAGTCTGAATAAAATTGCCCATGTTTAATGTGCTTGATTTTCTTTGTATTGCCCAGTTTGGCCAAAGCCAAATCCTGACACCGTGTCCTGATGCAGACCTATAGAAGAGGAGATCCCACACAGAAACAGAATTTAACAACATCTTACATAACCAAACCACGTTACCTACGTTCCTACCTCCTTCAAAGCTCTTTTGTCAAGACTTGGTGGAGACCATGCTATATAATGCACTATATATACTAACATTACATGTTAATTTAACAAAATATTTCAAAATAAATCACTATATGCATTTCAAAGGAATTCTCTCAATAGGGCAAAGCATATTTTACAAACTGTCAGTGCTTGATAGCAGGTTTACATTTCGATGCTTTTGAGATTATTAGAAAATACTGAGGAGACAGTAATAGTTAGCTACATGAAGATCTAGACAGGAAATCTGAAGTGGAATGCCAAAAATGAAAATGTTTACTCTCTTTTGGTTCTTCTGTGCTTATGAAAATGCGAACAATAGGATTTACAAGAAGCAGAGGTGATACACTAGCTTTTGCCATCCAGCTGAATAATTGTGTTTTATGCTGATGTATGGCTGTGCTCTAAAAATCCCTACCACACTCACCAGAATTGCTAGCAAAGATGAATTGTGTGACTGCTCTTCTGGCTGATGTCCATTAAACAGGGCAACCACACATTTCTCTTTATAGATTCTAATACACCCCTCACAGGTAAGCAGTGATTATATTCACCCACTGAGCCTCCTACTCTCTCATAATACACCTTTAGCTCACTGTCAAAAATACCTCTGGAGTTCAAGTGATTTATTTTTGCTCAGAAGGTATTCAGAAACAACTGGGAATCCTTTGTTTTTATTACACAATTTTTCTTAGTAACCAGTGAGGGGAAAGATTAAAATATTAAGCCTTTGTCTCTTGTGTGAACAGTTTATAGTTTTAGAGCATCTTTTTCTATAGAGGACTCTTGCTATTATTACTATAATATAATAATATGTATAATTATTACATATAATAATAATATTATATAATATAAATATATACAATATATAATAATATATTATAATAATATATAATAATTATTATTATATTTGTTAATTTTAAATTATTTCAGCTGAGCCTTCATTCACAGGGCAATGCAATCCATGACTAACACCCATATTACCATTATTATTTTTTAATTATTATTATTATTCCTATGGAGAGTATTTTAAGGACTGTACTACCAGACCAGGAAATGGTTGGTGATTTTTTTTAGAGATATATGCAATCATATATATATATATATATATAAAAAATAGACAGAGAAGTAGCAATAAGAGATAGGTTTATATAGTTCTATGAAGTTTCTGGCCATGAGTCCTTGCTTAAAGTTGGTGACACAGTTATGGAATTAATAGTATCTCTGTCCCATTTCTGGTCCCCCTGGAATGAGTCCTCCAGTTGTCAGGTCTGATGCCTGGTCCTGTGTCTGGATGTAAGCTCAGCCTTTAACCTACATTGCGACCAGAATCTAGATGCTGTTCCAGCTCTTTACTTGAGTTATTCATCTTTTATTCAAGTTGGTTGTTTTAAGGCTCCTGCTTCTCCATTTTGCTGTTCTCTAGCTACTGTGTAGGCAATATTTAGCCAGTGAGACAAAACATTAAAGTTTTTTAAAGCCACAGCCAATTTACGTGTTTACCTGGTTGTACCCTACGGGCCTGAACTCAGTTCAGACAACGGGTTTTCAGGCAAAAGCCCTTATTTTATACCAAATGTCTGTGTTCCTTCGCTGACCGGTTAACCCAAGAGCACTCGGCTAAGGTGATGGCCCAGCAGTTTGCCTCTGACACCCATTTAACATCAAAGGCTTTTGGTTGCTGCTCGGTGTCTGTGGGACAATTAACTGGAAGTGTTTATTGCTCTCCAATGGTCCAACTCATCAACTTAAAGCTACAGTTTGGGCAGGGGTCAACATCCACTTTGGACCGTGCCTGTGCTTACCACCGATGAGCTTTCTATCACAGCACAGACATGGACTGTTTGGTTGGGAAGTTTCAATGTTATTTCATTATTGAAACCATCTGATCCAAAGAAAAGTGATAACTAGTTGTTGCACTTCTGAAAGAGTCCATTTCCAATTGTTTTGGCTCATAGATGGATTGATTTTAAAATTTCACCGTGGACTGCCTTTTCTTTCCTCCAGCCCAGAAAGGGTTGATGCATTTTTGGTTTTTGGGTTTTTTTTTAGTTTTTATAATTTTGTTAGGCTGTTTCTTCAAGTCAACAAGAAACCAATGCGAGTGGCATCTTTGAGTTGTCACTTAAGTCACAGGCTAAGGTACAGGAGGACGAGCTTTGACTGGTCTAGCAAATAGAGGTTATAATGCAATTTCCAAGCAAACTGGAACTGCAGTGCAGTGCTTAAAATCCCTTTCAGCAATGATATTAAAGTCTCAGGGGTGCCATCACATTGCAAAAATGCTGGTAAAAGGATAAAGTTACTCGGTGTTTTGTCCTCTCTTCTTTGTTCCTTGCGGCTCCTGATAGCTTGTGGAAATTAATAGGCTGGAATTGAGAGTATTGCTCTTTATTCTCTCGGTTCAGAGAGATTCATGTCCTTTCTTTCCCAAATCTCTTCGACGAAAGAGGAAAGGCAGAAAAACCCCCACACTGTAGTGGGCTGGCTAGATCCAAATACCAGCCACTGTTGGCCTTTCGTTGGTGTTCAGAAGCCTTTGCGAGATTGTTTTGGGAGCTCCTCCAACACATGAATTTGCAATCTGCTGATACATATGCCATGGAGTTGAAAGTGTTTTTCATTTATGAGGAGCCTCTCAGAGCATCGTTAGGTTTTCTGCACGGATTCAGGCCTCTGCCAGTGTTACCCCTTACATTTCATCAGTCTTCAGTAGTGGAGATGAGGCATCGCTGCTGCTAGATACCAAACTTACTGTACAGATGAACTTGCTGACATTTTACTACTTTCATTATTACAGTGTCAAAAAATTACTGTATAAAAGCTTGCCATTGCGTCCAAAACAGATTCAAATGTAAATACAAGGTTACACTACTACTTGTGTACTTGCACTTCAGTGTTACTAAACCATTGTCTTAAATGAAGCGTTTCCAAACCATACCCAGGGCATGGTCTCCTTAGGGTCGAGAAGATAAACTCTAAGGTGCTTATTAAAAACCCAGTTGCTTTAAGAGTCTAAAACTCATCTCATTTTTTTTCTCTGAAGAGAAAAATAAGATGGTGTAAAGGAGTTTATATTTCAAAAACACCTTCCTTAGCTTCACTTCTCTTTCATTGTAAATGGGGAGCATCTTTGTATTCATTTATAGGTTGTTAAAATTGGTGGTTTTGGGATTGAGACCATACCCATTGCAGCCTGAAATCTACACAAGAAAAGGTTTCTCTTTTTCCTTTTCTCTATTATTTTAGACTTACATTCATTTGCTTTCCTGAATAAATGGTCTCAGATACAACTTAGCAATTGTACTGTATCAGTAATACATAATTAAGGGTTTCCATAAAATGTTCTACATATGCCTAAACCAGCACTAATCCTTACAGACTACTATCAAATAAGTTAATACTGAACCCTAAACAAAACAGGCATTTTAAAGGTTTGTTCCAGACCTGAGACACACATGCTGAAACAGTAGATGCAAATTTATAGCTACAAGGAGGAGCGTCTTCACTGATGCATAGGGATCTTCCACAAGGGAAGAAAATAGTTGCCATAATTATCTTAAACATTTGTGAAATTCAAATAAGCAAAGAAAGCCTAAGCTTGTAAATTCTTATGTTTTCCGAGTACCTCATCTATGGGAAAAATTGTGTATGAAAAGACTAGTTCTGTTAATGGAAAGGCAAGATTGCAATGACCTGACATTACAGAAATGCACTGTACTCATTTTTACATTGTTATTGAATTCTGTTCTGCAATAAATAAGGTTGTTGTAGAGACACATTTTCAGACAGAAAATGGTGGCCATCCAGCTTACTCATCTGCTGCAGTGTTGCAAGCTCAATTGTGAGCAATAAAAATGTGCCTTAAAGTTTCCAAGATGCTTACTAGCTCTTTTTCTAAGTTCTTCATCAATAAGTCAATTGAAATGTAAGACAGTTACTTGAGCAAATGAGAAGGTAATGATTCAGTTTCACAGTATTCCTAAGAAAAAGATTATTTTTTCAACAATTAGCTGTTTATAGCCAATTTGTTTCTCACTCCAGCATACTCCTCTCGAGTTTGGGTAACCTTTGCTACCTAGTACTTGTTTAGCCTTTGGTAGATACACATGGATAAATAGACAAACTGCTCCACAAAAAGAATTGAAAAATATCTTCTGCCATCCCTATTAGCAGCGAAGGCATATATTTCCAGCCCCTATGTTACCACAAGTTACCAAATGGAAGGAGAAAACATTAATTCACAAAGGTAAACATTGCTGTTCCCTATTTATACTTGTCCTTTCTGACACATATTACCAAAACTACCCAGAAAGAACCCGGTGATTTGTAGTCATGCTTCTGCTTGGGCCAAAGTCTAAAGTAATGCCCAAATGCACCGTCTAGTTTGAAAAAAAGGTCCCAGACTGCCTTGCAAAAAAATGAGCTTATAAATGTCAATAATCTTTACATTAAATCTGATAGTTGTAAAACCCCATCTGAGGATGAGGTGCTTTGCATTCCCTTTTATCTCCTGTATTTCCTACTTCAAAATTTCCTAAGCTTTGTGTTAGTTCAAAGAATAGTAAGCAATTAAGTAACGTATTAGCTTAAAGTAACATGAAAACATCGAGTTGGTGCATGTTTTAGTGTTCGGGTCTTAGATGCATTGGTTGTATTTGTCTGAGTTACTACATATCCTATGTCTTCAAAGGAAACTTTAACCAAATGACCATCTAAAATCACATCTGTATTTTCCTGAATCAGCAGGGGGTCTAACATCAAGCAAAGAATGTGCACAGGACTCAATGCATTCTGTGATTCATAGGTTCATGCAAAAGCTTTGATACAACAACTGTTTGGAGGAATTAAGTTAGTCTTGGCAGTTTGGAGGAATAAGAAAGTTCAGAATTAAGAACTGGCCATGCATATGCCTATGAGAAATCATTCTTTATAATCCTGTTGAATTTTCCTAATTTTTGACCCAAATGTTAGTAAGTTAATAGCCAAGGTAAAATTGACCAGGTGCTTCGTTACACAAAGGATCTGTGTGCTATTCAGATGACTTAAATTAACATGCTCACTTTAGGGCACCTTTACCCATGAAGCACTTTGAGACGTCTCAGGGAAGCATCTGTGAGATGTATGTGTGCTCCTCCCATCCCCAGCACTGCAGTGCTTGTTTTGTGGTCCTGTCTCAGAGTTCTCCATCCTGAGATGAAGCTCATATAAACTTTATACATCACCTGGGGTGAGAGAAGAATTGGATGCTAAGTGGCTAGCGTGTTAAACCAGACAGCTCTTCAAGTAGCTTGGTGTGAAACCATATAGAACTATCCAAAAGGGATGCTCAGTGTCCTAAATAAATGTGACCTACATTTTAGACCTTTGCAAGATTTAGATATATATGGCAGGGACCTCCCTCTGCTCTGGATTTGAGAATATTAACTTCTCATAAACACATATGATTACACGCTTTCTTTCTTTGTTTTATTCTGAGGTTTTATTTTGAAGCAAAACCATTGTCCTACTGTGTTTTTTGGTGCTGTTCTGAATCCTGGAGCATTCACAAAAGGCATCATCTTGTCTTTAGTTTCCCTCCTGCCTGAAATCGGTGATTGGTCTCAGCTACTTTCTGAGCTGAGGGTCAGATGAGGAGTTGGGGAGCGCTACGAAATAAATCCAATTTAACCCAGTTAATGCAATCCTGTCTAAATAAATCCAATTTATCATTTAAAACAATAGGTAATAATATAAACAATAATAAATATAAATAATAACATTTAAAAATATTAATGAGGAATTATTAGTTTTGCTAACATTGCTCCTCACGCTGTTTCCAAGGATGTCTCCAGAGGTGGAGGGACAGAGGTGAAAGAAAAGACTTTCACAGGGTGGGAGACCTTCCTGCCAGGACATGCGGAGAAGGAAAGGCTGTTCTTGTCCTGCACCCCCTTTCTGTAGGAGGCTGCAGGGGGAAGCGGGGTGGTGGCTGTGGTTTCGAACTGCAGCTGCCTGGGACTGGATCTCCTCACTCCTTTGCAAAGAAGCAGCCTGGGAAGAGCATGAAATGCTGGCTGTGAGGCCAGAGGAGGGAGGAGATGCTGCAGCCCTGGTACTAAAAGAGCTGTTGTGCCTCTGACCTCCTCTCCACCACCCTTTCTGCCTGTCAACCCCACTTTCTCTGCACTTAGGTGCATTTCCTGCAGGGATTTGACCTAAAATCCGATATTCCAGCCCAGACGGAGCATCCACAGCTTCTCTGGGCAACCTGTGCCAGTGTCTCACCACCCTCACAGTCAAAAATCTCCAGTAGGTTGCTTTAATGTGCTGGCTTATGTGGGACCCATCCTTACGTAACTCAGATTTCTTTGGGTATCGTGTAGGAAGCCTAAACAGCAAATTTTGGACGTTGTTGATTTGAGGTTTCCAGACCATTACTTGGAGTGGAGGTACTGCATCGCTTAGTATTGTAGAATGAAGCCAAATCCTGAATTCCTTGAATGCTGTACAAATAATGGCAGCTTATTTCCCAGCTAGCTTTCTGTGCTGTGTAAGGCCTGTCTGTGTCCCTTCAGGTCCAGGTTATTAGCTTTTTCTTCCTGTCTCCTTATTTTTCAGCTACTTTCACAAATAGCTGCCAATATGTCAACATCCTGTTCCTTGCGTCTGCCCAGGGAACCCCTCAGGGCCACTTCGGTAAAGCTTCTGCTGGGGATAATAAAATTTTGCCATGAAATTCAATTTCTATTGTTTCATCAATAAGTATACCAAGGACAGGGTGTGAGTACATAATGCGATGAGCCTGAATTATGGTAGATTAACAAGGTTCTGCTTGTCAGCTGGGTTGCCATGTTGTTCAAAGTGTCCCTTGGATACCCTTAGAGCTTTGCCACACGTTAATTTAACAGGAGCACTGTCCTCCAGGCATGATCCCTGCTCATGCACAGGTCAGCTCTGTGGGGCACACACACGTGAGGTCAGCTCTATTGGTCTGATGCGTTTCAGATATCTCAGATTCACTGTGAATGTACTATATAGTTTTACCATGTGGGTTTCTGTTTTCAAATTTCAAAACAGAAGTTAAACAACCTTCCCAAAAGATGCATCTTTATGCTTTATTTATTTTGTATGCAAATGCAAAACTTGTCTGACTGCATTGCTGATTTTTTTTTTATTTGACCCAGGAGGCACTGGGTATTAGTTAGGATCATTATTTTAACTCTTTTTTCTTAGCTTCCCATTGTGGAACCACATTTCTTGGGTTGTGTAAAGGAGGGTTCAGTATAGTAATAGGCTGCATTTTCCACTTAGTAGACTTCTGATTACCTGTATTGCTGTGCTGATTATCCTAAACAAGCTCAGTTCTTCCTTTAATCTGATCGCTTGTATGTGTTTCCATCCTACTCGGTGAATGAATGACGAGGTGATTCAATTACAAATTGCCTCTATTTTCCTCTATCTTGCATGTAAGGAGCAATGTTTATAGCATATGATGGCAAAGTTGAATACATCAGAAAGGTTTTTCATAGTATGGTTATTAACATGCAGCATGCATCTGTATGCGTTCTTGTTTCTATGCTTAATTAAATTAAGAGCTGCTTGGGACCATGGTTTTGTTTTTGCTTTATGTGCACACCCCAAGACCTTAAAACTCGTTTCCTTTTTTTCTCTTTCTGTCTTTCTTTTGGGGTGGGGTCTTCTGCATTTTTACCATATTTTCCACATTGCTTTTCATTCCTTGCTTTAGGGTTTCTCAGCTTCTGGAGTATGAGGATGAGAACCACAAGTTCACCCACTGCTGCTCTGTGTGGGTGCCTGCAGCACTGTGTGAGGCTCGGCAGTGATGGGGACAGCTCAGGTACTGCTCTCAGCTCCTAGGACAGCAGCCTGTATTTCTGGAGGAGGCAGTGGGCTGATGATGCAGTTTGAATCATAGAATCATTTTGGTTGGAAAGGACCTTTATATTTAGGCCTCAGCACAATGGTGTGGTTCATGTGTAATACCGGCTCTGGGGTGGGGAGACCAACAAGAGGTGATTGCTCCCAGGAGATGCTTGTCGCTCCCCTTGCACTGGCACTCCCAAAACCTCCCCAAACTCTTCTTCCTCGCCTGCCTGCCATGCATCAACAGCCAGAACGGCCCCAGGCAGGTGCCCCGTGGCCGTGGCTGCCATGGGTTGCTGCTGTGGGGCGGCTGAGCTGGGGTGACCTGTGCTGGCTGGGCAGAAGCGGCAGGTCGCAGCCCAAGGAGGAGTTCTGTGTGCCTGCCCACGCGCCGGGGCAGCTGGCAGGACACCCTGCGCATTAACATGTGTCCTGGTTTGGACTAAACCAGGCCAATTTTCCTTTCAGTGATTTTTCCTTTCAGCTAAGCTGCTTCTAAGTAACTGCACTTTCTGAAACTAACTGCATGTTTTGCAGACAGTGTCTGCTTCTAGGACTGATAACGCTTGAAGTTTATAGTTATCACTGAGGCACCGGTAGGGATGATGCGCAGAAAGGCTCTTGATGTACTTATTCCTAGAGAAACCAAGGTCACTGCTAAATTCCTCACTAATTACAAGTAAAGAGCTGTAGAAGGGTCGCACCTGCAGGGAGGAGCAGACAGGACAGGTGACCCAAAACTGACCAGCGAGGTATTCCATGCCATACACGTCATTCTCAGTATAAAGCTGGGGGATCATGAGAGTTGCACTCTCTTCTGCTATGGCCGGCATCTGAAGAGGACTCTGTATGTTTTTCTGCTGCCCCAAATCCAATCCACACGTTCCTGAATCCAGTTCCTGTCCATCGCTAGGCCCACTCTGGGCCTTCCCGGAGCCTGCCCTGCAGTGCCGGTGGTGATGTGACCAACATCGGGGGAGCTTGATCTTGGTTTTGTATATATATTGACCTTGATTTTGTATATATATTGACCTGGACAGCCTAGAGAGCTGGGCAGAGAGGAACCTCATGAAGTTCAACAAAGGCAAGTGTAGGGTCCTGCACCTAGCGAGGAATAACCCCATGCACCAGTACAGGCTGGTGCTGGAAAGCAGCTCTGCACAGAAGGACATGGGAGTTCTGCTGGACAACAAGTTCCCCATGAGCCAACAATGTGCCCTTGTGGCCAAGAAGGCCATTGATATCCTGGGGTGCATTAGGAAGAGTGTGGCCAGCAGGTCGAGGGAATTTATCCTCCCCCTCTACACTGCCCTAGTGAGGCCACACCTGGATACTGTGTCCAGTTCTGGGCTCCTCAGTTCAAGACAGACAAGGAACTACTGGAGAGAGGCCAGCGCAGGGCTACAAAGATGATCAGGGGACTGGAGCATCTCTCTTATGAGGAAAGGCTGAGGGAGCTGGGTCTGTTTAGTCTGGAGAAGAGAAGACTGAGGGGGATCTTATCAATGCTTACAAATACCTTAGGGGCGGGTGTCAAGAGGATGGGGCCAGACTCTTCTCAGTGGTGCCCAGTGACAGGACAAGGGGCAACGGGCACAAACTGAAACATGGGAAGTTCCATCTGAATATGAGGAGGAACTTCTTTACTTTGAGGGTGACAGAGCACTGGAACAGGCTGCCCAGGGAGGTTGTGGAGTCTCCTTCTCTGGAGATATTCAAAACCCGCCTGGATGCGACCCTGTGCAACATGCTGTAGGGGAACCTGCTTTGGTAGGGGGTTGGACTAGATGATGTGCAGAGGTCCCTTCCAACCCCCACCATTCTGTGGTTCTGTGATATTTGTATATATTTAATCTTTTCCATTATTATTATTATACTCTTTTATATTGTTTATTAAAACTGTTTTAACTTTCCAACCCATAAGTCTCTCTCCCTTTTCTCTTTCCCTTCCCCTTCTGCGGGGGGGGCAGAGGGGTTAGCAGCGTCTGCCGCCGGTTTAATAGCCAGCCCAGCCTTAAACCGTGACAACGTGTTTTCCAGCAAGCTCTGTGGCTGCCTGAACGCGGTGGGGTTTTACGGGTGACACCTGGCTGTCGCCGCGAGCTGCCGGGCACAGCAGCGCGGTCGGGGCCGGAGGCAGTTCCCGCGCGCGGGAAGGGCCGCGCGGAGCGGCGGGCCCGGCGCCGGGAGCGCTGCGGCGGTGCCCTCTAGTGCTGCCCGCCCGCAAGCGCCAGCCGCTCCGCCGGGGAACGGCGCTGGCGAAGGCTTTGTTTGCTAAAAAATGTATGTATGAGTCTGTGTGTGTATGTGTAGTTATCTATATTTGTCTATATTTATCTATATTTATCTATAGTACCTGAAGGGGGCCTGCAGGAAAGCTGGAGAGGGGCTTTTTACAAGGGCATGGAGTGACAGGACGAGGGGTAACGGTTTTAAACTGAAAGAGGGGAGATTTAGATTAGATATGAGGAAGAAATTCTTGACTGTGAGGGTGGTGAGACACTGGAACAGGTTGCCCAGAGGAGCTGTGGATGTCCCCTCCCTGGCAGTGTTCAAGGCCAGGTTGGATGGGGCTTTGAGTGACCTGGTCTAGTGGAAGGTGTCCCTGCCTGTGGCAGGGGAGTTGGAACTGGATGATCTGTAAGGTCCTTTCCAACCCAAACCATTCTGTGATTCTATTGCCCCTTTTTTTTTAATGGACTGAATAATTTTACAAAACAATAATAATTTTCTACTGGGATTTTTCTACTGATTTCTATTGGGATTTGATTTAGTTTTATTACCTTGAAAGAATCAATATGTGACTGTAATTCAGAAAATGTTTGAACTGAACTAAGTGTAGGGGTTTTTTATTTGTTAATAATTAATTAAGTAACAACGCTGTAAGTAGGAGAGCAGGACTTGAAGTACAATTTTGGGTTATGGTATCTAATGATAAGAGTGGATTATAAACTACATTACATGTAAATAAAGTATTCTGCAATATACATACAGTAGATATTGTGCAGCTGTATAAGTTCCATTTCCTTTGTGTGGTCGCTCTTTGTTGGTTAATATTTCTATACTCTTTGATTATTATTAAAGATGTGTCTAAAAATGTGGATGAAAAGTTTGTCCCCAAATTCTCATAGCATCATTTACAAATTCTGTTCAAGCTGTCTGCTTTCTAGGCATTCATTTTGGTGTCTAATTGCACACAGCAATTGCACGATGGTGAAGAATGAACAGTGAAAGTGAAGAGGTGATGGATAGAGTACAAAATACAATCTGTTTATCTTCAAGAAGACATTTCAATATCAGAAGTGTTTCTGGAGGAATTAAGGCCACAGTACAGGAATTCTGTGGAATATACAAACTTGAATATACCAAAGGAAATTAATCCAAGCCCAGATACATGCTTCAGATTGGCTGAAGCTTATTGTTTTCTTTGTATTACAGATTCATTAACTTTGAAATACTGAGGGGTATTAGTTTTAACGGCTCTTAGTTCCTGATCTGCTTTGCAAGTAAACTACTGGCTGTTAGTATGAGCAGGCTACTTCTCTTTGCAGTGATACAAGCAATTACGTTTCTAGACAGCCTTCCATTCACAGGCTGTGCCCGAGATGTAAATACGTGTCTTTATAAGGAGGAAGATACATGTCATCGTGTATAAAGTAACCCAGGAAGAAGTGCGTTATGAATGATTCATAAAGACCATGACCTTTTCCAAGCCTAGCAATTTAAATATATTTGGTTGAATATAAGGTAGCTATACTCTTGAAAGCTGTATCTTCTTTATTCCATTGTTTTCTTTTCTAATATTTCACTCTTGCTGACCTAGATGAAAATCTTAGTATTTTCAATGCTCTTTTCTTAGATGCTTACCTACATAACTACCAAATGCTGTGGTTTTTCTGGGGTAGACCAGCTGCAAACATATAATCTCTAAAACTGTGCTTTCAGTTCACTGTCTGTGTATATGTGGCACCAGTGCACAGCAGCCTTTTAACTGCATTTTGGTCTGTTTTACCTTTCAGCTTGTAATTATTTTCAGCATTGGATACTTTATAACCACAACTCTAGCAACTAACTTGACAAAATATCTAGCATCTGCTGTGTCTGCATGCAGTTATCCTGATGCACCCACTATGCCCAGAGCCCACTGCTAACCAAGCAAAGTAAGAAACTGATGTCTTTGTAGACTCGGGATCCAATCTGCTCTCTGAGGACTTAAGCAGAGCTTAAGCAACTCACGGGTTTTCCATTGTCCCCTTGCCTCAAAATCATTTTGCACCAAAGCCAGTGATATATTTAAATATAATAAAAAAAAAAACCGCAATGAAAACCAGGAAAACATGGTAACGTTGTGCTGCTTTGGAAAAAAAGGCACCAGCTAAAACCTGGGACAGGTAAAGTGTATTATTTGCTTTTGGTGAGCGTGGTACTGAACCTTCATATTGTGATCAAATTAATTTACTTTGCAAGAGTAATTTTTTGTTGCAGGGGAAGGGTACGCACATAACAGATTCCGTGGAATCTGTGTTTTCTGTTTAAATATATAAATTAAAACTGAGTGCAAAGTGCTGTTTGCACATCAATAACTGCCTTGTGTCCGATTGCCAGACAGGCTCCACCGCTCAACAAACACTGAAGAGGGGGCTGATAGCTGCCTTCATCTCGGCTCTTTGTCCTTGACTACGGCAGGTAGTTTTGGCTTGAGAAACGTGTTTTTGCTGCAGGGTAACTAATTGACACAAACCGTCCTGCGATAAAATCACTGTAGGAAAATAAAGTCACTGCAGGAAAACACTATGGGTTTTTCTCAAAAGGTGAAGCATCTTGAGGATTGAATGACATCTCTGGTGTGTTTGACCTCCCCTACTTTACCTCACAATGCAGTTGAAGTGTTTTTTCTTCAGTGTAGCTTCATGCAGATACAGCTTATGTGTTGGTTACCTTCTAAGGTCAAATTATGCCTTTTCTGACCAGGGGAGTAAAAGTTTGCAGAAACGGTTCCACAAGAGCTGATAACTTGGCTGTCATTTGAAGTGGAGCGTGGATACGTGTCTCATTTTGGTCAGGCTGCTCAACTGTAATAGGCTAAATTGAGGTAGAAGCAGCTGTTTTCCGGGACTATGGACTTGGATGTTGTTTATCCTCATGGCCGATACAAAGAACTTTTCCCCTCTTGTGTGCATGCCATAAACTTCAACTACAGATCTGTTTGTTTACTTCTCCTGTTGTATTCAAATCCAGTCACACAGAAATTCACCACAGATCCAAATTAGAGAGAAAACTAAGCCTGTTAGTCATCCGTTCCTTTTAAAAATAAAAACAAATAGTAATCAAGCTTGGAATTACTCAGACAAAGGCTGCAGCTAATATATGACTGATAAAAAACAAGCAGACATTTTGATTTTCCTAAAGCTGGTCATCTGAAAAAGATTTAGCAGAAGTGGAAAAACCACAGCAAAGAGGGAAGAGGATGGAGAAAGATCTGGAATAGCTTCTGAACGGTTACATAGCCTGGAATGGGTCAGGCGGGGAAGGAGGCAGCTGGGAGAGGTCTGAAAGTCACAAGTGGTAGGAAGAGGGTGACTGAGGAAAACCTCTTTCTTCCCACGTGGGAACAAGGGAGCATCAGCTAAAACTTGCAGGTGGGAGGTTCAAGACATGAGAAAGGCGAGGGCTCTGACTGCAGTGCCCAGGTAGGTTGTGATACTTCTTGGTGCAGGATCCTTCAGGTGCCGGGAGTTTCAGAGCTTTCAAATAGGCGAATTCAGGGCAGGGTCATTTGATGACACAAAACTGGGAGGAGTGGCTGACACACCAGAAGGCTGCGCAGCCATTCAGAGAGACCTGGACAGGCTGGAGAGTTGGGCGGGGAGAAATTTAATGAAATATAACAAGGGTGAGTGTAGAGTCCTGCATCTGGGCAAGAACAACCCCATGTACCAGTACAAGTTGGGGACAGAGCTGTTGGAGAGCAGCGTAGGGGAAAGGGACCTGGGGGTCCTAGTGGACAGCAGGATGACCATGAGCCAGCAGTGTGCCCTTGTGGCCAAGAAGGCCAATGGCATCCTGGGGTGTATTAGAAGGGGTGTGGTTAGCAGGTCGAGAGAGGTTCTCCTCCCCCTCTACTCTGCCCTGGTGAGGCCGCATCAGGAATATTGTGTCCAGTTCTGGGCCCCTCAGTTCAAGAAGGACAGGGAACTGCTAGAGAGAGTCCAGCGCAGAGCCACGAAGATGATTAAGAGAGTAGAACATCTCCCTTATGAGGAGAGGCTGAGGGAGCTGGGTCTCTTTAGCTTAGAGAAGAGGAGACTGAGGGGTGTTTATAAATCTGTAAAGGGCAAGTGTCATGAGGATGGAGCCAGGCTCTTCTCAGTGACATCCCTTGACAGGACAAGGGGCAATGGGTGCAAGCGGGAACACAGGAGGTTCCACATAAATATGAGGAAAAACTTCTTTACGGTGAGGGTGACCGAACACTGGAACAGGCTGCCCAGAGAGGTTGTGGAGTCTCCTTCTCTGGAGACATTCAGAACCCGCCTGGACGTGTTCCTGTGTGATATGGTCTAGATAATCCTTCTCCAGCAGGGGGATTGGACTAGATGATCTTTCGAGGTCCCTTCCAATCCCTAACATTCTGTGATTCTGTGATTCTGTGAAGGGCCGTTAAACACAACAGGCTCAATCCAGCTGCCGGAGTCTTCTGGCTACTCTTGAGATGCTCAAGGGTGCCCGTGACATCTCACCAGGGCTGGTGAGGGATCTGCGGTGGAGCTGTGCGTGTCTGGGGAGGGAACTCGAGGCCCAGAGGGGTGTCGCTGGGCACCCAGCATTGGGAGCCTGGGGGACACGGACATGCCCCAGCGAGGGGTGAGACGAGTGCCAGGGTTTGGGTGGCTCTGACGAGATGTGGCGGGTCAGCTTAGCTGGCGTCTTCCTCACGGGAAAGCTGAAATGCTTGTTTTGCTGGAGCACAGGTAGCAGTTAGAGGAGGAGAATTTAAACAGCTTTAAAGTGAACCAAGAGCTGCCTTGCGACATGTACCGAAGAAAAACTATTGAGTTTTGTGTCTGAGCAGTGAAACTAGCAGAAACACAGAAGCCACAGGTTTTGATTTCCAAAATATCTGTTGGGTTACCAGGATGTATCAAATCTCTGAAATGTTTTACTTAGGATTAGCTAGCTTTGTGGGCTTGGGGCAGATTTTTTTCCATTTTTCATGGCAATTTCAGTACTATTATGGGCATTTTCTAGGGGATGGCACCCGTGGTGAATTGCAGCTCACCCTGCACCAGACTTCTCGCTTCACTTGCGCTCAGGAGCCACTTCAGGGCACCACGAGGGAATAGAAAACCCATTTTTTCAGCAGACAGTGTGGGGCAAACCAGCGTGGGTATCCGGCCTCTCCTCCAGCACAGCAGGACACGTGGTGAGGGGGTGGGAAGGACCTGGTCAAGGTGAGGGAGGGCAGATCTGGTTCTCTGCAGCCCACTGAAAGTCTCGAGTGTGTTTCATGTCAGTGGCTGAGATTAATGCAGTCAAGACACGTGACCTGATCCTGGGGCCGGTCCTTCTGTCAGTCGCAGAAGCCGAACCTGCTCTCTAAACGCCACCCCTTCCTTGTGAGCTCAGATGCAGGGAGCCAGGCCCTGATTTGCTTCCTGGACCTTAACGTACAGCACGTTGGCTTGCACAAATATTCCCCGAGCTGTATGAGGGCTCTGCTGTGTTCTTTGCTCTTCTCTCTCTTTCAGCTGTAGGTGTGGAGGAGAACATGTATAGCTTCCATGCGATCACCTTGCATCAGCCGTAGCCCTGTGCCCTGGAAGAACAGCAGTTATGAATGGATGGCAGATAAAGGCAGGCAAGCAATGCCACTTCAGGCTTGCCTTGCTATTACTTACCTGTCGCAGCTAGCGTCCTTGCTGTTTACGGTGACCAAATCAGAACTTTCCATCGCAAAGCCAGAAATGCATCTATCTTTAATGGTTGGCAACAGCCAGTCTCACTCCTTCTCAGTCCCAAATCCTCTCATTGCTGTATATTTACTATGGATTTCATGAAGTGCTGTCTGAGGGCTGCACAGACTATGAACTCCCTTGGAGAGCCATGCGGTTTGACTGCTGCAACACTTTCTGAAATAAAGCTCTGCACAGGCTGTAACTAGTGCACACTGATACCAGTATTATTTTAATGCAGTTGAAATAGATTGAAATAACTCACTCCAGCGACAGGGGAGTTTAACTGGCTCTCTGTTGGGTCTGGCTGATGCTTTATAAAGCAGTGCATAATTTGGATCACATGTACAATGACCCTGCTTTGCAATCTGTGTTGTGCTCCAAAGTTTTGATAAACTGTCTTGTTATAATCTTACATTTTCTTTTACAAGTAACCAGTCCCCCATACTATGCCAAACTACTGTGATATACACTTTTGTTTATTCTAAATAAACATGAAATACATGCTCCTAAACAAACGCCAAAGACACAAAAATACCTGAAAGACTGGGGTTTTCAAATGATAGTTTCTTTTCAAACACTTAAAATAAGCATAGCCTTTTTTTGGTAAATGTCTAGCAAGTTTTAATAGAAAAGTGACTCGCTGAATTTGTCATAAATGGTCAGGCTGCATGACGTGCTCAAATAATGTAATCTAACTCAAATATTGTGGTTCATGGTTGCTTACCTGACAGAATTTGATGGCATGTTTGCACAGCTAGAATCATAGAATCATTTAGGTTGGAAAAGACCTTTAAGATCATGGATTCCAACCATTAACCTAGCACTGCCAAGTCCACCATTGAACCATGTCCCTAGAGGCTAGTTTTGCCTTGTTAAACTCCAGCTAGGTAGCCTGGAGCCTTTGCAAGATAATTTAGTTAGTCCAGTTAGCTACAGCTTCTAGAGTGTGCAAGTGTGTCTATATGTGTAAATGTATATATATCCATGCTAAGGTACCTGTTGCAGAATTCACCACTACTTCCCATCTATTTCTATGTGAGCTGTCTTCCCCACAGCTATTATCCAGTCAATGAATGGATGATATCATGTGGATTGTATGCTATTTTCTTAAGCTTCAAATAGGGAAATCAGTTCTGAGTGGAATTTACCATTGTAGATTTAACCTAGAGTACACATAAATATACTTCTTAGCCCGTTTTTTCTGACTTATGTTTGCTATATATGCTGGAAGATTTATAAAGTACAGTTTGATTGGTATCTGTAAATGGTGCCACTTACTATTCCTTTATAGAGTACTGCGTTATACCACACTAGAAATGCTAACTAGTTTGTGTGTGGGCAAAGGTGAGAGTGATGAGACTAGGCTATTTCAGAGTCTCGATAAAGTCAAGCAAGGAGTGTGCTTATCCTAACCACTGACTGAGCACAAACTCTCACGGGGATTTTAAAAACAACCTCCAACAGTAACAGCAAAACCCCAACCCACTGAGCAAGTCTAATAGGAATCGGAAGGTCCTGGCACCTTTCATTTGTTGAAGGGACACTCAGCCTTGTGCTGGTGGAGGTGGTCTCTCAGGGGAAGGGAGAACAACTGCTACATCATTTTGATTCCTGGGGTTGCTGGGTTTGATTTCTGCACTTACTCTCTTACTTCCCCTGTTTGTATCGTGAGCAGCAATCCTCAAAAAACACGCTCCAGCTATGCTCTTCAGAGACAGTTCCTTTCTATCAAAGCCCAAATTGCTCTGTACCTCAAGGAGATGTGATAGAAATAGGAAGTTATTTTGCAGCAGCTGAGGTCTCCCACCTAAATCCTAGAATTTATAAAATACACACTCATTTACCTGTGGGGTTCATTCTGAGAAACCGCTTTCCTGTTAGTACTCTGCACAAAGCAAGCATGCCAGAGAGGAGACCCCATTTCTAGCAATACAACAGCTGCAGTATTCCCAGCTAAATGGAGCGGCGTTCAGTTCCCTCTCCTGTCTGAAGGGGCTCAGCCTCCTGTCTTCCAGTTTACCAGCAGCTGGTCTCAGTGTCTCAGTTCTCTCTCTTGGAGGAAGTCCTTCAGAGTTCCTCCCTTTGCAAAAATAATAAAATCTTGATGGGGCAAGAGAGAGAAAAAGTAAAGCTAAAGCTTGTTGTTGGGGTTGCTTGTCTGAGAACGAGCCTGTGTTGTCTCTGATTGTGAATGCTTGATGCTCCATGCTCACCGAAATAACTCCATATGCACTACGGGAAGGACTAATTTTCAACTGTCCCATTCTGTGCATTTGTCCTTCTGTGCTCTAAAAAAAGAAGATAATTCCAGAGAAAAAATAGTTGGCCACACAAGATGGAAGAGCTGTAGCAACAGGGATCAAGCAGTTAATAATAAGAGTATTCACCTCAGTGACAGAAGATGCTGGTTGTTTGAATCTAGTCAGCTATGGCAATAACTTAAATCCTATTTTCTTACCTCCTGTCAGTGTCTGAAGCATTCCAGCTGTACTTTGTGGGAAAGAGCTGCCATAGGCAACCATGCGTGGAAGCAAATTCCAACTGGGGAAGTCCAGCAGCCTGAAAATGAGTGCCTAAGAGAACTAGGCTTTGGGTCACGTTGCTCCCTCAATTATTTCCATTGCGAAGGCAATGCCCCCACTCACTGCGGCGGTCTCATAATTCCCATTTTATGCACCTGTTTTCATGAGTTTTACAGAGAAGATGCACTTCCTAGGTCCCTAATAGAGTTTTCTTGGTTGTGGGAGGCAACTAGTGGAACGTTGAGTCTTGCAGCAGCTGAGCCCATAGATGAGTGTCCCATTTTGTCTCCTTATCTGTCAATAAAACATTTAGCATTCAGTGGGCTGTGATATATAATATCACAGTTATGCAAAATACAGAGTTGCTTATTAGGGATATTATTCTAAATATGTGCTTGATCCATGTGCACTGAGGGATACCAAAGGCAGAGAGGCAGCAAATGGCACAAGCATGGTGGTGTCTCTGACCAGGGTTCTGGAAGCCAAACCAGGGAAGAGAGGAGAGGGAAGATATCTTGTTATCCACAGGGCTGGCAGCAAGCAGATGGGCTTGAGCATATTGACCTTAAGGTAGTGCCTTCCTAATGGCCATGGTCAAAGCTGTATGCAAGAATAGTCTTGCTCTTCAACTTGGACAGTTGCATTTCAGTGCAGACTACCTGAGAAGTCCTGTGGTTGTTCTGGATATCAGTGTCTGCCAGATTCTTTTGCATAAATAATCTATTTTGCATCTTGCAGGGGTTGCTGGGTACATGTCACTCCTTCTCATCAGATGCTCCCACATCAAGTAGACTTGAAAGTGTCTTCATTATTCTGCGCTGTTCATTACAGTTAATGCTCTTCTGATCATTGCTTACGTGCTACACTTTATTTTGGACATATTTCCCCCCATAAAATACTGTCACTGAGAACCTTCTGGAAAATATTTAATTAGTTAGAAATCCAGGTTTATTGTTAAGAAACCACAGTTCACATAGGTGGTTTGACACATCTCTCATTCCTGCCTAAGATTTCACATTTCTTCTGTATGCACACCATTCAGCTGTTCTGTCAATAGACTGAATGATTACGGTTGTTTTTTTTTTTGTGGTAGTTCCTTGTAAAAAAAAAACCAAACCCTGGACACAGTGAATGAATGTACCTGACATTGCACATGCTCTCAAAGCCAAATTTTGTCCAGGTTAGGAGCTTACCTATTGGTGCTTCACGCTTTCAAAATATCTTTTGCCCTGCTGCATGCAGGCTCGCTTTCCCAGTAGCTTGCAGCTGTCCTTCCATTCCCAATTTGTCTAAGAGATGTCATGAGGATGCCTTAATGGGAATAGATCTGTTCAGAGTGAATGAGTGGAATGTTTTATAGGCTGGCCACAGTCTTGCCAGTGAGAGCACTCTTGACATACAACATGACCACAGCTTGGATAGTCAAGAAAAAGCTCAAATCCAACTGCCTCAGATGCCTCATGCTAAAAAAAAAGTGTGCCGTTTCTGAAAGAATCTCCTTGGAAATGGAAATGAACTGATTAGGGATCATCTTTTCCTTTGGAAATGGGCTAAGCATTGTAAAATCTGCAATTTTTCCCAGAAAATTCTGCTGTACCTTTGTGAGTTCTACCCAAACTTGACAAATTAAGATAATCTAAAGTGTGATGTATTATTTTTAGCTTTTACGAAAATAGGTTGCTTAAAACTTGGAATACCATGCTAACAAAATAGTCTTTAACTTGTACAGAAACATTTTAATGGAATACAGAAACAAGAGTTATTTCCTTATTTTATTTCATAATGGAGATAAATTAAGAAACTAATTAAAGTGTGACTAACTTGGCCACAGTTTGGGAGTTTTTGAGGAATAAAGCCTTGCCTTTTTTCACTCATTTAAAAAACTGACATAAAATATAGGAGGGTATCTTAAGCAAAAGTGTTCTGAGGTAATGAATTGAATCAAATGAGTTTCTTAATTTTCTCCTTTATTTTCATTATATTTCAAAATTCATATTCTTGTTCAAGCAGATGTGGCCTTTGCAATTTTATACTCTCTGAGAACACTGGAAAAACTGACCGTAAATTGGAATTTGTACAATGAACTGTCAGTGAAGTTTAGCTTTGTTCAGAGATCTGGAATAAGAATTATGCTACATGTAAGTCATATTAAAGCCTCTGTGGACAATGAGATTGTACAACACTAAGATAATGCATAATTGATTTTATCTTGGAAATGTATACTATTGCTCTTCTTTATATAAGATGAATAAATCTGACAGGTAAAATACTGCATTTAAAAGGCAAAAGACAAATCATTGTCCTTTGATTTCCTCCCTGTCGTTATGATAAAAATCTGAATTCTTTCTCCTTATTTTCTCCTTCTGGAGCTCTAGTTAGGTTTCCTTATTTTCTCCCATTGAATTTATGGTTATTTAGTAGGTGTAGTAGCAGTTGTAGTACCAGCAGCACTTCACCTTGAGAAACCCATCTGGAAGTGTGCACGTTCTGCTCGACCTGGGCAGGCAGGTAACAATGAAGCAGTGGCAAATTCTTGAATCTCTTTGAATAATAATTACACTAATTACAATTGTTATTTAGAAGAAAATGGAAAAACGGTAATCAAGGTGGGCATTCCCTGTCGTGGAGAGGTGCACAGGAACAGCAGCAATGAGAACAACCTTGACTCTTCAGGGCACTCCCTGTTCTTCCAGCCACAGCTCTCCCTGTGAGCTGTGAGCCTGCCTTGGATGATGGACATCTTCCAAGCTTTTCCAGGTTGTCAGTTCTGGGTAATTTCCACCCCCACCAAGAGGTATGGAGAAAATAACTGAGGTGGCTTCTGACCCACTGGTGTGAATCCTGGAGAGCTAAGAAAATTTCAGAGACTTGGAAAAGTGCTAATGCAGTTCAAATGTCAAAAAAGGGTAGAAAATGGGACCTGGAAACCCCCTCTTTCATGAATCCAGATTCCAGTATCATACTGGAACAGTTAGCTTGGAAGAGCCAACAGAAAGGATAGGTTAACAAATATAAATGCCAGTTGATATGGTTTGATGGCAAGGTAGACTTGTCAAATGAATCTGTTGTCTTTCTTTGACAGGATTATAGATCGGTTGATGGAAACAACTGTGTGGATACAGAAGCAATTTCATTTCTCCAAAGTATTTGGCTTGGTATCACAGGATATCTTGATTAAAACCTACAGCTGTGTTAGGGGGAATAAACAACTGTCTCGTTTACAGTTTTGACCATATCTTTTCCTAGAGAGGATCTGCAGAGATGGGTTATTGACTGAAAGTTGCTCAGTCCTTTTGGCAATAGCCTGTATGAAAACATGGCTGGTAGAGTGTGAGGAAGGCACATAGATGCTGTTCAGTGAAGTGAATTCTTCTCTAAATATTTTCTGTTCGAAGTTTTGTTTTAATTACTCTAAGTGCAATATAATGCATTGAGAACAAAGAATGAAGGCGTACGAGGGAGGAGTATTGGGCAGAAGGTGGATGGATCGGGCTGGGTCAGGGCGCTGCGATCTGCTGGTGGCATTTCCCAGCAGACGTGGAGGTGCTGGAGGGAGATGCCGGGGGGCCATCTGCAGCTGCAGAGACGCAGAGCTCTGTGAGGGGCATGCCCGGAGCGACGTCTGTTCCTGTGGAAGGGGAGGTGGGGAGGTCCCCAGATTGCTGAACACAAATCCTTGAGCGAAGTGAAGGGGTCTGATGGGAGGTGCTTTTCTGCCTCGCAGGCAAACGCACAGCAAGAACCTATGTCTGGAAATTAAGTTAAATTAACATGAGCTTTGGTGTGGGACTTGGGGATTTAGCCACAACTCCCCATGTAGATCTTGCAATGTGAACATCAGCCTAGGTAGACATGGATGATGCAGCAGGTTGAAGCAGATAATAAGGCTGAGGTTATCCACCCCATTCGCTACTCTTTGATTCCAGCCTCACAGCACCTGTGACTTCTACGATGATGACAGAGTTTTCTTTCCACGTGTGCATGTTACATCTCTAAACACATCTGTCCAAGAGGTGCGTTTTGCCTCTCAGGTGAGGTGTATGGCATTTCTCAGAGTGACAGTGTTACTACTCTAGCTCTCAGCCTAGGGAGAATTTTAAAACAGAAGTAAACCTGGCTACCTCTCTTAATAGGATAATACAAAGCCCAATCCAAAGCCCCTTGAGATCTCCGTAATTTGATTGCTGTTTCAAAGGCTGCAGAAGAGCCCAGCAAAATATAAAACGGATTATGCTAAAGTCTATTGAAAAAAACAATAATGACATGGATACGATTATATGCATTTGAGATACAGCACGTTAAAAGCATAATGTAAATCTCTAGTAGCACACTTTCAAATGTAAATATTCATATGAATGCTTTTTTAAAAAAACAATTATACTTGACAGTGAAGGTTGGCAATGGAATTTTAAAAAGTTTCGCATTCATGTGTGCATGTGTAGGCTAAATAGATGTGTGTAAATATATTTATAAATATAAATATTATAATAAAAAAATCTTCCATGCCCTTCATCATCTAATATAAAAGAAGCAAAATACAAAACTGTCTGGTAGGTGACTGTAGTATTTAAACCAGCAGAAATAAGCAATTTGTTTTCAAAATTCAGGAGGCATAGAAGTTCTGCATGAAGCGTATATTTAAAAAATAGAGTTCGTCTAACTCTGGTGAAATCATTTTCATTTATTTTGAGCCATAGAGTACACTGCTGTGGGTCCTGCGTAGTCAGCCTTTGCAGTGAATGGGGAGAGCAGGCTTTCAGAGATGGCTCATCTGTCTGCCATAGAAACCCATCTGGATCGCTCTCTTAGGGTGCCTGCTTCTTTCTGTTGCCTACGGAGAGCATGAATATGAATCATATGAATCCCATCCGCTATATCTATAGCACCTAGGTGGTTGTGGTGGTTGGGCTTTTTGCTACTCCCAGCCTCTTTGGCAGCTCTGTGGCCGTTGCTGGTCCCTACCGTCTGCCCGGCAGGCTCCCACCCACAGCCCGGTCTCATCCCCAGGTCCACCGGTGCTACGAGATGAGCTTGCCCATCGCAGAAGTTGGCCCAGAGCTGTTGCGTTGCAGCAGTGCTGGTTGCCTGCTTTTCGGTTTTCCTTGGGGGTACAGTCACGCGTTTCTAAACAATCTGTTGTGCGTCAGGGAATCGAACAGCATCGTCATCAGTGGAGGAGTTAAGGGTTATATCCTGACAGTTTGTAGTCATCAAATATACCCTACCAGTACTGTGCGACGGCTGCCTGTTATTTCTTTCTGTAGCAAAAATCACAGATCTGTTGAAGGCTAACAGGTCGTCAGTGAAGGACTCTACTTATAGAGGCTTCAGTGGTCATTTGAGAGGCTGCATAGCATGCAGAGATGTGAGCATGGGGAGTGAAATGAGGAGGAGGTGCTGGTGGACATCAGGCAGCTTTTTGTCAGGTGCCATGCAGGCTGAAATACAAGAATTTGCATTTGTGCATAAAGCACTGTCAGTTTTTGGATTTTATCATCATCCTGCATCCATGTTTTGCAGGCTTTGAGGGAAGAAGGAAATAAGTCAGGTAGAGATACACAGCTACAGAGACCTAATGATCGTAAGGGCAGAGCATTTACCTGGGATAAAGGCGGTTCTGGTAGCGTTACAGAGCATTAGTGGGAGCCCCTCCTCTGCAGGATGACTCCAGAGCTTCGTGCACTGGGCAGTGCTGTTGGACTGCTCTTACTGTAGCAGTGGCATCCAGTGCCATCCTGATCTCTCCTCATAACCATCTCTCTGCTATTGAGAAAATCTTGGTCTTCTGGGACTCCCTGAGTTCTGTCCAAACCCATGGATGCCTTGGCCTGACCCTTGGCATCAACCAGGGAAGTGGTGGAGTCACCATCCCTGGAGGTATTTAAAAGACCTGTAGATGTGGTGCTTAGGGACATGGTTTAGTGGTGGACTTGGTAGTGTTAGGTCAGTGATTTGATTCGATGATCTTTTCCAACCTAAATGATTCTGTGATTCTATGATCACTCAAAAGACTCCTGAGGACACAAGTGCCAAGGCTGTGGCTTGAGCTCCGTGGTGCAGTTCCTCTTGCCCTCCAGAGCCATGTTGCGACTCTATCCTCCCAATGGCTTGTGCACAGTTCCTTCGTATTTCTCCTACGCTGTCTATTCTGCACTGCCATTTCATTCTTCAGGGACTGTGGCTGTTAGGGACAGGCAGGCTCCTGGCAAAGGCATTATTACATTAATCTGACTTTTTTCTTAGGCAAAATACAAGAGAGAAGCACATGCAAACCACCCCTCATGTATCAGTGTCTCCTTTCCTTGAAACAAACAAATGATTCAAGGTTGCAATAAAAAGCATAAACAAGGGTACAAGCTTGCAAAATGTTCATGAAATAAACTAGAAATGTATGAGTTCCCCTCGGCAGATCCCCAAACTGTCATATTTAATGTCTACCACTAGATCAGTATGTTAGTTTACAGGCACCTTGGGAGAAGTGAGCTAGGTGGAACAATATTACACAGTGTCGCAAAACACATATTAAAGGGTGTGAATAGTAAGAGCAGGTAGAATATGTGGGATGCACCGTTCGAAGTCTGTATGTCGGGGCAGAATAAGGAAGATGATTGATTTCACTTTAGTTTTTATATGTTTTGCATCAATAGTATGAATGGTTTGTTTCAGTAAAATAAATGCATTGAAATGTTCTGGATGTTAAAAGCACCCCTTGAAAATACATTGGCTGGTGTGTCAGTACGTTGGCAGGATATTGCATGGTGAGTTGCTCTTTGTGAATGTTTGCAGCAACTTTGGTCCACCTAATGTACGTGTGTCAGAGCTCTCCGTTTTCTCTGCATGACACATTGTTAGGGCTTTTAGTCATTGACTCTTCTGTTGTCCCCCCCAACATATTTATTTAAATTTTTTTTTGTGTGCTTGCATGCCTTCCTATAAAAATATTATATTTTTGAGTAAATCTCATACTTGCAGTTAAGTAAGAAATGGTCAACAGAGGTAGAAAGTTGTCACCAGGGAACGGTCTCCTGCAGCTAGAGTGCCGTAGTTGATGTTGAGGCATTTATTAAAAATAAATGTAAAAGCGAAATAGGCTCTGAATGTGAGGCACGTATCCCGTGACAGTACTTAGTTTCAGTGACCCCTGCGTCTGCTACGCTAAGGGATTAATTATACTGATACCCCCCTCCCTTTTTCTGTGCGTTACTACAGCTTTTACCAAAAAGCTGCGTTGTACATGCAGCTCATGAATGAATCCGTGCATTTCAGTCACCCCCTCACTCACTGCATGAAAATGTGAGCTGCTCTCCATCTGGAGTCAGGAGTGGAATATCTTCATATCTGGCTGACAGCTGTGAAATACATCCCTCTGTCTTTCCCGTTTAGTCTGCAATCTCCCCTCGAATTTTGGTATCCATAGAATCACAGAATGGTTTGGGTTGGAAGGGACCTTAAAGATCATCTAGCTCCAACCTCCCTGCCATGGCCAGGGACACCTTTCCTCTAGACCAGGTTGCTCAAAGCCCCATCCAACCTGGCCTTGAACACTGCCAGGGAGGGGACATCCACAGCTCCTCTGGGCAACCTGTTCCAGTGTCTCACCACCCTCACAGTAAAGAATTTCTTCCTAATATCTAATGTAAATCTACCCTCTTTCAGTTTAAAACCATTACCCCTCGTCCTGTCACTCCATGCCCTTGTAAAAAGTCCCTCTCCAGCTTTCCTGTAGGCCCCCTTCAGGTACTGGAAGGCTTATCTTTTACCAGTGTCATTTTGCTATGAGCAGAGTTTCAGAAAAGAATCCATCTTCTCGTTAGAAACACAGCTGGTGCCAAGCACATGCCTCGTACACCTCCTTCTGTCTGCTTAATACGAGACAAGATAAAAGGCTGGAAAGAGCCCAGCTGAGAACTACTGTGCACGAACAAGTGATCTAATCAGAAAACCCACCGAGAAGCCAGGATTCACCCCTGTTGCCTCCACCTGTCTTCGAATGATGTTTCCTCTGCTGCTTTAATTCTCTTTGCTCCTTCCCATAGTCATCCTCCATGCACCTTGCACCTAGATTTAACTCTTTGTAGCCAGCTGACCACTTCTCTCCTGACTGTCTTTTGTGCTTGCTTCCCTCCTTCCTCCAGCTATTTTCTTGCCTGGCGTGCAGTGTAAATGCAGCCTTCCTTCAGACAGTTTTTACTCTTGCATTTTGCTTGCTGAACTCCATCCGTGCTCCCCTGTTCCCTGTGAACACGTTGCTGAAGCGCTACCCTGTTATTCTCTCTATTGCCTGCTCTTCCCTCTTCACGCTCACTGCTGCAGCTGGTAGCATTATGTGATACAAATGAAATAACTGATTAACTGATTAGCTCTTTTCTCTCTTTGTGAAGCAGTTATATAAACTGATTCTATTTGTTGTCCATTTATGCATAAGCCTTTGCTGAGTAGTTGAGATACATATTTTCTAGTCTGTGGGTACTTCACAAACTGCTTACTTTGATTATTAGCTTTTCAGTGTGTGATTAGTCATCTAAATCACAGGGTATCAGTATTGCCAACTTTAAACATTACAAAGTCATGAGTCAGCCTCAAAAAATCATGGGATTGTTTAAAAATTATGTGGGTTTTTTCCTATTAAAAATAATTTTGCAGTTTGTTTTTTACTTGGCTTCTGAGTCTTTAGGTTTCATTTGCTTCACATTTTCAAGCTTCTCTTTGCAAGTGTGGATTAGAACACTTTTTAGTAAAGGAAGTTTTGTTTATTTTGCAGTCTCCTGATTTAATGATCTGGATCCTCAAGAAGAAATTAGGGAAAGTAAAACAAAAACACAAGAGTTGACAGTGCTATACTATCATTTCTGTTATCTTACTGAATGACTGAAAATTTTGACATAAAAATAAGGAATACCAAAAAAAGATTAATAGAGACAGCATTTTCCATATTTCTTTAAATTCAAACAATTTAAAGCCTTCACAATAAAAAGTGTTAGTCTCCAGTTTCCTAATGATGTCTCTGCAGCCTTTGGGGGGAGGAAAAGTGCATATAGGAGGCTAACTCACTCATTTGGGCAATAAATCAAGCCACAGAAAAATCTGTGCCGCTCTTAAGAAACCAGGCATCAGCCTTTCTTATGAATGAAGCTGTTTGTTTATGTGCAAGTATAATACTTACAGTGATGGGCTGCCATCCTTGAACAGTTAAATCACTCAAGTGTCTTTGTGCTTTAATGTACCCTAAGAATTCTCCTAGATCAGACGTGACCAACCTGTGATCCCTGCGTTACCTGCCAGGATATCTCACACCACCCTCTCCCCACGGTCTCCTTTCGAGGGTGATGTGGGATTCAACTTGAGTACCAGACATCCAGCTTGCTCCCAGCCACATCTCTTGCAGCTGTGGTCCTCAAGGAAGCAATGACCTTTGCTGCCACCAGAACTGGCTGTCCGTCTTGTGGCCCACCTTGGTTTGAAGGCACCAGACAGAGAGTTTCTGGGTTTCTAGATCTGAGGGCACCGGACAGAGGGCTTCTGGATATGTAGCCACTTTTTTCCTTTCTCGTGCTCCCCACCACTTCTCCTAGCTGCTGATGTTGTTTCCATCACCAATACCCCACCTGAGTGATAGTGGAGGAGCGCAAAAGGGCAAAGTCTGCTCTGAGCAAACCCTTTAAATATGACTGAGGCAGCTGTCAATTCTGAACTCCGTTAACCTTTTGGCGTTTCATTACAAATCATAAGGGTGTCTTGTCTAGGAGAAAGTATGTCTATACAAAGTCACCGTTACAGCAAGTGATCAAAGGACAAGTAATAGAAATTTTCATGAAAGCAAAGTAAATGTCATGTTTAAGTTACCTTACATTCCTTATAAGCAATACCAGGTGCAGCTTGGTTAAAGGCGCAAAACTCGAGATGAACAGTTTAAATCCCGTGGAAGACTTCATCTTCCTGATTGCTGGCTACCCTGCACCAAATCCTTTGGCTCACACAGATACCTTCCTTGTCAAATTCCTCTAATCCCAAGCCAGTGTTTGCTTTCAAAACTAGTTTTCTCTTCTTATTATCAATGCAGCTTTCTTTAAAAGATAGACCACTGAAGAATTTTAAAGAATGATTAATTGTCACCTTTGAAATACCTAACTGCTGTACTTCCTTGAATCTACCCTGGAAATGAGCCGAACCTAGTTTTTGAGTCAGGCTTCTTGCTTTGTCCCTCTAAGACTTTTTTTTTTTTTTTTTGGTCATCTTTTACTTAGAAACAGGAATTATGAACAGGTCCTCAGATATTCTGAAGATACTACAGCACAGTATACCCAGCCAGCAAAGAAACCCAAAGCACTCTCTTCTAGTAATGGACGAGCCTTCATGATACCTATATCTAAAAGTCTTCCAGTACAAACAGGCCAATTTAAGTCATATTGTGATAGACGTAAGGAAACATGACAGTAGTATATTTTGAACCATTTTGCCTACCTGTGTCACAGATCATTAAAATTTCAACCTTTTTTTTTTGTCAAAACTGAAAATTCTGAAGATTTGTTCCTAGCCAGTGGACTTCAGCAGCTTCTGAGTATACTCTCTCCTCTATTCCCCGGCAGATCTTTTCTCTCCACCCCGCTGACTGTTCCTCAGCAGAGACATCAATAGTCCCTGTAGGTAATTCTAGCTAGAATTCACCTCCTGAGGCCTTCTGTTTAAGCCCTGGTACTGCAAGGCTCGTCTGTACTTGGCAGTAACATCCGTTTGAAAGACTTGTATGTACCTCTATTTCTGGCATTTGTGTTAGAGCAAGTTGTGGTCATCCCAGTGCTCATCACCACCAAGACATGCAGCCTAACATTTCCACAAGTTAAGCACTCATTAAGGTGGCTTAAACAAGCTACTTTGAAGCTTGGGCAACTTTGAAGCTACTTTTCTGTTGGGCCAAAGCTCATATTCAAGCATTGCAGGCAGGGATATACCTCCAGGTGGCTTAGTTCTTGGTAGTGGTGTTTAGAGGGCAGCAGAAACACCTCTATTGCACCTTTCCTTTCACAGAATCACAGAATGGTTAGGGTTGGAAGGGACCTCTGGAGATCATCTAGTCCAACCCCCTGCCAAAGCAGGTTCCCCTAGAGCACGTTGCACAGGGTCGTGTCCAGGCGGGTTTTGAATATCTCCAGAGAAGGAGACTCCACAGCCTCCCTGGGCAGCCTGTTCCAGTGCTCTGTCACCCTCAAAGTAAAGAAGTTTTTCCTCATATTGAGATGGAGCTTCCCATGTTTCAGTTTGTGCCCATTGCCCCTTGTCCTGTCACTGGGCACCACTGAGAAGAGTCTGGCCCCATCCTCTTGACACCTGCCCTTAAGGTATTTGTAAGTATTGATAAGATCCCCCTCAGTCTTCTCTTCTCCAGGCTTTCTTTACTTATAAGACATGAAACTTTAAGGAAAGATGGAAGCCAGTATCAGGACTTGGGGCTGTGCTTATGTGGCAAAGCCAACACTGTTTTGCCACTGTGGTCACCTGACAGGCTCCAGAATTTGCCTTCCCTTCCCAGCCTGGTCCACACCCTGGGTCTGTCCTCAGATCTTGCTCTGTTGCTTGATCTGCGCATCCTCCAGGAAAATCTGTCTGTTTTACAGTTCTCTGTGAGCAGACCCATGCTGCATTTTCACCCACCTCCGATGTACTCCTGATGGCTTTGACAGAGTGCAGTGCTTCTCTGCACACCTTGCCTCGTTGTTGCTTGGTGTGAAAGTCAGGGATTCACTGTGCTGCAACATGTCTTCTCACCATGTCATGGGGCGAAGAAGCAGGCTGGCTCCTCCAAAGCTACCCTCAGGGTGGTGGCTAGAGTCAAAGCACCACTGGAGCCCCGTATTCCACCTCCCACTAGCAAAACAGCACTGCACCTGAGCTAACTATGAATGAGCTACAGCAACTTGCACTATGGACACCTCCTAAGTGGTTTCTCTCCCTCTCTCTCACATGTCAACTTTGTTTTTCACTTTGCATCACAATTTATTCCCCTCTTACTCTGCCTAGACCAGATCTCTCCTCCAGGCTCCTTGATCGCAGCTGCAAATGCTGTTGTACAGGAGCCTCCTAGCCACCCCGTTCATTTCTTCTCAGTGTTTTATCTCAGCAGCCTTTCCACAGGACTTGCATGGGTAACTTATTCAGCTGAGTTTGAGCAGCAGCCACTATCACAAGTCGCCATGTACCTGTTTCTAGCCAATACGCTGGAATGGAAGGGCTAAAGATGCTACATTTATAAAAGTGTAAGGTCAGTGTGTTGAAAGTGTCAGTGTTGAAAGTGTCAGTATGGCTTCATCTAATTTCCCTTTGAAATCAGTGTGAGGTGTGTGTCAGTAGGGACTGCAAAGGATGCTAAAAGTAAATACAGCCATAAGAGCCACTTCGGGCACATCTGAATTGGGGGATTTTGGAGCATTTCCCAGTCCCTTCAACTGACTACTCAGGCCAGACCGTCACAGTTTGTTGGACAGAAACCCAAACACATTAAGTAGAGAGTGAGCCGTTGTGTGTTCCTCTCTGCTCTCCCATCTGGAGCATGGGATCGGGACTTCTCTAATAGCTTCAGAGCATTTTTGAGAGAAAAAAAAAAAGAGTAGCAAAGGAGAAGTCTGCTCTGTTCTTCTCTCTGGATGATGCACATTAATAGTGCAGCTGCCAGCAGTGCTTTGGATCAGACTAGATCTCAACTACAAAGAACTGTTAAAGATGCTTTAAAGAACTGTTGCTCATTTCCTCTTCCAGACAACTATCTAACTAATATAAGAAAAAAAGATTTTTAAGAGTAAGTCTGTGTGTTTATGATTTTAATGATGTGTTACTGCTGTCCTCTACCATCTACATGGGAAGTTGTTGAGAAATAGGCACCAGTTACATTAGGTTTTTTGTAACTACAGCCCTGGTTTTCTGGAAATCAAAGAAGCCTCAGGTAAGAACAGAGATGCAGCAGTATACGATTAGACTGAGAATGGAGAGCTATAATGCTTTTGTTGCATATGTAACAGCTTGTTTCAAGGCATGAGGGCATCTTGTAAATCACCGGACATGTGGAAAATAGCACATTAGTGTAAGGTCATAATGGTAATCTCTAGTGACAGAATGAGAGAACCAGTATATTCATTTTAACATTCTCATACTTACACATAGTGAACAAGAAGATTTCTTGAGGCCAAAGTACAGACAGCAGAATGTTATTCTATTGCCAGAATTTCATAAGATACTGTGAATTTATCTGCAAATGAGTCCATATGCTACAACGTCTAACATTAAATTCAAGAGCAAACTGCCTAAAGGAAAATGGTCTTTGTGTGCACTACAAGAACAAGACCAGCTTTGGAGCAGCTGACTTAGGGAAAACGTTAGATAAGTGCAGCCAGGGAAATGCGGTTAAGACTCTTGGGTCCAGACCCAAAAGGATCTTAGGTCAGGAGCCTGTTTCTGGGAGATGAACTCACATGGTGTATCTAAGCCCCGGCTTATTATGGAGTAGCTTCCATCCCTAGCAGCTGAGGAAGTCTGATTTTCAGCCCTTGGAGGTATAAACATGAGTCATAATAAGTCTTGTAACTGCTATGGGTCATTTTAGAGAATAAAAACTCTGCACTGCGTTTCTTTTGAAATTCAGCTCCTCTCCAGGAGAAGATAAGGAGCACTTTTCTGTCTATTCAGGGCTCTCTGCCAGCAGCCAAGGTGTGTGGTTCTGATCCCTGCTTCCAGGACTGCCTTGTGTATTTTTATTTAGATAGTCACCGAACAAAAGTCTGGAAGCTATCCAGGGAAATTTCACGGCCTCAAATGTTCTCTCTGAAGAAAAAGGTAGGGAATTGCTTTACCAAGTCGTGCCTGGTCCTTAGCCTGCCTTTTGCTTCATGACTGTCTTACCTATGTGGATGTCTTCTATGTGTAATAATTGTTCACTGTCTCTGGGCTGGGAGATAAATGACAGAAATGCTACCTGAAATAGCAGATTTCACATACATAAAGGCTTTCAGTGATATGGCAGTTTTATAACATCACCCACATTTCATAAATTGCACATAAATTCTTTTGGCAGTCTCATAAGAGATATCTACTTCACCAGACATAATTTTTGAGCTCCTTTTATGCTTACAGAGCATAGGAGAGTTTTTCATGTGAAAGAATCATTCACACAGAGTAGTTTCACTGTCCTGGGGGGTTGAAAAAATTCAGGCATGTTTTAAGGAAAAAAGATGGCCTTAGTACTGGGCAAAGATAATTCAGTGGAAATTTGATCTTTAGTTTGAATTTTTAAAAATACGTTGTTATGGCTATTTCAGTAATCTGAGAAATGACCTTTGTACCCATCGAAGTTTAGCTGACTGTGCAAGGACTCTGGTGTGGGTTCTTCCCAGGAGGGTTCGATGCGGCCGGATCCAGTTCCTGCTTTTCATGGCACTAAGCAAAAAGTTTCAGCTGAAAACTCTCCTGACTCTGCTCTTGTCTCCAGTTCTTGCTTTAGGACTATCAGGCTGGATAAGCAGCCAAATGAGGGTAAGAGAAGGTGTCTGGATAGTGGGTGGGAGGAGCAGGACAGCCTCTTCCACTAGCAGCAGCACTGGCTCATCTCATCTCTTTTAGTCACCTCCCAGTACTTCGTGCTGCAAGCTGGGGCAGCTCAGGAGCTACTAATTGATGATCTGGTAGCTGAGCTACCTCCAATGCAGATGTAACTTCAGCGACAAGGTGTGGGTAGCGAGGGGGAAGAACCACGACAGCCCTCCCAAGGCAGACCATCCCCAACGCTGTGTGTGAGCCCGTCTTTGTTTTCTTTTATCCCGTATACTCAATTCACAGGGATGAACAGGATTTTTATGGACTTTCCAAAAACAGCATTCACAATAAACCCCAAATTATAATCATTCATCCCAGGTGCTATTTTGGATGAAACGAGCTATGGAAGCATAATTTTGAGGAAGGAGAACGAGCAGGTGAAAACAGAAAAGTTGTAATGAAATTGACAGACTTAATTACAGTATTTGCTTCTGTGAAAACTATAAGGCTGTCTAATTAGTTAAAAAATGTGGGAAGACTAAGGACTTACTGTTTTGTCTATTTACGCTACCATTTTTAGGGTTTATTGAATAACATATCTAAGATAACATGTAGAATGTAAAAGTGTATATGGAAATCCATAAGCTAATTACATGTTTGGAAAAAGCACAAACTGATAATGCTTTTCTGAAGTATCAGAAAGCATGAAAAATTCTGATGTTGTAGGCTGTGCATTCACATCTTCTCTTTCTTCTTGTTTACCTGATCATCCCTTCATGAAACAAACACCACTAGTCTGTTGTAGTATCCTTCACCAGAGTAAATCAGAAATTTTCTGTGTAAATTAGAAGAACGAAAGGTTATTATTCCTAGCTGTTACTGTAACAAATGTCATCGGTAATGTACCAATACTGTGAAAGACTACTGGGATAAATTGAATGATAGCCGGATTTATTTTTATGGTCTAGCTGTTCTGTGATACTTTGGTAATGGTTGTTTTGCATAACTTGGTAGAGCCAAGTTTGAACACTGAATTATTTGAACTTTATGGGTTTTTTTGCTTCTTTGCACTTGTGGTGCTGGGCAAAGTAGCAGGGAGCAAAGCGTTATCCCCCAGATCCCAGGAATGGTGCTGCACGTTTTATTTTTCGTTCTGCATTTCCTACATTGTTGTAGCTCTTTAGAGAGTAGGGCCAAATTTTCATCTCATTTACATTAGTGGGCATCAAAAATATAGTAAGTATAGCCAGCATTAGTTTAAAAATTATAAATAAGCCAATTACAACCTCTCTGCCCTCCAAATGTATTCAGAGAAAATGCATAAGCCTAAATTTTACTAACGTTGTATGGACTAAAAGCTATAAACCTATGTATGGGAGCATACACTATATATTCCTCTTTTCCTTTATACCCTTGGCAATGCCTGTGCTTTTATTCCAAACCCACCTGCTCCAGTGTAACTGAGTCAGCAGAAGTGGTGTTGCTGTTGGTACAGTTCTGGAGGTGCAAAGCATCCCTCATGGGACTGCTTCTGCTTTAGTGAGTGTTAGCCTGATCCTTTTCTCGAAGCAGTGCCTGAAGGATGAATTTTACCCTTAGACACTAAAACATAAAAATATTGGCCAAATCTTTCAGATCTTTCCTTAACTTTTGTGAGCAAAAATGGAAGGACAATCATTATTTATAATACTGCTGTATATATATATAAATATAAATGGCACTAATAATTAGAGATCAGAAGTATATTCTCCTAATTTGCTCCTGCAAAGGCATGTTGAAATTTATTGTGTATTCAAAGTAGCAGTACTCAAAGCCCTGCATATGGATTCCATAAGCCGATCTGTAGACAATTAATTGTAATCTTCCATTGTCCAGTCTGGTATTTCTCTTTCTAAGCAAAAGGCTCCAAAAGTGTCAAAGATGTAACAAACCATGCTCAGGGCCACCACGAGGTAGGCTGGCACCTACAGTGTGATGCAGGGAATGCCAGACATATAAACTGCGTGAGTACTGATGACAGCATCATAGCTATATGTCTCCATGAAATGGTAGCAAATTGGGACAACTGTTTATTTTTTCGCATTATGTACTTATGTGTTAAATTTTTCAGCTGAAATACTCATATACATTGGTTTTGAAGTTGTGACCCAAACATGTACGTGGCGAATGTTACTAGATTCACTAACTTAAATATTTATTCATTTAATAATAGATTTACTAGGGATAGCATCTATGCTGCAACCCAAAAAAATGCTAAAGCATCTACTTTAAAGTTAAGCGTGTGATTAAACATGGACATCCTGCTGAATCAGGGCTCGAGTCAGTGACTTGTGAATGGATATTAATCACAACAAAATACCAAACTGTAATGAGCATCTGTGTGCTGAGTCAAAGAGCAAACACATGCGACCCCTGGAATATTTATTATATTATTCTCAGGCTAATTAATAATATTCTGTTACATGCTTCCTCCAGTCAATTTTTGTGAATCTTACTCTGTGCTGACATTACTGTGCAAATACCTAAAACAAAGGCTTATTACATTCTTTCACCCCTGATGCCTGTTGTTAAATCTGTAACCACATTCAGACTTTCAGTTTTCCATGTTTTTAAATGTCTGATTTCCAGCACAGAATGCCAAGCGCCTGTTTCCAGTTTCCAATTACTCGAATTCATTGTTAGGAAGGATGACAAGCCCACAATACATGTCAGTGAGGATTCCAGCACTGCGCAGTGGACCTGCATTCGTGCTGTTTTCTTTGTGATCAAGAATAGACCATGTCATATCCATGAATTTGACTAGGCTACAGCATGAATTAATTATTTTTTAATGTAAGTGAATAGGAGGAAGGTCTTCAAACATATTGTATCAGTAACACAATGTAGAAAAAATTAAGTATTGCCTTGTATGGTCATATACATAATTTTCCTATTCCTCCTGGTCTCATTATTTTAGATACGAAAAAATATGGCCTGCAAATAGCAGGTCACCTTTGAAAGGCAGGAAACATTTACCTACCTGCCGCAAAAATTAGTATGGTATTTAAAGGAGCATCCTTTCATGAGGCTGGGTCAAAGGGAAATACTCACAGGTATTGAAGTAGTAGTTTATTTTATATAACTTTTATTTTTTTTCACATTTGCATTGATACGAATTTCCACATTATGTCACATAACAATAATGTTTCTGTTCTAATTCATAGATCACAATATCTCCTGTTGGTGTTGTAATGAGATGATGATAGTTCAACAAAATGAATTGCCATTGCTGCCGTGAGATAGTGTAAAGTAATCACAGGAAAATGGAAAAGGATTTAAAAATTGCAAGATTCTAGGGTGATATTTTTAAACATCCAAAGACTCCTAGCATTTGATTGCATAGCATTTTTTCTGCTATCTGTATTGATTGCAACAAACACCCAACTTTTCATAATATTTAGTCCAAACAGCAAATTAGCTGCAGTTACCTCATGGCTTTTTATGCGTTTGAATAATGAAAACTGATCTAAGGCAGTCTGAAATTCAGTGAGATGTTGCACTAGTTGCACAGAATATTTATGTAAATAAACAGGCCACTTACCTACACTTTGGAATCTTGACTGGTATCAAACCATCATTTTTTGGTAGCTTTTTTAATAGCATTTTGGCTTGAGAAAGCAAGACGAATAGTGGGTGACAGAGCCCCTTAGTCTTTTATCAGAACAGTGCAATTGGGACAGGCTAATGCAATTTCTTTGCTAATTCTAGATTCCGGTTTGAAGAGGCAAAGTTCAGTCCCTGGGAAAAACAAAATGCTGGTGTTTACCAGTGATGAGGTAACATCAACGCTGACATGTCTGAAGATGGGATGACCCATGAGAATAATTAAAATACTGGAACAGGAACTTATGTCAATGAAGATGGCATATCTGCTAGTCAGGTGCTCATTCTTTAATATTTTCAGCAGACTGGGCTTGTCAAGCAGACTGATTATATAGTTCAGCATTGCATGACTTAACCTTTTGTTCTCAGAAGGTGACATTTCCTTGAAAGTAACATGAAAGGAAGAATTAAAAATAAACAGGGTGAAAACAATCTATTTTCAACTGGATAGCCAAGACAGCGACAGAATAAATCCCTCTAAAACTACATTTATTTTAGCTTGTAGTTAAGAAAACACATATGTAAAAGCTGTCATTCCACGTATACATTAACCAGCAAAAAAATGTTCTTCTACCCTTCCACCAGTTCTTGTATTTATTTCTCTGATGGCAAATGAAGGCTCCAGAAGCATCACAAAAGAACAGTAAAAAATTTGTCCAGGTCAGAAAACTAATTAACTCTGTGCAGCCCCACTGCCCCGTGCAAACCTTATAAAACCCCCAAACATATAGAGCTGGAGGGTAATTGTTTCTTTTTAGCGGAGTACTTAGCATGCTGTCCTGCGGTGTACTTGGGACAGGTCTAAATACTCCTCTGATTAATTCAAAGTGAGGTGTCTACCTTTGGTTTTCCTTGTTCTTGGGAGAGTTGTGACCCTTTCCGATACTCTGGGGACATTTCTCTGTGAAAGTAATTCTGCAGTGTACAAAAATACTTAAATCAGTGTTAGCAAAGAGGCAGGAACTTGGGTTTTTTTTTAGCAAGTCTTCTGACCGCTAAATTACAGATCTCTCTGTGATCTGACTAACATTTAGCTAATTGTTCAAAATCAAGAAAATCTTCATCAGAGAAGAGGAATAACGGATCGTGGCAGCCTTTTAAAAGATAAGGGTCTAGCATCTCTATTTGGCAGGTGTTTGACTTACAGTTCAGTCTCACATATTATAGATAAGTTGTGCCTCTGTTGCCCGTTTCTCGAGAGGTGAGGCAGCACTGTCATCTCCAGTGCTCAGTTTGAGACTGTCCCCAAGAGTGTATCAGGCCTTTGATGACTGCCTGGGGGATGTAACGCTCCTGGGGATTCCCCAGGCTCCTCCTGGCTCCTTCCACAGCACTGGAGGAGCATCAGCTGCAGAGAAATAGGCACCTCTGCAGGTATTTTACATCTATCTTTTCGCCTTTACAGACATCAAAAATACCCTTTCTGTGTATGCATCTTTGGATATCTAGTGGTGTGTAGACCCTAAGTTGACTAAAGATTAGAGCAACCTATAGAAGCTACATAGTTTTAACAGTGTGGTATCATCACCTCACAGATTAAAACTGCCCTGCTGCTCTTCCTATTTTGTATTCTGAAAAACTGACTGCACAAATTATGCAGTCTCTTTCCTCAAAAATCCTCTCCAGAAGCAAAACTGTTCAACTGGAATTGAAAAAAATTATAACCTGCTTACTGTTTTATCCCACCTTCAGCAAAATCTCCCCAGATGACTGGGGCTCGCAATAAGCTATCATATTGTTCAATATTGAATGAAACATGGGTAATAAAGACAAATTTCTGTCTTAAAGAGAAAGCTATTATTTCCATAAGAATGCCTGCTCGTTGGGGAAGGAGGTGTGAGTAGTTGCTTTGTGTTCTGAAATCTATATCTCCCTGTGCTATCAAACATTGCCAAGGGCGTGAACAAGGCACAGGCAAACTTCTCTGTTTGTTCTCTCTTTGCATGAAAGATTTGTGTAACCTAAATCTATGAAATAAGTATTCCTAAAAATAACCCTTTCTTCTCTGTTTTTCTGCCATCACTTGCAGTTGTCAATCAGGAGTGAAATGCCCCAGTTCTGTGTATGCATGAATTCTGTAGCATGCTGCTACTTCAGTTTGTGTGTCGGGCCAAAAGATGACAAAATGGACTTGACTTACATGGAACAACAAAGCAGATGTTGGAAAAACTATGCCTGGTTCCCAGTTTTCAGGGCATCTTTCACCTGACCAGGGGAAATGACTAGAGGAAATTGCAGACATCTGATTCATCTCTGCAGCTGTCCCATTGAGGACAGAGACTGCTACTTACATCTAGAGTCTCAGCTTCTCCAAAGTAACAAACTTACAAAAGCTACCTTTGAAGTGTAATACCAGATAGTTTTAACAGATAGACTCTGGCCCTAATGCAGTGGGGACTTCAGTTTGCCCCACTTGTATCATAGAATCGTAGAATCATTTTGGTTGGAAAAGACCTTTACGAGCAGGTCCAACCATTAGCCCAGCACTGCCAAGTCCACCACTAAACCATCTCCCTAAGCACCACATCTACAAGTCTTTTAGATACCTCCAGGGATGACGACTCCACCACTTCCCTGGGCAGCCTCTTCCAGCGCTTGACAACGCTTTTGGTGAAGAAATTTTTCCTGATATCCAATCTAAACCTCCCCTGGCGCAACTTGAGGCCATTTCCTCTTGTCCTATTGCTTGTTACTTGGGAAAAGAGACTAACACCTACCTGGCTGCAACCTCCTTTCAGGCAGTTGTAGAGAGCAATGAGGTCTCCCCTCAGCCTCCTTTTCTCCAGGCTAAACAGCCCCAGTTCCCTCAGCCACTCCTCATAAGACTTGTGCTCTAGACCCTTCACCAGCTTCGTTGCCCTTCTTTGGACTCGCTCCAGCACCTCAATGTCTTTCTTGTAGTGAGGGGCCCAAAACTGAATGCAGTATTTGAGGTGTGGCCTCACCAGTGCTGAGTACAGGGGGACAATCACTTCCCTAGTCCTGCTGGCCACACTATTTCTGATAGAAGTCAGGATGCTGTTGGCCTTCTTGGCCACCTGGGCACACTGCTGGCTCATATTCAGCCAGCCATCGATCAACACCCCCAGGTCCTTTTCCACTAGCCAGCTTTCCAGCCACTCTTCCCCAAGCCTGTAGTGTCGCATGGGGTTGTTGTGCTCCAAGTACAGGACTCAGCACTTAGCCTTGTTGAACCTCATACAGTTGGCCTCGGGCTATTGCTCCAGCCTGTCTGAATCCCTCAGCAGAGCCTTCCTACCCTCAAGTAGACGAACACTCCCACCTAATTTGATGTCGTCTCCAGAACTTACTGAGGGTGCACTCGATCCTCTCATCCAGATCATTGCTAAAGATATTGAACAGAACTGGCCCCAACACTGAGCCCTGGGGAACACCACTTGTGACCGGCCACCGACTGGATTTAACTCAATTGACCACAACTCTTTGGGCCCGGCCATCCAGCCATTTTTTACCCAGCGAAGTGTACACCCATCCAAGCCATGACCAGCCAGTTTCTCCAGGAGAATTCTGTGGGAAACAGCATCAAAGGCTTTAGTAAAGTGTAGGTAGACAACATCCACAGCCTTTCCCTCATCCAGTAAGCAGGTCACTTTGTCATAGAAGGACATCAGGTTAGTCAAGCAGGACCTGCCTTTCATAAACCCATGCTGACTGGGCCTGATCACCTCGTTGTCCTGTACGTGCCACGTGATGGCACTCACAACGATCTGCTCCATAACCTTCCCCGGCACCAAGGTCAGACTGACAGGCCTGTAGTTCCCTGGATCCTCCTTCCAACCCTTCTTGGAGATGGGCATCACATTTGCTAATTTGCAGTCCCCTGGAACCTCCCTGGTTAGCCAGGACTGCTGATAAATGATGGAAAGTTGCTTGGTGAGCACTTCAGCCAGCTCTCTCGGTACCCTTGGGTGGATCCCATCTGGCCCCATAGACTTGTGTGTGTCTTAGTGCTGTAGCAGCTTGCTAACTATTTCCCCTTGGGTTATGGGGCTTCACTTTGCTCCCTGTCTTCCAGCTCAGGGGGCTGGGTATTTGGAGAACAGCTGGTCTTACTACTAAAGACTGAGGCAAAGAAGGCATTAAGCACCTCAGCCTTTTCCTCATCCTTTGTAACTATGTTTCCCCCCACATCCAGTAAAGGATGGAGAGTCTCCTTGGCCCTACTTTTGTTGCTAATGTGTTTATAGAAACATTTTTTATTGTCTTTTACAGCAGTAGCCGGATTAAGTTCTAGCTGGGCTTTGGTCCTTCTCATTTTCTCCCTGCATAGCCTCATGACATCTTTGTAGTCCTCCTGAGCCACCAGCCCCTTCTTCCAAAGCTTGTAAACTCTTTTTTCCCAAGTTCCAGACAAAGCTCTCTGTTCAGCCAGGCTGGTCTTCTTCCCCACCGGCTTGTCTTCTGGCACATGGGGACAGCCTGCTCCTGCGCCTTTAAGATTTCCTTCTTGAAGAGTGTCCAGCCTCCCTGGGCACCTTTGCCCTTCAGGACTGCCTTCCAAGGGACTCTGTCAACCAGAGGACATGTAGGTGACTTCTATTTCTTAGCTATTAATAGACTTGAAATTGGATATAACAAATAACTTCTAAATGCAACCATATGTCATAGTTAAACTACTAATAAATTATAAAGTATTAGGTGTCTTCCTTGCTAGTTCAAGTCATGATTCACCACTTCTGATACAGGAGTTATTCTTTGATTCACAGTGGGAAAGGTCTGTGGTACCAGGACCATACATGCATGTAAAAAGTTCGGATGTTTCATTTTTCTAATTTTTGTTGTGGTAAATTTTATGCTTAAAACATCCTCTCTCACCTTACTCATAATTTTTGAACTGAATTTCTTTGTATATCTGTGACTCCTACACAGTAGAATAAAGCAGGCCATTGGGAGAGCTTTGTTGCCAAGTCCTAGTACAAAACTATAAACTTTAATTTTTAATGAAGATTAGTTTCTTTCTAACAAGATGCAGGGAAAGACTATTACTCTGTTTCGTATGTTTAATGGATTTGCTTCTGCAGTGCAAACACAGGTATCAAAATCTCTAAGATCTGTGTGCTTCACACATAAATCTTAAATACAATTCCAGAACAGCAAGGAGAAATAACACTTGGGATTCCCTAGCATTTACTTTGTATATGCCAGGGAATATATATGAGGATGGAGCCAGGCTCTTCTCAGTGACATCCCTTGACAGGACAAGGGGCAATGGGTGCAAGCTGGAACACAGGAGGTTCCACATAAATATGAGGAAAAACTTCTTTACGGTGGGGGTAACTAAACGCTGGAACAGGCTGCCCAGAGAGGTTGTGGAGTCTCCTTCTCTGGAGACATTCAAAACCCGCCTGGACGCATTCCTGTGTGATGTGATCTAGGTAATCCTGCTCCGGCAGGGGGATTGGACTAGATGATCTTTCGAGGTCCCTTCCAATCCCTAACATTCTGTGATTCTGTGAATAATCTGTGCTATTGAATCACATAGTTTATTGATATCGTGCATTAAAAAGACTTCTTGCAACAAGCCATAATAAAAACGTATTCCACGGTGCTCTCCCAGACTAAAACCTGAGGGATGAAGCCATGGCTGGCTTTGTTCAGCAGTGTGTGGGTGAGATGGAAGGAAGGAGACATCTCACCTCTCCTTTAACAAAACCTTGGAGGGGTCAAGTACTGCCCAGTGAGGTACCAGGGCCACAGTGCAGGTTGGTGCCACCAGGTCCAGCCCTCTCCCTGATGGCCAGGTGCCTCCACTTCTCCAGCACGGGTTTTGGTGTGCTCACTGGAGGCTATTCCTGAGGCAGGAGGATTTTTTTCCTCCGTGTAGGGCTGCTGCAGGCTATCGCAGCCCCAGCCAGCTCTGCCTGGTAGGGATCCAGCCCTGAGCCCTGTGAAAAGAGCAGCTTGGCGTGTAGGATCCATGCTGACCCCTGAGGAGGACTATGACTTCTACTCGGGAGAAATAACCAAGAAGGCGAGAAATCTCTGCGGCAGGGACGGTGGCAGCGGTATCTGCAGTGCATACGCATGTGTGCGTGCTGACAGCCTGTCAGCCGGCTCCGGCGAGTGACGAGTGCGGGGAGGTAGCCAGGACCTATCTGCTAAAGGACTTAAAATTCCCTGGCCTGAAAACTTCTACTCTGATTTGCTGTAGCCTTGCTCTATGCTCACTTTTATCTGCACCATTTTGGTGTGGACCCTCACGGTACCGCAGTAACAAGATCAATACCACAGGGCATCCTTTTCCCCGCGAGGACAGCTTTCCCGCGTGCAACCTTACCGTTTATCCCTACCACTGTAGTACCATAATCTCCAACTAGGAGACCTCGCAGCCTAGGCATTGCAAGGCACACGCATACTTTGTATCTAAATAGATCAGTGCAGGGGAAAAAAGGAACTGTTATTATGATGTTTTGTATTTTAGAGAACGAAAATGAAGATGTTTGTTCTGCTCCAATATATATGGCAAGCTCTAGAATTTCTGTTTGCTCAAAACACAATCAGATGCTTAAATAAATCATAACAACTCAGTCAAAGATTTCTTTTCATAAGCGACTTCTTGTGCCGAATCGCTCTCCACGGCTTACTCTTAAATTAATCAAACAATTGCAGCCCTGGGGTGACTACTTAGTAACTTCTGCAGGAATAGCTGTCTTTAGCTGACTCCTAAAGCTGCTATGCTTCTGTAATGCTTTGGGGTTTTGCAGGTGGATGTAAATGTGCTCATTATTCCAACTTTCAGACTCATTAGTAGAAATAGAAATTAGTAGAAATAGAAATTGCATATGTCAATTATAAATATACTTGGAGGAGGATAGAGGAACTGTTGCATTTTAATCTTACACTTTAGTGTGATTAGTATGTTGATTGTATTAGTACATTAAATCTAATATATTAAAATTGTGAAATAATTTAGGTTGGAAGAGATTTCTAGAGGTCATCAACTCCAACCCTCTGCTCAGTGCAGGGCTACTTTCAAAGTTAGAGCAGGTTTTTCTGGGCTTTGTCCATCTGAGTTTTGAAAATCTTCAAGGATGGAGATTCCACACAAAAAAATCTCTGGGATTTTTTTTCTTGATGTCCAGTCAGAATTTCCTTTGCTGCAACTTGAAACTGCCGCCTTGTGTCCCTTCACTGTGCACCTATGAGGAGAGTCTGGTTCTGTCTTCTCCATAATGCTCTCGGTGCAGTTCTTTAGCCTTCTCTTCTCTTTCTCATGATCCCCCTACCTCCTGCCCTTAGAAGGTGACCACCTTCCAAAAATGACAGAGAGAGGACTCACAATTATCACCCTTGGACCCCTTGGACGCATTCCACCCAGCCCCGTGGACTTGCTTAAGTGATCCCTTCCTTGATCCTCCTGGATGAGCAGCTCAGGGGTGTCGAGCAGGGGCTGGATGAACCTCTGCAATGGCTGTAGGACATACAGGACCTGGGCTCCAGAGAAGCAGCAAACTCCTGAGACATCTGGTCCGGTCAGCAGACAAGTGTCTGTCCCCACACAGTCCAACCGCTATTACCCATCACTTCCTTTTTGTGACCTGTGTACCAGGCGCAGTCACCTTCCAGCCCGTGGAAATCACTAGCTGCCACCCTCCACCACTGTGGGGGTTTTTGTCAGCCCTCCCTTCTAGGGTAGTCTCTGGCCATCCCTCCTTCAGCCCAAGATGAGGCTTGGGCTCTTGCCCCTGCAGAGTGTCTGTGGAGGATTGTGAACAACCTTTGGAGTATTAGTTGTGTGCTACAGTTATTTCTGCCCCATGATCCAAATGATCCACACCAGGGATAGGGTATGTCGCATCTAGATATTGCTGTTAGGTGGGAGATGCTACTGCTGTTCATGGTGGCAACAGGCAGAAGAAATGTTTGTATTTCTGATTTACACCAAAACCTGTTTCTCAGGTCCAATTGCAGACCCAAGTGAATTTGTTTACGCTGGTTGCTTTATGTGCAGTGCAGTGACTGTACATCTGATGAGCTGGTTCGGAATACTTCATCTGAAGGAAAGTTGAAAATACAATTGGTTTTGTCCTGAGGTTTATCCTCCTATTTATTTGCTTTGGGGAAAAGAAATTACAGCATCAACTGAAAAGTCTTCACAGAATCACAGAATCACAGAATGTTAGGGATTGGAAGGGACTTCGAAAGATCATCTAGTCCAATCCCCCTGCCGGAGCAGGATTGCCTAGACCATATCACACAGGAATGCGTCCAGGCGGGTTTTGAATGTCTCCAGAGAAGGAGACTCCACAACCTCTCTGGGCAGCCTGTTCCAGTGTTCGGTCACCCTCACCGTGAAGAAGTTTTTCCTCCTATTTCTGTGGAACCTCCTGTGTTCCCGCTTGCACCCATTGCCCCCTTGTCCTGTCAAGGGATGTCACTGAGAAGAGCCTGGCTCCATCCTCATGACACTTGCCCTTTACATATTTATAAACATTAATGAGGTCACCCCTCAGTCTCCTCTTCTCTAAGCTAAAGAGACCCAGCTCCCTCAGCCTCTCCTCATAAGGGAGAAGTCTTGGTCTCTTCCTCCCAGCAGTGTTACCCTGGGAGGGGCGACATCATCATCTCTCAGATTCAGAGCACTTTGAGGGCATCATTGTCTCTTAGATCAGAGAACTTTGACATTGCTTGTTTCAGAGTTTTGAAGGCCTAGTTTTGGACAATGGTGCGATGGTGCAATTGTTTGAACAACATACTGAAGTGTTCCCAACAGACCTGAATTTATCATGCTGTGTTTAGTCTGAGGCATCTTAAATAATTTGTGGATTCTCTTGTAAGCGCAGCCAATTACAGTAATTGGACCTGGAGGTCACAAATATATGGATCACTGTAGCGAAGTCCTGTTCTGTCAGTAAGGAGTGTAAACTTCTGAAAAGTGAAAGATATAAAGGAATTTTTGTTGTTGCTGATATATTGTTCTCAAAGTGCCTAAATGCTGAAGAGGAAGTGAGAAAGAAATAAGGTTTGTGGCTGTTGCTAGTACCACCACTTATTTTCCTATACTATTAAATAGGGAAAAGACTGCCTTAAGGTGTTATTTTGGATCACTTAAAAGCTAGATGTGCTGCTAATTTCAGAGTACATAGTGTTTTTTTCCCCACAGGCTTGCCTAGTTACTCTATTTAGTCTGCATATAATATTCTTATGAAAGCTATGTGGAGGGATTATACTTTAGATGATAACTTTTATAAGTACTTGTTATTCATAGGACAATTATAATTAGTTCATGCTAATGCAGATTCATGCTAACATGAATCTGAAATGTGTCATAGTGATAATCATGTTTTTTTTCCTGGGCCGTCAAAAAATTATCAAACCTGTGTTTCATCTTAACTTGGCATAGTGACTTGGATAAGAGGAGTAATGAAGTCAGAGACAGTGCACGGAGCTCAGCTATGCTGTCTGGGGTCATTATAACACTATATCTTTTCTTCTAGGGTTGCTTTCCTTTATTTAGTTTTGATTCAGATATACAAAATAGATTATGCAGTCAGTGAGTTCCTCATTACTTAAACGTCTGTCACTTTTAGTTGAAAACTCTGCTAAAGAAACGTTGCTTCTGTTGTTGGTGTCAATACTTCCTTTAATCATGGAAAGGGTTTTAGAAAATTTCCATATTTTGAGATGTAATACAGTCTGAAAGAACACAAATTAGTATGGGTGTTGTAATGTTTTCAGAATATTTCTGAGTTTCATCTTCCTTAACCCAACATTTCCTTTTATTCAAAAAGAAAAGGAGACAATATACGTATTTAAATGCGGTTTGATATGAGATGATAAATACATTGATACAATATCAAAGTATTTGATATATGGTAAACATGACTTATCTTTTTTTTTTTCAGTGTAAGTTGTCCTTTCAACAAAATCATCATGTTTTATTTATGTTCTTGATATCTAATTGGGAAGGGTGGACTGAGGTAGAGGATGGTAAGAGAAGAAAATACTTTTACTAAGAACCCCACAAAGCAGATGAATCATTAGCAAGTTCTATTTTGACATTAAATTAGCATGAAGGTTCACCGGTATGTATGTGAAATTGGATGTTGGACAACAGCAATCTAGTAAAATCTTGAAGAAACATAATTGGACAAGTCTGAGCCATCTCATCAGAATACAGTGAAATAAACTGACAAGACAGGCTTCTTACTCTCACCACCGTGGCTGGGAGACATTTTGGCACAGGCTGCCTTTGCAGCGGGGTGCAGCTCATCAGGAGCTGCGGCGAAAGTTTGTTTCCTTGGGAGGGCAGAGGAACTGACCGCTGGGGGAAATGATGGAAAGGTCTTGCAAAATCTCCCCTATTTCCAGCAGTACCAGATATACAAAAAATTGAGTCTTAATATTTTCTACTTGCGCTAGCCATTATAAGTGGGGTCCACGTGGCTCTGGGTTTGGGCAGGTCCCTCTGGTCCTGCTGCTCTCTTCCTCCAGAGCCAGATATTTCAAGGACTGATTTTACAAGTAACTTGGAACTGTTGCTTGTGCCACTGTGGGTTGTATCAATAACAGCTTCAAGTGAGACACAGAAGAGACTCACTGGTAATCGTAGGTTGCTTTTGAGTTCTTACAGGAACTGAAATGATAACAGATACTTGTTGATACACTCCTTAGATACCCCTTAAAAAGCATAACCAAATGTAATTATGCTTGCCAGAGGGGAATGAAGTTCAGGTTTAGCTTCTTGTAGGTTGAACCAGCTGCATGTTGTTAGGAAGCTGAAGGCAATAGCTTGATGTAGCATTTCAGCACCTGGTTGCATGAACGTGTCTGCTCTGAAAGAAGAAATATGGTAATGCTATAATGATAAACTTTTGATTTATGATGGTTTGTATCACCCAACAGCTTGTAAATGGGAAACTTTGCCTACTTTTCACACCCTGTCTGAGGGTAGATACCTTTACAGACCTGTTAGTCGACTGCTGTGAACAGCCAAATCCTGAGTGCTTCCTTTCTGCTTAAGAAGCAGCAGGGAATTGGTTCCAGAGCGGTAGGATCTTCTCCTTTTAACAGTGTCACTGGGACAGAGACATCTAAAATCCTCAGGTATGAAGTCCAAAATAGAAGGAAACAATAGTAAAAAGGAAACCCAAAATATATTATGCCCCTGTAATGACAGGAGGCAACAAAAGACTTACAGAGAAGCACGAATGCAGGATTTCCAGTGTTTTTAAGATCTAGTTGCTACAAAAGTCATCTCAAAACATCTCTGTAGTAGCAGACAAAGAAATCTTGCCTACAACAAAAGTCCTTAGACAAAGGTAAGGCAAAGCAAATACAGTGATAGAATGAATATGATCCTTAAGTGAAAACAACTAAAATTCCTTCCACGGGATTTGTGTGGATGGTAGGAAAGCAGCGATGCTTAGCACAGAGCAGTGCAGATAGCAAGGTCTAGGAAGTGCCTACCTTTTCAAAAGAAGTGACAGGACATTTGAAAAGCAAAAAGTTAGGAACTCACTCACTGGATCACACCAAAATATCTCACCTCACTTCTCTCCAGTACTGTACTGCTTCCACAGAACATGCAAGGCACACTTGATGGGATGACTCTCCCCAAGGACCATTTCTTTGTAACTATCAGTGCATGAGTAAAGCTCAAATTCTGGAATATATTTTCTATGAAATTTTGTAAATCGATGTATATTTGCCCACTCTGACACATATTCTTCTGAATATTACCATATTCTTGCAATCAAAATGCTTCACATGCTAACTGTAATAGTTTTCTGGGGGAGGGAGGTTTGGAGGATAGGGGGCTATCTCAGAGGCAGGCCTTGGAAGTGGTTGAACATGAGCACAAGGGCCACAAACATAGCCCGTGTGGTTGGCATGACCAAAAGGGTATATTCTGACTTTCCAGTCTTTGGGATCACTGAATTTCTAGGATATAAAAAGCAGAAACAAATATCGTATCTCAGCTTGGGGCCTGAAATTCAAGTTGAGGTTCCTTCCTTCTGGCAAGTTACAAACCCCAGTATAAACCCTTGTTAACTTCTGCCTTGAATTTCACCTATAGAGCACTTGGACTCGTGAGTCAGGTGTTCTGTAATTTGGACCTGTGAAACATTCATTTTCAGTTGACTGACTTTTCAGCAGAAAAAAGTGTAAATCAACATGGGAAAATAGTATCGAGCTCACTTTTCTATGGCCATCTTAGCAGTCCAATTATAAGTAGAGTAGAAAGCAAAACATTTTTATCATTCAGTACCATAGAGAGACCTGAACATCTTTGTGCAGCACATCCTTTTAAGTGAGTAGATATCCATTTCACAGAAGTATTTTTCCATACTAGAACTATTTTGCTTCACATGTTTCCGCTTCTCTGCAAGTTTTTTTTTTTTTTAAATTGTGTTAGAGGTTAGTACTTTCCAAATTTAAAATTATTTTTTAGGAATTAATTCTAGTTCTTGTTATACCACTCTAAAAAAAGTATTGCATGCTGAACACTCAGAGAACTCAGATGTTTTATTTTTATGAAATGAAGGAAAGTTTCCAGGCAAACATATAAAAATATGAACTTTACTAAATTGTAAACAGCCATGTAACTACCCTGTGCTGCTCTGAGAAGCTTTCTGCACACCTATATTACATATAGCTACAAGTAAAAGTTTGAACACTAATTATGGCAGCTATATGTTTGTAAATCTCTAAGCATAGTGAAAACAAATGTAAGTAGGTCATGGTCAATATCCACCAACATCAATAAGAATTTTTCACTGAATTTGAGGAAACTGTCAACCCAGCACTATGAGCAAAGACTGTGTTCCTGCTACATGTGACCGCCTAACTGTGTACTGTGGACCAGAGCTAATTTGGCTACTGCTAGGGAAGCACCTTGATGTTAAGGACGTACCACCTGCTGTATTATTTATTCTGTTTCTGCATCTATGCATCCAGTTTTAATTTAGTATTGCAATGCCATAGCTCCCAGCTGAGAGCTTATAAAACAACTGAAGGTTAAATCATCAGTTTAGTATAATTGAAACCTGTTTCTCTTTTGCTGAGGAGAAAGAAGAATGTTCTAAAACAATACTATATTTTCTCTGTGTTTTATTCCCTGCATGTGAATCCCTCCAGTTGCTCCCATGTTTAGATTTCTACAGCAGAAATCACTCCAGGTTTGATTTGGGTGAAGATTCTCAGTCAAATTACCCGTGTAGGTAAAGTTTCACACCACAAAAAAAAAAAAAAAAAAAAGATTAATCGGATATATTGGTGAAATTAAAGAAAAAGCACTGAGACCTAAGTCATTTTAAAGAATAAACTGGGGATTACAGCATGCAAGTGAATGAAAGGAAAATAGCAGGGAAAAGGAAAGACATATGGGGGGAAAGGTGACAGTTTTGCTGAGGAATTCTCCTGTTGTTTTCCCTAGGGAGGAGAGAAATGGAGTGAGGGGAAAGTGGGAGGAGAGCAGTGTGAAGAGGCTCTTGGATACCATGGAGATGGGTACAGTGTAAAAATCTGTATGCTGTAGATAAGTAAGTGGGAGGTTGATATCAAATTCCTACAAGCCAGAAACTGGCTTTGTGCAGGGTAAACATGTTAAAGGGCTGGGGAGAAGGAAGCCTCTGCCGTGCTGTTTGCCTACTTAACACTTGAGAGGGAAGGAAAGGGACAAATAAATGTTTTTCCAGCTTGTGCTTTTCAGCATGACTATTGTCTTATCTATATCCAGTCTACCAGGAAGGAAAAATTATGTTCTAGAGCTTTTTTTCCCCTCCATTGAAATTGTCTTGCTACTCCAGACCTGCTTTTTCTGTCTCTTCTTTTAATTTCAGTCTTAATTTGATTAACTGGGTGCTCATAATAAATTCATAATGCTTCTCCATGGTTTGTGAATGTGGGGAAGAAAATGTGACAGATTCACTAGGAACTAAATGTTACTTTATGTCTGAGTAAGACTGTTTTTTTTTTTAAATTCAGTCTTTGTGTTACACTGCTTTGAAAGACTGTCTCTGTTCATTTTAGGATTTCTTTGTTCTCTGCTTCTAATTTTTATGCTTTCAATGCCTATATGACTGTGCTGTTATTTATATCCATGGCCATAAGGAAGATGCTATAGTTTGTACATATGATGTTGTACTCCTAAGAATTATTGATTTTTTTTTAATTTTTAAATTTAAGAAACACTGTAGAATGACAAGTGTGGTTTTCAGAAGATTGTTATTCACGCTATTGATTCTTCTCCAAATACAAGCTGCCTGCTGCTTGTGAATTGGGGTAAGGCAAGCTGATACTTTGGTTCAAGTCCTACTTTGTTCCCTCAAATAGCCCTCCCTGGAGCAAACAGGCTGGTTTTGAGACTACTTCAAGGAAGAGGGATTTCTACTTAAGGAAGCAATTTACTTACTGAAAGGTCTTGTGTAGATGAAAAGAGATGAGAAAGGATGGTATTTAGCTGGTACAGCTGAGCATGCAGGAATTCGGCAGTACGAAATGTCCACCCATGTGCCTCAGCTTGGCGTGCCTCCTGGTGAGGGGGTTTCTGTAGGAAGGGAGCTGTAACATCAAGTACCTTAACTTGAGGGTGGTGGGAGCTGCTTAAACAGGGTTGCAACAGACTGAAGTAAGATTGGCACACATGTTGGAAGTAGGTGGCTGTGAACCTAATGCAGGTTTTCCTTCTTCTGTCAAATTTTGTGGACCTTCAGGAGTGGCTATGGGTGACCTGTGAGGTCCTATGGCATGTCTAGGGAAGGAAGCACTGATTTGGCAGCCTCCAGAAGCACCAGCAGTTACAGACCTACGTCTCTCCAGGACAAATGTTTGCGTGCATGTGTGTGTGAAAGAGTGAGCTAGAAGGAATTTGAGAAAAATAAGCTACCTAGCAAGTCAAACACGTTTATAAGATGTATATATGGCAATGGGATAAAGCCCCAAATGTGACCATAAGTTGTATTTGCAACAGAGCAGTTTCCTGATAAGCTGTTGGGGGGATCTGCTGAGACGTATCTCTGGGGATCTGACTCGATTACCCTGTGCCTGACATCCGCCGCTTAAACCCAATTTGTTTTCCCTTTTATCCACAAGCTTAATTTTAGAATGATGCCAGAACAAGTTAATTATTTTTGTAAGAGCTTACATTTAAATGCTGTGCCTTCAGGAGAGTTTAGAAGAGTTGGGGTGGGGGGAGCTGTTCTTATCCCTGTCAATTCTACCGACAGCTTTTTGTCCAGGACAGCTTTCTGACCACAGACTGACTCTTCAAATTATAACGGCAATAAAAGCACAGTTTTGCAATGGCTCTGCCTCTGCATGTGCACATTCAGGAGGAAGCATAATACAGCAAGTTTCTTAAGACTTCAATTTGTTGTGCTGGAGGACACACAAGCCAAGATGTTCATCCCCCTGGGGTTACTGGAGCGTGTATTGGAAAAGTCCTGCAGGGAGGGATGCGGACGTACGGTGCTGCTGCAGGGGCCGTATGTGTCTGACTCTTAGCGGTCTCATCACTAGCTATTAACCTGGGCCAAACAGCAATAGCAACCTTTGTGAAAAATAAAAATGCTCTATTCCCTAAAGTATTTTCCTTCCTGAATTTCCAAAACTTAATGCAAGCTGTGGTAGTGCTTAGGGTTTTCTTAGAGGTTAGAAGCCTGGCATTTCCAGGCAGTGGTTATGCTGGCCTCCTGTCTGTAGAAACTAACTGGTTTTTTTTTTAAATTTTCAGACCTTAAAGGGTGCATGTTGACCTCCAAGAGAAAATTTAAAGATGCCATCTCAGAGCATGATTTTTAATTGGCTTTTTCTGAGAAATAGCAAAGGAAAAGCCACGAAACTTTAAGGTACAGTTTTACCGACGCTGATAGCATTGTAAAGGGTGTAAATTATAGATTTAAAAGTCAGATTAAAATAAGGTCTTGGGTGATTCAAGTACAGGTTGCTGCTGGTAGGAGCACCAAAGCTGGTCGTCTGCGCCAAAACAGGTGACTTCAATGTGTAAATCCATGAAGAAGGGTGAAGTTCTGCCTGTAAGAAAGGTCCAGTGGTGCTGGGAGGCTTCTGCAGCATTTCTTGTTGGCTGCCATCAGCATCTCAGCATGGTGGACGTGGTGAATGACAAATTTGGGATCTTCTCTGTCCCTGGTCCCTTGAGTTTCCTACTCAAGCTTCTGGGGTTTTGTGTTGTCTGCTGGAACTGGCTGTGTGAGGAGGGAAATGCTGTGCTTTGGGATTTGGTCCTGAGTGATTTATGAAAAGCTAGATCTCATAACCCCAGGGCCACATGTGCAAAATCAGGAACAGCAGCGTCATTGACTGAGAACATACTGTCTTTCTAAGTTGAGCATGTTTAATTACGGTCTTATGTTCTTTACTCAACTTTTTAATATTGTTGTCTATGGGAGAGGGTGAAACTAACTTTACAGGCAGATAGTAAGCAGCTAATTTTGTAAGATTCTTCTCTGCGTGTGTTTCCTAATGAGTGGGGTTCACATTTGCATTGCATGATAGCTAATTTGGATGCAGTATGAGAGCACAAAGCTTGATCAGATATGCGCTCTAGCAGTCGTCTGCTCTTCTTCATATGATGTTAAAATATATATAGAATCATAGAATCATAGAACTGTTTTGGTTGGAAAGGACCTTTAAGATCATCAAGTCCAACGTAACCTAGCACTGCCAAGTCCACCACTAAACCATGTCCCGGAGCACCACATCTACATGTCTTTTAAATACCTCCAGGGATGATGACTCCACCACTTCCCTGGGCAGCCTGTTCCAGTGCTTGATATATGTATGTTACATAAATATATGTACATTAATGTCTGTTTCTTTGTTGCAACAGGTTCTGCCTGGCATACTGCAGAAGCATTGCTGTATTTTACCTGACAGGAACACAGGTAAAGTTTTTTCTTAATGAGTTAATATTGTAATATGATTTGGAAAAATGCAAACACAGATTGGATAATATAGAGAAGTCTTGTTTGCTATTTACAGTTACTGAAGTTCTCTTCTAAGGAGTGACAGCTTGGGACTTCTGTTTAAATTACCTGCTTTCATGTGAAGATTTTGTTTATTCTGTTAACTTTCTGGAGCTGTCGCTGTTGTAAAGACTGCTACCAGGTCTTGCTTATGAAGGTATTTCTATGAACTTTGGAAGCGTCTCTATTGTTAATTTTAAGGTTACAATTTTGACAAGAAAAGGGGTATAACACTGGAGTCTGCAGTCTGGTCCTGTTGATTCACAAAGGTGCTAAGCAGTAAGTCTTATGTGTAGCTCGGACTGCAGAGAAATGCTTGCTTTATGCTTATTCTTCACAGACTAGAGGAGTAGACTAAAGGAGTAGAAAGGAGTATCACTAATGATGCCTTGCTATTGTGCAGGAGGAGACTTTAAGTAATACTTTTGTGACCAGAACAAATCGATTGATGAGAATGATAACATGGATGAGAAGAAAGTGATGATTTAATTTTACATTCTTTTATTACAGAAAAAACTATTTCTTTTAAAATATGTTTTAAAATCCTTTTTATAATTTTATAAATTGGGTGAAAGTGACTGCAGACGCAATTGTGAGTTTGGTTTAACAGACTAATTTCAAAGAAATAGGAGGAAAAATATAGCTTATTTTTGATATCTTCTTAATAGAACATATGTGATTGATTGCTTGCAGCTCTTAAGGCTTCATTCCCCCTTCCCCCAATAGCCACCATTAAAATAAACTGGTTTGTTCCTTGGCTTGCTATTGGTTGTATTTCAGAGTTTGCACTGAGGGTAATTGCGTAGAGAACTTGACAACTGTGTTGAACTGTAGTGTGACTTGTGGTTACCTGCAACTGCTCAAATGAAATTTAAAATCTCATTTCAATTTCATCTGTGAACATGGCAGAAGTACTACAGTAAGACAGTTAATAGTAAAACTCTTCTAGCAAGAATTTGAAAGTTTATAATTAGTGAACAGGTTGCAGACAGACTTTGGCCCTTGTATTTATTTCATGCTTTCCTGAAAACTGGACTAAGGAATCGTGGTATAATGACCTCAGCCAGTCTTTGCTAATATCCTGTGCCAATTATCTTTTTTTTTTCTTTTATTTATAATATATGAAAATAACCGTAACTTCTATTGCTTCTGTGTGACTGCTGCAGTAAGTATTTTTATGCCTACCTATCATATAGTTGGGAGTTGCCAGCAGGTGCCAAGTGAATTATGTCTGTGTTCCATTTTACCCATTTCTCCCGTTTATGGTGTTTATTTAAATACTGGGCAGAGAGAAGGAGAAGAAGAGTTCAGACGGGACACGGGGGATTTTTCAGCTTCTTTCTGGAGGAAAAGAACGACTGAATTTTTGAGTTTGATTCATTGAGCCTATTAGAGATAGCTGAACCATTTTCTTGTTTGATTATGTCTGAATCAACTAGTCCAAACTAAGAAGATTACATTCATTAACTTTGTGTAAATGTGGAACATGCTATTTGCGTTCAAATGTATATATCGTATATAATCTTGTCCAACTCTGTTCTCTTTAAGTGAGCGCAGAGAAATTGCGTGATTGCAAGCTGTAGGTCTGTGTCTGTGTTCAGCTGCTGACAATTGGAGGAATTTAGCAATGATGTGCAGACTTCCGTGTTGTTCCTAATAAAAAGGAGGAAAGGATAAAGAGAGATGGACTAGGGGGAGGGAGGGGAGAAGAAAGAGAGGAAGAAGCATAAAGTGAGACCTCCAAAACCATTATGGAAGAACACAGATGCTGTAGGGAGTAGGGCTGGGTGAAAGCGAGGGATGCAGTAGTAGTTTCCCCACTTGTTTATATCCATTCACCAGTTCAGGCATGGCCAGCTTAGGGATCTTGAGCTCCTCATTGAAGAGTGTCCCCATGACCAGCCTCTTTCATGTTGTTAGCACAGGACCTGCATCCCAGAGAAAGAAACGAGTCCTTGGGAACGATGGAGCCAGTGCTGCCAGGCCATCCTTCCATCTGTCTGCCCTTCAGACCTACCCTAACCTTGATTCTTGGGGAATATATGCAATTTGCCTTAAAAGTAGTATGGCCCCGAATTGCCTGTACCTCATAAAATTACATGTCCCACTATATGTCCCATGTAACTTCCTACACTGTGTTAAGAGTTTGAAGTGGTAACACTTACTCTGTCAGTATTGATATTCACAGCTATGCATGGAAAGAAAAGTACATGGGAGCAATGACCTTCCCCTGGTGATGATGTGTTAGTACTTTACCATGAACTTTTATTCTCAGTGCTTATAACTTGGCTATAAAAACATCTCCTGCAGAGCCTTTCAAAAGGGAGGATAAAAAAAGTAATTCAGCCATGCCAGAGCAATGCAGTTTTGGAAGAAGACAAGTATTTAACAAGATTAGGTGTTTCAAAGGTTAGAGAACGATTCATTTTTCAAACATGTAAAACATTTACAAAATCTCAATCTCTAAATAAAACACTGAATGCTGCTAGTGGGATACTTGCATTAAGCTTTTCTAATAAACAGTGATGTTTCATTTCTTAAGTGTTAATGTATTTGTGGCTTTCTATTATCATAAAAATATTTTCATTACTAAATTGAAAGTTCATATAGCATACACTGGCATCATACATGTTCATTACTGTGTTAGCTGGTATCCAGAACCTGTATTTGTCACATACTGTGTGCCTCAAGAAGCAAAAGATCCCAGACCAGACACCTTTATTCTACACTTCCTTCTTATATGCCATAAGCATACTATAAAACCAGTATTGATGTCCCTTCTCATCAGTTTCTTTCTGTCTCCTGTAACTTAACCAGCCAGCAACAACTGGGATGCATTAGCAGTTATAAAGTTAATTGGAAGAAAAGCAGTTACATTCTCTGTACAGGTGTTACTAACAAGATCATAAGGGGAAACAGTGTGAAGGTACTAATGACCTGGTGGGGAGCAGCTTGCTTATTTTCTTCAATTATAACCCTCTCTCTCTCAAGCTCCAGCTGGGAGGAGTAACCCACCCCTTTTGATGGACACCTGGACCCTCCGTGTACGCATGCAGCCAACTCTAATTCCCTTTATAAATATTTCCTAGCAATGATCCATCCCCTGCTAAAAAGGGCAAGAAGGAGGACCCGGGTAACTATAGACCGGTCAGCCTCACCTCCATCCCCGGAAAGGTGATGGAACAACTTGTTCTTGGTGCTGTCTCTAGGCACTTCAAGGATAGGGGGATCATTAGGGGCACTCAGCACGGCTTCACCAAGGGGAAGTCATGCTTAACCAACTTGATAGCCTTTTATGAGGACGTAACCCGGTGGATAGATGATGGTAAAGCTGTGGATGTGGTCTATCTCGATTTCAGTAAAGCGTTTGACATGGTCTCCCACAGCATCCTTGCAGCTAAGCTGAGGAAGTGTGGTCTGGATGATCGGGTAGTGAGGTGGATTGTGAACTGGCTGAAGGAAAGAAGCCAGAGAGAGGTGGTCAATGGGACAGAGTCCAGTTGGAGGCCTGTGTCTAGCAGAGTCCCTCAAGGGTCGGTACTGGGACCAGTTCTATTCAATATATTCATTAATGACTTGGATGAGGGAATAGAGTGCGCTGTCAGCAAGTTCGCTGATGGCACAAAACTGGGAGGAGTGGCTGACACACCGGAAGGCTGCGCAGCCATTCAGAGGGACCTGGAGAGGCTGGAGAGTTGGGTGGGGAGAAATTTAATGAAATATAACAAGGGCAAGTGTAGAGTCCTGCATCTGGGCAAGAACAACCCCATGTACCAGTACAAGTTGGGGACAGAGCTGTTGGAGAGCAGCGTAGGGGAAAGGGACCTGGGGGTCCTAGTGGACAACAGGATGACCATGAGCCAGCAGTGTGCCCTTGTGGCCAAGAAGCCAGTGGCATCCTGGGGTGTATAAGAAGGGGTGTGGTCAGCAGGTCGAGAGAGGTTCTCCTCCCCCTCTACTCTGCCCTGGTGAGGCCGCATCTGGAGTATTGTGTCCAGTTCTAGGCCCCTCAGTTCAAGAAGGACAGGGAACTGCTAGAGAGAGTCCAGCGCAGAGCCACAAAGATGATTAAGGGAGTGGAACATCTCCCTTATGAGGAGAGGCTGAGGGAGCTGGGTCTCTTTAGCTTAGAGAAGAGGAGACTGAGGGGTGACCTCATTAATGTTTATAAATATGTAAAGGGCAAGTGTCAAGAGGATGGAGCCAGGCTCTTCTCAGTGACATCCCTTGACAGGACAAGGGGCAATGGGTGCAAGCTGGAACACAGGAGGTTCCACTTAAATATGAGGAAAAACGTCTTTACGGTGAGGGTGACCGAACACTGGAACAGGCTGCCCAGAGAGGTTGTGGAGTCTCCTTCTCTGGAGACATTCAAAACCCGCCTGGACGCGTTCCTGTGTGATATGATCTAGGCAATCCTGCTCCGGCAGGGGGATTGGACTAGATGATCTTTCGAGGTCCCTTCCAATCCCTAACATTCTGTGATTCTGTGATTCTGTGTAACGGGGACTCTTCAGCCAAGTCAGAAGTCCCTCTCGTTACTGCACCGTCACTTCTGTAAACCTTAGACAGATGCTAAGGCTATCCTGCCCCCTTCTCTTCCCCCTCAGCAAGGTTCTTAGTTACGATAATGGTTTAGAGAGCTGTCCATACAGTATGAGCACTACACTCAGTTTCTATCGAAATGAAGATAGCCATTAAATATGTTTTGGCATTCACAGAATCACAGAATGTTAGGGATTGGAAGGGACCTCGAAAGATCATCTAGTCCAATCCCCCTGCCGGGGCAGTATTGCCTAGACCATATCACACAGGAACGCATCCAGGCGGGTTTTGAATGTCTCCAGAGAAGGAGACTCCACAACCTCTCTGGGCAGCCTGTTCCAGTGTTCAGTCACCCTTACAGTAAAGAAGTTTTTCCTCAAATTTAAGTGGAACCTCCTGTGTTCCAGCTTGCACCCATTGCCCCTTGTCCTGTCAAGGGATGTCACTGAGAAGAGCCTGGCTCCATCCTCTTGACACTTGCCCTTTACATATTTATAAACATTAATGAGGTCACCCCTCAGTCTCCTCTTCTCTAAGCTAAAGAGACCCAGCTCCCTCAGCCTCTCCTCATAAGGGAGATGTTCCACTCCCTTAATCATCTTTGTGGCTCTGCGCTGGACTCTCTCTAGCAGTTCCCTGTCCTTCTTGAACTGAGGGGCCCAGAACTGGACACAATACTCCAGATGCGGCCTCACCAGGGCAGAGTAGAGGGGGAGGAGAACCTCTCTCGACCTGCTGACCACACCCCTTCTTATACACCCCAGGATGCCACTGGCCTTCTTGGCCACAAGGGCACACTGCTGGCTCATGGTCATCCTGTTGTCCACTAGGACCCCCAGGTCCCTTTCCCCTACGCTGCTCTCCAACAGCTCTGCCCCCAACTTGTACTGGTACATGGGGTTGTTCTTGCCCAGATGCAGGACTCTACACTTGCCCTTGTTATATTTCATTAAATTTCTCCCCGCCCAACTCTCCAGCCTGTCCAGGTCTCTCTGAATGGCTGCGCAGCCTTCCGGCATCTCAGCCACTCCTCCCAGTTTTGTGTCATCAGCGAACTTGCTGACAGTGCACTCTAATCCCTCATCCAAGTCATTAATGAATATATTGAATAGAACTGGTCCTAGAACCGACCCTTGCGGAACTCCGCTAGACACAGACCTCCAACTGGACTCTGTCCCGCTGACCACTACTCTCTGGCTTCTTTCCTTCAGCCAGTTCACAATCCACCTCACTACCCGATCATCCAGACCACACTTCCCCAGTTTAGCTGCGAGGATGCTGTGGGAGACCGTGTCAAACGCTTTACTGAAATCGAGATAGACCACATCCACAGCTTTACCATCATCTATCCACCGGGTAACATCCTCATAAAAGGCTATGAAGTTGGTTGAGCAAGACTTCCCGTTGGTGAAGCCATGCTGAGTGCCCCTAATGATCCCCCTATCCTTGATGTGCCTAGAGACAGCACCAAGAACAAGTTGCTCCATCACCTTTCCGGGGATGGAGGTGAGGCTGACTGGTCTATAGTTACCCGGGTCCTCCTTCCTGCCCTTTTTGAAGACTGGAGTGACATTCGCTTTCCTCCAGTCCTCAGGCACCTCTCCCGTTGCCCACGACTTAGCAAAGATGATGCAGAGTGGCCTAGCAATGACTTCCGCCAGCTCCCTCAGCACCCGCGGGTGCATCCCATCAGGGCCCATGGATTTATGGACGTCCAGGTTGCTTAATTGGTCCCTGACCCAGCCCTCATCAACCAAGACAGATTCCTCCTCTATCCTGACTTCTTCTGAGGCCGCAGGGGTCCAGGGCTCCTCAGGACAGCCTCCAACAGTATAGACAGAGGCAAAGAAGGCATTCAGTAACTCCGCCTTCTTTTTATCCTCTGTCTCCAGGACCCCCACCTCATTCATCAGTGGGCCTACATTGCCTCTAGTGTTGGCTTTACCTGCAATGTATTTGAAGAAGCCCTTTCTGTTGTCCTTGACCTCTCTTGCAAGGTTTAATTCCAAGGAGGCCTAAATTCCTAAACAAAATTAAAAATTGAGGGGTAGGAATGCAGCTTTGAAACAGAGAAGTCAATGTACCCTGATGTGGGTTGCTTTTTATTTAAATTTATGTATTTTTGAAATTTATTTCCAGTCTTGCTTGAAATGGAGCTCTTCAGGCAATACATGTGGGTTGTTTAGCTGTAGATAATTTCATGCAAATAAAAAGAGGAAATATATCTGAAAGCTTATGCTTTTGTGTATGCTGTGTTTAAGCAGTCTTTAGACCAGCGAATTATTTGAAGTTTGATTTTTGTTTTTCCCAGAGCTCCCTGTATCGTGATCTAGCACAGTAAATGATCCTCAAGGTGAGCACAAATGCACTTGGTGCAGTAAAACGTGAGTTATCAATGGGACTCATTAACAGAAGTTGCTCTGTGTGATTTTTACCATTGCTGCAGCTGTTAAATGGACATTCTTGCACTGCAGAGATGCTGATAGCTGTGTGCTTTGTCTGCCGTTGTTGTGCCCTTGATACGCAATTATTAGTTTCCTGTCATGGAAGGAAATTGCACAAACAGCATCTGTACTATCCTTTTCCGCCATAGCTGTGAGTTTAATACATTGTGGACTGCAAATTTGGGCTCATTTTTTCCACTGAAGATCCCAAAGGAAGGAACGAATCAGTAGGCACTAATAGCTTCTTGGCTGATTCGTTCTTTGGTGCTTTAAGCTTGAATTTCCCCTCTCATAGTGAGGGAGAACATAGGTACAATAAAGAGCATCCACACCTATCTGGCTGATGTGATTCTGATAAATAGCTCTTTTAAACTTTAAACAACAGTCTTTAAAAAAAAAAAGGGAAAGAAAAAAGATTTATTCTATCTTAAGTTTCTTCATCATCCATTTTCAGGTCAGCTCTTGTGTGCTGATATTGAACTTACACAAGATGTTAAATCCTTCGTTATAATAATTCTCCTTTGTCCACTGCATTGGCTAAAATTACATTGAAAAAAAGTGTGAACCAATGTTCTGCTTTCTGCAAAGAATTAATAATATCTGCTTGAGAGAGTGGTAGCTGCTTTATATACAAAAGCAGGAGTTTAATAATAACCAGTCTCTTCACTGGGTAAAGTATAGTTCAAGACAGTAATGCTTCATCCTTTGCTTGTTTGCTTTTCTTCCTCGTACTTGAAGAGCAAATATTGAACAGGAGAAAAATCTAAGATGGTATTAAAAAGAATTCCTGCATTAAACTGTACTAAATTGGATAAAGAAGTTAACATTGCTTTTTTTTCTCCTTAACGACATCTACAATGGTGTTGCCTCAGTAACTTTTAAAATAAAAGGAGTGTGGATTGGTTCTCAAAACCAATGTTTTTTATAACTAACAAATATGTTACTAACTGCTAGTTAACTTTTTTCATATGCAATTTTTATTCAAATGCAACGGATGTTTGTAAGAAGAGCCATCCAAATGACTGGGCTCACAATGCGTATGTATGAACTGTACAGCAGCCAGTTTGGCTTCACAGGAGGAATTACAGGCCAGTGTTCAGGAGCCAAAGTCCTGTTACAAAATAACACCATCTTCACCAGCATATCATCTTCCATCTTAACATTTTGAAGGCCTTAATTAATTGTGATGAATTTTTGTCTTGTGCTGTTGAGATAAAGAAATTTTATTCCTAGGTTTTATAGAAGAGAAAGTTGGATTATCAGCTGGTGCAATGCAAGAATATTCACACGGGTTATGTATCATTCTCTTTAGAAGTTCTTTGCTTAAACTGAGACTGTCCTTTTACTTTCAAGATGTAGCTATAGATTTTTAGACAGTTCCTGCAGATTTCACCTGCTGCCTGCTTGCTGAGTTCAACACGAGCATTCTCATTCAGCTGTTCAGCTGCAGGCTGCCTGCTGGTACTTTCTAGCCCGGTTTCCATGGAAATGGAAATTAGAAGGGTGAAAATAAAGCAAGAGTAAGTATTTTCTTAATCTTCTAGTTAATCTGGAAGTTCTCATACCTTGGTATCAAGGTTGTTTTGCTTTTAGTTAGCTAGCCATATGATGCCAACTTTTGAAAAATAAAAAATTAAAACCTGTCATTAGAGCTGTTACGAGCAATACCTGTTACCGTAACTCTGTAGAGGTCTTGGGGATCACCAGTAAAGGATGAAGAAGGGAGAACTGAACTGGACTATGCAAGGATAAACTGATGAAAGCGTGTGAGGCAATACCCAGTGGCAGGGGTGATAACCTGTGACAGAACTTCTTGTCAGACGTAGCTTACATTGTGAAAAATGTTGACAGTAGTTAATTGAATAGTGCCACGTGAACCTGGGGGAGGAAAACAATCTAGTTTGGAGAAGATCTAATTTAAATGCTCCGGACTGAAAGTGAAACAAAGGATATAATCTAGTGCAATTAGAACATAATTTAGGACTCTCATGTTGCCCTGGAGATTCCTGCTCCCTTCTTTTCCTCCATGTTACTGACACTACCATGTCAGGACTGTGGAGCAGTCGCCGTGCAGATGGCTGTGTGGTGAGGTAAAATTTCTACCTATTGCAAGCAGCATATTCTTATACACACTCTTTTGCCCTTTCCCCAGTGGCTGAAGCCCAGCCACAGCTTTGTGTTAGCCTATCTTTGCAAAGAGAAGGTCCGGGATCTCTAGGCCAGACCTCAGTTTCTTTTATTTTGGCCAGAAGTGACCAGTCAAGTTAGTGCGGAGTCAGGAGCGGGGAGGGAGCAGGCCTGTGCTGTGCCCCAAGGAGGAGCAGCTATACCCACCTCTTCCCTGGCGGATGCTTGTGTGGCCTTTCCAGGCCTTTTATTCAGCTTCCTCGACCTCACCACTGAAAACTTTTCCCCGATACATACCTGAGCGTTCCTTGCTGCAGCTTAAGCTCATTAACTTGTGTGGACAATGGGTGCCTTCTGTTTCTCAGCTCCTTGCAGATACCTTTTATATACCTGAAGACTGTTTATCCTGTCTTCCCTCACGCTAGATTTTGTCGTCTATAACAAATTCCACTTCTCTCCTTTTTAATGTATGTTGCACTAGCGTACATCTAAACATGACATGTTTTGATTGTAACTCATTGAAATAGAAACATTTTTTTAGCCCCGGGATTTGTTTAGAAGAGAATGCATGGTGTAGTTGTTCTCTTAACATAACATGACAGTTCCCTAAACATGGCGTCATCTTTGATTAGCTAATGTCTAATGTCCCACTTTCACAGTACAGAAACTCTCATATACTTTTGTCTGTGACCTTTCTTCTTCCAGAAGACTTGGTTGACTTGGGTGAGTGTGTTAACACTGGCTATAGACTTGAAAGAGAAGGGCTTTTTTGTTTACTTGTTTTTCTTTAGTACTAGTTCAATTCTGGAAAGGTGATCTGATAGTAGGAATGAACGTAATTTAAATAGTTAACAACAAAGAGGTTTGAGTAAAGATACCACAAACTTTTATTTTAATATTCCTGAGTGGGTGGGTTTTCACTTCTTGATTTCCTGATTCTCATGCCCTCACCACAGCCTACAAAGTGAATATAAGCCTATTACCCAAATTTTGGTTTTCATCAGTGTTTTTCTCTAGCTTTTCTCATACCTACGGAAGATCAGCAGCACAGGGAGTATAGCCATAAGGGACCAGGGCATTGGTTCCACTTCTCCCAGGGATTCAGAATTTGGGTAAGGCACAACTGGCACTGAAAAGCAGGTAGTTTGCAGTGATGTTAAGAGGAAACCTGCAGACTGTGGAAGAAATTATCTTCTAAACTTAGTTTGCATCCTTTGGGTCATTTTAGACACAGTACTGCTAGATGTCTATTTAGAATTAGTAACTATACACTTTCAGTCTCAAACCAGACAGAAGACTGCCTTGTCTGACTGGATTTTTATATAACTAGGACTGTCCAGCTGAATCCACTAAAATCTGGTCTCTATGTGGTGCGAAAGTATATAGGGAGTTTGGAGTAGACTCAGACTTCAAAGGGGTCAGGTCTATTATCTCAAGATCAATAAGTCCTCAGACTTCAGTATCAAGACTTCCAGGTATAGAGCTAATTAACACATATTAGTCCACTTAAAATAATTGGACCGGCCAAGAGACTCTGGATATATGTGAGCATAAAACTGCTTTAAGACTCCAGCTGGTGCAGATCTCTGTGCCATTCTGCTTATGGAGTAAAAAGCACAGTCACAGCACAGTGCACTGGTGCTTCAGCCTCTGCACAGTGTCCTAGCTGGCTGCCAGCATAGTGTTTGGAGTTCAAGGTCCTCCAGTACAACTAGCTCCTCCCAAGAGATGTTTTTCCCCTCTGATTACTGTTATGAGAAGTCACAGTTGTGCTTCACCCAAAACTATGTAGTCTTAAAAGCAAAAAACTGAGAAAGAGATTTCACTGATGTTTACACGCCACGTTAAATGTTCCAGGATCCATAAAATGTGCTCCCCTGAAAGGCGACTAGCCCCTGTGCTCTCAGGACTGGATATAAACTGTTTGCTGTAAAATAGCACTTTCACAACAGTCTCACCCTCATATGTGAGGGGAGCAGAGGCTGAAGAAGGGGCTCTAACTCAGTGAAGCTTAATTCTAGAGGCAGAAATGTGAGTATGTGTGTTTGCAGTCTCTTTGCCTAACATCATAAGAGCCCTGGTGCCTGAAGGTGTGTAGGAAGGAAATTCTCTCCAGAAAACAGCATCTCTTGCAAGAAAGCTTACTTGACCTTTATTTCTGAAATGTTTTGTAAAGCACTCCCAATGTGTACAGCTCAGCTACTGAAGGAAGAGAGAAGTGCACACCAGTAGCAGCAGAAACCGCAGGCAGCTCTGATAACTGGTCATGCTAGTAATGTGACTAAGTATTGCTAAATGAGAAGAGTATGTAGAATGACTGATTTCTATATGCCAGAGTTTAGGATTTTTATTTTTTACCGCTTTCAGCTATTTGTGAAATGATTGCCCAGGCAGTGTGTAAATCACGTGGACTGAGGGGGTGTGTATGTGTGTGTGAGCGTACTATATACAGGCAGTCTCCTGCAGAGGAACATAGTTTGAAGTCCGCTGCCAAAATATACGACTTGGCCAACACAGTGCACTGTGTGGGTAGAGTTAAAGAGCATGTAATTGAGCAGAGAAATCGAAAGATAGACATTTCCACTCATACAGTGAGTAAGGTAAAATGTTAGTACTGTTTCCTAGAACAACTACCAGTCAATGGCGAGGAGCACAGGGAATTCACATAGGTCTCAGAGGAATATAGCTGTAATGCTGGAGGAGTCTTGGGTTCATTGGTTTCACCTGGGTACGGTAGACCACACTGATATTTCATTACCACTAGAGGAATTTGATTGTAGGCCAAAAGAAACTATTCCCTCACCTTTTAAAGGTCTCAGGGGTGCCTACACAGAAGTATCTGCGTTCCCCAGTTCAGTAGTGTCTTGCCTGTCTCAAACTACTTTGAGGCAACTCGGAGGCAAGGACAGATCTCTTGGCTGGTATGCGTTAATTGTACGTAATGCAGTTGTGTAAAGTATAGAAGTAATAGATATGTTTTATTTGCTACCGGTTTCTTAATGTGTTGATTATATTCCTTTTTCCCTTAAATTGCAATTCAACGGTTTAAGTAGGTTGTTATCCTAAAAATATATCCTTTCATAATCTGGGAAGACTCCCAGTCCTGAGAGAAATAAGCAATGGAAACAGCATTGGAAGTGACCATCAGTCTTTTCTCCCAGGTTCACTTCAGTTGTATCGTAATCCTCAATTTTGTGGAAGGTCTTCAAGGTTTTGAAGAGCAAAACATTTTTTTTCAGCAGATGTGGGAATAATGGATTTTGTCATAAAAGCTTTCTTGCAAAAAGAATGTAAGTTAGAACAAATAAGGACTAGAATTCATACTGCTAACTTCTAAAAAGAAATATATTTCAAGAAACTCTTGTTTGCTTTATTTTGGAGTTTGCTTTATTTTGTCCTTCTCCACCCCCCCCCCCCCTCCCCCACCATCCCTTTTTACGAGAAGAGTGGGAGAGTATGGGGAATTGGGTTCTGTATCTAAGATGCTCACAATGTTAGATAACTTTTGTCTTCATAAGATGCCTGAACAATGTTTGTCTGCTCTAAGGCATGCTGCTTAATTTGGACTAGTCTGCCACACGTTTGGACTTGTATTTAACTCCCTAGGATTGAATAACAGATTTAAAAGGTGTAGCATACAAGCCTCTCCACGATTAAAACCATGAGAGCTCTCTTTTCTTCCAGCTGTGCATTTTCCAGAAAAGGTCATCCCACTTCCACTGACATACTGGTGGAGACTTCTTCCAGATGTATCTTTTTTCTTTCAGCTGACTTTATTAATGTACAATTTTTCCTGTCCTTCCTATTTCTTGTATGAACTGGTGGGGTGGGAGTACTGAAACATACATTTTGTTATCAAAACATTTGAACTGTTCATGCTTTCCATTTAAAGATAAGCTACAGTGATATTCTCTGTGCTTATAATGCTTTTTCTGTGCTAGAATGATTTTATTTGTGGTAATGCTGTATGACATGATCCTCCTGTCTTTTGGGATACTGCACCATAATAGGCACTATAAATAACAGCTGCTAATGTCTACAATCGTGCACAACAGGCAGTAATTTAACCACTTGTCTCCTTTCTGTCACGATGGGAAATATCAAACACTTCTGCACCAATAACGTGTATGATCCCCAAAGCTGTTAGTGGTGCTTATTGTAGAAGCACATTACCAGAGGCAGTGCTGCACCTTCTGCGCCTGAGATTAAGCGGTAGCAAATGCTTCCATGCATGTAGTTTAGTCGTCTCAGTATGACTCTGCATTGGGTAAGACACCAGCTGTATCTCCAGAGAATCTCTCCCAAACTGTTAGCCGAGAGGAGTGATGCTGATAAGCAGGGGAAAGCAGAGGAAGAGCCTCGGAACAGCCAAAACTGTCCTGTTAGATTATCCTGCTTGGGGCAAAGGTCATTGGAGCAGGGAAGGGGCAGAGAAGGTGAAGATGTTTCACCATAAAGGAAGGCGATATTTCAGTATACCTCCGTGGAAGTAATTCTACAAGAATAAATGCATGTTGTTACTTGTAGATTATATCAATTTTATTGAAATATGTTGGTTTGCTAGGCTTAGGTAGTTGAGTGCTCAAGTGAGGACGCGTGAATTTGTAGTTAACCAAGGCTGCTGTCCCAGGGTCTACCAGGTCTTATCTGGGGACAGCTTAAAATCAGGGAAGAAGTAAGGGGTAAGAGTACAGTCCCAGAGAAACTACGAGAAGCATAACTCACAACTGTGCTTATCTGCCAGCAAACCCCAGGGATGAATCATCTGAAGATTTTCAGTGGTATATATAGGAGACCTAAACTTACCAAAGAATAACGATGGCATGACAAAAAGCCATGGGGGCATTTGCAGTCTTTCTTACCTTATATAATGGCTTCTTGAATGTCCTTTATAAACTGAGGGCTGATCCTCTGTACTGTACCATTAAAACTTCTTGTGAGCCAGAAGCCTCCATGCTGAACATGGGCAGAACAATGCTGGAGGCTTCAGCTGACAGAAGTTTAATTCATGAACCACCTTCACAAATATATTTGGAAATTGTGAGTCACAGAAATCAGCCCACAAGGCATAAGAAATTACATCATGGTTAAGCTGTAGGTGATTATAAATGTAAGGGATAAGATATCACATTCCCCTTCAGGGAAAGGGAAGTATATTTTGAAAATGCTTCAGTACTTTTTGCTCCCCTGCTCATTTGGAGGGCAGTTGGAGGAAGCAATATGAAATTGAAAAGCCTGAAGAGGAAGGACCAGCATGGCGTGGACTGTTACTAATGTGTGGTAAAGGAAGTGTCCTTTCTTTTGGTGCCATAAAGACTTAGAAATCATGTACAGTCATGCGCACCTTTGCATTAGGACTAGTGATCCATGTTTCATATACCTGAGTATAAGTCTTGCTGATGTATTCTATTTGCACTAAATATATATCTATATATATATATAATGATTCTTGAAAAAGGATCATTAGAATTTGTTGCCCAGTGCTGAAATTTTCTAACTCTCTCCTGTTTCTATGGAAACTGTAATAGTAAAAAGACACAGTAAACAAATGCACTGTATTATAAGCTTCCTCTTTAGCAGTACATTGATTTTATTAGTATCTGTCCAAATCAGTCTGGTGACAGGTATTGTGCATTTGACCATCTGAACAGAAACATATCTATTTCATTTTCACTGAAGACTTAGCTTCTAGCTTTGAGGGCTCTTACTTTGCTCTTTAATCACTTTCCTAACCCAGTGGTGTTGTGGTATGTGCCAGTGGTTAGTACATTACTGCCAGTAATACTTGCTTAGCTCAGAGGAGAGTAGTGAGTGCTTAGTAATGTTTACAAAGTGCTTCAGAAATAGGAAAATCTTAAAGTGCAGAAGCACACTTGTTGCTAGCTACAGCAATAAGTAAAAACTTGTTTTGCCTGTGATTCTTTTGAATGTGCTTAGGTGGCATGGTCTTCCAGGGGCATGGCTGGAAATTCATAGCCTGCCGTCTAAGAATAAAGAATATGCCTTTCGTGGAACAAATTACATCTCACACAGTGGAGTGTCATCTTCTGGAGCAATGCACAATTGCTGTCCTTGAAGTATTTTGTGCAGCAATGAGAGCTCTATGTGTTCTGGACTGCCAAATGCTGCAAAGACGGCGAGGAGGCTGAGCTCCACTTACCCCTGCTCTGCCTGGCAGGACTGGCAGGTTGCAGGCAGGAGCACGCCATGCAGCCCCTGCAGCGCTGAGGACCATGTGCCCTGCAGGCACGTGTGCTGGACTGGGGAGCTTGAGTCGAGGAGGCAAACTTCGTACTCACTGGTGATAAAACGAAATTCCTGCACGATTACTGATCTTGCCTTCTCTTTTAGAAATGAACCTTCCTTCCGTGAAACCAGTTTCAAGATGACTTACTTCTGCTGAAGGGGGTGGTCAGGTTTTCAAAGATTAAAACTGGATAAATTGTTCAAGTGGCTCAGTGGCTGATATGCCTGAGCTGTACTTCTGGAGTGGTTTATGGGGAGTGAAAAAGTCAAAGCTCAAATAGTCAAAGTTAGGATGAGAGTAGCCTGCTTGGTTTTGGTGTGGTGAGGAGATTGCTAGCACTCAGGTTACTGGGAATTTACTCTGAACTCTTCCTCTGAGCTGCAGGACGTCAATGAGGCAGTCACCTTTACTTTGTAATGTTAAACACAGTTCAGCAACTTATAGAGAACTACTGTACAATAAGCAAGATACTTTGCTTTTTCTTTGTTATTGACAAATTACGTTGCTTATTTCATTGAAGACCTGCTTTGTTAAGTATTTAACAAGATCAGTTGATAGCTTTATTTAATGGTAGTCACTTTTAAAAATGCTCTAGAGAAATTGATTGGGATAGAGGGGCTAATGAAGGAAAGATTGATATGGAGAAATGCAAGTCATTGCTCAAAGCCTTGCTGTTCTGGTAGCGGTGGTGGGAAACACCAAAACCCCAATTTGTAGGTTTTTCTTTTCAGATTCTTTAGCAGTATTCTGAATATTGTTGTTGCTACGGGGAATGAGATAATCTATCTGACTTGGAAACATTTTGGATTTTGGATACAATGGCAACGAGTGATGCTCCTCAAAGGCACAAAATACTTTAATGTCCAATAAGAGGTAGGCTGTTGGATGGTGCTTAAGGTATCTATTTCTGTCTGTGCAAACACAGGTGCCTTGGCATCATCCAAATGAGACAGCTTCTTTAGGCAGGCCATCAGATTTGACAGAGACTCTTCAGATACTTTCTAACACTTCAGAGAGACTGGCTCTGTGAGGGAACCTCCCTTGCTGACACAAGCTTCTTCATAACTATGAACTCAAGGTGCTAATGAAGTACATCAGCCTGCATAGGCAGAGAAGATGGTTTTAAAGGAGATAATCGTATTTTATTTTGCATGTTTTTTCCTGGGGGGCAGATTGTAAGCCTTCAATATGATTGTCTTCCCATTTCTTGTGTTAACTTTAAAGAAAATAGATTGCACCATCCATCATTCAACATATAAAGGGGGCTTATAAGAAAGACAGAGAAAGACTTTTTACCGAGGCCTGTAGTGACAGGGCAAGGGGCAATGGTTTTAAACTGAAAGAGAATAGGTTTAGATTGGACATAAGGAAGAAATTTTTTACAATGAGTGTGGTGAGACACTGGAAGAAGAGAAGTTGTGGATGCTCCATCATTGGAAGTGTTCAAAGACAGGTTGGATGGGGCTTTGAGCAACCTGATCTAGTGAAAGATGTCCCTGCCCATGGCAGGGGGGTTGGCCTAGACGATCTTTGAAGGTCCCTTCCAATCCAAACCATTCTATGATTCTATGATTTTTTTGTTTTGGTTGGACTTCATGTTATTGGAATTAAAATTCAAGAAAGGGTAAACTTTGAGATAGACTTGATTGCTTGTCCTTTTAATTGGTGTGAGATTCACCTTCATAGTGAAAGGCAGATTTTGGCCTTAAAGTGGACATCTTCAAAATCTTAACCTTGTAGCCATGAAGATACTACTCTGTTGGAAATTATTACAAGTAATAGTTGCTGGGCTGCATTCGTTGTTTTCTGCTGCAGCTGGTGTCTTACTTGTTTGCTCAAGTAATTTATGTGTGGGGAGGCTGTAGTCGTCTTTCTTCTTTTGAAACTCTACCATTTAAGTCCTTGTGGAAGACATCCTATGCCATTTCATTATTTCTTTTTTGTTGAGCTCCAACTCAAGAGCATCACAGATCACAGATATATTCTCTGATGTTTTGTGTTTTCCTTTTCCTTAGGGCCTTTAATAACTCAGCATAGTCAGTAACTCCAGTCTTCCTCCCTTGCTGGTAGTTCTTTTCATCCTTTTTTTTTTAATTTGGCAGCTTTATCACTTTATTAGATATTTTGCCAGTTTTCATGCCTAATGTTTTGCCTATATCCCTATAGGATTTTATGCACTTCTTATTGTCTCTCTAGTTTTTCTGCCTTTCTTTTTGATCTTCTAATTTTGTTCTTTATAACTTACCTGAATTTTTCTTTCTCTCTTTTTTTTTTTAAATCATGTAAGAAACACTTCCTAGGTTGATATTCACTATACTTACACTTGAGTAATGTAGTCTTTTGGGCTAGGAGATTCTTAGTTATTTGACATTGTGTAATGCTCAGCTGATTTCTCTGAAAAAAATCTTTTAGCATGTCGTCATGCAAGTTATTGACAAATTACTCTCAACAGTAAACTGCAGAGCATCCTTAACTGTCACTGACATCTTTGCTTGGCATTTTAGAAGACATATGGCTTCCTATAAAACTATGTTGTTATTTAACTTGAATTTTGTTGCCTTCCTGTTGGATCTTTTGACTAAGGTATAAATACTGTACCATAAATATTTCTTTTCCCATTCAAGGAATCTGATGTTAGCCAAGGTTTAACCTTGAGCATTCTAGGAGAACCTGGGAGGTTTAGCTTGCAGTACAAATATTTTGGTGTTTCATTCCTCTCTACTTCCTTCTGGCATTGGGCACGTGTGCACAGCACATTAATTCTTGAATTTTGTCTCTCAGGCCATATGAGTAGTGTGGGATGCAGTGCCAAGAGTCAGCTCATTTTGCAACAGAAACTAAGATATGGGTTTTTCTTTTGTTGTTGCTGGGGGTGGTTTTTTGGGGGTTTTGTGGGTGGGCAATAAAGTTAAGGATGGAATTTGCATCCATTCTTTTAACCTCACTGTCTTTTCTATTTGCACCCTGGCCAGCCAGGATGAAGGCAGGGCAGTCATACCACAGTGCTGTTGCTCTTCAGACTGAATTTCCAGATTCCCCCAAGCAGCATGTCTTATCTAACACAATTGATTCCTATTGCCAGGGATTTGTTGTTCAGAAATATTCTTCCTTTCCAAGTATCTTGGACTGACATTTCCTAAGTTCCTGAATGAAGATAAGGCTTGTCCATAATTTAGGCTCTCTGATACGGCTTTGTAGTATCTCTCTCTGTGTCTTCACGAGCATGTTCTGTACTGCAACATTTGATATCTTCCTTGTGGACAGTAACTTTTAACACAATCTGCCTATATGCACAATTTCTCATGGAATTGATGACTAATTCTGTGTACAGTTTAATGAAATAATTTAATGAAATAAGGGAGAATGTGATATATGCAAGAGTTCTGCCTAAAGGCATTGTTGTTTAATCCAGTACAAAACTGCATTTTTCATTGTAATTGTGTCTATCATCTGATTTGATGGCCACGGGTTTTTCACATGCTTTTCAATTTTAACTCATTCAAATAATCACAGAAGACCTCTAGGTGTGGAGGAGGATTTGAACAGATCATATAGTCTCTTCCCCTGGTCCAGCGCAAGCTCTGTTCGTGCCTGCCAGGAGGTCATTCCTGATGGTTGTACAGCCTGTGACAGGTTCCACAACTTTCTGAAGCAATGTAGGTCTATTTTTGATTCGTCTTACTGCTAGATATTGTGAAAAATATTTCAAACTAAATGTTGCAACTTTAAATTTAACTATTATTGTTCAGTCCACCACGGACATGGAGAATAGATGATTGCCATCTCTTTTCACAATGGCATTTTGTGTATCTGGAAACTATTGCCCTTGATTTGAGATTTCTCTTTTCCAGGAAAAAAATGTTGAAATAGTTTCTTGGCCCTTGACCATTTTTTCTAAACCTCTTGGGAAAAGGTAAATCTTGCCTTGTACTCTTTCTTTCAAAGTCCTTTCTTCAAGTGTGCATTGAAATATCCTCTGTCACAGGTACCGAAACATGATCAGAGTTCATAGATCACAAGAGTATTTGTCATGTATTTTTTATGCTCAAATTAAAACTCTTTGTTTTTTAAATTTTATTAAACATTTGCCTCTGTTTCTGATATTAGTTGAAAAGCAGATGACATAGGCCAACACAGCAGCCCCACAGAATTAATCTTCCTTAAGCTGTGTGAATTGAAAGCAAAACAAGGAAGTCCTCGTTTAAAAGCTCAGTTTTAAGAAGTCAGTTACATATTCAGTTATGGATTGTTTCCCAATTAAATAGGAATTAGGGCATGATAACTTCTTCATTATCAAATATACCTTTTCTTCATTCTTTCCTTCCCCCAGCCCTCCATCTGTGGTAAACAAGCACTTTTTAAAAAGTATTCTTATTCCTGTAGATCTCCGTATCCATAGTATCTAGTTCATTCCATTGAATTAGTTTACAAGTGATCTTTGCAGAAAGGCAAGAAAAACATTTAGCCTCTTCTCATCAATTTCAGCCTTGGAATTTTTAACATGAAGGGTTCATTTATGTTATAGTTATTGACTTTGGGATGCACAGATAATACTGAAAGTTCAGCAGTCAATGAATAAATGATAGTAAATAATGAGCTGACTGACTGCAGTGACCCTTGACTATTTCTGCATGTCATATTGGCATATTTTTATAAAACAACTTCCATACCAGTGATAATCCTTGTTTTTGTTACTTGAGTGTTCTTAATTGAATATGTTCACATTCATGTAGAAGTTTAATGACTTGGTTTTGTTATGTTATACAAAATATACAAATTCAGTTAGGCATAATGCTGCAATGATGATTTTGAACATTATTTTATGCAAATGAATTAAAGGACATATATGCATATAGTAAAGGCTGCATAATTGCCTTCCATTTAGCTTTTTTTTTTTCCCTGCAGATGTCTTAGTATTAAAACCTCATCAGCTTTTTTTCAGCCGGTGTGCTAGTTGTTAGTTTTTTTGAAATGAAGGAGCCTGAAGAAACTATAGCCGAATTACAACTTCTTAAGGTCTTTGGAAGTATTTACTTCACTTTTTTTTTTTTTTTTAAATTCTCTATTGAATTTTAGGTCTGACTATTGGTTTGCAATCCAAAAATAGGTTTATCTTTGGTCTGGGATGTTCACTAGTGCTTCTGGGGAATCTGTTAAGGTAATCTTTTAGGTTTCGACGAGTTTACCTTTGCTCAGGATCACCTTGGCTTGATTTACAAATGCAAAGATTATTTCCAAATACAGCTGTGAAGATTAAAATTATATGGAACTGGCTCCTGGGCTTTCTGTCATCACAGATAGAAAAGTTTCTGTAGGCCTGACTCCTTCCTTGATGAGGACCTGATACAGCAAAGCACTTAAAAGTTTGTTCCCTCAAGAGCACCAGGGAGTAATATAGTTGGTAGAACAAAATATAATGGACGATTTTAGATAAATTAAGAACAAAAAAACTTTAGCAGAGGAATAAACCCATTGTAGTTGAAGAAGTTACAGTAGTGATGATAAAAGAAAGATTAGAGGGTTTCAAAAATATTTTATTCTGTATTTGACTTTTCAGGTTGGAGGCCTTGTATTATGCAAGTCAATTAGACTTTCTGTGCCAGTGGTTTCTAGGAATAATGTTAGTGTCTGTAGAGTCAGGTCATTTACATCCAAGAGCCTGAAAAGAATTGTTTGAGAAGTTTTCTGGTTCATGGTTAATACTAGAATAATTCAAGGATAACTGAGAAATCTCCGTAAGTGTGTCAGTATTATAGCAGTATTCAAAGTAACAACCAGGATGACTCCAGAACTAAATTAGTTTCATTTGATATAAAAACGAAGTCCTGTCTCATGTTTTCTGTTAGTAAACAGTTACAGCTTTAGACTCTGTAATAGGTTTTCACATGTTTTTAAGAAAATTGGTCTTGCCAACAGATTTTTTCTTCAAGGTTTCAGTTAATTTCAACCTAATTGTATAGAATGCGGTAAGCTGTTCAACTTGATGCAGATGATTTTAAAACCATCGCTGTATTATAGCAGAACACAGACTTAATGGGCTGGACACTGGTTGAAAGAGATCTCCAAAGGTTGTTGTGACAGCAGTGAAACAGAGCTGGTTTTGGAATGGCTGTGCAACAAGTGGCACCAGGTTCAACCCTATTCAGCACTAAACTGGAGGTTAATATGAAAAAATCTTATAAAACTTGTGTCTGAAACAAACAATTGGAACACCATGAATAGAGCGGATAGTTGTATAAATCAATCTCTTTTGTGTCTAGTAAGCTGGACACCTTCCGACAAAATTGTTTTGATTTAGGGGAAGATGAAAAGGCCCATTGAGACTGAGAAAGGAAGGTCACAGTACTAGAATAGCAAAGAATATGTTCTTGGAAGTTTCAGCTTTTCTGTTCTGTGGTGCTGGACAAGGGACGCAACATATTGTTTTAAGATAATGCTGGGAGTTGAAGGGCCAACTTACTGATATGGTGTTTAAATAGAGGACTAGTGAACAGGAAGAGGGATTCGGCTTTATAAATGCTGTTCTTGAAACTGATATTAGAACATTAAAGTTTTCTTGCTTGCATTTTTTAAGTGATCTTGGAAAAACAGATGGGCATGCAGAAAAGAGGAAAAGCCCTTTAAGATCTGGGTAAAATGCCTCACAGTCAGACTTAGAGCTTGATCTTTGGCTTTTCAGAAGTGAAGGTGTATTTTTGGTTGAACCAGATGAGCATCACTCCAGAGTGAAAGCATCATCTAATACAAGGTTCTTCAAAGTATCTGAGAAAAGTGGAACAAGAACCCAGACTGCATATAAAGCAAATTTTTTCCATGGTGAGAATGGTGATGGAAATGGCCAGTGGAACATCCACTTCCCATGGCAAATTCTTCATCTCTGAATAGCTCCCGCTCAGGTTTGTTTTGTCTCATACCTGTCACACAAGAGGAATTTTGGGTTGACCCTTTTAGCTCAGAGAGGCCAGGCTCATCAAGTCCGAGGTGTATTTCTAGAATATGCATGAGACATGCACTATGATACCTAGCTCAATGATAACCCTTCTGAACACCAGGCTCCTTAGCCTTTCTGGCCTTGGTTTATGGGAATTTGCAGGGTACTTGTCATTCAAATACCTTGCTAAGACGCTTCAGGTAAATCTTCATCTGTGGCGCTTTACTTATTTACTTGCGCAGCTGGGTGCATGCACTGATTGACTTTAAGACTGTAATTGCTCTTTGCCAATTTTGCTAAATATAAAACTAGATATTAGCTGTAGTGAGGTAAGCACTAAATTTTAAAAATACTGAATTCTCTTTCCCCTCTCTTTGTTATGCCATCTACACCAATTTTTTTTCATTTTTTTTTTGTGTGTAATTTTTCTGTGAATGCTTTGAGCATTGGTGTTTCAGTGGCCAAGATGTAGATGCTACTGCCAATAACACCACTACATAGATCTGATGTGTGCCACTTTAAAAGGTTGTAATTTAGACAACGAAGTTGACTGGAGTTCTTGTGTAAAATGGAGATATCTGTGGAGAAATGGAGACTAAACTCGATGATTTAATGATCCTTTCCAGCGCTCTGTGAAACAATGAACTGTATGTGAGTTGCTTTTCTGGTAATTAAGAGCTTCAGGAGCAGGCCAAAATGCTTTCTTCATCACACCCTGCTACCTGTACAATGTAGCCTGCATATTTTCCTGAAAATTACACTTAAATTACTATCTTATTCCCAGCTGACTGTAACTTCAGAGCTTTTAACTTTTATCTTAATGTTATCATGGATGGATCTTTCTGTCTCTAAAGTGATCATTAGTTATGCAGATGAACAAGCTGAAGAGCAGTTTCATAGCAGTACCTCTGAATGAACCTGGATGTTAAGTACAATGCAGAATAACAGGATGTCAAACTCGTGTCTTGCCAAGAAGTGCACCCATCCACTAGAGCCATCTTCCCCCACTTCCAGTGATCCTGTATCACAAAATACTCAAAAACTTTTCTAATCGAGTTTTGCACACAAGTAAATACATGCGCTGTGTCCTAAAGCATCTAATTGCTGAATTCAAAGTAAAATTTTAAATGTATGTAAATATTACACACTTACGATGTGTATGGTGAATGCAACTTGCATGGGATTAAGTGCTGAGGTATGTTTCTCAAAACATTGAAAAGTGTTTCCTGAGCAGAGTAGTGCAAGGTCTTTCCTGTTGCATATGAAAATTCTGTCATGGTTCCAGTGGGACTTGTGCACATCTTTAAATAATGTTCCTAGATAAAGAAGGGCTCAGGCTGTTGCCAAGTTGTTGGTGAATTCAGGTCCAAAGTTATTTTGAAAAAGAAAGCCCTAATTTTTTAAAAGTGTTTTTACTACATAAGTGCCTTGCCTACACAAGAAAGTAATTAAGCCTTTTTTTTTTTAAAAAAAAAAAAAGAAAACCCAACCTATATTACAATATCAATGCATTTTAGTTGCATTTAATTCTATTTCTGGGAAAACATCAATCCTGGTAAATAAGGAACATGTAAATTAATTTAATCAGATGTGATAGCAAAGGTATCTCTGTTAACTAAATAACTACATCATTAGAATTTGAAGCAACGCTTCTGCAAACATTTCTCAGGGACAATCCATGCAACTGAGTAAAGCTATACTGATTTTAAGTGGGTTCCTGGCAGGTTACAGGATTCCTTCCAGGAAAACATTTCAGGATTGATTTCCAGATCTTATTTACTTAATTTTTCTTTGGGGGTGTGTGTGTGGTTGGTGGATATACACTTAATCTCATGTTTGAGAGAAATAATTGGTAAATGAGGAGAATGTCTTCTTACTTTCTGTCAGAGGGGAGTTACTTTATTACACTTTATTGATGTGATTATGTTTTGTAAGCTTAATGGTCACTCAGTCACAAAGGTTCAGAGTCTTGTCATGAAATTGTATTTTTACAAGCATACCCAGAGTAGAAAACCAGTAATTCCCACAGTTGAACGGATTAGAAAATATGTTCATAATGCTCCTAGGCTTCAAGGACTTTATAAAATATCTGTCTTCCATACAAATATGAAGACCAGTTCTCCTATGAGTTTTTATATGCTGATGAGCCTGTGGTTTAAAAGTGAATCTACCGTTGTATGCTGCAGGCATTGGCAAGGCAGGCGCCGTGTATCATGCATTGCAAAAAGATCAATCCAAGACTAGGGCAAACCAAGATTGTTGACAACCTCTTAACTGAATTTTATAATTGGAATGATAATATGTGCTTCAGAGGGTGGAAATTTTAAACATTATTAAAACCAAAATGCAATTACAGTGACTCAGAAAAAAAATAAATACAATAATTGAAACTAGAAAGGACTGTAATGAGATTATAATGGTACAATAATAATAAAAACAAATAATAAGCAAAGGAAGATTATGCTGTCAAATATGTAAAGCTCCTGACAATACTTGGTGAAAAGAATGGGTAAGATGGATGGGGAACATTTTGGAAACCTGATGAGGCAGTAATTATCTGTGAGCTGTGCTGCAGGGGCACTACAGGTAGTAAGAAACTGTCCTCTTGGAGAACAGGGCCAAACCTTGCCAAACCTGAGCTGTCTGTGTACATATGCCAGGAGTGTGGCAAGTGGAGGGCAACTAGGGCATGCAATCCACTTGTTTTGGGGAGGAAGATGAAAGCAGGACACATCTTGAATTACTCATGTTCAGTCATAAATTAATTTCCCATAGTACCAATTCTGGCATGTGATACTATCCTATTTCAGCAGTGATATTAGAATCCAAAAGTGAGAAATTAAGTGAGAGAGAGATAAAAATATTGTTCTTCTTTGTACCGTGGTAGCTCCCAAAGGTCTTCTGGAACTTCTGATTACTCTTATTAATGTTTCTACAAACTTACTGGTGACAGCACCACAAACTCGGGCTCACGTTGCCAGAGTTATATGTGTAGCTGCCTCCACAACAGCACTGTTGAGAAGGTTTGGCTGCCTGTCCTTGCCCTGTGGTCCCAAGAGTGGTTTACGTTGATGCCGACATGGGAAGAGAGTCCTGAGCTGGGCTGTTGGATCCTACACTCCCCCACTGCTACGCTCGTGGAAACATCTGTGCGAGCACGTGGTGAAGGGGAGCAAAGAAACAATTCAGACTAAAACTCACTCTTGTAACCTGTGTTAATTCCCAGTTGTGCAGCTGCAAGTCCCATTGCAAAACCACAAGAACCAAGTGGTCAAATACTGGGGTGGCAGAGCTGCCTCTCAGCAGTACTGCGTGAGGTTCTAGCTGCCAGCACTCCAAGATCTGCAGTGTTAGGTATTGACAGAGATTTATTGCAAAGTAAAGAGTTAATATTTTTTCAATATCTACTCACTAAATTTCCAAAAGTTTTTTTTTCTCCTCATGTCCTGTCTCCCAGATTTAAGTCCAAATAACAATGTTAACACTGAAAGGAGTAAGTATTTTATTCATATCCAGGATTGCAAAACCTCAGGATTTTGGGTTTTGCAGGGCCAATAGATATTTATGTCCCTCAAAGCAGTTTGAGATGAGCTCTTCTTCATCTCAGAGAACGCAGCTTCCACTGCCTTAGTGTATTTTTAACACAGATTTTGTGTTGATTTGTTTTTCAGATTGCTTCCCCGAGCTCTTTATTTGTTCATCCTTTTTCTTCCTCTAGCTCTTTCTTCCTCCTTCCCCTTCCTCCTTCCTCTTCCTCCTTCTCCTTCCTCCTTCCTTTTCTTCCTTCCCCTTCCTCCTTCCCCTTCCTTCTTTCCTTTTTTTTATTTTAACTTAGAAATGACAGATATATTTTCAACCGGACTGTAAATAAGGACCTAGGCTACATCTATACTAGTAAACGAAACCATGCAGTGCGTAGATCTTAATATTGTCCGCAGATCCAGAGATATTGTTATTGTCTAATCCACAGATTTTATTGTTTCCCATATTGTCAGATTGTTAGTATAGGGGTTTTTGTCACTGCTTTTTTTGCTTGGGGCCACAACTGTCTGTCTCTCAGGCAGTTCCTAGACACAGGCAGGCGGTGGCTGAGGCTAAGGACAAGACCCATCAGCAGCTTCATGGATGTAGCCACCCTATTTTGGAGGAGAGCTGTCCAGAGAGTTGTCTGGATGGGCTGTGCATGTTGAACTCACAGTAAGAGAATATTCCTTGGTGAATTTTATTTACTGGGTTGATGTGGCCCAGACCTTTATGAGCAGAACAGGCGATACTGACGTAGGTTGTTTACAGTCTGTGGCTCAGGACTGAATAGCAGTGGGTCTGTCTGCGAGCTGGATTCAGAGGTTCTTGCTGTGATACCAAAAGAGTAATGCTGAGTATCCCAAATTTCTGGTGATGATCAGGATTATCCCTTCTGTCTCATTTCCAATGTGTCCCAGCTCTGGTTCTCCATCTCAGTGCTATTCACTTCCTCAGTTAGTCTCTGTCTCTACGTCTCAGGCTCCCAACTCCTGGTTTGCTCCTTGCTGAGGATTCTCCACCTCTGAACTTGGCATTACAGTCGATACTGGTGTCCCCTGGAAACCAGAAGTACTTTGAACCCAATTTCTTATTTTGACTGTTCTTAGTGAGAGTATACTTCTTTTTGGAGAAAGATTTCTAAGTAGTGATCTGAGCCAACCAAAACAAAGTAAGGCTTCAAAGATTTGGATCAAGACAGTAAGTGATATATATGCTTGCCTTGGTGCTCACATTGCACTAGAAAGGCTGTTTGTTGTGTATCTGTGTAGAAAACTTAGTGCCTGGAAGAAAAGGTCACAACCTCTTGGTAATCATATACTCACATAATAATAATAGTGGGCATTGCTCATACGTGGGCATTTAAGTCTCTCAAGAAAACTTTTAAAATATAAACAAGATACACATATGCCCTGAATTCTTTGTGTCTTCACAGTGGTCACACACTCATCTGAGGTCTTCATGTTTATTCCAATAAAAAGGCAAATGAAGCTGACAGTGACCTATTATGTTTGAGAGTAGAGGCTATATTATTCTAAAGGTCTTTTTCAGTTGGTAACTTTGTTAATGCCATATTTTCTGTACTATTTTTGGCCTTTTTCTTGGCTTAGCCACTTTTTTGTGTGTTCTTAACAGGAGTTGTTCAAGAGCTTTCATTTTTCTTCCTCATACTGGATCACTAGCAGCAAACACTCCATGGTGCCATCTTGGCACAGCCATAGTGCCTCTGCTGGAGCTGGTGGGAACTTGGGATTTGAAAGGGAATGGATGCTGAATCACACACAACTTGTACTCTGATGAAAGATAGTTACAGTGACTTACAGCTTGCTCTCACTTAGAAGAATTTTGCTTAAATATTAGAATGACAGTAGAAGTGTGCTGGCAGCATCCATGAGAATAGCCGAGGATGGACTTAGCAGGGCCGGGAAAGAGCAGGATTAGATCCTGCTACTGCCCTGCCAAGGCAGGGGTGTCCCATGCCTCAGTGGTCGCTGTTGTGTGTCCTCCAGAGATTCCCAATCCTGCCAGCTTGTTACTCAGCTTCTGCCAAATGAACTTAATTAAAACAGAAATGCACATTTCTAGTACTATACGTACTCTGTATTCTAAGAGTACAGAATACCTCTGTATTCTAAGTAAAATGGCAAAATTGCATATAGACAATTTGGAGGGACTGAGAAGGCAGTAATTTTTCCACTCGTAGATTTGTTGCTGCAAGGGGGAAGATGATAACCATGTCACCTAGGCCAGTGACATCTGGGTTAGTTGAACCGTTTCTGTGTGATCATTGAGCAGCTTAGTGCCAATCTTTTTAACATGGAGGATACTGTAGCACACCTCCAAGATCACCTATGACCAGTATTTTTGACCTGAAATACAAAACTATGGGGTTAGGGCAAGAGACCTTTGTGTGCAGAAGTCATTTGCTTACAGCATTTTAACTTCTTAGTGTATGAACTGTTTTCTCTTTATTTCAGTTTACAGAAATGTAGATTATAATTTACAGAAATTTAATTAGATTATTGTTTTGAATTAAGATGCAAACAGGAAATAAGTTTTTCAAATTTCTGTTGAATGTACAGAATCTTTCACTGAAATGTTAACATAAGAATAATTTTCTTGTTGTCTCTAGTATTATTTCTCTGCTATCTGGGAATAGAAGGAAAAGGGCTTATTATTGTTATTTCAGTTAAGGTCCCATACACATTCTTCATGACAGCACCTTATATTTTAAATATTGCAAGGTGAACAGAAGTATTGGATCTATGCCCAAAAGCCCAATCCATGTAAGGAAAATGCTGAATGCAAATTTCTGTCAGTGAAATCTTGAGGTCTGAGGAAGAAGGCATTTTCCTATTCTTACTTTACTTTTGTCAATTAATGTAACTATCTCTCTCCATCTGAGTTTTGTGGAGACTTCTGAAGAAGTCTCAATGTTATTACAACATGATTCTAGAAAAAAGCAGAGGCAGCAAACATTATTAATTCCAGTGTTCACAATGCTCTGAAAGTTGTAGTAAAAAAAGGAGGCAGCCTGCGAGTAAGAGAGGCTGACGTTTTATTTTCAATCACATTAGAGCTGCAGCTACTTTAGCCCTTTGCACCCATTTGTTATATATGTACACAGCTGGACCAGAGGAAACCTCTGCAAGGAGGTCTGGAGGGGTATCAGTGGCACTGAAGAAAACATTCTCTTTAATTAAAATGTGGCCCTATGCAAAGTAGGAGCACGATGGAGAGCGAGAGTACAGTGAGGTTATAATTAGCACAGCTATACTCAGTTAAAGTGAACATCAAGCATAGGAAAATTATATATCGCTGACTGAAGTCAGCATCTTGAAAATCAGGTTGTTAAATAAACTTTAAGAGTCTGGGAATCTGCTGTTTAGCTGTAGTTCAGTTTCTCCCACCACTCCCACCAGAGGCCAGTAGTCTATATGTTTTACCGAAAACATCTATTCTGACTGCTGTTCCTGAAAGTAAAAAAAAATACCCTTTATGATATTTGACGATAATGTTTGCAAACCTTAGTCCCAAAACAAGAAGAAATTCTCTTCCATGCCTCCTAGTTCAAGCAGTGCTTCCCTTGCACAATGGAATCATAGAATCATTTATGTTGGAAAAGACCCTTCAGATCATCGAGTCCAAATGTAAACCTAACACTGCCAAGTCCACCACTAAACCATGTCCCTAAGCACCACATCTACTTGTCTTTTAAATACCTCCAGGGATGGTGGCTCAACCACTTCCCTGGGCAGCCTGTTCCAATGCTTGATAACCCTTTCAGTGAAGAAGTTTTCCCTAATATCCAATCTAAACCTCCCCTGGCACAACTTGAGGCCATTTCCTCTCGTCCTATTGCTTGTTACTTGGGAAAAGAGACCAACCTTGCTACAACCTCCTTTCAGGCAGTTGTAGACAGTGATAAGGTCTCCCCTGAGCCTCCTTTTCTCGAAGCTAAACACCAGTACCCTCAGCTGCTCCTCATAAGACTTGTGCTCTAGACCCTTCACCAGCTTCGTTGCCCTTCTTTGGACTCGCTCCAGCACCTCAATGTCTTTCTTGTAGTGAGGGGCCCAAAACTGAATGCAGTATTTGAGGTGTGGCCTCACCAGTGCCGAGTACAGGGGGACGATCACGTCCCTAGTCCTGCTGGCCACACTGTTTCTGATACAAGCCAGGATGCTGTTGGCCTTCTTGGCCACCTGGGCACACTGCTGGCTCATATTCAGTGGGCTGTCGACCAACACCCCTAGGTGCTTTTCCGCCAGGCAGCTTTCCAGCCACTCTTCCCCAAGCCTGTAGTGTTGCATGGGGTTGTTGTGCCCCAAGTGCAGGACCTGACACTTGGTCTTGTTGAACCTCATACAGTTGGCCTCGGGCCATCGCTCCAGCCTGTCCAGATCCCTCTGCAGAGCCTTCCTACCCTCAAGCACCACCCCAACTTGGTGTCGTCTCCAGAACTTACTGAGGGCGCACTCGATCCCTTCGTCCAGATCATTGATAAAGATATCAAAGAGAACTGGCCCCAGTAGTAAGCCCCGGGGAACACCAGTGTGTGGAAAGTCTATGTGGAGAAACCCACAGCTTTGTTTTAGGAGTAGTTCTCATCTCAGGTTTTCCACTTGCCTGTGCAGTTGTCAGAGGAACAAGTGACCAACAGGCTCTCCTTTCTTTCTCCTTCTTCTGTTCTGTGCAACCTTTATGTTTGCTCCCTAACAGCAGAGCACACTCTGTCCTGTTTGTGTCCAGTCTGTAAGGAACATATCGTCTCTTTTCCTTAAAAGTACATGACGGATTCCCTCTACCCTGTCCTTTCCTCATCTCTGCCTCTTGCTGCTGTTGTATGTCAGTGTCAGGCACAAACTCCAACTTGATCTAACTTCTGTGCCATCTTGGGCAGTGCTTGCTAGGAGATCCTAACTGCCGCCTGCATTGAATGGAGAAGTCTGGAATCCCCTTGCTGAAGTATGATGAGTTCATCATGGTGGTCCAAACAGAAGTTACTTATTCCTGTCATTGCTCAGTGATGCAAGAGCTTTAGTGGCCAATGCACTGCTTTCAGCCACCTCTTCCTCAAAGCAAAGCCTTGGGAACAAATTCTCTTTCTAACAAGTAATCAAAACAGCCTTTTTGTTTTCTTTAGTTTTGTACAGACAAATAATGATTGTCTTGGATCTAAAGCTTCAGCGCAATGCCGTTTCATTCAGGGGCGTTAGCCACAGCTCTGTTGTCCTTCAGTAAGGAAATAGCTTCTTCAGCTCTCTGCTGGAAACCTAAATTAGTGCTAAATGGCCAAGCAGTATGTTCACGCTCAGGACAGCGCATAACAAACAGGCAAGTTAGTCAAGATGAGGCCCAGTGCACAAACTAAAGGAAGCTGTTGATCACCAAGAATACTTTATTAGTAAAAATAGATGAAAATTGTGAGAATACCACCTGGTCACCATGCATTAACTTCCTACAGTATAAAAGAAAACTTGTGTTAGTTCTGCACACCTGGTCATTGCATGCCCTTCCAGCCTGGAAGCTCTTCAGTACATCATTAAGCAGTTGCAATTTGCACCGCATGAAAAACCTGTCTGGAAATAAATCATCCCAGAACCAGCCTTTGTGGCATTCAGACTACGCTGGATTGGCTCATGTCATTTTGCACAAACTCCCTACAGGCTGAAACGAATCAAGACATTATTAGGAGCTTGTGGACTTAAACTTAACACATCCACACAAGAGGTATCACCATCATATAAGTTTTCTCAACAACAGAACTATCAAAAGCCTTGCGTTTCACACCGTGTCCTTGCACATAGCAAAATATAACATACTTTATTTGATGCACCAGTTAGCCACAAGATAAATACCGTGAACTATTGTTCTTGGCTCATATATCTATTTTGAGATTTACTATTCATATTTTGCACGGAAAGCACACTCTCAATGTGTCTCTGTTCCCCCTGCACACATGAATAGTTGATTAATAACAGGTTTTCATGTCTATCCATGGTGCCTGTTTCCTAGTAAGACCTCTTCTGTTGCCTCTTTCTAGTTCACCAATAGATGGTGTAGAAAGTGCCAATAATTCTTTCAAGATTCATTCAGATCATAGCTTTATTGTAGATTAATTCTGGCCTGGAATAAGTTATGTAATATGGTAGCAGCTTTTTAATTGATAAATAAAATAAAAATACATTCAAGTGCCTGCACTAAACAAGGCATTTGAAAAAGACTTCGTTTTACCTCAGCCATTCTTTGGTGCTCTAGCATTAAAGAAAATTTTTTGGAATATACTATTATACACAGCTGTTTGGTAGGAGGAAGTGGGGGTGTCTTCAGTGAAACACATAAGTTTTGCATGCAAAGACTACTATTTTTGTTGTGCATTAATATTCAGTTTTGTTAAAGTGAATCAAGAAGAAACAAGTGTTGTGATGAACAGATTCTTGACAGTTATCAAATCACTGACAGTGATTTCATGACTAAATGTCCTTGTTTAGTATATAGCCTGCACAATTAATGGCAATGTGTACCTCTCAGGGAATAAAATGAAACCCAATATGACGCAGGGTTTTACTTTTTCCTTTCCACTACTATATTGTTACGCTTTATTATCCCTGAATCTCTCTATCATGAAATGTGAAATTAGATTTGTCTGGATTTATCTACTTGGCATTCTTAAGCTTTGTGACATAGGAACTACAACTTGAATGTAAATGTTATTTATATTCATTTAGTACTTCAGTAACATAGTTTTCAGTGTATAAAAGAACCAGGCTTACAGAAGAGAGTTCAGACAGAGTGAATAATAAAATATGCTTTCTTCTTAGATGTGAAATGAATAACCGTTTTGTAGTTTAGTACTTGTAACTGTCTTGCTCTTACCTGCTTCTCTCCTCTCTGTATTCTGTCAAGGAATGTCATTCTCTGAGGCAGCTATTTGCACACTTGATCACTGAATGGTGATCTTATAATGCCGCTGGAATCTGGGCAATGTGGAAACAGTCCTAGAAATATTATGGCTCAAGCATTTAAGGTGGCTTTTACAGTCTCTCTTCTTCCCTTCTCTTTTTTTTTTTTTCCCCCCCCTTCTCCTCCCAGAATTAGAAAGCATTTGGTAAATGTTGGCTTGAAAATTCAATTAGAGCAGAAAAATTGTTAGGTTGTTATTTTTCCTAAAAGACTGAAAAGTGAGGGAAGACTCAAACAGGAAAAGTAGGCTCTGCCATGGGTGCCTCTCACTGTCCCGTGTTTAAGGGGGAGGGAGGAGGGACCTCTCCAAACTTCCTCTACATCAGAACAGAGTTCAATCATAATCACATAACCACATTCAAACAGGTCCAAAAAAACCCCACCTGGTAAGGGCATGCAGTGAGGTAAAGGGATATGTAATGTAGTGTGCTTCCTTTTTGTTGGAGCGAGGTTACATGTTCCAAGCAACAGAATAAGCTCAGAGCTGGTGCCATCCTTCTTTCTGACCTCCAGGTGCAGGCACATGAGGTTGACAAGGGAATAAGTGCTACGTGATCCTTCCTGAAGTTAGAAGAACTGAAGGGTTGACTTGAATTATTGATGGATAAGGTTCCTGTGCAGCTTATGCCAACTCTATGAACCTCTCACTTACGCAGACATCTTGTTCTGCTGCATCTCTCGTACCTATCGCAGGAAATGAGGGGTTGGGGAGGGAGTGGGAAGAGCTGGTGCAAGGGTAGCGTTCCTGTGAGCAGAGGGGTCTGCGAAGTTTTCTTCCTTGCTCATTTGCAATCAGAAGCCTTAGAAATTACTTGATCTGAGGGCAGAGAAGACCTCTTACAAGGGCCTGGGGTATCTGCTCCAAGCCTGCGGAGGTAGACTAATACCATTTGGCTAGAGGAAGGTAATTTTGATTCATGGTGTAGGCAAAAGGATTTCAGTCTCTTCAGAGAAAGATAAGCCAGAAGATTTTCAGAACGTGCTTTCTAACCTGAACCCCTTCTGTAGGCAATCTGAAATGCCTGGGCATTTTTAAATTTTTTTTTGTTGTTTGATTATTTATGATAACTTATAATGCAATAGCACTAATAAGCCATAATTAGCAATGAAGTCCCTTCTCATTGTACACAAGAATGACTGTGCTGTGAAGAGTTAAGTCTCTCTTCCACTGAAAGTTGTTGGAGCTGTCTCCCTCCCCCAATTCTCCTTGAGCAGGATGCCAAGAGTGATGTCTGCCTCCACTGTAAATCATAATAGACCTGGTGGGAATTGCCTGAACCTGCATTTTCTTTCTCTTAAAAAAGGAAATAACATTTTACTGGAGTCCATTTCTCCTGGCTGCCTGGAAGAGAGGCCAGGTTGCTCATGCTGGTGGTTGCTCATGCTTCAATCTCTTCCACTGCCTATAGCTTGAGATTGCTGTTTGTTTTGTACATTTTGCCACTCTCCCAATGCCTTGTTAAACATTTTATACCAGACTGATGAATAAGCAGTTGATGTCTGTCCTTTTCACCCAGCCAGACATGACTCTAAATAAAATACCTGCTCTGAAAGAAAAGAAAATTGGGAACTTAGAAGACAAGTCAGTCTTTCAACTGAGCAACAAACTGCAGTCATATGCTTGAGGACACATTTTAACCTCAGTCTTGAACCACAATTCATCTGTATTTTGATGTGCTCCTGGCACAGAATGGACAAGGAACATCAAATACAACTTCTGAAAGAGCACTTTTCTGCTGGGGCGCACGTACGGTCCTCCCAGCTGTGACCTGGGAGGTCGTAGCTCCTGGTAGCCGGACTAGATATTTTGCAGAACTAAAACAGATTTAAAAGATTTTCCTTATGCTGTTTTTTTCCCTTTAATTCAGAACCACTGAATTACCATATTTCAATGATATTTTTTAATGATATTTAAGGCTCTCAAGTGCTTTCTGTTTTTTTTTTTAATCTAAAATTTTGCTTTTAGGGCACATTTTAACTTCAAATAAGTCAGTCTGGACTTTTGATATGCATTTGCAGTCAGGGTGAAATATGTATATCAAGATGGAGTTGCAGGCTTAAAGACATAAAAATTTCAGTAATTCTGTTGATTATGAACCCAGAAGGTCTATTGCAATTGCCTTGCTTGATCTTTTGCTCTGGAAGAAGGGTCGGGTAACTTGGGAGGTCTATAGGGATGTTGCCAGGTCGTGTAGGGAGAAGATTAGAAGGGCCAAACCTCAATTAGAGCTTGATTTGGCTGCTACAGCCAAAGATAACAAAAAAAGCTTTTACAAATACATCAACAGCAAAAGGAGGGTCAAGGAGAGCCTCCACCACTTGCTGAATGAGGAGGGTAGTGTAGTGTCAGGGGATGAGGAAAAGGCAGAGGTGCTCAATGCCTTCTTTGCTTCGGTCTTTAATGTCAAGACCAGTTGTCCTCAGGAGACTCGGCCCCCAGAACCTGAAGTTAGCAACGGGGGGCTGTGTGAAGCCCCCATAATCCAGGAGGAGATGGTTAGTGACCTGCTGTGCCAGCTGGACACCCACAAGGCTATGGGCCCGGATGGGATTCATCCCAGAGTAATGAAGGAACTGCCAAATGAACTTGCCAAACCACTCCCTATTATCTACCGGCAGTCCTGGTTAACTGGAGAAGTTCCAGCTGACTGGAAATTAGCAAATGTAACGCCCATCTACAAGAAGGGTCGGAAGGATGATCCAGGGAACTATAGGCCTGTCAGCCTGACCTCAGTGCCAGGCAAAGTGATGGAACAGATCATCCTGAGTGCCATTACATGGCACATGCAGGACAATCGGGGCATCGGGGCCAGCCAACGTGGATTCATGAAAGGCAGGTCCTGCTTGACCAACCTGGTCTCCTTCTATGACAAAGCGACCCGCTTAGTAGATGAGGGCAGGGCTGTGGATGTAGTCTATCTAGACTTCAGTAAGGCATTTGACACTGTCTCCCACAGCATCCTCCTAGACAAACTGGCTGCCCGGGTGTTGGATGGGTGGACTCTTAAATGGGTTAAAAACTGGCTGGATGGCCGAGCCCAGAGAGTGGTGATGAATGGGGCAAAGTCCAACTGGCGGCCGGTCACTAGAGGTGTTCCCCAGGGCTCAGTTCTGGGGCCGGTGCTGTTCAATATGTTTATAGATGATCTAGACGTAGGGATTGAGTGCACCCTCAGCAAATTTGCAGATGACACCAAGCTGGGTGGGAGTGTCGATCTGCTGGAGGGCAGGAAGGCCCTGCAGAGGGATCTGGACAGGTTAGATAGATGGGCCGAGACCAATGGCATGAGGTTCAACAAGAACAAGTGCCGGGTCTTACACTTGGGCCACAACAACCCCATGCAGCTCTACAGGCTGGGGGAAGAGTGGTTAGAAAGCGGCCCGGTGGAAAGAGACCTGGGGGTGCTGATCGACAGCCGGCTAAACATGAGCCAGCAGTGTGCCCAGGTGGCCAAGAAGGCCAATGGCATCCTGGCCTCTATTAGGAATAGTGTAGCCAGCCGGTCTAGGGAAGTGATCGTCCCTCTGTACTCGGCACTGGTGAGGCCTCACCTTGAATCCTGTGTCCAGTTCTGGGCCCCGCACTTCAAGAAAGATGTTGAGGTGTTGGAACGAGTCCAGACGAGGGCGACCAAGCTGGTGAAGGGTCTGGAGGGTCTGACCTATGAGGACCGGGCTGAGGGAGCTGGGGTTGTTTAGCCTGAAGAAGAGGAGGCTCAGAGGTGACCTTATTGCAGTCTACAACTACCTGAAGGGAGGTTGTAGTGAAGTGGGAGTCGGCCTCTTCTCCCAGGCAACTAGCGATAGGACAAGTGGACATAGCCTCAAGTTTTGCCAGGGGAGGTTCAGGTTGGACATTAGGAAGAATTTCTTTTCAGAAAGGGTCATTAGACATTGGAATGGACTGCCCAGGGAGGTGGTGGAGTCACCATCTCTGGATGTGTTTAAGAAAAGACTGGACATGGTCTAGCTGACATGGTGGTGTCAGGGCAATGGTTGGACTCGATGATCCCAGAAGTCTCTTCCAACCTGATTGATTGATTCTGATTGATTCTGATTCTGTGATTGATTGATTCTGATTCTTTATATAATGCAGTTCTTGGTATTTCCTTTAATTAATACTTATTTGAGATGGACACTATCTTTTATGTGGAAAAAAAACATGATTATGATTTTGAAAATACAGTCATTTTAATAAGAATTGTCCCTTTATCATTGTGTTCCTAATGCACATCTGAGCCACACACTTAACAGCAGTTTACTTTAGTGCCATTTCAATCCCCAGTAAAACTTTTTGATAATCATATTGCAAGAGTGTAAATAATACCTAGTGTCTTTATGGGACTTTATATTAAGCTGAAATTATTTCTTACTTCCTAATACAGTTGTTATGTAGGGTTCAATCAGATAGTAGTTACTGTCTTTTTAACTTTCTGTGTGTTTGGATTTCCTGAGAATGACTTTGTTTGGAGTAGCAAACTTTTTACTTTTAAGAAAGACAGGGCCAAACACAAATCACTTAGGGAGTTCCTGACAATACTTGCAGATCTTTTATACTGCAAAAATGTGAAAAAATTAGATTTGCCATGCAGTATGCAATTGTACTCAGGAGAGAGAGTGCTGGCTTATTGGTTGTTGGATTTTTTTTCTTCTTTCTTTTTCCCCACCCATTATGGAATTGATACTGTCTCCAGGACTACAGTGAAGTAGCACAAATAAAAGTTCTCTGTTTTCCAAATAAAGTAGCCTTTAATTTTTTTTATCACTAAGAATTTTTTCCACCTCCACACTAATAAGCATTCTTCTGTGCTTCAACTAGCTACCCACTCACTTTCTCTCGTTCAAGAATCGGCTATCCCAATTACCATTGAGAATTTTCAGTCTCTCATTAAATTCGGAGCAGTAGGCAATTTAATCAGGTGGTCATCAGTGTCACATTACAGAAAATTACCTTTAGAAAGTGTATCTTACAAATTTGGATACTCAGTTTTATCAAATATACTCTTACTGTTTAGTTAGTTTACAATTCTCTTTGGAAAAAAAAAGTGACTTGTAGACAGCACTGGTATATGTTAAAGAGTACAAAAATATATTTCTCTATATATTATTTGTCTTTAATTTGAAGTGTCATGTCTTGCATGTCAAGCAACTATGAAATTCCCCCCCATTTGGACAAGTTTAAATCAAACATGGAGCTGACTAAGGGTGTAGGACGTTGGCTACAGCATCATTCCTCAGACGAAAGCCACATTCCGGCCTTTTCTTTCCCTCGTCAGAGCATCATCTCCCATTGCTTGCAAAGAAGGAACCTTCTTGCAGACGGAGGTTTTACGTTACGATTTGTGACTCAGAGCGTCCCCATGGGCTGTGGGAGCGGAGCGGAGGTGTCCGTGGGAGCTGCAGAGAGCAGCTGTCTCCCCGGCCTTCTGCGGGCCTCGGTGGGTTCTGCCGCATAGCTGGGGACATGGTGGCTCGAGCAGCTTCTGGAGAGCTCTTTTCCAGAAATCCCTGGAGACTTAAGGCATCGCTCTGTCAAAACGTGTGCTTAGACTAGGGCCAATATATAGAGTAGGAGAGCTGCCAGGCCAAAGTGAGTTTTATGCTGGCATAGCGGGGTTTGGCATGGCATAATTTTAGCGAAGCATGCTAAGGCATTCGGTATGATTGCTGCCTGTGTTCACTAGGAGCTGGTAAATTATAGCTACCCTGACACAAATGAGCCATTGCAAATTTAGTTTATAGTTTAGCAAATTTAGTTGTGTAGTACAATCAAGGTCTAAAGCAACTGTCTTTCCCTTGTTGTATTCAGATCACAAATCTGTTTGTTTTTTTCTCCTTGTTTATGAGCATAGAATCATAGAATCATTTTGGTTGGAAAGGACCTTTAAGATCATTGAGTCCAACTGTTAACCTAGCACTGCCAAGTCCACCACTAAACCATATCCCTAAACACCACATCTACACATCTTTTAAATACTTCCAGGGATGGTGACTCCACCACTTCCCTGGGCAGCCTGTTCCACTGCTTGATAACCCTTTTGGTGAAGAAATTTTTCCTGATATCCAATCTAAACCTCCCTTTGGTGCAACTTGAGGCCGTTTCCTCTCGTCCTATTGCTTGTTATCTTGGAGAAGAGACTGACACCTGCCTCACTACAGCCTCCTTTCAGGTAGTTGTAGACAGGATACTGAGAGAGCTGGTGGAAATGCTCACCAAGCCACTTTCCATCATTTATCAGCAGTCCTGGCTAACTGGGGAGGTCCCAGGTGACTGGAAATTAGCAAATGCCCATCTACAAGAAGGGTTGGAAGGAGGATCCGTGGAACTACAGGCCTGTCAGTCTGACTGTGGTGCCAGGGAAGATGATAATGAAGCAGATCATCTTGAGTGCCATCACGTGGCACGTACAGGACAACCATGCACTCAGGCCCAGTCAACATGGGTTTAATGAGCACAGACATATGTAGTCCTTAAAAACTCTGGAATTCGCAGCCTGACCCTTAGACTCAAAGCCCTAAACTAGCTCAGACATGGGGCTTTTTATGGATAATCCAGACCAGTTAAAGCTGTCCACTCATATAACGTTTGAAGCCTCTATATCTAGAGCGTGCATCACACAAGGTGAATAGCAAGTTGGATAGGTAGGATTTTACTTCTGAGAGTGTGCATATATTTCCTCTTCTCCTCTAGCACTAATGTAAATTGGGTGTATGCCCTGAGGTATAAGATCCAGTGTATTTTGTATTTCTTTCTTAGACACTAGCGTGCTCTGAGGATCTAAATATCTTTTTTCATACTGTATTACATTGAGTTATGTAGTGCAACGTTATTTAGCACTGCCAGCCAGAGAGGAAAAGATTACATCCTCTTCTGTGCATGCTGATCTCTGAATTCCTTTAACATCATCATCATATGTTTCTTCAAATGGGCCTCTCTCACATACCTATATCAGAAATACAAACATTTATGTCAAGGAGGCAGGACTAGGAGTACATTGTAAGAGAGATAACTTAAAGGTGATGTTGTTATAGCAGTTCTGCTTCAATTTTGATGATGAAATCTGTATCAGTTCCTTGCAGGAAGAGAATACCAGTTTCATGAGATCAGAATTAACGAAGAGGCAGCTATTTCTTCCCTCTGTGTATTAAAGAAATCAACAAAAACCACTGTGACAAAATTTAGCATCCCATTTCTACCCGTTAGTATTTCCTGAGTACACATCCAGGAAGAACATTTGACAGTGAAGCAGTATTTAATACTCTTTCTTTCACGGTTACTGAATACAAAAATTTTAAGCAAAATGAACTGCAGGAGAAAGGCCAAACTCAAGAGGAACTAAGTGGAAATTAAAAACCAAAAGAGAGAACTTTCAATGGCTATTTACCTAAAGAGCAGTGGATTCCCTGTGCTGTCTTCTGGATTGAAAAATCACTTTTACAAAATATGAAACCAGAACATTAAAATGCTAGCCACTGATACTCACACAATACTGTAATTTCTTGAATATTTTAGGCTTCTGCTTTGAGCTGTTGTCTCTAAGCAACACATCAGGCAGTGTTACACTTTTTCATATGACTATAAAATATATACATTTTTTTCACCTAAATAGTAAAGTTGCTAAAACCTTTGAAGACACCTGTGTTAAACGGTGGATTAGTTGGTAAAAGCCAGAAGATTGGTAGCTGATTGTTTTGATTCCTCACTATGAGACTCAACTAGGAACGCTGCTCATCCAAAAAAAGGGAAAAAAGGTAAGATTAAGAAACAGTATGCTTTAATATCTTACAGCACCTAAAATTACCTATAAGTTTTTTAAAAAAAGATATTGTGTTCAGTAGAGCATGGTTTTAAGAACGTTCCTTTTCCTTATTCAGAGATGTGTAACAAGAGATAAATTGAAGAAAGGCCTGGAGGGAATTTTACAGATGTCTTAGTCATGAGAAACTTTGCAAAAAGCTTGTGAAGCTGCCCACAGATTTGAAGCTGTGAGAAATCTGAAATGCCATGGATGACTATGACACTACTTAAAATTGCTGAGGTTAATGGACTGCATGGTAGGTATTATGAATGTCACTTAATTGCACGGCTTTTACAGAACGGAGTTTTCCTCTTCTAATAATGTTAATTATGAACCATACATATTCTTAGACAACATAATGGATGCTATTGTTCCATTTGTGAAAACACTGGCTGTTTATCAGTGCTGGTGAGGAACAGCATACTGCATAATTATGCTGTACTTAATTTTCTATTCTGCATAATATGGCGCTACTTCAGATACACTTTTTTTGCATGACCGTAGAACATCACAGTTTTCTTCTTCACATTAGAACATACAGTAAAAAACTATTCCCATTTTTATTATAGTCAAGAATGCAAAGTGCACTTCATCAAATACCTTCGTTGTTTTAGAAAACGAGTGAAGGCTTTCTTCAGCCTAGTGAGTAGTCTTTCTGAAGAAAATCAGTCTGATCTTCAGTATCTGCAAGTTTTTAATTACTTTTTTTTTTTACCAACAGGTCTCCTGTCTTTTATCTCCTGCAGAACTAATTTGGACTAAATCAAGACATAAGCGAACTTACCAAATGTCATGCAACTAGTGGCATGGGTGTAAGAGCTGGTAGATGGCAACGGCTACAGAGAGTAGAGTTCTATGTTCAAAACAATCTTAACTGCTGCCTCTTCCCTTCTTTTTCCTCTGGAAAATGTAGATGAGAGCCTTTCAGTTTTGTCCTGAATATGCAAATATGTATGTCTTAATAAAGACCACTGAAAATTTGTATTTGTCAGTTTTGGTGTTTTGTTCTTGTTGTCACGAGCAAATGAAGCCAGCAGACGAAGACCTCTGTCGTGGCCATACATCACAAAGAGCCTTCTACAGAATGATAAGATTTCATCAAATATTTGTCACCTCTATGCAGAGAAATATTACTCTAAGATTTGAATTATTCCTAAAATTTTACTGGTGCCCCCTCACACCCATACAATTGATGCTTATTGTGTGGGATGTCCCCCCACCCCCATCCCATAACCCACTTTCAACTGACTGAAATGTTTGGGATTGAGAAGGATTTTTCATTTACTATAATGACAGCAAAGTTTAGAATACCATAGAGACTGACTACACCTTGCTATTTCAGGAGCTGAAGATCCCTTTTTCTGCAGTGATGTGTAAATCCTACCAGATTCTAGCAGGCTCAAAGCTTAAGTAAAGTATGTATTCTAAAAGTTTTGCCATTTGAGCTGCATTTAGCCATTTCTGAAATATTGCAAATAAAACATTCCCTGCCTCTGCCTTACAAGCAAGGAAGCATTGATTTGGAGACAAGTGCTTGAAGATATGCTTTACTGTTCATTGCTCTGAGGTACTAAATCACAGAAATTCCTATAACGCTCTGCTCCCTCATGCCTATCCTTAACAAACTGTTTTATAGAAGGCTTACATTTGTAATATTGCAAAAATAAAATTCACAGCTACTGTTCAGCTGCTTATTCGGTTGCTATCTGTCCTGTGAGTACTTCCAGACTAGAGAAAGGATAAAATTCTCTCCCCACACTGGTGTGGCAAAAAAGGGCACACTAATTACATATGGTAACAGATTAGTTTAAAGATGTACCTCAGAAAAATGGTGGCTATAGAAAAAGTGAAAATAATAGTTAAGGAAAAAACATGGAAGCTGTTGTTAAGTATGCCTAAATCAGTGCAACTGAGGAAGAACCCTGTTGAGTGCTCCATATGCTTGTTCTCAGTGAATGTGTGGTTTTGGCTTCCTTTGAATGATCTGTCTGCAAAGGAAAAAAAGCAACCAAAATGCATGTTTTGTTTTCTGAGCTGAGAAATATCTTTGAGCCTTTTACACACACACCTTTTGAAAATGTCTTTTTAATCCACAGTTCTAATTTGACTTGGACTTAGTCTTCTGTGACGCATCATTGAAGTTGTTTTTGAGTTAGAAATACATAAATATATTTTGCTTAGTACTGGCTGAAAATTATGTTATTGCTGGTGATCTACGTGAGATTAATCAAGTCCTTGAAAAATGCCCTTGTAATAGACAGAAATCTATTCAATTTTATTATTTTCAGAAAAAGATTGTTTTCTGAGCCCAGTAATGTTTGTCTTGCCACCTCATTTAGAAGAGTGGCCCCATTAACACTCATGATGTGGGAAGTATGAGCAAAGGCTGCTGCTGCTGTCAGTGCTCTGTTGGGTAAAAGAGGGCTAACAGTCTGGAAACTGCAGGCTTAGTTTCCCTTTCATTATTATTGTAAGTAAGCATGCTATGTAATGGGGCTCTGTAGGGAAAAAAGTTCCCTTCCCAAATCCCGTTAGCCCAGAGCTCTTGCATCACTGCTGCAGATCCCCAGCCCCCCCGGCTGGACCGAGGCACCACCCTGCCTGCCCTGGGGTCTGGGGCTGCTGTGACCAGCACTTAACCTCTTTGCTTTCCTCTTGAACTCCTCGAAGCTGAACAGATTATGACTATAATTCTTCTTTGAAGGAATTAAAGGGCAATTACAAAAATGTGGGAATAACAAAGCATTTATCAGAACTCTGTGCTGTAAAGTGTGTGATTGAAATGGTTGTATGTAACCTTTCTTTCCCCTCCGTCTTGACTCTATTGCACGAGTTGTCACTGCAGCTCAAATTTGGAGACTACGTTGTGTGCCAAATGCTTCACAGTCACGTTGGAGTCATGGCTAAGTGTTGAACCCTCAAAATTTTATGAGATTGTCTGTGCCACAGAATTCAAGAACGCTATGCTAGGCCCAGATGTATTTGGTGTTTAGACCGATGCTTAGGGAAACTCCCATCAAACAAGGTAATCCTGCTGTCTTGAGCTAAGCAGGAGAAACCATTAATGTTCAATGTGAGAGTTCAGAACTGAGCTGTGTGTTATGAAATGTAGAAGCATGCCTATTCATTTAGTAGTTTTTGAATGCCAGGAAGTTAAATGGTAGGAAAAAGATTAAGTTCTTACTGCTATCAGCACACAAAATAAAATGTAATACACCATTAATTTACCTCATTCAGTGGGTTTTCAAAGTTTCTGTCATCTTAAAAGCCAGTGATGTGAGACTTGATTTCTGTGCTACCTTTTGTGGAACCCTTAGTCTGAGGAGCCGTAGGAATCTGGATCATAAGAAACCACTGAGCTCCTTCTAGGAGCTGGAAAGTCCATAATTTTCTTCTGTATTTGTCTCACAAATCTCTCTCTCAGTTCTCTACGGCATTCATCCAAAGTTACCCAGGAGGCAGGAACTGGGTCTCCCAACTGGCAGCTGGTTCCCTGGCATCTGTTTTCGATCAAAAGGCTACGGAATTTGATTCTGTGGTTCTTGGAAATATATGGTCTCTCTGAGCATCCATCTCCTCTCTTATGAAATAACAATAAAAAGAATATATTCACAAAGATATTTTAGGGGTTATGTAATTAATGTTTTGAGTACCTTAATGCCAGAAGCACTTTGTATGATTAACTACTGCTTTAATTAATTAGTTTAGGAATTTGATAATGTTCTTTGTGGACTCCTGCTGTGGTTCATTTAGAATGCTATTCGGTCTTCCCATGGGAGTATAAAGGACGGTGTGCCCCGAACACAACCACAGCCATCATCTCAGTCCTTCCAAACGAGACAGGACTCATTAGCTACTACAGAAGTTCAGTTTCTTTGTATGTAAAAACGTTGGAACCCAGAGGAAATACTGGTGCTGTTCGGGAGGACTCTGTACATGACTGTCCATGATTTAATAGCAACTGCCTATTTTCCTCGCACTCCTCTTGATCCTTGGGACTCATAGATCAGATACCTGTCTTAAAGTATACCTGCTACAATTCTTGGTATATAGTATCCTGAAATAAAGTTTGGGGGGATTCTACCAGGTCTTCCCAACTGGTTCATTGTAGCCAGCTTGCATCCCATTGGGGCTACTTGGGAGTTGTAAAAGGGACACAGCGAGAGTCAGGTCCAATATTTAAATTCCCATCTTACGGCAGAAATAAAAGTAGTTGTGTGTGGTTGTGCAAGTTTGTACACCTAAACAATGATGGCTTCATTTTCCAAGGTTCTTTTGCCCCGGGATATTGCAGATAAGGCACTATTTAGAAAGGCAGTGCTGACTGTGATGGGTATAATGGCTAGTAATCATGCCAAGAGCAAGTAGGGGTCACTGTCCTTTTACATTTCAGGAGTGACAAGAACTCTTTGGTAAACATAACTGTTCTTCAATAAATGAAAGATAGAATTGCAGTCTCTTTTATGATAAACTCAAATAATTCATGTTCATGCCAAACTCAGATTTTGGAGGCAGCACCCTTCAATTACAGGGGCAAAGGTACATTTGGGTAGGAAGAGTAGACAGTGAAGTATAGTTTTTGGTGAGAAAATACTGCCTACCCTGCTTTTTCTACCCCTTAAAGAGAAAAGGGAATAGAGATTATTTCTTGATACGGTGCAGATGTATCTCTTTTTTTCCCAAACTCATAAGCTTTTGCAATGTGTTATTGCTTTGCACCTTGGGGCCACCACACTTAGAAATGCCTCAAGTATTTGAGGAATTTTAGCCACAGGGATAGTTCCCTAATGCCTGAAAATCACTACGGTCTAGCTGTAGGTGGATAGTCACCTCTGAGCCTTAATTTTAGCCTATTCATCTATGCAAATACTAGAACTCAGCTCTACTTTTAACTTTTCTCCACTTTGCATTGGCTCTCTTGCTCTCACCTTCAGTTGTTAGCTCTCTGCCTGGTGGCTAACACGATGGAGCCCGATTCCAGATTGTAGCTTCTAGATGCTATGGAAACAGAAATAAATATTTCTACTATTTTTTTTGTGTTTCCTATTATGTAAGTGCACTAGTAACAATGCATGGCACAGGGAGTGCAGTAATTGAATGTGCTGTGCAGAGCTTACTCTTTGTTGCTTAGCAATTAGATGTATGCACGTAGCAGCAGCACTGACAAAATGTTAATAAAAGGTGACAAGTTATATCTCCAGAAAAAATTACACAATTAAAAAAAAATCTCTGACAAGATACAGGAGCAGCAGCAAATGGTACATACTGATAGATCTTGTCCCTCCTGAAGGCAAGATCTTCAGGTACTGGCCACTAGAGGGGCTGAGATGATGGGAATAGGAGGTATCCACATTTATAGCATGGGCTACAGACACACAGTTGTGCAAACATCATGGTAAGGCTTTTTGTTGTTGCTGGTTTTGTTCCTTTATTGTTTGTACATATTTTTCTCTGTGAAATGTCTAGAAACCTGTTCTGCTTTCTCTGTTTCATTTTTCTCCTTGGTCACAGGAGATTGCAGATTTGTCACAGCATCTCTTTCAATAGAATTTCTGACTTGCCTAGCAGATCCTTGTGTCACAGTGTAAGGTTTTATTTATATAACACGATGCAACCTATCGTGTTAACATAGATTTCTCTATAAAATTGGTTCTTTAAGAATACCAAACTGCTTCATTTTTTTTTTTAATAATTCAGAGCAAACATGAAGCAGAGGAACTGCATTGTAGGCTGCAATTCTCAAAAAAAGCCCAGCATTTAAAGACTCCTTTCTTTCTGGGATTTGTATGTCTAACCTTTTGCTCCTTCTCTCTCATCTTTAATCTTTTCCCAAAATCTCTGTCACTTGCATTGTGCTCAGGAAGTGCACCGCTTCTTGGACTGGTTAATACTTATTGAAACACTTGCTTTGCTGTGGGTAAACATAGTCGTCAGGCTTATTTTAGAGCTTTCTCCGAACCGGCTTGACGTGCTGTTGTATGAAATTCTTTTCACTACGTTAAGAGAATCATTTACAGACTGGAAGTGATTGCTCTTAAATTGTTTATTAACGTCTGTGGTATTTAGCAAATATTTCTAGTTATGTGCAGGATTTCAATACTTTTTCTTCTAGCAATTCTTTTTGGTTTTTTAGAGCTTTCCCTCATTGGATTTCTGCTCACCAAAGTGCTGATTCTGCACTTGACAGTCTGCCTGCATAGTGGATTGCAGGATCTGGGTCCAATTTTGATCTATTTATATTATAGTCCATTTCATTTTAACTGAATGCAAGTACTAATTTGGCTGCACTTGCTTTCAGCGTGATCTCAAGTTGTGCCAAACCATCAGACAGTCCATTTGGAGTTTGGCGGGCTGTGCTGAAACTCCTGCGTTTTTGGTCAAGCGCTGTTGAAAAATGCTGCTATTTATCAAACAAAAGTAGCCTAACTCTTGGCCTGGTTTGACAATCCTGGTTCCCCATCTTGTGCCTTAGCAAATAAGATGGACCCTGAATCAGTGCAGATCGGATTGTATTCTGTGTAAATAAAATGAATCAACCTTCTTTTAATTCAGGAGCTATACCTCTTAAGAAATAAAAATGAAAACATACAGTAAAAATAATGATGACAAATCGGAACATTACTTGACTTCCCTTCCCTGGCTTCTTTATGAGTGTATTGATAGAACAGCTACTGAGATAACTGCACACAGAGCAATGCTGTCATATGATGCAAGCAGCAAAAGGCTATTGAGACAGATTTTTCGAGCTAGTCCACCTTATGTTCACTTCACTTGGTACTTTTGGTTTTTACCAAAAAGGAGTCTTTTGGCACGAGTTAAGCAGGCAGGAATTATCCCCTACAGATGAAACTGTATCTTGACCCCAAGCCAGCTAGGGTAAGGAAATGATAGTGCAAGGTAGAATAGAAAGGGAGTAGAAGAGCAACAGGTCATTGTGCTAAAATATCTTGTGTGCCTTTGGTTGTGATCTTTTTAATGAGCTGGTTTATAACTTGTTCAGGACATTGGATCAAACATCTGGAAGAGGAAAGATTTGAATCCACTGGGATGATATAAAAGCAAATTTCCCTGATTTCTCTCTTTCCTCTTCCTCTTACTCCAGTAAATGTTATCATGGCAAAATAAGATTTGAGAGAATCAGTTTGATTTGTGAAATACTTCTCTCCAAAGGCTGCATTTTGAAGGCTATTTCCCAATAAGCCTGTGCTATCCGAAAGTAACAGAAATATTTCTTGCCCTAGAAATATTTTTTGAACGTATTTATGTATTCCTTCCTTCCCATGTTACCTGCAATGACATGCAAACATGGTGTGTGCATGGGTGTATATACATGTGTGTGTGTGCACGTATGTGATGGAATGTGAAAAAGCAAATACTTTATAGAAATGTCTACTTAAATGTCTGCCTGGAAATGCATGCAGTATGTTCTTTTTTAAGTAGCCTCCTCCGGGTAGTACCTCCACTCAGATTCTCACCATTGCCATATAGTGTTCTGTAAATACCCTGTGAGAATGACTAGCAGGGAGGATGATCTTGCATAACAGGCAGCTGACTAATTTAGACCAGGAATATTGATCTACAGTGACTGAAATGGTCTCAGTTTTGTTCTGCTTTCAACATTTGAAGTTCTGGGATTACACTCATGGATACTTCCGTAGTCCAGTCTCCAGAAATCACTGTTCATATATTCTACCATTTTCAGCTGGAACAAGAAAGGGATAAACCATTCCAAATATCACAGAAAGGGTAGGATTTTGTGTGTCATGTGTGTTCCTGACACATAGAGAGGGCTATGTTAAATTTTTGTAAATTATCTCTACCCTATACCACTTCTTTAGATATATGCCATAATAAACCATCTTCTCCACCTTTCTGAGCATAGAATCATAGAATCATAGAATCGTTTTGGCTGGAAAGGACCTTTAAGATCATCAAGGCATGCTACCTTTTCCTCTGTACTTTATTCACCTTTCTGAGTACTGTACCTTGGCCTAAGCTGCTATTGTCTTTTATCCGATTAGATTAATTCAGGTTTTCATAAAGAGACTGCCTCCAAAAAGTTAACTGCAATAATGAAAGTCTGTTGTCCATCTCCCACCTGTATCTTCTTCAGTTTTGGACCACCCAAGTAAAGACTGGGACTGTGGGGTGTGTTTCAGAGGTACACTAATGGTGCCACTTCTGTGGCCACCTAGCCCACTGGTTTTTGAGACATTGATTTATATCAGTGCTGGACACTGCAAAGAGGCAGGGCTTGCTCGAGGACTCTTCTGTTCTGGGTCTGAAACCAAGGGACGAAGCTGAGCTTGCAAGGTGGGAATGTCTTTGAGCATAAGTGATTGCTAATCAGTAGAGCCACTTGGAGGTCAGTCCGGTGTTCTCATTTGATTGATACCCAACTCTTACCATGGGTGTTTATGCAATTCAGTGCCATTGAGTAATATGTGTATGTATTTGCAAACATATGTGAGTGTCCACTGGGCTCTTGCTTTGCCACCATTGAGCTTGCTCTTCGTCCGTGCTCTTGCACTGCTGTTAGAAGAGACCTTAAAAAACTTAAAATGTGCTATTATGCATTTACTACATAAATAGACATCTTATATTCTTTGCTACCATAAAAATATGACTCATCACGGCAACTAATTTTGTTTTGAATAACAGCGAACTGGATTTGAATTCCTGAAGAAGAAGTCGGGGAAGAAGACTGAGGGGTGACCTCATTAATGTTTATAAATATGTAAAGGGCAAGTGTCATGAGGATGGAGCCAGGCTCTTCTCAGTGACATCCCTTGACAGGACAAGGGGCAATGGGTGCAAGCTGGAGCACAGGAGGTTCCACTTAAATATGAGGAAAAACTTCTTTACGGTGAGCGTGACTGAACACTGGAACAGGCTGCCCAGAGAGGTTGTGGAGTCTCCTTCTCTGGAGACATTCAAAACCCGCCTGGACGCGTTCCTGTGTGATATGGTCTAGGTAATCCTGCCCCGGCAGGGGGATTGGACTAGATGATCTTTCGAGGTCCCTTCCAATCCCTAACATTCTGTGATTCTGTGAAGAAGCGACTGCGTAGTTTGCTAGTTTTGTTTTAAGCAATGAATTCCTTAAAGAAAAAAGAGTGCTTCGGAAATATATGCCCATTAAAAATACCCCAAACTTAGAACTGTAAAATTTGCTGCCTCTGCTTCTGCTTATTTAGCTTCTGCTTATTTAGCTTTGTATTCTTATTGCAAAAATACATATTAAATGAGAAAAACACACAGAATAGGTTAAGAAATTAGTAGCCAGTGGTGCAATTAAACTTTATAGGAAAAGGAGCATTAATTTTTTCCTTTTTTTCCCCTAAATATGTCTTGCTTACAGTAATCAGCTCAGCAGTTTTAATCTTAAATTGGTTCACATTAACTGGTTATACCTAACTTGCAGAATGCATCATTATGAAAAAGGTAAAATGAGTCAAAATGTTCTTCCTCACTAACAAACACCAGAAGAAAGTGATGGGTAAAATTTAGAACACTATTGTATAATAAATGAGTAATCTGTGAAAATTTAGTGCATAGACAACAGTCTCTCCTTGCTGTGCTGTTGCTCAGATACACAGCTTGGCTGAATCTAAATATATTGATTTATAAAAAGTGCATATTTGGTGAGGCATACCCTGTGAGCCTGAAAAGCAGTGAACGGGAAGAATAATATTGATATAACTGGTTGCCTGTGTGAATAAGCCCTTACAGGTGTACAGTAAGCTATCATGGAGTTAAGCTTTTAAAATTACATCGCAATACATGTTTTGGCCTGTGACTGGGAGAAAAGGGAGTTCAGAGACATCTACTCAAAGGCTTTTTTTTTTTTATTCCTGATCAGTGCAGAAGAGGAGCTCGTCTGTGAGAACAGCTTGGCACAGAGCCCACATCCCAGCAATGGAAAGCATGAAGTTAGACTTGCACATCATTTTTGAAGTGTGTGATTTGGTGCTCTCAGGATTGTCAGCTCCTTAACAGTATGTTGCTGGAGATGATAGTTGTTAATCGATCGATAGCAAAGAATAGCTTGTTCTTTGTTCAGCAGAGAAAGCCTTTGTGACAGAAAGGATTATAAACATCCTCTTTGATAATCTCAGAATTTTAAAACATTTCTTTAACTTCATGATAACTACGGATGCTCTGTTTGCTACTGAATATAGATGTGTTTATCAAGATATTAGTGGGAAATACTTTGGCTGTCTATTTCTTATGAGATACTAGTGGTAAGGAGCTCATGAGCCCTTTGCCTTTGGGACCCATTCTCTTCACCAGAATGAGAGCAGCCTTCAATCTGTGGCATTTTATGGATGCCGCAAAATTGGTCTGGCAGGCTCAGTGTTGGAGACCGTTCAAACGAAGAGGTGGGTTTCAGGGAAAGCTTGGTTTTATTTTCAGCTGCTCGGACTTTGCAGAAGGTGAGGTGGCTGAGGCTTGCTCCTTCCCGGTGGGAAGCCCTGCCAAGGGGACAGCAGCTTGGAGTGCTATTTTGAGTACGTGCTGACCTGTGGATAAATAAAAAGACATTAGAGTCGCAATTAGGCCATTTTCATCGCTGAGGGAACATTTGCCTCTAGATGGAGCTGTCCGCTTGTGGTACAAGCACAAAGACTGATGATGAGCCCTTTCTCCCGGCAGAGCCCTGCAGCCAGCAGATGCCCGGCGCAAGCATGGCAGTGGGTAACAATCACAAACCCTCCTCTGCCTGTCTTACAGATGGGGGTGTGGTAGAACAGGCTGCAGGGCAGATTTGCCTGTTCATAACAAAGGCTTGTATCCCTGCTTGCATCCTTGGCTCTTTGCTCGCAGCTTTTCTCTACTCGCTCTTCTTGTTCACTGCTTGCACCTCACTTTGTCTCTTTGCATCTTGCAGGCCCACAAAAGTTGCCATTTCCTCAGCGTCTTCATTGTCTCCTTAAATCTATCTGCCAGCTGTGTTCTGTGTGATAATGACTTTTTTATAGCTGTGTTTTCTTTATACTGTGTACTCAATTGCTTTGATTGTGAATCTGCACTATATTTGTCTGTGCTTTAGGTAAAGTGAGGGCATGTCTTCTATGTGGTTGTAGCTTTACTTGGAATGATTCCGAAAGCATAATTCATAGGTTTACAAGTCATTTGATCCCTAACTTGGATTAATTTAATCTGAACAAGGTCTGTATTTGTCTTAAATATTGTTCCATTATAAATTATCTCGTTTATGGATTAAGATACTCTGCCCTATCTTGTAATGCTGCAGCTGAACCCCTGAATGAAGCCATATTTAGCGCTGACTGCTTGGTTCCCAAGAAGCTGGGGCTGTGAATTTTCGTTGTACTGGGTATATGTGTTCCTAAACAGAAGAAAATGTGTTTCTGTGCCAGCCAGCTTGTAACATATTTTAAGTAGCATGATGTGACATCCTTAATGGTTAGTATACAAAGGTCACTTTTTTTTGGCATTTCTCCCAGGAAAGAAGAGAGGAGCACAAGTAAGTAGGCAAGAGTAACAGAAAACAGCTAAAAAGCGAGAGTAGCACTCTACCAATAAGTACCAGCCTTTTGGTGTACTCTCCTGCCACAGTTAACCAGCTTTTATAAGCTCCAGCTAAACTGCTATTCTGCTTTTGCTGAAACCTGGACACAAGTGCATTTAGTAAGACTTCATCAGAAGGAAAACCTTTTTCATATTCTCAGTTATATTGAAAAATTTTGAGCAAAGAATTGTTCAATACTATTCATACCACTTTCTATGACTTACATAGATATTGATGACTTCTGTTGAAGGCATAAAGTAGTTACCTTGTGACATGTTTGTCCGTGAACACTGGAGATTTCAGGCAGTGGATTAAACTATTTTAAACCAGCAGATGAGTCCTTTGAACTTCTAGGATGTACTTTCCTCCCTCCTTAATGTACCTAGCTGCCGTAAATAGAAATTGTGGAAAGGCTGGAAATCTGATCTGAATATACCCTACCAACTAAAAAGTCAATCTCAAGTGAAATCTGCATGTCTATCTTTTAAGAAAGTGTTTATGATTTTGGGAAAGCTCTGTGACTTTTGAGGGTGTTGTTGAGTACTTGAGGCTGGAAATGCTGGAAGAGATTATGTGTAATTGGGTGTCAAGGGGACTATACATCCTGCCTCAGTGGCAGGAATAAGCCTCTGACGGCATTGCTTCGTTACAAACTATAGCTAAAGTTCGCTGTAATTCCTGCTGAAGGTTTCATCTATTCTACCTGCATGTCCTGTACCCAGTGAGCACTCTGCCCTTCCTGAAAAAGGGGGAAAAGGTTCGCAGTGAAACCTTCTCAAAGGTCCTCATTGAGGGTATGAAGAATAATATGAAGAAATTTCACCTAAAACGATCATCAGCAAAATCAGATACAGGAAAAATGAAGGCAAATAGCTGATAAAGAGTGCATTGATCTACCTCTGTCAGATATGTCACCTGGTGACTAAAGGCAATTAGCTGTAAGGAGGTATTGAGGTGAAAAGAGCAAGATACATTACTTAGATGTAGGAGGAGTGGCGATGGTGGTTCAGGCAGGTTTTCAAAATAACAGGCAATAGCAGGGAGCAAAATCACCTGGCATGCTGGGAGGAACTTAAGTAGAAAGCTATCTGCAGTAAAAGAATAAAAGTAAGAGATGTTTTTTAGTGACCATTGAGGACACAGCCACTGGACAGTATTTTGAAGAACAGTTTTATGGTATACTAAATGACAGTGAATTCACAAAATGTTATAAGCTCTAGCCAGTTTGACATTTGTATAAGAATACTGAAAGGAAGAATAATGCTGATTACTATAAGATAAAGCAAACCAAAAAAAATCAGTTTTACGTATAGCTATTTCTTATTACAACAGACAGGGAATCTAATCAGGGAAGATCAACTTTTGGTTTTCTTAGAAGTGGGAAGATTTATAATAATACTAAGTGTATTCATCTGAATTTGGCTTGCTAAATCCCCAGCTAGTACTTCTCGTCTGGCATCTGGTACAGCGTTTTCTGGGTTTTGGCTTTGCACTGGCCAAGAGCAGAGCGCTGTTCCGCACACGCTGCTGGAGCTGGGGTCTAACGAAGCGTTTCCACCGCAAGCTTTCTAACTGCAATAATTGTCCTTATACACAGATGTGTAATAACATGCCTCAGCTAATTTTGAGATTTTAAGAGTCTAAATTTAAAAAGATAAAAGGAACACAGCTAAAAAGCTTATAAACCAAAGAGGGTTTTTTTTTGTCTGAATAATTTTGGTGCATTTGGTGAATTTTAATGCTTATGGAAATGAAAGATTTTATTGGAGGCAAAGCAAGTGTAGGCAGTAACCATAGTGACTTCTACACATATCAGCTTTGCCAGTGTGCTTCAGTTCTAGTCCGCAAAATCCTAGTTATCAAACATTTGTAGGTTCTTACTGGGCAATCATGATGAAGGGTTGAGGCAGGGGGGTTATTGTCCTTTCACAAAAGAGTAGAATCACAGGAACACAACAGTCGTTAGCCAGGTTTCTCACTGAGGTCAAATCTAAAATATGAAAGCATCAAAGGTTGCCGCTGTGAATATTAATGTTACTGCTGATGCTTTTCCTTTGTGCGCTGGCAGGGTTAAACAATCTATCAGTGATACCCGCATTTTTGTCATATCATTCTCTGGCCCTCAGCCACCCTTAAAGAAGAGCCACTTGAGAGCTCTACTGTAATATGCTTTTCTGAGCTATTGCTAGAGGATTTTACTTCTTCTGCCCTACCACTGTTAATGAGTAGTCTTGTACATGTTGTCTTTCTGCAAGAAACATGAAACTCAGTAGAAATAATCTACTGAAAGCATATTTCTACTATTTTGTTTGCTATGTCAGAAATAACTTCAGTATTTTTAGTAGTCATGCTAAACAGTCCTTTCACTGCACATTTTAACTGCCACAGTTTATGCTAGAAGCCTCTGGATTTATTCAAGCTAAAAGAATGAATTAAAAATTGTAGTATATGTCAGCTTGGGAATCTTCTTTTGGGATAGGAGCAAGGTTCTCTGAAATGAAGATGTAGGCTGATAGAGGAGGCAGAAGATCTAGCAGCTATTATATGAAATTATTGTATGTTTGATAGTTGAATATTGCAATATTGAGTATTTCATTAACGTATTCTGGGGTTTCTTTCATTACAAAATGCAGTTTCCCTATCCCGTGTTGTGAATATTTTTTTGTCTCCAAAAAAGGAGACTTTAAATATAATTCAATTAGTTTCTAAAATAAAAGGCAGAGTTGCTGATGAAATAGGTCCTGTAAAGGTTGTGACAAGTCAACATGTACCATGTTTTTACATCTAGTTCAGATTTGGCACTGGGGAAAAGTCATTTAAGTACTATAGGTTTTTCCACCTTTGAACAATTTACCAGTGATATGCTGATAATTTAGAGTTTGACTTATCAAATTTATAGGGGACAAAACCAGTATATTGTCAAGCTGCTGCACATATTCAGTATGAAGTAGGGTCTCAGAAGAAAAGCCCTTCAGGAGGGCTTTGTAAAACAGGTAGTAAGAAGCAGTTCCTGCTTTGAAGACCTCTCAAATTTATTTAAACAAAACAAAAAGTCTTTGTTTTCCTGATTCTATTTCGAGTGGATGTGCCAAGGCATGGGCGTCTGTCTGAACTCAGTTTTCTTGAGATTTGTTATTCTGAGATGCTCAAAAACAGCAACAAAAAATACTGAGCCCTATATTTTTTTCCGTAAGAGCTAAATCATTCCATCTCACTTAACTAATGTATTGATTGACTTTTTCGAGTCCATAATAGTTCTGAGTTTATGAGCTGTGATGCCTGGAAATGGATTAGTGCCAGCGCCTATGATGAGATACGGCCAGAAGACGACTATTTTGTTTCATGGCAACATTTGAGGTTACAGAACTTGACTTTGTTTCACCTTCAGAACAAAGTTTGTCATCTTGAATCACTGTGTATCAGCCAGAACAAGGACCTGAACATGATGACAAACTTCACGATATGTTTCAACTTGAAAAGGTCCAAACTCTGTTACTCCAGCTGTTGCAGCACAGCACACATTTAATATTGGGCTTACATAGTAGTGATATTTGTATACTGGAGGTACAAAGCATAGATTATGTGAGGCAGAATTTTGTTTACACACTGGACAATCAAGATTATGTTATTGTCTCCTGTCTGTGACTTGGAGACAGTGCTTCCACTTGGAGCCTCATACGTGTGAGGTGCCTCCTTTGGGCTCACCAGACCCTGAGAAAGCCTTCGAGTTGTCTGCAGCTAGTGATACACATTTCTATCCCCCCTTCCCCAAAATCTTGTTTATCTGCTTTTGCTTTTCCCTGCTGCTGTCTCCTTGATTTCTTACACAAAGCCAAATCTCACAGTCATAGTCTTTGTATTGCCTGGGCTAAAACCTCAGATCCTCTTTTCCTCTTCAAGCAGAAGTTTAGCTTGTATTACAAGTGAAGAATTCCTTTTTCCAATCCTTTTCCTTTCTTTTTTTTAAGACATAAAAGTAATTAAACTCAATACAGAGGTGAGTAGAGGAAATCTTATTGACCATTATTTCCAGGAATTCAGCCTTAACAATTTAGTCAGGTATTTTTTGACTTCGAACTGTATGACTGGGTAAGGTTCAACCAGAAGCTTGAATCTGGGAGTTTCAATACTTACCAATATCTTATTAATCTTAGTACCCATGGCTGAGCATAAATGGTAGCAAGCTTTTTGCAGTACAGATCTCACATATGTATAAAAGATGTTTTGCCTGTCTTTGAATTTCCTAACATAAGAGCAAACTATTCTTGGTTATGTACAGTGCTCTGTGCAAACATGCAGGCATTTACGTCATGCATTTAAGACCTAAAACCTCAATCCAAGGCATATCAGGCTTTGCCATTGCTGTCTTCACATTTCGTTACTGTCATTCGTGGTCACTGAAGTCAAATGTGAAGATGGAGGTTCTAGCTTCAGAGAAAATTAATGTTTTCCTCCCTTACACACAGCTGACATGAGCATGTCATAAGTCCCAGTGTTTTGCTCTGAAATGCTGCTACCGATCACATTTACAAACTGCCAAGACAATTGTACCGCTTGAAGATGTACTAGGTTCTTCAGTTTGTCAGGGGAGAACAGATTTCTTGATGTGAGATTTAGCCAGAACCTGATCACTTCTTGGTCACCTTCAAGTCCTTCCTCTTTGTTATTTTTTTTTCCATAGTTTCTAGAATGATTTCTTACAGCAGCATCTTCAGTTTTGTCATAAAGTTTACTGGTCATCTTTCAAAGACACCAGGAATGTGTAAAATCCAAAACCAGATAGGAAAGGATTGTCTCACATCACTTTTTCATCTATTTGAACTTAAAAGTTGGGAAGGAGAAGGGGAAGTCAAGGCAAGGAACATAGGATTGCAAGTCAAAGAACTGTGTTTGTCATGGGACATAGATCAGAAAACAAAAAGATAGAAAGATAAAAGCCTGCCATTTATCACAAGTCACTGGTAACTATTTTTACTCAAAACAAGAAAGGCTCAGAAAGTCTACACTGACATTCTCAGACCAGGGGTTTCTGAGGCAGTGTTATCTGAGAAAAATATTTGTAGGTTTGGTAAAAATAATGCCCCTGTTATAAAGTTTGCTGAAATTTAACAGCGCAAACTTGAGACGCTTCTTAACTGCCATAAGCTTACACATCTCCACAGGGAGAGCAGGTGTTTACTGCTTATTTTTCTTTTCCAATAATCATTTTGAGATACCAAGTTCTTGGGTACATTCTGAAAATGCTACTGCAAAGAAAAGACTGGAAGCTCTGAAAAGGAGGAAAGAAAGGGTAGGCTATTAAGAGCCTCTAAATTAAGCCCTCTGGAGAAGTTGGTAAGAAGAAAAAAGTGAACTTTTTAAAGCAATCTCATTGTCTTTGAAAGAAGACAGTAATAGTACATTTTTTGCTGTTATTAGTGGTATATGGTCTTTCAGGATTGTCTTTCTCTTTGTTGTTATTATTGCCATTCTTCAACACTTGCATTGAAGGGTAGCCGGAAGGTTATGCAGTCTTGCCTCCAAATGAATGAGGGATTGTTGTTCACAAAGCTGTCCTGCTCACAGATGCATCTTCCGCCTTGGTAATATCAGAATATAACGAATTTCTGACATCCTAATCTGCAAGAACCCCCTTTTTTTTGTGTCACAGGTTTATAACCATACCATATCTTTACTGGTCAATGTTAGGAACATTTTATAGCTTTGATCTTCAATGAAGAAAACTATCTCCATAAATCACCTGTCTGCCAATGGCAATGTTTTGTCACAATAGCTATAATTTATAGAGAACCTGATCTGAAATACTCTAAGAATTAGATTTATAGGCTATGAGGATGAAGCCTGCCAACCATCTGACCTTTGGCTCTTTCCACCAGTCATCTTACAGTATCAAGGTGTATGGTAGAAGAGAGTATTTAATTACTGCTTATATTAAACAGTATTTTGCACAAACTTTTGGGCCATAAATGTTTCAACACAGCTCCTTTTCAAAGCAGTGGGGAGTTCCACTGAAAGGAGAATGACTTAGTAAAATGCACAGTTTCAAAAGCAGAATGACATCAGACAGAACTTTTTATCCATTTCTTCCAATCTCCCAAGCAATAGTGATTTATTTAGGAGGGTCACCAGATGCAAACCATAGTCATCCCTTATCCACCAACAATTGGGCTAACCAGGCTTTGAAAAACAAAGCAAAGCCCCCCCTTAAAAATTCTAAACATTTCTGCTCTCAATTATTTTAATACTGATATGGAAATTAAAATTATGTGTTTTCCCATCAGAACATGTCACTTTTTATTTGGTAGATTTTTTTTTACACCTGCATTCCTAATGGAGTGTGAAATTAAAATGAACATTCATGTTTTCTTTGGGATACCAGCATTACAACTGATGGCATAGATATGAGCTTATGAACAGGGCTTTTTCCTGATTGTTTTAGCCATTAAGTAATAATTTATTGTGATTATTATTCTTAAGAGTTTATTTAAGTATGATATTGGCAATAGATATTTCTAGCTTTTTGTTGGGTAATAGAATTTTGACAAGTAATTAAAAACTGCAGATTATTCTTCACCATCATTACATTACAACAAAACACATTTGGCCTTATGAGGCTGAAATCCCCCTTTGGAGTTTTCCGTGGTCTGGTTGAAAACCAATAGTGATGAACCTCAGAGGAATTTAAGGAAGAATCTTTGCTTAAGTACAACAATGTGATGCATCTTGTAGTAATGTCTGTCCAATGTGTCCTATCAGTTAGGTTCAGCTCCCCAAGAGATTTTAGATACAAGTAGACCTGGCTAAAAGAAGGAGGATGCACTTTTTAGCCCTTAGCGTTTCTGATCCTGGCTGCAAACATTAGAAAGTATAGCAGACTAAAATTTCCTTGTCCAAGACCCTTGCTTAATTTTCCTGTTTGTTTGCTGTAGAAATGAGCAGAGGTGCAAGTCCTTATAAAGCTTTTCGTTGTCTTAGTGTGCATTTTCCTTGTTAACTGACACACACAAGGGGTGACCTGAGTAACATGATTAAAGGAAGCATCACAAAATGTTCAGTAACTCTTTTCCCACTCTGTTTCTGGAAAAGGGTGACATGTAAGAATTCACTTTTTATTTGCACTGATTCTTGGTTGTTTGCAGTTTAAAAGGAAAGTATCACAATTTTTTTATTATAATTTTTTGTTGGTTTTGTGTTTCCCCACTAATCAATATAAGTTACAGTGACACTTACTGGAGATGGCAGGGTTTCTTGCTACTTGAATCAGCAGAGAAGCTCATTTAACTGAAGCAGTTCCTTCCATCTCTACTTTAAAGAGACTATCTACTAAAATATCAGTAGATGTTTTAGATGGTAGCACCTTTCTGTCTTCTGCCTTTCAGAATGCACTTTCAATAATCCACTGGTGTTTTATGACTTAGGTTTCAATTCTAATTAGTGGAAATTTTAGACATTTTAAAGAAGATCCAGTGTGCTTATTCTCTTCCCAGATTTATAGACTGGCCCTAATGCCTGGAAAGATTTCATTTCCAAGTCTGCTGGAAAGATTAAGCCAAATAAAAGGAAGACCAGTAGGAATTTCAAAGATGGTCTAAGGACATTTAGACTTACTTGTTAGGATATCAGGGGTTTTTTTTATGTTCCCAAATGTAAAGCAAAGACATTAAGAGGGGCGGGATATTCTGTTGTGTGGTCTGCAGTTTTGTCAGATGTCCACTGTTTGCTTGCTTAACATTAGATGTTGTGGCTTATGACAGTCTCCCCTGGACCGAATACAACAGGTTTCCTTCCGCTGGAGTGACTTGTCCTTTCAGTATAATCCTTCAGGCCATTCCTGAGACAGTAATATGTTTGAGGTATTTTCTCACAGTATCTCCCTACGCAAATGGGAACCGTTCAGGAATGATGGTCCATTCTCTTTAGCACTATCTCTTATAAAGACTAGAGGCCATTAAGCAAAGATCAGAACCATCAGGGCATCTTCCACTGGACCATGTTTAACATCCTCCTTTGCATGAGAAAGCTGTGCTCTGAGCTCATCACTATGTGCTTGGTAAGCTCAGAACTAGATTAAGGGAGAGTGGTGATATCCTTTGGCTCAGATGCTGGAAAAGGTACTGTTTTAAGAAAATGCACGCTTTCCTACTATGTCCAGGAATAGCCTTAAAAGTCTTTGTATATTAGCAAGAAAATCTAACATTTGGTGTTTCCCAAGGCAGGACTGAATTTGATGGAGCAGTGATGAATATGCTTTTTAGCTATTTTCTGCCTTTTTTCCCCCTCATTCCCATTTCATCATCTTTTATCTAGTCAAGCGAGAAACTTCTGGACCATCGATCTCAGTTACATTCACACGCTTCCACTTTCTAACTGCTTCTTGTGTTATCTTTATCTTTTGTCATGGAAACACATGGAAAATATTTATGCCATCTGGACACACAGAATATATGCTTTTCTACTTCCACTCAGTACCGAAATGAAGGGGTTATGATCCTCAGAGTCAAAGCTGCGCTTACGTCTTTGCCTAGACAGCATATCTAGGGAGATCAGCTAGTGTTATCTTGAAGATGAGCACAGGAGGGAGAAGAAAAGCACTTGCTTATGTCTAAATGGCTATTCAGTGCTCTGAAATGGTTTTCTCCATTGTTTTCAATCTCTGAGGAAGGAGTTCTTATCTTTAGGGTGCTTTTAGAAAACCCATTGACTTTTCTGCTTTGACAGCATAGCTGCATCTTGAAGCCATGGATGCTGTGCTCAAATTTTGCTTTCACCCCATCTACACCTGATGTGAGTCACCGTGGTGGTAGTAGTAATCTCTGAAAGAGTTGCTTTTATTATTAACATTTGCTCTGCTTGCCTTTGGGACCCTCCCTATGTGTAAATCAGAAATTTAGTAAAGGGTGGTCCCTGCCCCAAAGGTACCATGAAGTAAATGCAAGGTATAGCAAGGGCTGTCTACAATGGAGGGGCTGGATTTTGAGAAGTGGACTCTGCTGTGATGGAACCACATCAGTGGAAACGTATATGAAGTCCTCTCAGTTTTTATGCTTTTAAGTTTTAAAGTTTTCTACCCCGAAATCCCAGCTTGACGGGTGTTCTGGTGAGCATTGTCCAAACACTAATGTGGATGGATCCTAATGTTAAGCCTTTCTGTTTGTCTATTAAGAAGTTGTTTGGATACAGCTCAGTCTGTTCAAAGCAGCAGTATGTAAAGTAAGATTTGTGGAGATCCTGTTGAAAAATGCCCTCAGGTTATTTTTTGAAACTGGGGGCTGCCTTTTGAAGTTCTTACCAACTTCTGCCTGGAAAAATATTAAATACAAAGTTCTTAAGCAATTTGCCTTAACTACTAGGCACAACCGAGTCCCTTGGGGAAAGGGTGGGGAAGGAAGTGAACCCTGTGTCACCTTTAAATCTTCTCAGATCTCTGTGTGTTAAAGCAGGCTAATGGAAACTAATTTCAGCTAGCTGTGAGTATCATAACATTTCCCAAATATGTATATTTAATGAAATGATTTTTCTTAAGAAAACACTGATCGAGCAATGAAATCCATGCAGCCAGAGCATGAAGCAAACCAGCTTAGCAGGACTGGATTTCAAAGTGTCTAAGGATATTTTGTTACAGAGTTCGTATTCCAAGCTACTGTGACAAGCAGTTGCTAATTCTAAAAATATTCAGCAAGATTGGGCTAATTTGTGCATCACTGAAGCACTGGTCCTTTTTTGCTGTCAATGTATGTTTTGTATTTGCAAGGAAAGGGGATATATAGCCTTTATTATTTGTTAAAAAGAAACTGACAGCTACACTTCTTAACTGAGAGTGATTTTGTTCATATCTACCAGTATCCTTGTGAGTGCAGAAGGCATTTGAAAAGGTGCCACTGCTATGTGGTTATGTTTCATTTGTCTTTACTACCTCTCCAGGATTTTTTTTTCTTTCCAGTTTTAGTTGTTTGTTTTTTTTTTTTTTAATGAGCTCCAACAATCAGGTTTAATGCTTCTCTTCATTTTCAGCCTTTTAGATGATTATGCAGGATTCATGATATCACATCAGCAGAAGCTGCTGTAGATTAATGGGACCCCATCAACCACCCTGCCCACTGAATATTATAAAGATTTGTGTCGTCAGTGGTCGTGACGTTCGGTAGGAAGTTGCCCATTTATGGATACTAGAGCAAATGATATCATCACAATAGGTGGCTCCTGTCTAAATAGGATCATTTGTGAAATGAGATTACAGGCATTTATCTGGAAAACAGGAGACAGAGGCACCTGCTTTATGTAATTGATATCCTCGGGAATTATTGTGTACAATAATCAAGAAAAATCTTCATTTCTAATTCTATTATGTGGGAAAAAAAACCCTGTTTTTTTCTGCCTGCATAAAACAAACCCCACTTCCACATGGAATAAGCTCCAGACCATGTTTTCTATTATGCTTGAATATATGGGACATGCATTGCAATCCTATGCTTGCCACACTGCTGCAGTATACTTGTTTTGCAGAGCTCTGTAGCAGGCTAGTCAAAGCTGTGACTAACCAGACCCTTGGATACGTACTCTTATCTCTGGCCTTTATTTTTACAATGAATTTGATTTGTTCATTGATTGTGTATTTTTTCTGATTTGTGAGAAGCTTCATGCTCTGTGCTTGGATGCTGACTGCAATACAGCAATAGTCTTTGATACGGTAAGTCAAAGATGACTCATTTCTTACTCTTGTGCCTTCAATTTATACTTTCTACAACACCATCTCATCAGGTAGAAGATTATGTGTGAATTAACATTGAAGTAGTTAATTTTCAACAGATGCTCTTCCCTTCCCTCCCCCCGGTACTTTGCACCATGTTTTTTTTCCTCCTCATGAAAGCAATAGGTTTGAACTGTCTTTAAGTAAAATGCTTTTGCTCTGTTATTTTTAATAATATTGCCAACATCTTTTCTATTCTTTAATTTCAACAATATAAAAGAGAATAGACCACACACAGAGATTTGGAACTTAACATGTGATGCTAGAATGCGTTAAGTTCAGTTCAATATTAACCTTTATTACAGCGAACACAATTGGAAAGGCAAGAATCTTTTTGGGGATTTATACTTCAGATAAAGTAGAAAGGTTTCATTTTTCCTTTGACTATTAATACAGTCAGATACATCCAGTTACAAGAGCCTTTATTTTATGTGAAAGCAGTGGAGAGAAAATGCCTTACAAAAAGACAGTTTTCTTTGTAATGCAGCGTGCAGAAGATTCAGTGGTACCCCTTATCAAGTGCAAAAAAACCCACACATATTTGCTGCCTGGTGATAGTAGCCTTTACATTATAGCAATGTTGCTAACAAGAATGCTATCTAACAGAAATATTATTTAAAGAGCTTTAAAAAAGTGCTGTGATCACACACATAGTATGCACTCTTTCGGGTAGCTAACATTAACTGTACAGTAAGGGTTAAGATTTGATATAAGAATCTTTTAGAGAAACCTCTGCTTAAGCAGAGGTCTGGAGGATCACTGGGTTACCGGGTCTCCTTTAGGAAGATTCATTCAATCGTGGTTTTAGAATTGGCAACTTTGCAGCAAGTGAACAGTGTTCAGATGGCTTGAAATGTTTAGATATAGGAAATATTCTCTGTACGCATTTTTTTTTCCCTCCCATGTCTTAAACTTTTCAACAGTAGAGCTTTGGGATTTTTTTCCCATATTAGCCTTTCTAGTTTTGGATACGCCTATCAAAAAAACCAATAAATTTGAATTTGGCAGTATAGGTTTCTGATGTTCAAGTAAAATAACTCGCTCTTTGAAAGTTTATGCAGGAACAAAGCCAAAAAGGAAAAAAAGTGAGGTCTGTATGAAATAAGAACAAAGGTAGAGGCTGGCTGTCATCAATTCACAAGTTGTAATTACCGTTGCTTTTTCACGTCTGTGGAGAAGTTTGAAGGTTTGATTTCTGTAGTACCTTTGTGATTGTTTTACAGGCATGCATTAATATCAGCTCTTGCATTTGCTCATAATTAGTTCATGGATCCATATCTGTCATGTTTCCCTGTCATTTGAGACAGCCTACATCCTTTTTATTTAGCAACAAGTGATCAACATGATCATGTAGTACCCAGTGCAGTATATTTTAAAATGTATCTTCTGAAATGTGAAAACAGCTAAGCAATATTTACTAGGTGTTTAAAATCTGTGTGTTTAGCGAAGTTTGTGACTACTGGCGTCCTTTTTTGAATGAAACATGTTATTTTAAAATGATAGAAGGCAGGTGAAGGTACTTGAGCACATGAGCATATTAAACAGCAGCACTTTGCCTGACATCCTTTGCTTTTGCAAAAAACGCACAGAATAAAGGCTATTTTGTTGTAATAAATACATAATTAGATCTGCTTAATATGTTTCATGGAAGTTATTTCACTGTAAATGCCTCTTAAAGTGATCTAGAAAAATTAAGACATTTCCACAGATTTCATTTATGCATGTTAAGCAAAAGCTGAAGGAAAGTGGCACATACTGAATGTAGAGGCCAAAGTACATGCTCTGTAGTTCAGGCATACAACTGTTATGTAGCTTAGCTGATCAAATTTCAAATATCGAGCGGTTTGCAGGGTGCATCTTTTAGAGAATGAACATAAAGAAATGATTGTGTAGTCACTGCTTTTTGTAGTCCACCTACTATTTTTAAAATTTATTTTAAAAAAATTTCATTAATAATTTTCTACCAGTTTTGCGTCTCTCTTATAATTTCCTACTAAAGGAAAGCAGATTTGGTAGCAGCTTTTCACAAATAATAAAATAATTTAAAATTTATAGGAAGATAATCAACATAATTGGAGTAATGAGCATGTGAAGGGCATATGAATAAAAGCATTCCATCCATTATGTTTGAAACAGTATATACAGTTCTTAAATGGATTTAACAAATATGGAGAAGGAGGAATGACCATAGCACAGAGCATACAATGTTCTACTTCTGCTTTATCTAATAAATTTTTAAATTATATATCCAGGAGTCATACAACTCTGTAACATAGATTGCAGCATATTAGTTATGCTCCATAAAATTTTCCTTATTATTTGTTGCATTCTACAATGCCAATATGTTAGAAATCTCAGCCATATTTTTCTGAAAACTTTTTGATCTATACGCTTGGAATTTTTGTTCTTAGATACTTAATTTTATGCTTTGGGCTTTGTCGTTGCAATAAGTGTATCTAGTTAATAATTTGGTTCTATTTTTGAGGAGAAAGACTTTGAGCAGGAGTACATCAGGGAAAATCATGAATAACTTCACTTCTGTACATTCAAGTTTCACGAGTGTAGTATAAATGAGACCAGATAGATGTCCCTGATGTGGTTATAAAGGGAGTTAAGTGTGCACACAAAGGCAAGAATATGGGATCCACATTTCCATGTTTCCTAGTTGCTATAAAAAAATAAAATCCTAAAAAATTATTCTAGAGTAGTAAGGAAAATTAGCTGACTTTTTACATTCAGTTTAAAAGGAAGTTCTGTTCACTGATAAGAGTTTAGTACAGCACAGGGTCTGTGAGTGCCAGCTTAATTTTCATTGAATACCACAGACAATACATCTTTTCTTTTATATGTACTTCAAAAAATCTCCCCAAGGTCAGTGCAAAGGGCTGGAGTACGTACGAAGCCACACATCCTTGACTGGAAACCCCGTGGCTAAGTCAAATTGAATTGCTTTTAGTTTCTCATTGTGTAATATAAAATATTCAAACATGCAACAATGAAAGTTTTGCATGGATTGGTCCAATACAAGTTATATCTGTCATACAATTTAATTGTCTTTGAGAGATGCACTTGCAAAATTGATATTAAAGCCTGAAAATCATACAGGACAGTGTGAATGCCAGCAAAGCATACAGAAAGCAGCAAAGTAGTTCTGCTTAGCAAGCTACTAATTCCTCTTAGCAGTACATTACCAAGGTACAAATAGGGTAACAAGTCTGTTACTGTCAGACAGCCCGCACAGCAGAGCATTTAGTGAAATACAGAGAAAACCACAGAGTAGTTCGTAGATTTCTTTTACTGAAGGAAAGTGAAACTGCGTTGTAGTCACCATTAACATCTTAAGAGAAACAGTGTGCAATTAGTAAATGGTACTGCAGCATTTGTGGTAGCAATTACTTGCAGTATCAAAGTCAAAGATTTAAAGGTGACCATTGCCCATACAAAGAAAATGAGAAGAGATACAAAGCAGAAAATTACTTAAGGATCATGCATTTCCATGCAATTTCTGAGAAAGACATTCTTTGTTATCAAGTTTTAGCTGATCTGTATAGTAACGTGCTGTGAAAACAGTGATGTGTTGTCTGTCCTCCCAGTTCTTCCCACTCTATCTGTCTTTTGATGCAAGAACAACAACTTCCTTTATACATTTCTGTTCATTTTCTAGGTGACCTGCCATCATCAAATCCTTGCTATCTAGGGCTTGAACATGCTTCTGCTGAAGCTGATGGCAAAACAGTTACTGGCTTAACTGGGATCATGATAAGGGCAACCCACCATTTGATAATACAGGCCAGAAAATATCAGGCTGCTTTTTCACTTGTCGGGTCCTGGAACTGTTCCTGCGGGCAGAAATCTCACAGCAGTTCATGAAGAGGAAGATCTCTTCCAGACCTCGTGTGCTTTACCCACGGAGAGAGGAGGGACAAGGGCAGGCCAGTCACATCGAGATAAATATTCCCGTAACACAGCGCAGACGATGGCGTAGCTGGTGAGCGCATGGCTTAGGGCAGCCAGCGTCCTGCGCTCCTCAGGCTGTGCAGCAGGGAGCAGTGTGCCCCTCTGTAGGCACCGGTGGTCCTGCACTCCGAATGCAGAGGATCAAAAAGGAAAGCTGGTGGTGGTGGTCAGGTGTTAATTAAGCACACAGCCACTCTAACTCCCTCGCTGTGCCATCTCCTCTGCGTGGTGACCAGGAAACCCCAACGGAGGAAGTTCATCTCCTATAGAAATTTTGCTGCGGGGTTGGAGGGGGCAGTGAGCTTGGCATTGCTTTGGCATTGGCTGGTTCAGGTGTGCTTGTTTTTGAGGGAATCAGGCTTTTCCTGGGAGGTGCTTGTTCTTAGAAAGCCCTTCTTTGTGCTGGCTCTCTCCTCTTAGAGATGAGGCCTGGGTTAAACACCCCCAAGCCTCACATCCCTCACTGTTCACACCAGCTGCATGGCTAGGAGAGGGCACAGAATTCAGGCGCTGTTCTATACATTTCTCCAGAGGTGATTTTTTAATCTCAGTTTTCATCATGAATTTTTAGTGCTATAAATTCTATCAATATCTCTTTAAGTGGCGTATTGCCATTGTGACAATCATTCTCGCATCTGATTTATTTTCCTTCCCCCCCCGCCCAACTGCTAGTAGAAGTAATAGGCAAGAACTGAAAGAAATTAAAGGCATATTTTTTCTGTTCACTCGGTGTGTTTGACAGCATTTTGTATATATTGAACCTCCCTGTTTCCTCAGTGCAATCATTTGGCTACTTCCCATTTGTGCAGGCTAGTAACAGCTGAAAGGAGAAAGCATCTTAAACCAAGAAGAATAATGCTGTAATGTCATAAAGATTGGCAGGCTAAGTAGCTGAATCTCATAGAGACTCTCAATTTTATTGATTATATGGAGTCAATGGTATTTTTCTTATAAATACGTAGTCTGTATACATCTTGATAGACTTAGTAAAAGCTTAAATTATACCTTACAGTTAGACAATTAATTTGCGCTATTGCTCTGAACTGCCTTCTAAGCATTTATCTCCCCCATATTTTAACTGAAGTTGTGGCACCATTTCGTTATTCCTTTAGCAGATCCATCTGAAGAGGTCCACATCCTGCCCACAGACACTTGTTCTTTCTCTTTCTGCTCAAAGTGTGCCCAGTTGTGCTGACTTGGCTCTTTCTGTGGCCACGCTCCAAACCACAGCTTTGATGAGACTGGCTTTTTCAAAAACACACAGACACGAGCATTTTTTTTAAATTATTTTATTTTTTTGGTGTGCGTGCGTAGTTCCATTTTCTTTGAATGCACTGTTTCACAGTTCCATTTTAAAGCACATCAGATAACTTGTTGATTAGCATGAATTGGGTCTTTTGAGGTTGGTACAGGAAAAGATCTGGAAGACTAACTTCCAATAAGAGCCTCTTAAATCAGATCTACAGCCAAAGAAATATTAACAAGCTTGATAAGTTTACATGATCCAAATGTTGGATTCCTAAAATAGATTGAATTATTAACAAATTATTAACCTCTCGTGAGGGGAGAAGTATCTACAAGATTTCTGCAACCAATTTTGATACAGTATTTCTCTTCAATATTACTGCAGAACAGGGTGGCTTGGTTATCAGTATAATTTCCATTCTAGCAGTACCTATAAAGCAAATGAAGGATGAGGACTTAATGGAACAAAGCACTGTCTGAGTAAGACCTTGTTTTTATAGCAGGAAGCAAAGGTGAACCCCTGTCCTTAGCGTTCACAGTGCAGCTGTCAAAATGAATTCAGCAAGGGGATGAAACAGGTAAAAACCAAATTTGGGATGATGAGCTAACAATACCAGCAAACCTACTTAAATATAAGATTTTTTTATGTAATCTGTGGTAGAGAAGTTGTATGGCATAGGACACTCTTCAGCAATATTATGTAGTAGCATTATGTAGTTTTCTGGGTGTTCTTCGGGTTTCCTGCACAGGCTCCATGGGGAGGCATTTCCATGGCCATGCTCTCGAATCCTATAGATTTTGGTGCAGGTCAGACTTCCATAGAGCTTCATGGAAGACAATTTGCATGTTCTTACTGTATTCATGTAAATATTAGCATTGTGCCTTACAATGCAACGTTGCCTTATGAAGAAAGCAGTAGTAGTACCAGTTTGAGTGCACTCTAGATGAAAGTGAGTACGACCTTCCCTTTGGTTTTAGTGGGCTCTGGCGTAAGGCCCCGTGGGAAAAGGGAGATGCTTTCTAAGATGGGAAACTCCTTTCCCAGGACTGTGCACATCATCTCAGCCTTTTGTGTTTGGTCTCCCTTGAAGCTAGTTGTAGTACTATTTTGATGGATCCCTCATGTGCCTGCTGTGCAGTGAGTGCCTGCTTCTTATCATACTCATGATTCCCAAAGAGGACAAAACTCTCTAGACACTAACTGCTTTGTATTAAACCCCTCAGAGTCTGATCTGAGCATGGGGGTTTATGGATATGTCTGTGCTTCAGTAAGCAAGAACAGATATATATTTATTGTAATGTAATCTTGAGATTCACTTCAGATTTCTCTTGTTCTCCTAGGATCTCATGTCTCCTGTACCTGGTCTCATACAGGAATGCTGTTATGTGTGAACAGAGGCAGGCATGTGTTAGTGTCCAAACACACACACTTTCGGTAAGAGAGGCAGAAAGAGCAGTGTGTGCCTCCTCTGAGATACTGCCAGATAGCACAGACCATAAAAGCCAGTGAGGATGCTAAAAACCACCTGGTGCCTTCCTTTACTGAGCTCATTGCCCTGCTCCGTGGCCGCACACACAGTGCAATCAGCAAAGTGTGTCCAAGCCTGACACCACAGCTCTAGCGATGGACTTGAATTCTGGTCCTAACTCTTTGAAATATGAGTATGCAATTCTCAGATAAGCCTTTTCAGTAACTGTTTACATTTTAAGTAACCAAAGCAGTAAATGGTGGATTTTGGACAAATAATCATGGTGTAGTGATGGGATTCTGAAGTGAATAAGACTGTTGAAAAGTACATTTAAAATTTCCATTCTTAATTTTTACGTGAATAATTAACAGTCTCACCCAAACTCTCATGCAGGGCTGCAGTTTAACCAGTTCATAAATACTTCAGTCTTCACTATTTCATACAATGACAGTGTTTATTCTGATCTTCGCAAGCCAGGCCCCGGTACCAGGGACCAATACTGGATTTTTCAGAAAAGAATAGCAGGTAATAGAATGATAAATTACTACTTGGATATTTGGGAAAGAAATTCTGTGTTATGTACATTTTTGCTGATTAAAAAAGAGCAGGATGAGTTTGTCAGGGACTGTGGTGGAGGGTGGAGATGTGACTGTGCTGAAAACATTTTTGATTGTTAACAAGTCAGGCAGTTTCTTTGCAAGTCATTCCTCTGTAAAGTAGGGATGACGATACTTTACCAGGTAGCAGAAGGCTGTCTTCTTTGAGATAAAAGTGCAGGAGTTGCCCACTTGATATATTTGGGAAGCACTACTGACATAAACTGATAGAAATTATATTTGATGGTGTCCATAAATGTTTCTGTCTATGCTGAGGAAGGGGAAATTATCCTCACAGAAGGGCAGATATTTCCATTGATTCTCTGCTGTCAATTTGCTGGGACTCTGAAGTAGTCCTGTGAAAGAGAGTCTGCATGCAAAAATCAGTGAAGGCACCTAGGGAACCTGGCAAATAATGCGCTTACTTTCAAATCTCTTCTTCAACTATATTTTCCATTTGTTTAGATTTAAAACCTAAAATTATAGCAGTAGTCAAGCAAGGGCAGACTTAAAGACCTAATAAAGAATGCAGATTTGCATTAGCTTCCAAAAATCAAGGTTTTTGAAGTTGAAAATATATGGAAGATACTGCCGCTGTTGAGATTTGGTTTAAGACTATTGTAAGGAAGTACTTGCAAGGGCAACTCTAACACATTCTACACTTACTTGTATTTTAGTTTTGAAGCACTGAGAAAACCAGCTAGCTTGAAAGGCGGCTTGTGTGCCCTCCTGCTTTGCACGTGAGACTTAAAGAGGAGAAATCATATCCACAAGTAGCACAGAGACCTGGAAATCAACTCAGATATTTAAAATTGTATTTCAAAAGAGTATTGCTATAATGTTAATTTAATGTCATAATTTCTATTTTACTGATTTCAGTTGCAAATTCTATTAGCAGTTAGATATCAGGAGATCAACCATTATAATTTTTTTTTCTTTTGCAGTGCCAGTTTTCTGAATACGATATGAACATCTTTGTCCCTATCCCCCAAGGGTGAAATAATATATTTTTTTGCTTTCTAGAATTTTCACTCATGTTAAATGGTCATAACAAGTAAGTTTAACTGTCTGTCTTGAAATGGGTTACTTTGAAAGTAAAAGAGGCTGCAGTTGAATTTCCAGGTAGTGTGCCATGAAGAATCCAATTTGGGGTAGTCATTTGGTTATGACAAGATGAGAGTTCCATGGAATTGCAGGCTGGGGGACTGCATAGCTCCTGGTCACGTGGGTATGGCACCTGCGCCCCTGCTCCAAGGGAATTCAGATGAAGCTCATGTGCTTGAAATTTTTTCAGATATTGAAATCTGTGAACAGATCAAAACAGTATTGGATATTGAATAGTAGAGATTCCTCCAAACAAAACATTTTAAATTAATGTTTTTGTACTTAAATTTAAGTGGTCTTATTCATGCAGCTGCGATGTGTCGTGAAAAGAAAAATAACAATTGAGAACAGGATTCCTAGCTACTGTTTCCGACACAGAAGGGGACACTGTGATTACTGTGCTCGCAGCTGTTCTCTTCGAATGAAGGACACTTACAGAGAAGTTGTATAGAATATAAGAGGAATAAAATAAAGATGTGCCCAAGTAGAGGAAAGTAGGGATCTACCAAACCTTCCCATAACCTACAAAATCAATGGATTCAGACATATGACTGAGTATTCTATGGGTTGGTTTCAAAAGGAAGTTTGTGTGAGTTCCACTTGCTTTTTAGCAAAAGGTTATAGATCCTCTCAGTCAAACCATTGGGGTGTTTACTAGTAGGCAAAATCTGATGTAAGAGTGTGCTGGTGTCCACCTAGAAGACATAAACATGGTTCTTTCTGCTCAACACATTGCCACCTAAAGCTACATCCTTGTCCCTTACTGACTTGTAAAAAGCGTCTCTTAAAAATCATATTCATGGGGTTAAGGGGTAAACTAAGAAGCCAGAAGAATATGTTAGCCGTTCTTCATACATTCAAAACCGAGTTAGACATAATATTAATGAAAAAGCTCATGGAAAGTTTTAAAATACTCGCTCTGAAACTCACTTGGTTTTCCTCACACTTTATGCATCAAAAGGGACCTGGACAAATCAGAATTACAACATTCTTGCATCAGCTGGAGACTTTTTCTGGAGACTTTTTTATAGCTTTCTTTTCTCTCTATTAAAACAAGAATAAAACAAAAAGTGGTGTTGCACTGGTAATGGCAACATTAAATAAATAAAAGAGCTTAGTATATTGCAGGAATAAAAGATATTGGATAGATGTATTCTGGTCATAAGAATATGCTGTTGAGGGAAGAAAAAAAAGTAAGCTCTTTGCCTAAGAAGTAAGCATAAATCTGAATTGAGAGCTGAAAGATCCTTATTTTTGGCAAGATAACATTGATTCATGTACATTAATAAGAATATGTTTATATGTCATCTTCTTGTAAAACCTGAGATCTAGTTTGGTGGAGGGTTTAGTGATTTAGCATTTATATGAAGCAGATTATCTTTTGAATCACTAGGACATTAGTTTAAATGATTCCAAATTTGCATCACTGTAACTAAGGCTTAGTCTGGAGAGTGGATTTGAATTCCCTATGTGTTGGCTTGGACTAGATTGCTTATTCGCACCAAATGGCCCATTCCCCACCTACTTTGCTCATGGTGTTCTTTCACCTGCTACCGATGTGCTACAGGGGTTGAACGTGTCTCTTCCAATACCAAAATTAGTTGTCTAGGCAGAAAGTTGGAATCCATTTCCATACGCTGCTCTCAAAAGCTTGCTAGTTAACCTCGGGCAGAAGAAGGCTTTCACTGTTTTCAGTCTGCAGAAATAGCAAGGAGTGGTGAATTTTCCACCAAGCTATTTAACAATTCAATGAAATATTGTTGTTATAAAAGACAGATAAACATTCATCTGTTAACCTCTTCTGTAATTCTTAGCTATAATTACAAACCCCTACAATTGTGATGTATTTTTGTATTGATGTCTTAAAGCAGTGCTTTTTATTTAATGAACAAAATATCTGATGTGATGCTTTACTTAATTTCGAGAACAGTATAGATTTCTGATTTCAGTGCTTGTGTTGAGTTGACCTTGGCCAGCTTCCAGATGCCCACCCAGCTGCTCTCTCACTGCCCTTCCTCAGCAGCAGGACAGTGTAGAAAGCAAGGTGAAGAAGCTTGTGGGACGAGATAAAAGACAGGTCACTTACCAGTTGCCATCATGGGCAAAAGAGACTCAACTTGGGGAAAATGGATTTAATTTATGGCCAATTAAAAATAGGTTTGAATAGTGAGAAACAAAGACAAATGGAAGCAACACCTTCCCCCTGGCCTTCTCCTTCTTTCCAAGCTCAACTTCACTCCTTCATACCCAACTGCTCTGCCTCCCCCACCCCAGGCGGTGCAGGGAGATGGGGAGTGGGGGTTGTGCTCAGTCCATAACATCTCCTCTCTGCTGTTCCTTCCACCTCACATGTCTTCCCTGCCCGTGTGGGTCCATCCAAGGGCTGCGGTCCTTCAGGATAAACTTGCTTCTGTGTGGGGTCTCCACAGGCTGCAGTGTGGATACCTGCTCCACCATGGTTCTCTCCACGGGCTGCAGGGGAATCTCTGCTCTGGTGCCTGCAGCACCTCCTCCCTCTCCTCCTTCTCTCACCTTGGTGCTCACAGGGCTGTTTCTCTCACTTTTTTTTTCCTCACTCCTCACTTCTGTGCAGCGTTTTTTGCCCTTTCTTCAATACATTTCCCCTAAGGTGCCACACATCCTCACAGAGGCCGCCCCGCAGCCCCCTGCCAGCGCCCGGGCACCTGTACCCCATACAGTGCTTTTTTTTTTATTTAAAAATGTTTAAAATAAAAAGTTCTTAATATATCTGATTATCACAGTATGGAGCAGCAATTTGAAGACCCTTAGGTAATGTGGATGGTGCGTAGGTAATGGTGTGCAGGTAAACCACACAGAAGATTCGGTAATGTAAGCTTTTTTTCTGCAGTTGCATCCTGCCCTTTTCTCATGAGAGGGAAAGAGTGTAGGGCAGACTGGGATGAAAAACGAAAACCTGATCTGGAATTTCAAAGTTGTCTTGAATTTCTTCTGTTTAAAACCTAATCTATTTTACCCTGACGTCTTTGGAGATTTTGTTGCACTGATTTTTGAAAGTGTCACAAAAAGTTTCCAGGTGGGGAAACCCAGTTTTTAGTGAAGCAGTATTCCAAAACAGCTATATTTTGCTAAATTTCATAGTGGTTCAGTTCATAAAAATGCTCTTTTACGTTTTATTCTCCTGTAGATTTTTAGAGAAAAATCCTCAGGTTTGACAGTGTGGATCAACTATTTCCAAAACATTTCAATATGAGGAAAAATATATTTGTCGAAGCAATAAGATTCATGCCTTTTTTTTTGTCCACCTTTGATGTGGTCAAGACCATGCGAGGCTGTATGGCATCCAATAGTAGAAATCAGAGCAGGTGGGCATCAGAGCAGCCTGTGTGGCTCTGCGTCCTTACCTCAGCCCACAAAGAGGGGACGAGAATCTTCCCTTAGTGCTAAAGAGCAGACCAGCCCCGGTTGCTTACAGGGAATGTCTTCCAGATTGAGGAGAAATGCCTCACTGGCAGGCAGATAGTCCGATGTCTTTTAGGGCACTGCACAGCATCTTCTCCTCCAGGAGCTTCCGTTTGAAGGGAGCACCAGGCAGTACGTCTCCTCCTTTGCAAGTGGAGGCTCGACCATGTCCTTGAATGTGGGTTGCTCTGCAACATATTGGTGTAGATTATCTTCCAGATCACTTTGACTGCAACTTGATAGCAATGCTGAGTTCCCTCCTGTGCTGCAGAGTGCACATATAGGGAACAAAATGGTTCACGTCTTCAAAGAGGTCCCACAGCAATGGTGGAACTGTGCAGTTGCATGTTCTTCAGATTTCTGCTGGCAGTGACACCTGAGTAAGTCCACAGAAGCCTACGTGTAGCCTTGTGTAGCGTACAGATACATGAGAATGAACATTGTGCCTGTTTAAACTATGATTTCTATGAAACCAAGCCCACAGCAAATATCCAAGAAAACTGTATAATTCCAAAAGAAAGTTAGCCACCAAGAAAAATTGTGACTGTGATATCTTGGCACTATCCTGATGACAATAATGTAGACAACACATGCAAGAGATATGGATAGTCTGTACAGTTTGTGATGCAGTTAAACTATCTGAATAGACTCACACAGGACATAATACAGTGTGCTCATCCTTTTTAGCAGAGACATAGATATGCCTTCTCAAGAAGCTGTCACCATGCTGTTCGTGGTGATTCATTGTGCTGTGGCATTGAAATGCAAGGTGGAGATGTGAAATGTATTGTGGCTGTTTTCAGTTAATGCTGTTTCTTTGTAGGTGTCTTGATTTATCTATATAGCATTCTTTTGATTATTGGTACTAACTAGGTAATCAGCATACAAATTCTTCTAAGAAATCTATGATTTTGCTTCAGATCTGTCATACAGCTTCAATGAGATTGACCACTGTTTCTTAATGAAATTTTTTATTAGATGGGTTTTTTTATATCCCTTTTCATCAAGCGTAACTCCATTATTTACTACGGTGAAGAGATAATAGTGAGGAATACAAGAGAAGGAGGTCTGCACTATGGTGCAGTGATGGCAGGAGATGAACATGTTAGCTTTGGAGAGCTGTGGTCCACACTAAAGGAGGCTCTGCCTTGAGCAATTCAGCCTGTGGAATAGCAGTATTGATGCAGAGCCAAACACTGATTTATTTATTTATTTATTAATCTTATTCATCAGCTCTGGCTTCAGGTTTGGTCAAAAGCCTCAAATTACCATGGACTGCATTTTATTCATTTGACTTAATCATATTCATTTAGCCAGAATGCTGCAAAAGAAGGAGGAAAATGTTAAGAAAAGTAACTCCTGAAGGTGGACTAATAGCTTGTATACAGACAATTAAACTTACAAGGAGATGCACATGGTGCAGACTTACTCTTGCCAAAGTTTCCCAAGCAGGCATTTCCAGATCCTGGACAAGAATGTTGCACCATGCTGTGTCAAGCTGTCTGCGTCTGAGGCTGACTGTCTCTTGGATCTGTGGTTATTCTTTAATATCAGGAGCTTTACTCAGGCAGAATTACTATGCAACATATTGTGCATCGCTGTGCCTTGCTCAAAGTGCTTAGGGCTAAATGCAGCTCTGGCAGGAAAATTAATGTGTCCCTTTTCTGCTTTATTTTGTTTCAATTAAGGAAAGTAGTAAAGTTGTTCAAAGCAGCTTGCATTAAATACACAAAATGCAAAAACCCAAACAAACGCACTTAAATATGCTCACCATCAACATGTTATATGCTGAAGTGGTAAAATAACTGAAGGAAGAATATCGCACTATGTTGTCCTGGATGGATTTAAGTAGTGTATTGTAAAGATGTTTATATTTGCAAAATAATCTCTCCTTCCAAGTAAGATGTGCTGCCTGCAAATTTTAGGAAAGCACGTGAACTTGGGGTGTTTTTCAAAACTCACTGTGTGAGGTCCTTGACGTTGGTCCGTTGCTGAGAATATATGTGCATACGTATATGTGTGTATGTATACATATACATACATATATATACATAGGAACAGACTAATGTGAACCTGTTGCACGCTACAGCAACCTGCCTCAGTCTTCATCCAGGCACACCTCTGAAGTGAGGAAAAACCATTATCCTTATGTTGAGAATTAAACAGAGGGTCTGTAACTTCCCTCATGTCCCTTAAGAAGCCCTTGGCAAAGCATGAAATTAAATCCATTATTCACCAGTCTCACACTGCAGCCATAACCACTGACCTGAATGATGGACACACTGCAATAGTCTTCAGTCTTTCATAAAAGTTATTCACGATTTTTTCCCCACATCTGATAAATGTGTGTGACAAAATTCTATGGCAGCCAGCATGGCCAAAGTGTTTTTTCCAGTCATTGTGCTTCAGTATATCCTGTGCTGACTCAGACAGCCTTGGCTACCCAGATAATTTGAATCTGCAAAATTTGGGTCTGTGTGCATCTATGGGGACAGATCTTTGATCTCACTGTTTGTAGAACTGAGATTAGGAAAATTCAGCTGTGATGCCTCTGCAATGTCCAGTATAGTCCTGGGACCGAACAGCTTGTTAGGATTACTGATATTTGCTGCATAGACCTGAACCATTTAGGTCTGGGGATAAATTTGCCTCTTAGCTGAACTAGTGAGGGAGTATGGAAAGGTCTTTTCTGGTTTGTCCACTGTGCAAGTCATTTTCATACATGCATGTAAGCATGACACATTAAGTCATTACTGGGAATTCAATGTGTATTACTAATGTCAAAATCATGCTGAAGTTCCGTCACTGCATGATGGCAGATATGTGCTTTTGATGCAAGAGATCTAATATGAAAGAACGCGCATATAAACTGTGATAGAGTAAAGCATTTAGTCAGAGTGTTTGGATAGCCTCCTATAAAGTATCATACTTCCTAAAAGTAAGTGTCAAGCATGCTTCATGGATAATAAAGATGTTATGGGGTAAGCGACAGCTAATTTTCTCCTGAGATGTGTCAGCACCATTCCGTCTAATTTCATCTGGAATTGCAGTAACATATGATCATGATGTACACGCCAGCAACTGTGTGTGTATCAGGTGTTGTGGTGCGCTCTTCCTTTCTGGGTGTTATTTCTTAGTGTCCCTTCAGTCTGACTTTTATTAATACTGATAATATTAGTACCACGACTACTCATTAGTACCATGACAAATGTTAATCATTTCCCTTTCTCATTGCCTTGCTTGGGAAATGGGTAAGGAGTACAGGAAAGGGGAAAAGAGACTTCAAATTATTGTATCCTTTCCTGATTTTACATCAGTGTTCATGACTAATCAGCAGGCATAAAGTTGTGATCACAGTGAAGGATATGGAGCCAGAATATTTGACATCACACAGTTCTTTTGTGTTTTCCTTTAGATGTAAGAAGAGTTTAAGAGATTCCCTAAAGGAGCAGCCTAGCATTCTGTCCTTCAGAAAAACATGCTTTTGTCGGTATCTCTTATTCCTTGATTAAATTTTACTTGTGTGTGAAATGGCTTTAACATCAGTAAGACTGATAATGTAGGCAAGACTGGCACATATAAGCAAAGGTTTAAGGCGATATTAATGATTATCCAAAGCCCAAAAGTCAATTACAGGGACATTGCATTAGTCCTCATAAGAGCAAAAATAAATCCCAGGTTTTTTTATTTCTTATCCTCCTTAGAAAAAATCAGCAGTGTTAACTATTTCTCATCATCTTCTGCATCTCTTTTAAATTATTATCCTGTTGCATGTGTACCCATCAATCTTGACTTTTTCTGGAGACACTATGCAGGCAGCAATGTATTTGTGATCCTGTCTGTGAAGGATAAGTGACTGTAAGCAAGTTTACTGCTTTCAGCTCTGGTGCATAGGTTGAAGAACCTGTAGTGTAAATGAGTGTCTATCCAGTCACACTTCTCTGAACCTCTGTCTTTTCGCAAATGCTAAAAAGCACAGCTGGACACAAATGAGCCATAATCACTGTTGCTCCCATTTTTGTGTTTTATATCAATTTTGGCAATTGATTGGAAGATGCCATCTTTATTAATTAAAGGATTGTCTCTGTTCTTAGATGCATCCTGATGCAAGTCTGTAGAGAGCTAGAGAATCAGTCTGCATCCTCTGGCAGAGCTCTAATGCCTGGATATTTATTACGAAGATCAGAACGGATAAAAATGCATAATACTTCACCTCCAGTATGTCCTCTGAATATTTTTACTAACATGGGTGTCTCTGTACAGAACTTGGTTATGTGTGACATGCACACTGAAAAACCGCAAAATAACTCTTTTCACTTTAACTTAAACCTTTTTGTTCTGTCCCGCTCACTGATACATATTTTTAGAGCCATTAATTCCTGTTTGCAGCTGGGAAGTCTCACAGTTTTCATCCATTTTCTTAATCCTTAACTTCCTGACTAAGCAACCCTAAAGCAGCTAGTTGTTGTGGAAGGGTTAGACATTGCCATGGCGTCATAGCATACAATGCCACCAGGAAAAGGCCTCATTATTCTGAAGAACCTTTTCTCTTTTGGTAACTGACATGCACTCTCTTAATGCAGCCCTCAGAGAGGCTCCTAAAACAGCAGTGACCTCCAGCCAAAAGTTAACAGCAGTTGCCAACTTTAGTTTGCTTGTGTAGCACAAGCAGGAATGTGTATACCTCGTCTGTACCCCAGGCGATGGAAGCAGCGTGACAGTCTTTCTGCTCTTTTGTGGAAATGGAGCAGAAACGACTTGATGGGGAAACTGCTAACTGATCATTTCCCTGGTATTTTTGTTTCAGTAGAAAAGGAGATGGAGTTGTCTCCAGCACTGGGGAGCTCCAAGGATAAGGAGTATCTTTAGGAGAAGAGCTGAGGATGCTGAGGTCAATGCAGCTGGCAGACTGTCCCTGAGGCTGCAGTAGCCAGGTCTGTGCAGAAAATCAGGGAACAGCAACCCAGCTTGTGAAGCTACCAGCTGGCACAGGTCTCGGTCACATATGAAAAAGCCCTCTGCCTTTAGATTCAGGTCTGGCATAAGGAGATGAGCCTTTTTTAATCCGTCCTGTGTGTGGGTTCAACTTCTTAAAAATAGTGTCTGCAGCTGCACGCTGTGAGTCTCTGTTCATTTGAAGTAGGAGGGATGCTGAGCAGGTTTAGAGCGTAGTGTCGTATTGAAGCAACGTCTCCCCACTGCCTTTAATTTTCCTGGGGACGCCTTTTGCACAGGCCAAGACAGGGTTCTGCATATGGGCCAATATTCATGTGAACGCATAACCACTGTGTCTAGAGCAAGTGTGAAAATGGTACCAAGAATTAACAGCACATTGAATAGAGCTTTCAATTATTCATTGAGAGCCTACTTATATTCCTCTTTGGTGTTATACTCAGAAGTGTAACCATGCATTTTCTACAGATTTTATGGATTAGAAAATCATAGGATTAGCCAGTCCATAAGTTAATCCTGATGTTATGTTAGGTAACTCATCTAAAAAATGGATGCTTCCTATATGGGAAATGAATAATTAATTTTGTTTTCCTCGTTAAAAAAATCCCTCAGGTGCGTTTCTGTTTTCTGCTGAAGCTGAAATTTTTTAGTCCTCTGACAATGTCTTACACCCTCCAATATGTCTTGTTTCTATGGAGACACCAATGAACTGCAGCTTGCATTCTTCTGCATATCACAATACAAGGTTGCTTCAGAATTTTCCCAGTGCTTCACTCTCTTCTCTTTTAATTAGAAATCAATCAACAGGTTCGGTACTCTTGTCTCATACACTCACATATACATGCACAGACATATATGATCCTTGTGACTATGGGCCAGCCTATAAACACAACGTATGCTTTCGAAGTTTTATTTTAGAGAACAGCACATTTTATCTTGAGGCTTATAAGACCATAATGCTGAGCTGTATTGGATGGCAGCGTGGGAAGATGGTTATATTGTATGCAGTAGATGAGATGGGAGGATTTTATGATACTTCATGCTATTTAATAATAGGAAGGACGTGTGGAGTTCTGGCATAGCTTTAAAGCATATTGTTGGGATCTTTGAATTTTATTCTCTTAATATTATCTGAGTTATTGTTTGGCCCCATTGTCTGGCCCCCCTTGAAACTTTTATGTGAAATTTCCCCCCTTATCCCTTCCACCCAAATGGTGAATTATTGCATGACGGTTCTGTAGACCTAATTCTCCAAGCCATCGTCTTCCTCCCCTGTGTGTGCAAGGCTTCCTCTTGAGGACAGTGGAAAGTAAACACTTGTGTGGAAGAACACAACACGTTTGCAAAGAGCATAAGAAAGAAACTATGTAAATTACTTTTTTTTAAATTAAAAATGTACTATGAAGTAAACAGTAGTTTTAATTATCAAGAATCAGTGAGACTGAAATGACACCAGACTGGAAGTTGTATGCTACTGTTAGTGAGCCTTTTGAAGTCAATAACAAGCTTTTTCTTCCTGCAAGGTAGTCTGAATTATTTTTCCCTGTTTAAATTCAACAGGTAAAATAGCACCAGGCTATGCTGGTGCCCTGAGCGTTTTTGGTAATAGCTCATATTATATTGAAATAAATTTCCAGTAACAATTCAAAATAGCAATTGTAGAGGCCTCATAACTGATAAATGTTTACATAAACCACCTGGTGATGGCAACAGATTACACCTAATGCTCAGCTGAGATGTATGCTGAGGAACTCTTTTCTCATTTTGTCTTTGTGCTATGCAGCTGTTTGTCTCCTCCTGCTGCCTCATACGTTGATCATGGTCTCCTCTAGGCAAAGAGTGTATTTTTGTCTTTCTTTTTCTTTTTCAACTTCTTATGGACTTCTGAAGTTGAATTGTAGTTCTTAAATACTACAGCAACCAGTAATCCAATGAAAAACAAAGAGTTTTGATAATACACTGCTGACTGGTATTTCTTGCCAATATGTTTGTATATATGCTTATACATGCATACATACAAATATGTGCATATGTTTGCCTTTTGTTACCCTTTTTGTTGTCAAACTGAAAAGCAAAAAATGCAATTAAGCCTTTTTTTGTGTGAGATTTCAGAAAGAATGCTTAGTGTGAACTCTATGAACATTTACTGCACTCTCAATTTATTATTTCAGTTATTCAGTATTTTTGTTAACAGACAGAAAGTAGGGTTTAACCTCTAAATGGACCAGAGCATTACTGCTTTCTCAGGGATGATAATTGTAGCTATGCAAGCTAGCACATAATGGTTAAATATATCCTTGCTTTTGACAGAAGCTAGTGGAGTTGGAACAGAGATGAGTGTAGCTTATTAAATATAGCTCTTATGAAGACTGCTCTATAATTACTTTGATTTTTCTTTGTATCATTATGATCATAGGCTGATGAAAACAAAGAATCATGTGCTTTCAAGAGGCCAAGAACTATTGAGCCATATAAAGAGATCATACCTAGTGTAAAACAGCCCTGTTTGTTAGTTTTCTTTGAGTAGTCTATGTAAATAATACACTATAAAGGTTAAATAGATCCTTTCACCAAAGCTCCTTCTTCCACTGATAAGAATTAAAAACTTAGAGGAGAATGCTCCGAGGAGGACCAAGAACGCTTCATTCCATGAAATCTTATACATATCCATGAGCAAACCTTTTGATACTCTTTTTAATTGAGACTAGTTTTTAATGTATAAAAAAGGATCTGCTGAATTTTTTGCATGTCTGGAAGTGTTTTCCGAGATGAAAACCTCAGAATGAAATGACCTATATACCCAAAATGTTATGAGTACAAAAATGCCCAGTTGTCCTTTGCTATCAGCTCTGACACTTCACAGATCCAAAATAGATCTGGAGACGAGGATTCAAATATTTTCCATATTTTCTAATCCATTAGAGATTTACGTGCTTTTTGGCACTGAAAGGAGAACAAATAGCAAGGGTGTGTTCTTGTGATCTAGATTATTTCATTTCTCCCCAGGTCTGTCTTGATATGACTGGGAAGGCAGCAGACCCCGACCATAGCTGCTCTATGTCAGGAGTAGTGAACTTCAGCTTTTCAGCAAAGACCTCGGCCAGTGCTGAAGTCCGTTGTTTTCAGGAGTGCCCTTGCTTGTGAAGCTTTCCCCCTTGTGTATTTACTGATAATTAATGTTTTAGAGGCCAGAATTTTGACACTTAAAAATTTAGCTGCTAGTCTCTATTTAGTAACGAAGAATAATATTTTTTTTCTTATTTTTAGATTTCATGAGGCAATTTAGGTGCGTCAAAACCGAGCGGTATCAATTTCAGACTTTCAATATGAAGAAAATGTGCTTGAGAACAATCAGTAATTTCAAAGACAAAGTCAGGGTTTAAGATTCGTTGGTATTCACTGGTATGCTTGTAGAGCTGGAAGGAAGACAGGGATGGGCATGTCTGGGATCAGGGCTGGGTACACTGCCTTTTCAAGCAACCACTCGACAGCTCCTTCTGCGAACCAAGCCAGCTTTGTATTAAAGACATTAGTTTCGTTGCCTTGGCTACATGTACTGTAAGACTTATCTGAAGCCTCACATTCCTGATGGCTGTTATATACCTTCTCATTTCTAGCCTAATTTATTCTCAGTTAGTCTGTTTGCAGGTCACCAGTAACTATTAGGTAAAACAGGCCTTTTCCTTCTCTGTGTTTATCTGTTTTTGATGTTTAACAGAGAGACACCTCCCATGCTTCCCTTAGTTATGCTGGAAATATATTTGGAACTGTTTGTGTCTGTTGTACATTCATATATATTCACACTATGCATGTCTATTTAAGTAAATAATACTATCTTCTATTTAATATTATTTGTTTATCATGTACCCTTCTGCACAGGTTTTAAGCAACTTAATTGTTTTATCAATTGCGTGGAGTTAATTCAAATATCTCAAATCTGTAAGGGTAAACTGTGGTATGAAATAGTGAGTATGAAGAGGTAAATAGAAAGGAGAACTGACTAGTTTAAAACCCATTCTGAAGCAAATGCAAACTTTCCTGTAGTTTTGGTTTAAACAAGAACAAATACATAAGCAGTCAGCTTTTCTATGCCAAGGTTTCCCAAACAGCTTTCTGGTAATGCCACAATTAAACATCAGTCAATTCTACAAATAACAACTTATTGAAACCAATTAAAAGGAATGATTTTGACAAATGGGCTTTTAGGCCTTGCTGCAGAAAACTTGGCTGATGACACATTCCGGTTGTCCGATGTACTACTATAATGATTGGTCTCTGTTTCAGCCTTATTTAACGGTTTCATTAATACTATTAAAGAAAGCAAGTGAACAGCATGTTAATGAAGTCAGCAGATGATATAAACAGCAGGAAACAGAAAATAGAAGATACTTAGAGATTAGAAACATGAGCAAGAGGAGTTATCAATGTATCATACTGAGATTGAGAAAAAAGAGAAGCTAATGAATCTGAGATAAATTAGTTCAGAATTCATTTTATATGGCTAATACATATCAAGTATACAGAAATGTACACACTAAATTACACTAAAACATTTTTTTTTCTTGTTGAGAAAGGTCCAGTTTGTGATCAGTGTAATACCTAAAAGGGCAACACTGTCTTTGGAAGAATGTGTAGATAGATTGTCTGAAAGAGCAGACAAGTAATTGCTGAGTTTTACACAAATAGGCAGATTGTAGGAGCAATTTGCTGTTGTTCAAGCAACAGCAAAAAAAAAAATCAGTGGTTAAGTAGACTGATTTAAGAGGAAAGACTGAAACGTAATGACAGAGCAAACAAGGAATGGAGAGGAAGACTACTATAATCCACATGCCTGAAATATCTGTAAGCATTTAGAGAAAATGTGACTTATTTAGCATTACCACAAATTTGATACCATATCAGGAAAATGTTCTTTATTAGGTGAAAGGAACCTCTTACCATATTACATCAAGAATTAAAAAATAAATACATAGAGGCTGTAAAGCACAACCTAGTGTCAATTAATGGAAACCTAAAATAGGCTGTAGGCTGCCGCTCGCTAGCATATGGAAATGCTGAGTCTCTTCAACACCCCTCAGTGGGAATGTGTGTTGCAGAGTCCCTAAATTGTTAGACCTAACCTATTCTTTTTTTTTTTTTCCCCTTCCCCAACAATATCCAAATTATAGCAGAGGAGACTTCCCAAGTGCTCCATTCAGCAAGCCCAATCCCACGCAAGCTCTAAAATATTTCCCCTTCCCTGGTGTGATGACATGCACGCTGCAGGCAGACTGACAGCTACCTCCTCCAGTTAGAACATATAATCATCAATACCCTTCTGAGCTCATTGAAAATGTGACTAACTCAAGCTTCAGCTCATACACTGTCAAATCCCACTTGGTGAGTCTTGTTCCTGTTCCAGTTGGAGATGGGCCCACGCTGGAATTTAGGAATCTAGTTTTCACGTTCCAAAATTGAACAAAGAGACTCGGACTCGTATCTAGCCTTATTCTCCTAAACTGCAGTCATGTCTGTAAGTAAAATGCTGAAACACTAGTTGTCTGGGAAAAATAAATGGGTGATGATTTTAAGAGACATGCTGTGGCTACTCAGTGGAGTAGCTTCCAGCTTTTTGGTGCTGTTCCCAGAAATGCTTCAACCATGCTAAGGAGCTCAATTCTCTAATTAAAAAAAAAAATTGTATCAAATATTTTTCAGCTTTACACTCTCAAATTAAAGCTTAAAAACCTCCAAGGAAGGAAAGGAGGCCAGATTGGAGGGGGAGGAGGTGAAAGGAAGGAAGCGGGTGGAGAAAACCACTATATTCCCAAGATGCAAGGAAAGTTGAAAAGTAGAAGAAAAAATATATTAAATCAGTGTAAACTAAGAGGTAAGTTTAAGGCATTTTTTTACATTGAATGTATGTTTTGTTGGGGTATTTTTAGCAGTAAAATTCTGTACACTTTAAAAACATTTAAAATACATTAAAGAGAGGTAATTGCTTTTTTTTCAATTTCTTCTGCTGTAAAGTTGATCTATATTTTTATTAAGACCTATCAAAGGATATGTTGTGCTGGGATTTTTCTACTTTTCTGCCATTGCTGGTTAAAACTGTCTATTACCTCACCAATGACCTACATGAAGTGAAGCAACATCCCATGGCAGCAGGCAGGGTGTTTTGTTGTAGAGCTCAGCTGCGAAAGTTAATTGTTTATGGAGATTTAATGGGCATCGTGCTCCTACTTACCTACCTCACTGTAATTCAGTAGTATATTGGTGTAGATTAGGAAAAGAGCCTCTGAAGTAATAGATTTTGGTATTGTTAGGAATGTGTTCTTAACTGGAGGTCAGAGCAGTGTCTTACGTTGTTTATTAGTGTTGTTGCTGTTATTGCTACTTGATGTGCTGCCTATACAGTGGTTGTATAAGTTAAGTTTCGATCAGAGACAGATGTCACCAGCTGAATAGTAAAGTCTGGTGCACTTAAAAGCTCGTTTATTTCTAGGATGTTTGTTGCTATACTGCCAGGAGCCTGCCAGAGATGAGACAGAATAAAAATATTGCTGATTAATGTGACTGTGCTTGTGTTGTAACACCGTGTGATACTAAAGACTTTGTCACAGATGAGTTTAGAAAGGAAAGGAACAGAAATATGGAAAAAGTAGAGGCAGGTGTAAGGAGGTTCTGCATAGCTGTATCAGCTGGGCAGAGTGGGGAGGCAGAGGTGTTCCTGCAGCCCCAGTACTTACTGCATATGTGGACCAGGTTATGGGCAGCATTTTTATCTTCGAAGGTTGAGAACAGGATAGGGCAAGCATGTGACAGCTGCCGTAATGGGAGAGACCAGAGCTCTCAGCAGCTCATGGTGAAGAACAACAATACGGGTGAGTAGGTTTGTAGAGAGCGCTGCCGCCTTCCCCTCTGATCCTTATCCAGCTTCTGCTGTGTCTGGTCCTCTCAGGCTGGAGGTCATACTGTGTTTTAAAGCTTCTGATGTCTCAATTGTTCATGAATTTATCCAATCTTTTTTTTTTTTAACCTGTTTACATCATTGGTTTCAAAAACATGCTATGGAAATGGGTTCTATAAATTAATCACGTTGTTTTTGTTTTAAGCCTCCTGTTTGAGGATTTTATGGATTGCCTTAAGTGTTTTCACTGTGAAAAGTGAATAGTATATCCCACAGAGATGCTTATCACTGCCTCCTTAAGCTGTCTAATTATAGGCTGAAAAGTTGTGGTCTGCTTAGATTCCCCTCTATTCCATATGTCTGGTCATCCTTGTCCCTCTGTACATTTTCTAGCTATACTGTATTTCTTCAGTGATTCAGATTTAAATGTTAGTGGTTTGCTGCCTTCTGAATACACGTATGTCTAATGACTGTCTCCCCTTGCTTGCTCTCACCATTTAGCCTTCCTAAACTTTTCTAAATATTTTTTGCAGAGAAGAGCTGAATGCTTAAATATTTCTACAGATAGATAGCAGTTACATAAATATATGCGTGGCAGCTGTGCACTTCAAGATGAATATATTATAGATGGAGAGCTTGAATTCTACAGTATTTGTACTATTTTTATTCAGGCACACCCTGAGAATTTAGAATCAAATGGCCTAATTCTGCTCTAACTGACACTAAAGCCAGTGAATTAAACAAGAAACTCCTACCAGACTCCATGGGATCAGGTCTGGTCCTGCCTGCTAGAGAACAGAGCTTGACACCACTTTCAGAAATGTTCTGAATTGTGCATGAAGCTAGATATAAAGAAGGGTGATCTTTTCTCTTTTGTAGGAGAGGAAGCTTGGGAGAGAGGTAACCACAATTGTTTAGCGGATGCGATTGTAGGATTGAGAAGAGCTAGAAGACGGCGATGGCTGAGCAACAAAAGCTGTGAGGAGCAGGCAGGGAGAGCTGTCTGGCAGCCGAAGAGTGAGGGGAGTGAGAACAGAGCCCTGCAAGCAAGCAAGCAGGCAGGCAGGCAGGCAGCAGCTGCAGTTACGGACCCCCAAGGACAGCCGGGGTGCCACTACCTCAGTCAGATACTCTGATGTCAGAATTTCTTCAGACATCCAAAAGGCCTTGGACACCTATGAAGGTGAATGGGAATTTGGCATCCCAAGGCATCTGTGCAATTTTCAGCCTTGAGGTGACTCAACAGAAATAAAGGGCAAGGTAGAAATTATACTTAAGGACAGACTAGACAGCTGATGCCTCTAGCGATCTTTATTTTGTTCTGTATAGATTAATGGAAAACATTTTCCTCAGACATTTGGAAAGCATGACCTATATTTTAAACAGAGTCTTAAATAAATAATTAATATGGCTATTTAATCACAACTCCATCACCAGACAAAATTATCTAACCAAGGAATTAATCATAATGATATTATTCCCAGTACCTGGCATATGTTCCTGTTCTCTCCATTCTGTGGACGTTTTGAACAGTAAGGGAGCAGAACAACAGTGTAGGACTGGAAGAAAAAAATAAATGTTTAAAAGAGGTTCTATATAGAAATATAGAAAATTACCTGTTTGGGGCATTTTCTAAAGTCAGATGCCTTTGCTCATTGCTAATGCAACAGAATAGAAGTAGGAGCACTGTCCAGGTTGCTGAAAACTCCATATGCGAAAAATGAACCATTTACTTGGAAACTAGCAGCAGCCCATACAAGTTGATGTGTTAGTATTAATATACCATTTACCAGGTGTGTTGCATCAGCTTCACTTCACAACAGATGTAAGATGTAGAGTGCCATGAGGAAACTCAGGCTGGCATTAATAAAGCTATGCATGGCAGCACATTGGGAAGAAAAGCTGCTGCTTATACTGCTTATTTGAGGATTTATCCAAACATGCAAACAGAGTGAATCTAGCCAACTAATAGCAAACTGGAGTAACCAACAACAAATGCAGTCTTCTGTCACATGTCACTATGAGCCTTGCTATATCCTCTGACTGTCCTCTCTAGACATCAATACCTTTCTGACTTACATGGGGCAAGTCTTAGTAATGCTTAAATACTTTGTTCACTACAATGTTCACCAGCTGCAACTGGATCAGTTTGAATGGAAAAAAAATATTGTCAGCAACTTAAGGACTCTTTGACATGAGTTTTGCCAACAGTTCAGCTGGTAAATGGAAATAGTAAAGACTTTCTCACTGCATGGTATCTATCTTTGCCAAATTCTGTCCCTTTCCCTTCTCCCTCTATGTGTGACCTGTCCATTGCTCTAAGCATCCCTAGATGCCTAATTTTCTCACTTTCCACAGAGTCTGTATTCCTCCATGGTCACTAGGGTTAGAAAATAGATAAATGTGCACAATGTTGGAGAAAAGGACTGAAGGCAAATCCTTTTCCTTTTAGAAAGTGATCCAGACTGGCAGAGGATGGCTCCAGTAGTTGCTCCCCACCTCTACCATGCAGAAAGTGTAGCAGATAACACTTCACCCGAGGTAGAAAGGTTTAAATGCTGAGCAGACTGGACAAAGCAAAGCATCTTTTCTTGCTATCTTCTTCCTTCTGAGGTGCTCCAGCCCCCCAAAAAAAGGGAAAGATCCTTTATCCTCCACAGTCGTTTATATCCCTGTGGGGAATGCCTCCCTCTCCTGAGGCAGTCCTTCTGCTTTCCCCAGTAGTGCCTTTCTGGTCAAGGGCACTGTGTGAGTGCACCTTGGTAGTCACAGTAACTGTTAGAAACCCACGAAGTTCCCAACGTGAGCCTCATCCCCTTGCTTTTCATCACTGCTATGAACACAGACAGAAATAAAACCAGGTCCCTTTAATATGTCCATTTTAATTTCTGAAGACATTATTTAAATATTGCTGTGTAGTGAAGTGTATTAGAAGTGTCCAGTCTTCACTAAATTTTTCTTCTTGTCCTTGCACATTCAGAGGTGTTGTTCAATGCAAATATCACACATGGTTCCCTGTTCTGCCAGTGCTCGGGCACGTGTTCCACTGTTGGGTCTGCTTTGCTTCCTGGCTATAGGATTTTTTCTTTTTCCTTGAAAGAGTGTAAAGTTAGAGTAGAAAAGGAAACAAGAAGTACTGGAAACTGTTTATGACCTCTTAGAAAGCCACTAATAATTTTTATTTTTACAGAATAAATGTTTCTGAAGTCAAGGAAGATCCTTTAGCAAAAAATTTGAAATGAGCTTTGCCAAATTTCTCAGCAGATGAAATAACAAGTGTTTTAAATAATAGCTTTCATGTATGCAAGAGGGGTTAAACATTTAGATATACACTGACTTCCAGATTTTGGGGAAATGTACTGTTACTTTATGTGTTTCGGATGCTCTAACTTACCTATCAATATTAAATGACTAATGATAAACATCTATCCTGACTTTTATGGCATTCAGGATGTAAGGAAAGGGCATCTTCGTCACACCTAGTGCTCTCGAGGGCTCTCATGAGCTGTACATGGGCAGGAAAGTGATTGGCACTATAAGCTGAACTAATGGACAAGGAAAGGATGGATCTGAAAGAAGTTCTGCTTCTTAATTCTCTTACAACATCTGTGCTCGGATATGGATAGAAGAAGGAACCTGCTCTTGGTGTGAATCAATGAAGCAGTATTGGTTAACTGGAATAAGGAAGGAGTTGACTTTTGGGATAGTTTCCTTCCCCTTCAGTGTAGCTAAGCAATCTCAGGTAGGCCAGAAGGAACCACAAACTGCTTCTGCAAAGGTAAACTGTGTAGTGAAGCAGGAGAAAAATATTTTGATGGAAAAACAGCTAATGCACTGTTATTTTAGGCTTATATAAATGGAATAATAAAGCAGTACGTAAATACCTTTCTGAACATGCGGTGACCTCTAAACTCTACGTACTAAACTGGGTTATTTCAAACACTGGCCAATTACCTCACTCCAGAGTGGCATTCAGTAACAGAAGGATTAACCAAGAAAAGAAGGTGGACTGAATCTTCAGTTAAAAAACATCTTTAAGTTTGCTATATTATTACCATCTTTATTTAAAGAAATTACCTAAACTGGAAGAGTTTTTTTCCATGCCAGCATTGCCCCAGAAAGCTGCCTTGTGAATGCAACGATAGCACCAACTTTGGCATAGAGGGAAGTCTAATATTATCAGGCAAGAAATACTATACTGACCTCCAGTGTCAAAGGGTGTCTTTGAGCTCCTAGCTGTTCGGTTCTCTTCTGGGAACACAATCGTGATTTGAGCTTTTATGCTGGGAGTGCATGTTCTGCAGATGCTTTAAAGTGGAATTATTTCATAGAATCACAGAAATAGTTGAGTTTAGAAGGCATCCCTGGAGATTTTCCAGTTAAACCCCACTTGCTTGAAGCAGGGTCCTGAGTAGGTTGCCCACGACACTGTCCATGTCAGTCAGGTTTTGTGTATCTCCAAGGATGGGGACTCCACAACCTCTCTGGGCAACATACTCCAGTGTCTGACCAGCCTCACAGAGAAAAAGTTTTTTCTACTTTTTAAGTAGAATTTCCTGTATTTCAGTTTGTGCCCGTTCCCTGTTGTCCTGTCACTTGATACCACTGAGAAGAGTATAACTGAGGTGCAGTTATTAATTTGTACACTGTAGAAAACTGTATTACTAACAAAACAAACAAAGGAAAATATAAGAAATAAAATTATCATTATTGTCATTACTATATTCTTTAATTTGGATCAATAGTCTCAAAAAAAGAATAGCAGACTGGAATCAGTAGAAAGTAGATGTGAGGAAAAATCTGAACTTGATGCTTTCCTTACATCTCTGTGCCTTTGCAAAAAGGAGTCAAATAAATCCTTCACTTTCAAAGTGCTCTCTGAACAAGTTCAATGTGTCCAGGTCGCTTAGTTGAATTCAGTGCCATTATAAACCAACTAACTTACAAGACTGAAAATCAGGTACTGTGTAATTTTGGACTGCAGCAGTATTTCTCCTTTGTAACAGAACAATTTAGGAGCTGGGCTGTCCCAGTGGCTTTGTTAGAGTAGTAACAATTGCCTATATCACCATCAGTCAGTAATATATCTCGCTGCAAGAGGGTTAAGTGCTCATTCTCTCTTGGAAGTAAGTATGGAAGATGAAGATCTACAGCAAAAGCCTTCAGGTGTAGCTCATGACCCAGGAAGTTATCCCCATCATGATCCAGGCTGGTATTTAAAGCAAAGCATGAAGGCAACCACAGTGCATTATTTAAGCGATATTAATGCCTATAAATAAGTGAAGATTTTGACTGTCCTCTGGTGCCCATTCATAATACATGTTTTACTGCGGAAATCTATTCAGAATCACATTTATTATTCTTGACAATGACCTCTTTCTCCACCATCTATTATGAAAAACAGCCAACAGTTTTTGTTACTGTAATTCACAGGCTTAGATCATTCTATAGGGCTATATATAGTGCAAAGGATAAATATCCACCATGGTTTCTTTCACTGCTATGAGCATTTTAGCAGCTGACAGTGTTTTCATCAGAGTAGTGCTGAATAATACTTCACATGCGTGGCTGGCTTGCAGCCATTATATCATAATCCAGTGATCTGAGTATAAAAGTGTATATATGAGTGGGTTTGATTGCTGACTATAAGAAACTCCTTTATTTAAGAGATTAATAATTTCTTATTATTTGAAAAAGAATTTAAGATAATCCCATGCTTACACAATGGGGTGAAGATGATAGAGAATAGCCAGCATTTATTCCAGGTAACTTCCCGAGCTTTGCTTAAGGTGGCAGAGGTAATAGCTAGTTTCTGTGTCTCCCTCTACGGTCTGTAAGAGAGGTTTATCTCTGTCTCTCCCCAGTGGCTGTAGAGGGAGGGAATATTTCCAGTTTTCATCTTATGGAGATGCTGAAGGTTAGGTTGAAAGAACTGAAATTCTGTAAGAAACCAGTATTCTTGATAACTGCATTAACAGAAATACTCACGTCACTCTACAAAACTTTCTGAATGGAGAGGTGAGGTGTGAGTTAACTACAAAAAAATCTGCTCATATGGTTGTAATTCTGTGGAATGTTAACACTGTCCTGATCTCAGGTGTAAGGAAAGGTAGTGTTCTGCTCTGTTTGAGCAATTTAGAGTGGCAAACATCTGTAAGGCTATTATGAGGCAGAAATCTCTGGAAACTAAAATGGTTTAAGGTTTTAAGATTTATCTGTTGTTGCAATACCAGTACCACCACAAATGATAAAATTTATTTTTCTCTAATAACTATTAATACTTTATAAAACAAGCAAGGGAGGCACTCTCTTCCTCTACAAGTATTGTTTTAGCTTGATTTTTAGGGACATGATTCTTTTTTGATCTTGAATTTCTCTCTTTCACTACACTGCATGAGTTATGCTTCATAATTTGTTCATCCTGTTTTCCTGAACATAATTTTTCTGTCACTGTGCTACTGCCAGTGAGTATAGTAAAAGTTCTTTTCATGTATGTCTTTGTTTGACTGATAAATTATTTGGATAATATAAATGAGATCACAAGAGATTTTTTTTTTATATTTTTGTGTATTTATCTTTGCAGGTGTACATGTATTGATGTCAGATGCATTCTGACTCATTCACATCCATTCTGAAAAGCTTGTTTCCTGATTCAAATCTATATTGATATACATCAATGTGACAAAATGGCAGCAAAATGTATTTTGAGCTATTTTACAAAGCCAAGCATCTAAAATGATTGAATTAGATCAAATTATCAGAAATTAATTCTATGAATACATCTACTAAAATATAACTTTGAATTGCACATTTTTGTATGTGAACACGTTTCTGTGAGTCTGTCTGTGATATGGAGTCGCTGAGCAACAGTTTATGATGGCTACATCCTATAAGCTATTGCATATTCATATGGAAGCACTGATTCCACCTATGAATGCAATTAAATACAAAAGGCCCGAAAGTCAAATGTTCTCTTGTCAAAATAAATGCTACACCCCATGCTGAAGACCCAAAGGCATGATGGCAAGGACTGACATATCATGCTAAGGCTTCTTTCTATAGGCTGTAATTTCTTTTGTTCATTCTGGGCTGACTTGCATCTTACTGAAACTTTTAAACTTTGGTAAAGTAAGTGGGTTAAGAGGATAAACTAAAAAATAAAACCATATTCCTTTCCTGATTTTCTGAGGAGTATCTTTACATGACTTCTTAGTTATGGTTTCACAATCAGACAGGTCTTTTTAGTTTGTTATACAGTATGTTTTAAGTCTGTAATAGTAAACAACATTTTGATTCCCCCCTTAATATCTTTCATTTTTTTCCTAAACTGCAAAGCTAATTTTCTCTCAGGTGAACATTTCCCACTGGTTCCTTTATAGGTGGACATTTGCTGGATAAAAATGTCTATAGAAACAAAAGAAGAGCTCATTCTAGCCGTGAAAGAATAGGAATTATCTGTGAGAGGGGGAAGCTTGAACATGAGGGTTTTTTTCTGATGCTTTTTAGCATATTTTACTAAAAAGCAGATGCTTCAAATGTGAGAGCCCAAAAACAGTCATGTGGCAGAAACTTGAAAGAACAGTAAAAGCTGTCAAAGCCAGCAAAACTGTATGAGGATACTTTCAAGCATAAGATGAAGAGTTCATTCTTTTCATGCCCTCACAACAGTTTAGGCATGTCCTTGCTGGTCTACTCTTTAGAATTTTTACTCTGTATTGGTGCAAAAATGTCAGTAAAAGACCACTGGAACATAATGGTTAGTAAACAACCTTTAATCCTGACATTCATCATCTTTCCTTCCAATTTTATCAGCATTTGACTAGAATAATTGGCCTAACCAGGGTATAGTTTTAAAATGACGTCATTGTAAAATATTCTTTAAAACAACTCCAAATAAAGATGTCTATGGTAGACATAAACCAAGTATATCCAAGAGAGATTGCAAGCATGTAGCGGGCTGATTAATAGGATCAGTAGATAAAATAAGCACGTAGGTTCAATGCTTCCAGATTTCTTGTAAAAATATAGACATATGGAAGGTAGGCAAAAGAATTCAGAATAAGGTTTTAAATAAAATCAAACCAAAGATGTATTACTCCATATGCTGTATAAGCATAGGTGCTACTGGGAAAACAATTGCTTCATCATCATGGGTTCAGTCAGTCGATGGATATTTTAGACAGTAAACCAGTGGAGTCTGTCATTATCGAGAGCTCATTATGAAACAATTTCAGAGGTTAGATGTAAAAACTTGTCATATGAGTTTAAGTGAAGTATAACTATTAGCTTCGCAATATTCATCAAAAGCACAAAGGCTATGTTTAGGTTTTCTAATGTTTATGAATAAATGGCATTTTTATTAAGTTATCATTTCTAAACAGCAGTGTAACAATTCAAGTAATAATTACAAATTGTTGATGACCCTTCCTGAATACTGAACTGACCCTGCAGGATTGCATATGTTTGCTCTGAAAGAATGATAGACTCAGCAGTCTCAAAGGAAAGTGTATGCTGAGAATATGAAGATATGAGCTGACCGATGGTGGAGCTTCAGAGATTAGAGGGACTTGATTTCAAAGGAGATAGACCAGCTGTGAATCTCATCATTTACAGCTCAGAGAACACTTAAACCATCTAATCTCTCTCACTGCACTGCAGGACTTGTCACCCTGGTGTGTTTTCATAATGCTTTATATAGTTATATTTATACAGGAATTGTCACCTGGGTATGTTTTCGTAATGCTTTATAGAGTTATATATATTTATAAATGCAAAGGCATTTAAAGACTTCTATAATTTTATATAGAGATTATTCTAAAGTACAATAAATTTTACTGCTAGGTATGGCTTCCTAATAATCTTAAATTAATCTTAGCTCAGCTTCTCCAAAAGGGGGCAAACAAACAAACAAAAAAAAAGAGCAAATAAAAAACATCAGTAGCCAAGTGACCTCTTACATCCAGTTTTAAAAAAATGGAGACACAACTTCATTGTTACATCTCCATTATTTTTCTTAGAAGCACTGACATAAAGTTGAAAAGATTGAGTCACTTTTATTTACAATAACAGTCCAGAAAATGCCAAAAGATGCCTTTCTTGACTGAAATTTGGGGAAATATGTACCCATATCTTTCAGTGTAGCAGAATGTCACTGTACTGAATTCCATGGGTTGGTGCTGTTGTGTTCTCTTGCGTCCAGTGTGGTGTCTGTCTTACATTTGTCTTAGAGTTTATGGTTACTAAGACAAAATTTTTTGTGTATTAATGGCAATATGCACTTTCCAGTTCTCTAAAATTTATTATAGTCTGTGTCAGGTTTCCTTACAATAGCTAATTATCTTTGACGTGTAGCCTTATCAAGAGCTTCTTGAAAAATGTGTACTGTCCACGTCACTCTCTTATCTATCACAGCAGCATTATCTTCAGAGTTCTATCAATTTAGTTAGGCACGACATTCCTATTATACATTCACGTTGGCTGACTCTCATGGTATTAAGCTTTGCTTAGTGCTCCCTTGCCAGTTGCAACAAAATTGTTTTCCATATGTATTAAAAAAATGTTAAGCTAGCTGGTGATTATATATTTTACCCTGTCTCATGACTTATTTGAATAGTGGGCTGTAGTCTTGACTTCTTAGTTCTTCAGGAGCTGGTTCTCCAATCACAGAGTACTGACTATGAAAGCTCAGTAAATGCTTAGCTAATTGGAAAGCATTAGTAAGCAAATCACACTCATGTACATAAATGACAGAAACACAGAAGGAAAACAGCAAATTTCAGAGAGTGTAAGAGAGGAGTCTAATATTCAGAAGAGAATTGCCAGTGTCAATAATCAGAAAACTACAAGAATGCTAAAAAAATTAACTTTATGATGTTGTAAATATCACACCTTCAAAAACAAGGTCCTGGAGGGTTGGAGAACTTAAAAAAAAAATGCCAATTTCCCCCCTGCCCCACAAGTGGGAGGGTTATGTTTGTTATATTTATCATTTTTGTGCCATAGGCATAATTGCATTTTAATACTTGCATTGCATTTACTAGTAGATTATCAATTTAAGTACTTGTTTTGAAATGAAATGCAATATGTAGATATAAAATTAGATATATTAACTGTTTATTAATGGTGTCTCATCAAGGCTGTTACCCGACTAACAAATATATAACAGTAAATTATAGAGTATAAGAAAAAACAATACAAAATGGGAAGTGAAAAGAGGCTTAAAGACACAATAAAGACAGGAATGTCTATGTGAAGGCAGTTTACGACCAATACAGGCATTATATGGCAGAGTGAAAAGAAGTAAATTGTAGAGATATCCTGTACAGCTTGGAAATGGAACCATGCTTTTGCGTTTATGTTCATCTTGGAGGGAAGAAATAGGTCAGAAAAAAAGACATGTTTTGTTAGGAGATAAAATAGAATATTCTGCTAAAGACCTTCTCCCAAACAGTCTGAATAATCTGAAAAAAAGCATGTTCATAGAGATGGAATTATTTTTTTTTAAATAATGGAGAAATTTTTTGGTTCCCAGTGGCAACTGGATCTATCATGACATGTGCGAATTTAATCTCAAATAAAAGTAAGCATGACTTTAGAAGTCTGTAAATCACCCACACTGTGAAGCACTGGGAAATGATCCATTGATTATGTTGTGAGATTACAGTTAGATACTAGAAACTTAATTAATGTTTTGGTAAAAAGTGGGTATTGTTGTCTTGCAGAACTTTGTCAGTACACAAATAGCCAATTTGTCCCCTAAACTGAGAACAAAGTCGTTATCAGTAAGCTGAGTGCTGTAACACCAGCAAATTATAGATCGTTTTTCCTTCCCACTTAAATCAATGGGAATTCTGATCTGCTTAAGTACAGTGAGTGTTATGCACAGAAACAAGTTATACTTAGATTACGTAGGAAGCACAATTAAGACAAACCTAAATTAGCCACATATACCATTTACTTGTTACTTTAGAACTGTAGACTTATTCTGACATTATTTAAAACCTAGACATAGTATTTCCAACTGAAGGGCTCACTAAAATAATGCGATGTGACTCTGTTAACTTTTTTCTTGGTGAAAGAGGGTATGTGTCGGGTTCTTTTCCCAGGCAACAAGTGATAGGACGAGAGGAAATGGCATCAAGTTGTGCCAGGGGAGGTTTAGATTGGATATTAGGAAAAATTTCTTCACCAAAAGGGTTATCAAGCATTGGAACAGGCTGCCCAGGGAAGTGGTGGAATCACCATCCCTGGAGGTATTTAAAAGACGGGTAGATGTGGTGCTTAGGGACATGGTTTGGTGGTGGACTTGGCAGTGTTAGATTAACAGTTGGACTTGATGATCTTAAAGGTCCTTTCCAACCATAACGATTCTGTGATTCTATATGTCAATCAGTTTAAGAGATAAATAATTTCAGTAGAAATTTCATCAGTTGCTAAGAAGTGGCATGTCACCTGAAGATTTTTTCTCAGATGTTTATTTTTCTTGCATTGAGTTGACCTCTTATTGTCATTGAGAGAGGCTGGGAAAAAAGGTGAAAGGAAAGATTAAAAGAAAATTTCGTTTACTAAATATTTAACAAATCTGAGCATATACAAGCATAAATTCTGATTGAGTCAACCATATGCTTTCAGATCCATGTAATGTACCACCCAGACAGTGGAAAACTGTTAGAACTGAATGGATCCATTTTTTCTAAAAGATATTGAGAAACAACTTCAGAGAACTGCCACAGTCTTTAGAGATGGTCTTTTTATTCTTTATTTTTTCTATTAAAGATAAATGCTATGTAGGCACTTAAACCATTATGTTGGTGGTGACATAAAAGCAATTTATTAAGTTCCTGACAAGTTTGGCTTACGTAAAAATATATATATTCACGCATTGTCAAAATATTTTTCAGTGAAATATTTCGTTTACTGTAAAAATCCAACTTTTGCTTGTGTTCACCACCTGTAAAAAGAATGAAGATCAGTTGATAATAATACCGTCAGATCTTGCACAGCCAGGGAAAAAATGATTCTAGTTAGAACATTATGCAGCCTCGGGAGTCATCTTCTGTGTAAATGAATGTGGTGCCCCTGAAGGAAGCCAGACGGACAGGGCTCTTTACTCAAGTCTTCTATTCAGGCTACATACAGCACAGGGAGCACCGTCCCAACTGCCCTTCCTTTGTCCTGCACTGAAGCAGCGTAAGGCAAATCCCTGTGTCCATGTTGTCTTTCTCCTCCTCCATGGATTTTTTTCCAGGGGTATCATTAGAGTCCATTTGTCAAATTGTAGCTCTTCGAAAGAGGAGGAAATCTAACCCATTCTTTTTCTCGTGAAAGCTTATTCCTTTGCTGCTGTTTTTCTAGTGTTTTGTTTTATTAAAGTTAAGGTGTCACGTAGCAGGAACTTTCATCATTCTGAATAGCAAAAGGACTCCAAACACTAGCGGGTTTGACCAGCTACTAGGGAAATTCATGCTTCACAGATTTCCTTTCTTCTGGTTATGGCTTTATCTATGCCTGAAAATTTTCAAAAAGAGAGATTCTAGTTTGGGTCTATGTGCATACCATACATTCAGAAGACCCAGACTCTGGGTTCACTATAAATTTATTGGGGAAACTTTAGCAACTTGTTTTAAATGTTCTTTTTCTAATAACTTTATAGAGCTCCCTTCTGCATTGTTATTATTATTGCATACACACTTATGCAGACAGAATGATTTTGTCTACTGAGTTAATTTTGGAAACAGAATGGGCCTCCAGCACCTAACTGCGTAGGAACAATAATTATACTGCTTTAATGCCATGAAAAGCATTTATTTCTAGGGCTTAATAAAACATCAGTATAAACTATCTAAAAATTGGAGTGGTGATATAGCCTTCTGCCATGTTTTAATTCAGAAAATTTGGTTCTTACAGAAGCTTTGTTTACATTGTCAGAGTTTATTTGGCTATTAAGTTTCAAAACATTGTTTTGCTTGGTAAGTAAAAAGCAAAAAATACTGTCATGATTTCTATTATTAGAGTTTATTTATTTCCCATGGCTTTATTATTTATTTTTTGAGAAGAATGCAGAAGTTCGCCAAATTCATCAAGAACGTTGTACAAGGAAAGGGTACAGGATGGTGAAAACATTTGTATCAATACTTTCTTTTATTGCTCACTCTTTTTCTGGGTAGCCAGCAATTCCTGTAGCTGTTGACAAACTGTAAGAGTCCATTTAACTCTTCCAATAACTATTCTTTAGACCTAGTGTTAGGAAAAAAAATCTTTAGTATTTAAATAGCTCCATAGCTATTAACATAGGGGAAGCCTTTCAGTCAAAATCTTAATCTTGACAGTGGTTCAGATTGTTTTGAGTTTCTTCATGAGAGACATGTATAAACAGGTTAAAGAGCAGCCTGCACACTCCTTGTTCAGTCAGAATACACCCTTTGCTCCCTTATTTGACTTTTATGGTAAGTGCACAAGAAAACAAGCTCTTCACACAGATTGCACTGTTTAGCTATAAACTTTGTTTAGTTATATCAGCTCTTCTTACTTGGGTCTTTGGTCTCTTTCTACCTCTTTTTCCAGGAATGACAGTTACTTCTTTTTCATCCTGTTCTAGCTGTGGCTTCTACCAGGTTCATCAAGAACATTGTAAAAGTCTGTATCATTAACATAAATAGAGAGAAAAGGTCAAAAGTTTCATTGAATAGGTATTAACTCCATGGGAAAAACAGAAAGTGAAAACTAATTAATTGAAGATCTAATAAATTATTTTGAATGTTTCCTATGAAGAGACTGAAGAATCTCTACATGTATTTAATATAATTTTTTTGGTGACTGGTAATGCCATTGTATGGGTGGCATGATGACAAACAGGAAAGGAAACTCCAACTTTGGAACTGAGTAACTGTAGTCTTGCTGCAGTAGTGATGAGGAACATATCATCGCATTAGAAACTAAGAAGTTTTCATTTTTAAGATCACATTGATAATTTTAGAAGTAAGAAAAAGGTACAATGAGGTGCAAATGCTGTTAGATCAATTTTCACACCTTTCCATTAATTTTAATGGAATTGAATTTACTTGCTATCACCTTCAGTGCCAGAGTGGATATTCAAAACCAGACACCATTAGGAATAAATTTTTGGCATAATTTATTAAATTATGAAAAAATAATGGCAGCAAATGGCAGGATATGTGTGCTTTATAATATGATCTACACAGAATATTTTTTGCTAGCAAGACTTCAGTAGATGTGTTGACACGGACTGCACAGCATTTTAAGTTATGGTATAAAAACCACAGTATATTGTGAGAATGCAGCTTCAAATATAATGCATATATGGTTTAAGAGACATGGAATTTCCCTGTATTTTTGAAGCACAGAATCACAGAATCAATCAGGTTGTAAGAGACCTCTGGGATCATCGAGTCCAACCATTGCCCTGACACCACCATGTCAGCTAGACCATGGTGCTAAGTGCCATGTCCAGTCTTTTCTTAAACACATCCAGAGATGGTGACTCCACCACCTCCCTGGGCAGCCCATTCCAATGTCTAATGACCCTTTCTGAGAAGAAATGCTTCCTAATGTCCAACCTGAACCTCCCCTGGCGAAGCTTGAGGCTATGTCCTCTTGTCCTATCACTAGTTGCCTGGGAGAAGAGGGAGTGGACTCCCACTCTGTTACAACCTCCCTTCAGGTAGTTGTAGACTTCAGTAAGGTCACCTCTGAGCCTCCTCTTCTCCAGGCTAAACAACCTCAGCTCCCTCAGCCATTCCTCATAGGTCAGACCCTCCAGACCCTTCACCAGCTTGGTCGCCCTCATCTGGACTCATTCCAACACCTCAACATCTTTCTTGAAGTGCAGGGCCCAGAACTGGGCACAGTATTCAAGGTGCGGCCTCACCAGTGCAGAGTACAGAGCAAAAGCATTTCAGTATGAAACTGTTCATATATTATCCCCACTTGCCTTCAAAGTTTTCTTGGGATTTCTGTTGTTCACACCCATCTCTGTTACTCTTTTAAACTATCCTTAAGAGAACAAGCCGCACACTTCAGGCATATAGCATAATCAGTAGCACTCACCACACAGTACTGTCCATTTTATCCTGAAGACACCGGTAAACAGAGTTTTGAATACTTTTGCATTTGCATTCTAAACGTGATTCTCCAGAAGACTTCTTCCAGTCTCTAGGGCTCTGTGCCGAAATACTGGTTTGCCATCAGACAGTCGTCTGCAGGATTCAGACCAGAAAATGAAGCTGATTCTAACTGAACGCAAGGGCTCTTGTGAGGATCAGCACCTTGATGGTCAAGGTGCTGGCCCTTAGAATATGAGATCCTGAGTTTGATCCTGAGTGCCATGGTCTGTGTCACACAGGACATAGTCTCTCTATACTTTTCTCCCACCTGTAAATGAGACTGAGAAGAACCCAGATAATAGAGTTGCAGGTGCTGGGTAACTATATAAAATAGAAAGTAAGTACCATCTGTAGTTTCTAAGGACACTTGCTGATGTCAAGGACTGTATTATTTTTGAACATGCCATTCTGCATCACAGATTTTCACTGAAGAGTTGAAGAATTCAATACCCATCTGAAAGTAATATCCCTTCAGTACAACATTATTTAATTTTTTCTTGCTTGGTATGCTTGAGGGATTTGCAATTGTATTAAATTACGTTATACATTACTTTGACATATTCACCTATTAAAGGAGCTTTGTAAAAACTGTATGGTATTACAATACAGTTTTCTTATGGTAGCAATCAATAACCATACAACTGCTTGAGGGCATTGCATTTCTCAAAAAGACGCTCCTGAAATGTTGAGAAATACTTCAAATTTTCCATTCATAATTTTGCTAAGCAAGAGCATCTCTGTCTTCTGAAGAACCATACATCCGCAATTCTTTATATGATTGGTACTGATGCTTAGAGAGTTTGTAATGAAAAAGCAGAATATGTTCTCTATAAGGTTTTGGACAAACATGCAAAATCTTAAAGCCTTATGCTGTCTATTGATGGAAAGCTTATAAATTTGGGGAGAAGAGGGCATTTCACCTTATGGTTTCTCTGTTTAATAAAATGTGATGTGTTTCATGATTTGAGAATTGAAAGGTGTGGTGTAGGGGCAAAACATTTGTTCTCTTTAATGTAGTGTGGGTAGACTGGTATGAGGAAATCTAGATAGATTATTACAGAAAAGTGGGAAGAAATGTCCACATATCTTCCATTAATTTAACTTTGTACATTGATAGATCAATTGCTTTATACAACCACTGTCAACTCAGGAAAACAGCTTGTCATCCCTTTTGCAACTCTACCAATTCAGATCACATTCATAGCCAACAGAACCACAAACAATAAATGAAAACTTTGTCACCTCTGCTGTCATCTGTTGAAGCAATATTTATTCTTTAAGAAAAAAAAGTATTACAGCAGTAGAAAAATTAGTCACAGAAGGCTTTCTACCTCTTTATGGTCTTGTAACAGTATAGAATACTCGCCTTTCATGGAAATTAACTGTTTTTTTGCCATGTGGTTGAGGATCGCAATAGCTACCACCACTGCTCCTGCTGTTGAAAGGTAAAACACTACTAATAGCACCAGGAGCTGTGAAGAAATCTGTCTTCTTGTAGGTGAATGAAATAGAATTGAATGCCACTTTGTACCTTACTCTAAATGTCTCTGTACATTTAGAGGCAGAGTAAATTCACGTTCATTCCACAGTGTAAAACCTTTCAATACCTGTTCAGTTTTCCTCAGAGAATTCTAGAAATCTGTAAAAGGCTTTGAGTCAGTTTTCATCCATTTCATTCCCAAATTGCACAGCCACTGGAGAAAAATAAACCCTGAATATTTTTGCAAACAAACTCTCCAAAGCATTGAACTTAAATGAGAGGTTTCTTATCAGTAAAGTCAGAAAGCTGATTAATCCAGCCTGATATTTTATTTGTTCTACTAATATGTCAGTTACCAATTCATAGTATCATACAGTTTGAATGTTTTTTAATATTCATTAATCCAAATATCCTATGTAGTTTTCATAGAGAATCCTTCCTTAGTCAAATGATTTGATTTTTTTTTGAGCAGAGGGACTTATCTGCACATCTTCCTTTACAAAAGAAGTATAGCTAGATCTGCTTTGAAAATCTCAAACCCCAGTACTAGGCAATTGCTTTATTTCTCTTTTTAAAAATGTTATCTTTAAAACATTGGACCAAATTTTCTGTTTTCTACAGCATTAATCTGACAGGGAATTTTCATGACTGAGATCAAGAGAATTTGTCTCTGGAAGGATATTTTTCCTCTCTCTTTGCTGTTATCCCTGCTAGTACATTAGTGTTAAATTGACAGCTTCCAACATTATGGAATTGCACACGTGCAGCATTCTTTTCAGATAGTGCTTTATATTTGCAGGATGTTTTACAGTGGCACATAGTAAGAGGGGATGTCAAGTCAGCATCACAGTAATTTGGTTCTCTAAGATTTATTGCAATAATCCATAACATCTAGAGCTGATGAGGAACCTAAACTCTTTGATCATAGTAATATTCTTTAGAAAATTCATTTTCTTTAAAGTATACATTTGGAAATTAATGCTAGCTATGACAGCCTTTATTGGGTACACTTCAAATGATTTGAGGTTGACTTGCCTGCAAATGGAAAGTGCATATGTAAAGGCCAAATACTGTAAATGACAATTCATACCAGAAAGCCACATCTAAGGCACTAAAGTAAAATTCTAGCTGTGCAGCTGCACAGATTGCTGGCACAATTACAGGTATCTGTATTTTAAGGTAGTGTGTTATTAGTTATCCCAGCTTGGACTCCAGCTTCAGTGCTTCACAGTCGGTTTACTGCTGACACTTTCTATGCTTTCTTTGCCTGGACTTTTTGTGTCACAGATACTACTGCAACTCTTTCCTTTTTGAGAGTAGTGACATGAATGGAGAATCACATGGCTGGGTAAATCAAATCTGTAGGCGATACAGGACATACTCAAGCGAGCCCTTTATGTTGTACTTGTCAATGGTTCTATTCTATAGTTTGTAAAAGACATTATGTTCCTCATGGTAAAGTGTAGTTTCTATTAAGCTTTCGAGAACTGAGAGCTGTGAGAGAGCCCAAAAGTGCCAGAGCTTTGAGGTAGTGCTGCCTGAACCTTTTCCTTATAAAGAGCTTTCCAAAGAGGATCCAAATGGCTTTGAAGTTCAAAAAGACAGATTCTCTTAGGCTGTGAACTGGAATAAATAATAAAAACTACAGAAAACTCCAAGTGGCCAGATGAAGCAGAATGGAAATACAATAAGGTTTATAAATCAGTGACCTCCTTCTCCCTGTGACCTTGCAGGATGATCTTTGCTTTCAGTCATCTCCTCGCTGCCGTGTTCCTACAAACTCTGACAGTGCTTACTGGTCCTTGTCAGTATCTCCTATTGGTCTGCTCGTAGCCCTTTGCTGCTCTTAGCAATCATTCAGGCTCTCTTTGAGTTGCAGGATCCGAGTCTACACTCTCTGTCTTCGCTTTTTCCAGTCTCTGCCCCACAGTCACTGAGGCTGCTGCATTTCCCAAGGAAATGTGCAGCTCCTGCCGCCTCCAAGGGGACGCCACCAGGCTGTCACTCCTTTTAAAGGAATGAGAACAGACAAATTTAACAGGTCGACCAAAGGGAAAGAAGCAGGTTTGCATATCAAACACTACACATCTACATTTTCAGAGTGACAATGAAGATTCCTCTCATGTGATCATACAGTACAGCAAGTGTGTTAGTTGTATATATGTATAAATAGTGTATGAAGTTTGCCATGTATGACTAAATATGTCCAAAAGTGATGCTAATCCATTAATGTGTATATTTGTATATTGATGTTACATAATATATTCTGTTAGGAGATACTGTGAATCACTTAAAACATATAAAAATGTTTTAAAGGACAGCAGAGGTTCAGAAAATACACAGTATCCTAACGGATAAAACATTAGTCCTTTAAAATGATGGTGCATCCTGGAAAAGCATTCTTGTCTCAGGGAATTTCACTTAATTTCTTGCCAATTAACATAATTACTGACTTGGGCAGTGAGAAACGAAGAAGCCAGTTAAACAAACACTTGGGGAAGATACCTTTCCTCCCCCCTCCTCAGGCCCATCTCCATCCTGGACACCTCTCCTGGTGTCCTGGCCTCCACTCCCCGTGCTACTGCTGCAGGGCACACTCAGGCCTTCCGGGCGCACAGGAGGGTGGGCTCAGGGCCTCGTCATTTCTTTCTGCCGCTCCTTCCTTCTTACTCCCCTGCTCTGGTGAGGGCCCACCATGGGACCCTTCCTCACAACATCTCAGCAGAGGCACCGTGTTCCCCTCCGACCAGTTGACTCTTTGGGTGGGATGAGGCAGATTGTAGAGTTGGCTGGGACTGGCTAGGACTGGCTGGGACTACTAGAACCACCTGGAGCTGGCTAGGACTGGCTCAGAGCGGCTGGGACCGACTAGGACTGGCTGGGACTGGCTGCAACTGGCTAGGATCAGCTGGAACCAGTGCAGGGCAGTTCACGGCCACCTCTCACACCGGGCGCCCAGCAGCCCCTGCTGCCAAACCCTGCCCCTTGTGCCCAGTGCATGCTATGAAGTCATTATTTCTTGTATATTAATTGCTGTAGGGACCATTTAGTGGTAGCCTGTCAGCTCATTAAACAGCCACCTCTCAAAGTGGCCTGCGTGGAGGTGGAGGTGGAGTAGATGGAGTTGAGACTGAAACCCAAATTGTAGGAAACTTGCTCAGACCAACTTCTTTTAAAGGTATGTTCCTTTTTTATACTGAAAATTTGTTTTGTCTTGCTTGTCTAAGAACTTCTCTGTTATTAAAAAAAATACTAAAGGTAGCATGACCTGTGAAATGTTCTCAGAAATATTTCTGAGTCCTGGAAAAGGCAGCAGGCAGTGAGCCACCGCTTACTGCACAGGAAATGTTTCCTTGGTTTTCACTGGAACTAAATATGAAATTACTGTTACAGTAGGGGCTTATTCAGGTAGGATAAAGACACATAAGCATGTAAGAGAAATGTCTGGCATCAATGACTATTCATTTGGATGATGTTTTTCTTCCAGGCTGCCCTTGGGATCTATATCCCTTTTAGAAACGAGCATGTCTAATAAAGTTAGAATAGATGTAAAATTACTAGAAATGTTTTTTCAAACAGGTCCAAGTGGCATTAGTGCTCTCTTCCATAGGCATAGTTTGAGGGATGTCTCTGCTGTTGGTCTTCCAGGCCAGCTGCCTACTGTCCCTTGCCCCTGTGCATTGTCCTGAGTAATACTGCTGTCTGTCTTTCTCCTATCTGAATATCTGATTTGCACAACCCGTGTATTCAAGTCAATAAGCTAAGCCATGTTGCAGAAACATAACAGTATGTTTTGACTCAGTATAGTAATCGACTCATATGTCCACCCAGTTGGCCAGGTTTTCCTTTTGTGTGACTCAGCAGAACTCTGCTAAAATTTGTGAAGTAAATGAATAATAATAGCTCAGAATTGCCACAATTTTTAATCAATGTAAGTGATTTTTAAATCCTTACCACTATATTTTATTTTGTCAGTTAAAGAAAAAAAAGGAGTAGGCATTACTTTACTTGAGGCATAGCCTTACATTCCTGTTCTAGTGCAAGGACCAGTTGTCCTAGTGCTTTATAGTCAACTGCTGCTTTTTTGTAGGCCTTGTATATTGGTTTATGTAAACCTCTTCTGTGACAGGTTTCTTACTTCTAGCATGATAATTTCTCTTAGGAATCCTTACGTACTCAATCAGACCCAAATTCTCTGGTGCATATGAGTTGTCCCATTAAATCCAATTGAACCACTTAAGGCAGATCCTAATGCTCATTGTTCATTGGTATGCATGAGCTCATTTGCCGCAATGGCAGTGCAGTTCCTCCGGGTGCTGAGAGCCTCCTGTTCATATGGTAGTCAACAGAAGTGTGAAAGGACTCACCACATTCAGAGAGTGAGTCTACAGACATTATCCCCCTGCACACACACAATTGCGAGGTTTCCAGTTTCCTGCCCAGCTTTACACTGGGTAAGTAATTTGAGCCATTTCCTGGCTGTACTTTCTACAGTAATTCAGACATTAAGAGTTCTCTCCAGTGTTCTTTGTGATTTGGTAATACTTACCATGGTAACATTTCTGGCTATTGCAAATTTTGTCACTTTGTGGCATTATATTTGTACTGTGCAAAACGCTGTAAAGATGTTAGCATTATAAAATGCTAAAAAAATTATTTTTATGTTGCCTGTAATTGTCAGTACTAGTAGGTTGGCTGTTCCCACTTCAAACCTTGTGTTCAGTAATAGTGCAGCTTTTGGTAGTTTCTTCAATCTTTTATGCTAGCCCTGTGCTTAACCCTTTTGTACAGCAAGTGCATTTATCTTCTGCAAGATACCAGTCTCAAGATCAGATCTAGAAGTCTTTCATCCTTAACTGTGTTTAGTATTATCTGTACGAAGACTACATAAATGTATACATGAATTTAAATTAGAAATAATAACCAAACAAAGGAAAAACAACAAATCTTTCCAATGTGTGCTCCTAACTTGAGTGGTTACTTCTGTTCTGCAGTGCTCATTTCTGTGCTCTCCAACCACTGTATGCATTGGCTACCAGCATCTGTTGTGTGGTGGCAGAAATTGTGCTGGGAATCTCTCTGCATGGGGCTTGACTTTTCCCAGTCTTTTGTGGAGCAGCGAATATACATTTCTAAGTACTGTAAAATATATATGGTGGATTGCTCATTTATTTCAAACAGCTGTAAAATAGTATTCTTAGACAGTGAAGATCGGATTCAAATTGATTAATTCTGAAAATGTGAGTATTCTCTGTAAGACAGAAAGCTATATATTAAATGATTTAATAGTTGGATAATAGGAAGCAGAGATGGGAGACCATTTAGGAGAAGTGAAGTTGAATAGAAAAGTGGTTAGTATGACTGGATGCACTAGCAGAGGGGAAGCACACAAACAAAATCCAGCTTGAATAATAAAATATTTAGCAAATAATTGGTTGTGGCTGACAGTGCTTGCTTTGGGCAAGTCGCACTGTTACCAGATGTTACTCTTGGGAAAGGTTTAACATGTTTCAAAACATTCAGATGTGCAGCTTGTTAGACTCTCCATGTGTGAAGGGTATAGGAGCGGTCACTGGAGATCAAGGTTGAGCTGCTTAGTTCCATACCTAAACAATATAAAATAATCTGGTTTAAGATATATTCACCCTTATTTTAAAGCTTTTCTGCTGCCAGGATGTTACGGTGGACCCCAGTGGGTCTGGGAATTCAGGAATGAGCTTATCCAATACGGGCTAAGATATTCTGAGCTGAAAACTGAACCTGGAAGTGCACAAACTAAAAGAAAAGTCACATTATCTCACTGTCAACAAAAGCAAGTATTTTCTTCGCTTTCTAGGACACTGTATGTTACTCATCCATTGTATAGAGGTGCACTAGGGGTCCACAAAGTATCTGCTTTCATCAAAAGTACAAATCAGGTTTTAGAGTAAAGTTTGTCTCCAGGAAAGATAGCATACCTGTTACCACTTTTTTTTTTTTGTTCTTTGAAGAATGAATTTACGTGACTTAAAAGGAAAAAGATTTAGTGTAAACTCAATATTTTGAAGCAGAGAAAACAGACATTAAGAGAGAAGACATTTGAGAGAAGTGTCCTCAGGAGAAAACATACTAATAGATGTTCCAATAAGGTAGGAAAGTTGGCCAGCCATGAGAGAGATCATAAATAACATATTTCTTTTTTGTCTTCCACACAACCTTCTGCTATATTACTTCAATATCTATCGTGCAAATCCAAAACATATTTTCTCTTTTCGTTGTTCATAATCAGCTAAGAGAAGCTTATGTTACAAGAGAACATAAATATCACAAGATCATCAAGGCTAAAAGTGAAGACAGGTGTTTTATGATTTCATCTAACTCTGTCAGGGTGATACTGCATTCTTGCAAATAGCCAATACAATGGAGACTAATAATTGTACTCTTCATTTAACTATCATTTCCCTGTGGTCTTTAAAGCTTATACTTCATGTTATAAGCATGAAAAAGGCAATGAATTAATCATGCAAAATGCTTTAAACTATAGATTGTGAAGTGCCTGCCAGGAACATGTGGGCATCTGTTAAAACCTTAGGTCTAATTAACAAGACGAAAAGAGTTGTTTCCAGATGCTTAGGGGACAAGTGTCTCTTTCCTAATGGGTTTTATCAACGGAAGAACACTGGGAGCATATTCTGAATATATTTAGTTGCAGTCTCACCTGGTAAAGTATTTAGCTATTAATATGGTAGTTAAAATTTTACCTCCGATGTTTTGAGATAGAAAGCTAGTACTTCGTTCTGAAGCAAACATCTTAAAATGCTTAAGCTGTAGTTGCTCTTTCTCTGACAACTGTCCTGTAAGTACTTACAAAGAAGTCAGAAAGAAAAGATGTTTTAAAATTAGATTTAAATGTCTTTTAAACAATAATATGCATTTACCAGTACGAGTATTTTCAGCCATTTGGGAATTTTCATTTCTGTTGTGAACTGATATCCCAGGATGTCACAAAAAACAAAGTTACACCATTGTGACAGATGCCTTTAATATGACCTTGTGGCATAGGGGCACACTGATCTCAGAAAGGACTCAAGATCTAACCTTCACATTTTAGATAAACACTATTTTCAAAAGTAACCTAAAATTACACAGATTTGTATTTCTAAAGTCCTCAAAGAAGGCTGCATAATTTGCCACAGCACTGTTCTGAAGGGATGATATTCTACATCCTAAATGTCTGTGCTATGCTTTGTTGAAGGAAATTAGTTTTTGCTAAAATTAAAAACGTTATATTAAAATTCCTTCGTTTCAGCTGAGTTCTATGCAAGGGGAAGTGATCAAGTCTGAGGACATAAAGGTTGTTCCTTGTTCATTGAAGTGTTCTTATTATTCTGATCACATATTCCATAATATAACCGTATGAACAAATGCATAGCTTGAAATCAGACCCACCTTTATGTTTTTAAGAGGCATGCACAGGTATAAGTGTGTAGAACTTAACTGAACAGTCCTAAGAGTACATCTGAAGAAGAATAATCCAGTTTCTGTTTGCACACTCCAAATACATATATGTAAGTAAACCCACACTATTTTGACATAGTTCCTTTTCAAAATAGGACAGAGGTTTTTTTACTTTTCTTTGCAAAAGGGTCATCATATATCTTGTACGTTGAATATAAAACACTCCAGGTGTTTGTGATGAGTAAGAAGAAAATCAGCCTGTGCAGCATCTGTTATTGACTGGTTGTAACAATGAACTGACTATTTTTTTCTGTCTCGGTTATCTGCAGTATTACTCTTAAACTCTAGCAAAGAAAACATAAAATATCGATATAGTAGAATCTGAAATGGTAATTTTCAATTCAAAACATAATGCCTTTAGACATTTTGGAAATTCTGAGACTAAAGGCACTCCCCAAAGAAAAATGTTAGTTTCTTCCAGTCTGTAAGTTGGCCTTATTTAGTGTTTTACATGTAATGTTAAGCTAGGTCTACATAGATCAGAGCAGAAAGTGTCGTGTTTACTCTGCCCATATCATGAGCCAGCCATATGTGTGAGGTAGTTCTGGTCACATTTCAGTGAGTGTGTCCAGCCTGGTAATCCACACTGCATGGAAGAATGTATTTATCAGGTTATAGCATCGTTCCTTACTCCTGTAGTCATGTCTACCTGTCTCTGTTACTCCAGGAGAATGTGACTGCCTGTACTGGATTGCAGAGATTTATACAGACTCATGCTGGAAAAAGAAGTGCCAATATCATGAACTACAGAAATACTAGCAAAGTTCACAGACAGAAAAGAGCCAACAGAGAACATAGCCAGGGTTGATGAAAGGCCTCATACTCTGTCTGAATCTTTCTGTTTCCAGTCACACTGTGCTCTGTGTAGTAGTAGCTAGAATCTGTCTTCGAAGTAAATTTATATTGATGATGCAGTTGCCTTAAATTATGTTCTTCAGCTTTATGTGTTGTTTGTCCTCACCTTTTTTGTTTTGTAGCCTTATTTTTGTGTCCTTATTTTCTCAGCAGGCTGGGTTTATGTGATCACTCTGGCTAACAATCCCTTCCCTAATCATTATGGACCCATGGCTAAAGCTGACAGAGCAATACCTCGTTCACCATGGCAGGAGAAGGTGGAGAGAGTGCAAGATGGGCTGAGGCCAACTGTATGAGGTTCAGCAAGGCTAAGTGTTGAGTCCTGCATTTGGGGCACAACAACCCCATGCGATGCTACAGGCTTGGGGAAGAGTGGCTGGAAAGCTGCCTGTCGGAAACACCTGGGGGTGTTGATCGATGGCCAGCTGAATATGAGCCAGCAGTGTGCCCAGGTGGCCAAGAAGGCCAACAGCATCCTGGCTTGTATCAGAAAGAGTGTGGCCAGCAGGACTAGGGAAGTGATCGTCCCCCTGTACTCAGCACTGGTGAGGCCGCACCTTCAATACTGTCTTCAGTGTTGGGTCCCTCACTACAAGAAAGACATTGAGGTGCTGGAGCGAGTCCAAAGAAGGGCAACGAAGCTGGTGAAGGGCACAAGTCTTATGAGGAGTGGCTGAGGTAACTGGAGTTGTTCTGTCTGGAGATAAGGAGGCTCAGGGGAGACCTTATTGCTCACTACAACTACCTGATAGGAGGTTGTAGTGAGGTGGGCGTCAGTCTCTTTTCCCAGGTAACAAGCAATAGGACGAGAGGAAATGGCCTCAAGTTGTGCCAGGGGAGGTTTAGATGGGATATCAGGAAAAATTTCTTCATGGAAAGGGTTTTCAAGCATTGGAACAGGCTGCCCAGGGAAGTGGTGGAGTCACCATCCCTGGACATATTTAAAAGATGAGTAGATGTGGTGCTTAGGGACATGGTTTGGTGGTGGACTTGGCAGTGTTTGGTTTATGGTTGGACTTCATCAAGTCTTTTCCAACCTAAATGATTCTATGATCCTATGATTCTAAGATGGGAGGCAAGGGTAGCTCAGAATCATTTCTACATGGTAGCACTCAACTCAATAACCACCAAGTGTGTACTGGCAAATACAGTGCACAAAGTTTCTTAATCTGATATCGAGGTTAAAAATGCTGATAGGAAGTCTTTGGAGTATTGTTAAAAGCTCTGTTGGGGAGGAACGTGCAGACCACAAGAATGAAATTGAGAGGCTGCAGTGTGAAATGTGGAACTTGAGCAGTGTACAGGGTGCTGCAAAGGGTGCTGTGAGTTGGAGGTGTAACTGGGGAGGCAGGGAAGCACGGTGTGCATCTTAGAAGAGATGACAGAGATCAGGGCTCATGGTAGTGAGGGGCAGGTTGTGGGGAAGGTGGCGTGTTGAACCTTAGAACAAGGGCCAAATTGAGTAGGTAGGTAATTGTTTAGGCTTCAGATTTAAAAACAAGCAAACAAACAACACTTGGATATAATTTCTGATCTTGTAATAAGGTCTTTCTTCAGGTAGCCGCAACTGAAAGCCAATAATAAAAAATTCAAGAGATGAGTAAATAAATTAAACAAAATGTTTGAGCTTTTTTGGTCAAATGTATGGAATGATAATAAAAACTTGTTTTGTATCCCTCAGTCTTAACTTGTCAGTATTAAGCACAGAACTATTACTGATAAACAAATACAGAATTTTAATAAGGTTAATATAAAGCTGGGTGGTTGCTTTTTTTGGTGTGTTTTTTTTTTTTTTTTTCTGGAATAGTCTGTTTGCTGGAAAAAGCAGTTTCACAGGGTTTGAAACAAGGCACTTATTTGAGTAGAGTATATTTTCTGGCAAATCTCTTTGCTTTACTTGGTCCCTAAAACCACTGGTGGAGGTGAGGATGATGGTGCCAGCAATCTGATTCACCCACTTGTCCTTCTTCCAGGACAGTGGTCTGGGGTGAGAATTTTCTCCTCAGCCTGAAAGGTTTAAGGTCACTTTTCGTGTGCCTCGATGCACCTGCCATTGAGCCATGGAGATTCTCCAGTCCTGCCCTGCCAGCAGCAGTGATTTCCTTGGGGACAAGGAAGTACTGGCCTCAGCATCTCCTCTGCTGGGTGGTAGTCTGAAGAGGCTTTCTTCATTTTTCTGTAGCTCAGAGCCTTAAGGTGCAACAGGGAGAATTCAGTTTACCCATTTCTTACACTGGTTCCTCACTAACAGGAGTACCACTAATATTTGAGCTTCAACACTCATCTCCAGGTAGAACAGCTAGCTACAGTTTGAAACATTCATTGTGACACTTGTGTGTGTGGAGAATGAAAACAAAGTGTGATAGCTCAAGCTAATGCTGCGTGTTATTGATTGTGAGCTAGTATGCAGGCATGAAATAGAAAAATCACACAATTTCTTTCCTTTTTTTCTCTTATTTTTCATCTGAGCTAAAAGGAAGGTTACAGGGATTTGTCTTGTTTGTAGTAAAGTGAAGGTTAATTAGTAAATATTTTTCAGAGCACTATTAAAATCCTCAGATTAAAAGCTCCAAACGCTGCAAGTATAAAACATTCTTATTTACTATTCATTTATTTTGAGAGGGACTTTTTACAAGGGCATGTAGTGATAGGACGAGGGGTAACGGTTTTAAACTGAAAGAGGATAGATTTAGATTAGATATGAGGAAGAAATTCTTTCCTGTGAGGGTGGTGAGACACTGGAACAGGTTGCCCAGAGAAGCTGTGGATGCCCCCTCCCTGGCAGTGTTCAAGGCCAGGCTGGATGGGGCTTTGAGCAACCTGATCTAGAGGAAAGGTGTCCCTGCCTGTGGCAGAGGGGTTGGAACTAGATGATCTTTAAGGTCCCTTTCAGCCCAGGCCATTTTATGATTCTATTTTCAGCTGCTTCAGGACATACGTAAAACTCTTTTCTAAATTAAAAAGCAATTAATTGTAATTTGGGACCAAAGTCTTTCATGTGATTTTTTTTTTTTTTTTGGAGGGGGGAAGGCGGTCATCTTTGGATTGAAAAATCAACCACAAAAGTTACAGTGGAAATTACTGAGCAGAGGCTTATTGATATTCAGGGCCTTTACAGGAAAAAAAGTATAAACATTTAAAAAAATGTTCACTTACACACTCTAAATTATAAAGAAATGCAACCTCAGATTTTCTTCCTTTCTTTTAAGTCATCCTCTTTATCTGGCTTCTGTGGTCTTTTCTCTGGTTGAGCTGATCAAAGCAGGATATTGAGGAGAAGAGTGGTGGCAATGCCTCACACTTTCTTAGTCTGGAGCTCGGAAGAGCTGTAAGAGTATTTCCAACAGTTGCCTGGTCTGAGCTGTGCAGTGGCCTGTCTCAGTCAGGAACTGGCCAGTTGACCTTTTTCTTGGCCAGTATCTCTTTGCCTCTGGCCAAGGGAAGCCCACAGTTGAATTCTTTTCTTGGGTGATTGCTTTCTATTGAGAAATAGCAGTAAGGGGCAAGTTCTGGACCATGTTATTATGTATTAGAAAGGTTCGGAAATGAGGCTTATGGATCTAATATTTACTTTATTAAAGTTTTACAGCTCATCTTTAAACATCATTATAGAGTGTCAGTGTTTATTAGAGATCTGTGTGTGTTTCCAGAGTGCTCATTGCCGTGGTTTCTGAGTACTTGAGGTGCCGAACTTATCAATTTGATTGTGAAGCTAAATTAGGCTGTAATGCCCTTGAGTATGTTTTCTCCAGATCAGGCAATAATCGCCATGATTATGTGCTCTGTTGTGTATTAATTGACCATGACTTGTTATGCATCCTAAACTGAAGATGCATAACCTGTTTCAAGGTCAGTTATCTCCTAGCCAAATGTCTCAAAAGGGTGAATATTGATGAATTCCAGTGTGAAAGGCAGTTTTCCCTTTAAAAATGTAACACTGTTCTTACATGCTTTTATATAACACATCCAAAGCTTGTCTTCCTTAGATCTTCTTAACACAGACATTTGTAGCAAAATTTTCAGTTTTTTATAATTTATGAAGAGAGACAATAAATTATTAACTTTAGAACTATGACTAAATGCCTTTGCAAATGGTTGTTTGCTGGGAAAGCGCAATTTTAATTGTGCTCTGGTTAAGTTATCTGTGCACCTGTGGAATATTAGTTGCGGTGCCTCCACAGAGAAAAGAAATTGTACAGTACGCAAAAAAAAAAAAAATCAGAGTACTTAAGAGGATTTGAATTAGTGGGCACTGGAAGTGAAGCAAGCTGTTTGCATTATAGTCTAGTGTTTTAATCTATGTTAAGGACCCAGCAGATGTAGATTTCCCTATGCCAAACTTACTGACTGAATGGGAGTACTCTGTTAAAAAAGGCTAGATGGCTGAACCCAAAGTCATGTGTAGTGATTGTGAATCTCGGAAAAAAAAAAAAAAAGGCAAATGGAAGAATAAGGAGAAGAATAAGGAGAATTTACTTTATTGAACTTCACTGCAGGAGATGAAGCCATTGAAGGCATTTTCCAAATGACCCCTAAGCTGGTGATTTTATAGCAGTAAATGTCTTATTTTTCCTATTTCAGTGAGTATATTACAGAAATTTTATTTTTCTGTCGTCATGGATTTTTTAGCAGATATGATGAATATTAAGCTTATAGTATTCTAGATATGTGCATTTATTTCTGTGTTATTAAAATGACCTGCATTTCCCTAAAGCTTGCTGTCTGTATATCTCAGTGGTCTTTATTAAGGCGACTTAATGACCTATCCGTTATTATCTCAAAGCCTTCAAAATGGAAAACTCAGAATAAAATATTAGCTTGGTGGAGACTGAAGAGGAAACAGGCAAGGATGCTGACATAAGAACTCAGTAGTCCTGGCCTCAGCCTACTCTCTTTTTAATACCACTGTGTCTTGGCAATGACTTGAAGCATGTGTAGCATTTTGTCACTAGTTCTCAGCACCGACTCAGATGTTTCATAGCTGTTTTAGTATTGGTATATTGATTAGCACAAGAAGAGTCACTGGAATCAAACTTAATACCAAAACATGATACAAATAAATAATTATACGTATTTTTTGGACAAGACAGGAGCCAATAAACTTAGTTAAAATAATTATGAATAGCACATAAAATAGTATGCCAGAATTATTCTTTTTCTTCATTTACAGAAAGTTACTTTTGAATCATAAATTATTCAAAATGTTTTCTGTTATTGTAGCTGAGTTAGAACAAATACTGCACTATACCTTATACCTTGTGGGTAGCATAGCACTTCTTAGAAGAAAAGGATGAATAAGAAGCTGCTTCTATGCTTTTGACAGATGAATAACATCTTACATTCTGAAAGCTTAATTTTTCATAGTTTCATTGCTCATTTGGTATTTGTTGTTTAAAAACTATGCCTCATGCATTTTTAAGTCATTTTGTAGCAACAACACAAAAACCCCCCACAAGACAAGGTCACAGCTGGACACCTGTGTTTACTGGCTGTATTTAGCTACTCCAAGCCTTGCTGGTTTCTAAAATACAAACCACAGTGAGCAGTACTAGAAAACTATGGGTCTATATGGAGATGTGCTGTGCAGTTCCCAAGCAGTGCAGGCCTGATGCTGTGACTGTGTTTACTTCCCTAGACACACTTTATGTTGCCAGCACAAGTAAGTTTAGCCAGATGCCAAATGAGTCTGCAATTGAGAATAAGGCTTTGAGACAGAAAGTGGACAAAGTGGTGTTCTCTACTATTTTTCTAACATTTTCTTGAAAGAAAAAATTGTAACAATAGATAGCTTCGCAGAGTTTCCTTGAATTCTATTGAAGAAGATTTTGCAAAATGGATAAAAATGTTCTTTATGATTGAAAAGAATAAAAATCCCAAAATGAAGAAATTCCTGAGATGAACTATTTCCCTTAAATGATTCAGTAGGCTGCTCATTTTAAGGTATATTGCAACTGGGAGACAAACTGTATATTTTTAGAGAAGGAGGTAGGAGGTAAGCCTTGTTATTATATCTGGTGTGTTCCTCATCCCCCACTTCTAAAATTAAATCCCTAGCTGGAATTTAAGCTGGATGCCTGAATCTGGCTATAAAGACCAGAATTTCTTAGTCTTTCTGGATGGAATTCATTTCACCTGATCCTGGTATAATAGAGATGTCTGTATATTGGACTGATCGCCTTCACCGACTTTTGTAATGAATGTTGAGAAACAGATGTTTTTAGGTTTGCCTTCTCTCAGGTCTGTACATCAGATGAGATGAATTGTGCCCTTAAAGTGATCATTTTTCTCTCTTCACTGTGATGCAACTGGCTTATATGTAATTCAGCGTAGTCATCTACATTTGATTATATGAATCCCACTCTATAGTGTTTGTTGCATAATAAAAAAGGACCTCTCCCCAAATTAAATTCAAAATCCAGTAGACTAGCTTAGAAGAGCTGCTCAGTCCAAGGTCATTGCTGCTTGATTTAACTTCTCATTCTATATGCTGCCCATCTCACCTAATGAATTATGTTTAGCTGTCCATTAGTCTTGCAGAATGCATTGCTCCTCTCCTTTTTCCCCTTTTACATTAAACATCACATTCATGGATAATAAAAATGTCCACAAAAATATATAGCCATAGAAAAATGTTTCATCCTTAATGGGGCCAGATATTTTGAGCCTAAATTTTCACAGCAGGATTTCAAAATGGATATGTTTTCTTTTCATCAGAGAATCAGATAAATACAGCCATAGCAGAGTTATTTATGGTTAGGGGAACATTTATCTCTCGTCTCACTGCGTGTCATTTATCTAGAAGCATGAGGAAGACTGTGCATGCAAGTGTGTGGCTCATCCAGGAAGATCCTATACATAGATGCATAAAGAAGAAATTTTGTAGATCGGTGACTTCCATATTGTATAAGAAAGAGAGTTTTAAATTAATTCCATGATAATGGGGATTGTGTGGCTTTTAAATCATTCAGCTCTATGATAGGACGCTTCTAGACGTGTGGAGAATGGAGACACTTGGCTCAGTTTTTCCATGGGATGTGAGCTAACCAGCAGGCCAGATGGTTTCCTACGGGAGTATGCTGAGAGAAATATCTTCCTCATGTATTCTACAGCTTCTCAACAGGAACCTTAGAGCTTTTGGTAAGGGTCTCAGATCCAGTGCCCTCTGCCATTCAGTGCGTGAATCCACTTCCTAGGTAGAGTGATGGATGATTGCCTTGCCACATCACTACCGTAAAGTTAAAATTGTTTTGGTGAGGAAGTAATGGAGGATTACTCAGGAGCAAAGTGAGTCCACCAGAAGACTCAAGTAAGATGTATCAATAAGAAGGAGACTGGAAGCCAAGCTTACAGAGAAAATGAAACTCATAGGTGATCCTATCAGAAAGTCAATATTTTCAGACAGCTACTTTTTCCTGGAACAAAGATAAACTGGTGTTTCCTGTTGTGACTGTAGGAATACATTGGGATATTTCAGAGATCAGGGAAATAACTTAGCAGGTACCACTGTTTCTACAGTGACTGATGCAAGTAACAAGTGCTCAGGCTATACCTATGATCTTGGACAGTGGACTCCTATGATATCCTCCCTACTTTTTTTTTCTGTAATGTACTGTGGTAAGATGAATTCTCCAAATCCCACAGCAGTGTTTGCATTTTAGTTAGTCAGAGGATAATATACATAAACGAGGTTGACTGCAGGGACAGGAAAGTAGATATTTCTTTCCCAACTGAATGTCCTTCTAACAGAGATGCAGAATCATATTGCCTCCTGTGTTTTAGCTACATACCCCTACAATTTTTTTCATTCTTTGCAATCTAATATGACAGCTACAATGGGAGCATTATTCCCACTCCATCCTTTCCTCCAGCCTGATAACTGGGTTACATTCCTGGGAAAGGAGAGGTGTGATAGCAAAATCCCTTCTGCTGCAGGCGGCTTTGGAAGAGACGTGTTTTCCTGCTTCTTGGATAAAGGCAAACCTATACTGGTATAGAAAAGATGAAAACAGTTCCCTTTCTTCTTACTCATCAATCTTGTGTTATCAATGACGGCTGCCACTGATGCTGAGATCTTATTGCTGAATTAAAGGATTTTAGTGTGGTAGATGGACTCTGAGCATGTCTTGCTGGGCATCTCTACTTCTGAGCCTTTGAAGGGAATGTAGGTGAAGAGATACTGTTTTAGAAACTCAAAATGGCAGCTGTTTTAAGCATGTGCACAATAAAGGATCTTATGTGAATAGCTGACTCTTTCCATAATAGTTTTACGACACTGCTAGTATAATGGCGACCAATGTACATAGTAGGATTTTTCACTTTTTATCTACTGGTTGTATTTCCTCCTCTATGCTTATTCCATTCTTCTAACAGAAAATCTGATAAAGTAGGACCACTCTTATTTTCTCATGTATGGCAAGAGAATTCTTTATAGTTACAAATCCTAGGCTCCAAACAGAATAAAATTCTTTTTAAGCATAGTGTGTTTATTGTTAAAAGCCAAGCAGCTCTTGGTCCCAAGTAGTTAATACTGAAGCACCTTCCTTTTATTTCTGATAATAAAGAACATGAATGCCTCAGTAATGTTAATCACATTTAGATGGTGAATATCAATATTCAGAAGCGGCCCAGATTTCAGACAAGGTGGTTGGACCACATGACTCCAGATGTCTTGCAGCCTAAAAGGTGATAGCCTATAACCACTGTAGAATATTTTGACAAAACTTCTAAATCATTTCCCTTTTCTGGATTTTTGTGTCTCTTTTTTTTATTGAACACATGCTTTCCCGTGAAGTAGCTTTTTAAACTTGGTAGATGATTGCTTTTATTTCCAAGGCAAATCGCTGGCAGCTGTTGCAGAGTGATTCATGGTGTCTACATTTAAACAGTGATGCCTAATCATTATAAAATGATCCATCTGGGTTTTTATTCTACAGAGGGGACTTTCTGTGCTATGAAAAGACACAAAGCATGTGACACAGAGATATTTTAGTATGAGAACATAGCAAATGCTCTGTCTCATAGCTTCCTAGATTCTTGATCTTTCCCTAAACCTTAAACAGCAGCATGTAAAGCTTACTTCTGGAAACTGTAAGTTGCTGACACAACTGTCCTGTTCTTTATTTAGGGTAAGATTGTGCCTATTGGCATAGCTGTGAGGGAGAGGTGGTGTGTGAACTGCATCATTGTAATGCCAGCCTGGGGAAGCATGGTGACTCAGATTTTCCTCTGAATCACACTTTCTCTTCTGCTTCTTCCTTACTCTGAGGGAATAGTAATTTACTTCTGGAAATTAACATCTCTCTGCAGTGGCGCAGCTGTTCTAGCCAACGAGTCTGGAAAAAGACTTCAGTCTCCACACACTCCTCCCTACATTCCTTCTGCTCACCTGTTTCAAAGAAGATATAGTTAGGTAAATAGTCTGGTTTACTCCTACAGACTCAGACCTGAAATTGGGTAGTTTGCATAGGGCTCAAATTGCAGGATTATTCCGTTCTTTCTTGCGTGGGTGCATACTTACGAACTAAGCCTTACGGAGAAGACTCCAGATGTGATATGGCAGCCTAGAGAAAATAAATAACATTTTATTTTGGCTCAGTGATTCAAGTAAAACAGGACTGATAATTCGGAAATTTTGTACCAATCCATGAATTTAACTTTTCTTTATCAAGCAGCTTATAGTTTTGTACAGCAAACAGATCCAATCCTAATGCAGTCTGAAACAGAATCTGTCAACCTCTAGAACTGTATCCCCTCCCCGACTCTTGCCAGTTTGAGTGGAAGTTTCTGGCCATTTTACTTGGTGACATCAACCCATGGAGGTTTGTTCTGCCATTGCTGCACGTGACTAGCGCATCATATGTGGAACTGAATGGGCATCTTAGACCTTACCCAATTGTAATTGCAGAAGCAAAATGTGGTGAAGAGCAAACCAAAAAGCACTTCTTTTTCCTCCTCTGAAGGAGCACAGGGCATTAATCAGGTGCGGCGTCCTTAACCAGGGGTGATACTGCTGGAGCAATGCTCTCTCTTTTTTTTCCTTTGTGCTCGTTCTTGTAGGGGCTGTGATCTTATATACCTTCTTGTTTTCTCCTTTGAATTTTGATTATATGCAGCCAGTTTTATGTGTTTGGTATATGTTTTTTATTTTCTTTATTGTGCTCTAAAAGCAATTCTGCTGAGCTCTCCAAGTTGCACTCTTTAGTGGCCAGGAACTGACCGTTTGCAATATGTGCTTCCTCCCCTGGGGCCTCAGTGTTATACTGAGTCTGTTCTCTCAAGACACCTATTATCATCCTGTGCTTTTACTCTCAAGGATCCCTTCTAGAATGCAGATTTTATTATAACCATACTGAGCAGTTACTATGACAAAACTGTAAGGCTACTGTTGACCACAGCTGGTGTCATCATTGCCAAGATCCAGCTTGTACTCATCTTGTAACAGAGGAGTCCGCTACATTTGCACATACTTCAGTCTAGACCTCAATGTTTTGTCCCCCAGTGAATAGTGATCATTAACGTTTTTATATTTTGTACTGATGAGGAAGCATAATGTTTGTTTTGCTACAGTAAGAGGAGGAAGCATAGAAACATTTAGAATAAGCCTTTTGTTAAGAGCTACAGGAGGCCTGGAGGGATAAAAAGCCTCTACAATACAAATGCTCTGCTTAGTGTCTCCAGTATATATAAATGTTGATAACCATTCAAAGGATAGGCAGAACGCTACAATAAATTGTGATGTACTTTCTAGTTTGTTTGCTGAGTGGACCTGATTCAAACATTGTTTCACCGGTGCTACATTTTTCTACTTAACTGTGTTATGCATATTTTTTCAGTTTGATGTCATTACCCTAATGGGGAATCAGAAAGAACAGAGAATGTTCTGTATTGTATTAAGAGAGTTGTTATGAAAATCTGTGTGCTGATTACAGATTTTTTAATAGAGCGTGCCATGGTGCAGGTACCCATAAGAGGTTTGCATGAAACATATTGCCGTATAATGTGAGTGCACTGGTGGTAAGACAGCTCCTTCAATCTTGCATCCTGGTTAAACCGCTTTAAATGTGCTGGTTTTGGTTTTTTTTTTGGTTTTTTTTTTTTTCATTTGGACTTGGTCTAGTTTATAGCTTTCTTAAAGGGAGCTGCTTTTGAAGGGATTTACAGCTCAGAAAGCCAAATGATTGACACCTTGTCTCAAGGTATCGCCTACTAACACAACCCAGAAAGAGGTACATCCTTTTTCTGAAGTGCCATTGGCATTGCTGTTTACTTTGTGATCACTGTTAAAACCTAGATTTCTATCAGCCAGTTCTTGCCTAGCCATATATTCCCTGTCTTGTCTTAGTGCATGTGATTGCTCCTTTCTAATATCAGTACTTTGCCTGGTTTCTGTCAAATGTTATCTTGTGAATTTTGAACACATGGAACTTTGTCAAGATAGTTTTGAATTCGCATGCTGTCTGGCAAAATGCTTTTTATCCCTAGAGTGGTATGAATGCGGTTCCTCTGCAATTGTGTAAATCATTGTTGAAAATATATTATAGTCTCAGATTTGGGCCTTCACTGAAGATGTCCTCCAAGTTTGGTGACTCCAAGTTTGATGACTGACAGTTGATAATGGCAGGAACATTTAGGGTATTTTTCCCCCACAGTTGTATTTCTCCGTAGTAGTGGTTATATTCAGGTTATAATTAACAAGATTGTTTATTAAAATTTGCAGCAGTATCACCGACCATATTAAAGTCATTCTTATATTTACTGATCAGCAGGCAATTGCATTGGCTTTACTATGCTTGGCAAATTCTTACTGGCTGTTTATAGCTTGTCTTATATTTTTATAGCTTGTTTTTTTGATAGCTTATTTTGCAATATTTTGACTTTCAAAGCTATATTAATATGTTTCTAATTTCCTCAGTCTTTCTTTTTCCTTGTGTTTGCTATTCTGCTTCTTCCTCCTTGTGTCCTTGAAGGTGATCTCTCTGTTGAGATTGCTTTGGCTAGTTAGAAAAGTTCCCTACAGTAATTCATTCTCTGAAGCTTGATAAGTCTTCCTTTTCTAAATATTCTTCAGCTTATTTTCTTTTGCTGATCTGCTGTTTAAAATGCATTTTGTTTGGTAGCTGATAAGAATTAATATTTCTATGGATGAAAACTGAAGCAAAGTGTTGAACACTTTAACCATCTCCATGTATCATCCATACTTTTGTCTTCTGTCCAATTAAATAATGTTCTCTTCCTTTCTTTTGTCTTCCCATGACTGCCTAATGTATTTATAGACTTTTTCCTCATGGCCTTTTATGTCTCTAGCTAATTGAAATGCATTTTGCACCCTAGCCTTTTGATTTTTTTCCAAATGGGGCATGTGAGTTATCCATTATGCTTATCATTAATCATGTGCTCTTGTTTAGCTTTTATAATGATTCTTTTTCTATTTTCAGGTCATTAAAAAACTATTGATGCAGTTAGAATGGTCTCTTCATATTTTTCCTACCTACACTTCAAAAGGGGTTTGCTTTTGTGTATTCAATGTAGTTTCTCTCAGTAGGTAGTAGCTCTCGTGCTAGTTTATCCTTTAGATTATCTTCTTGAGAGATCTTACTGTGGCATTTTTTCCTCTTTTGATCTGTTTTTTAACTCGGAACAAGGACTTTAATCTTTTTTTCATGTATTTAAAAGATGCGTAGATGTGGTGCTTAGGGACATGGTTTAGTGGTAGACTTAGCAGTGCTAGGTTAATGGTTGGACTTAATGATCTTAAAGGTCCTTTCTAACCAAAACAATTCTGTGATTCTATGATTCTATGAACCCATATGAGCTCTGCACTGCCAGTCGATTCCCCTGTTAGTTAAAACCAAACCTACAATAGCACCTCCCTAGTAGCTTTTTCCACCTCTTGAAACTTACTGAACTTGTGCATTAAAGATTTGATGAATTGTGTGTCTTCAAAAAAAAAAAAATAGTCTCCCAAACCCCTACCTGCTCCATGCAATGACTGTTTTCTCTTACCAGATCCACCCAGTGACATTCAATAGGTTATTAGTTCTTCCTGAATTTCAGAATAAGTGTTCCAGATATGCAGTTCAACACCTCCTTGCCTATGCTTGTTAAAAAGAAATTTCTTTTACTGTGTCTCTGTGATACCTAGGATGTATATAGATACTCTTATGTTTTCCTTACTAGTACCTTAATATCTGGCATTTACCAGAGGATTCAGATAAAATTCCATTATTCTCACTCTTATTTCTCTTACAGCCTTACTGCAATGTCTAATTTCTAGATTTGTATTTTATGAGTAAATCTGTGCTTTCTAAGTACCTGTGGGCTTCTTGCAACTACTTACTCTTACTCTACTGTAATAACAAGACCTCATTCAACTGCCTCATATCCCAGCTAAAATAATCTTCCTGCTTCCCATCAGGTACTGTCAGTTATCAACATGGTCTTTAGGGAGATTCTTGAGATTCAGTTTCCCTTGGGACTGAGATGGATTTTGCCTGGCTGTTGGATTTTACCAGGGCAATGTGCCATTGATCCTAGGTTTTAGGCTTAATGTGCATGCACAGTCATTTTGTCTGTCTGTAAATCTTCCCCTTAAAAGGTGAATGTATGTGTGTAGATGGCTAATGCCAAGCTGTTGCACCTCTGACAAGATAATGACATGAGGAACTGCAGGATGCTACAGATGATAGATAGCCAAATGGGAGTAACGTACATGTAGATGACCCATTCTGTCCTTTGGTGGCGTTCATAAGATGACCACATGAGAGACAGCAGGACACTACAGATAACGAAAGGGAACCACTAGCTGAAGAGAACTGAGGTCTAAGGCAGGAAGTACCAGGGCAACCATATCAGTATCACCAAATAAGGGTATAAAGTCAGCAAAACCAGAGCCAGTGAGGAAAGGAAAAATAGAGTGGGCTGTTTATTTGGGAGGGGATGAGGATGGTAAAAGGGGAGAGCTTGGGAAGAGGGGAAAAGCAAGTATAAGGTGAAGCAAGTCATCTGCTTGGAGCTGTTTGGGGGTACCTGTTGAGCAGCTTGTTCGTGATCAGTACAGGCTGTGGCAGGACAGCATATCTGTTGCTGCTGTGGCCATGCTGGTGTCTGACTGGCTTTGGTGGTTGGGGGAACTAGGATGCTCTCCCTAAGGCCAGTGAGGGACCTCTCAGGAAAATGGACTGGACTTCCTATGAAAACTCTTGTAAGCTCACTGATTTCAAAGTTGTGAAGGTTTGTAGTTTTTGTAACTACAGCTAGGCAGCTAGGGAAGGGAGGGAGACCCAGATTCAATCAGATTGACAGAAAAACTTCAGTCTCAGCTCTGAAGTCAGCTGCGTGAGCAATAGGTGTGTGTCCGTGAGCCAGTCAGCATGCAGTACTGGCACAGGGCTGGGCAGCAGCTATTAAGAAGCCTGTGAGAAAGACTTAGATGAGTTTAGGGAAATACAGGGAAAAGAGGAATGGAAGGAAACTGGAATTACTACATGGGAGACTGGGTGCACAGGATGAACCTAGAATACAGTAATAGATATGTAAGGAGTCAGGACATAACTGGAAACAAAAAAACAAAACAAAAATGCTTTTGTAGTCCCTGCTAATGGAACAATGTATTTCAAATCCCCTTGGATTTCCTCCAACACGTTTTTAGGTGAAGAGGAATTATTTATTTATCTTCCTTTTTCCACAGTGAATCATCCTAATCTTTTAGGAAAGTAATCATCACAAACTTTAGACTTTTAACTGTGATAAAAATACCATTTTTTTCCTTGCTTTTCTTTCAAACTTTATCTGCAAATTATTTCTATTGTTCTGACTTGGCACTGATAAAATATCACTCTTATTCTCACAGAACTAACATCATCTGCAAATTATCTCTTTTGTTCTGATGTCTTTTCCATATAATGTTCACTGACTTTACTTATGACATGCAATCTTCGTGTCATTCATTTGGGTAAAGAATGTAGTATGTGTATATCACAGCTCTAGAGCTGTTATTGTGCAGATCCCAGATGAAATTTTCTACTGTCCTCTAGTGTGCTGTGTTCACAAAAATAAAAACAATTAGCCAAATAAAATTTTCTTGTCTAATCAAACATATTTGACTTAAAATTCAAATCATCTTATAAATGTGGATAATTTGGGAAAAATACAGCAGTTTCTAGTTGTGGAAAACTCAGTTTTAGTCTTTGTGATTACTAACTGCCATAAGATGAAGTACTAGTGACCCCATCTAAACCAGACAAATAAAGAGGTAGGAGCCAGTGGCTTTGATTCACAAGGTTTTGACACTGCTGCGATTATGAATGATACCTTTGGCCTTGCTGTCTTACCTGCTGGCCTTGGTAGCCTTGCCATCTGCATCGCTTTTCTCTTGTGGCCTCAGGTACTGCAAAAGCGTGTCTGTTTGTGGTTTATATGTCCCTCAGTTCAGAAAGACTGGAATTAGAAGACTGAACAAAAACAAAGCCTAAATGTACCATCCAAGCAACTTGACACAGTAGGGGACGTCAATCTGACTTCAAATCATTCTCTTTTAGCTCTTAAAGTAAAGGAAGATACACTCAGCATCCCTACTCATGTACCACTCTAGTTGCTCTTCTCTTAACCCTTTAAAAATTGCTTTATATGTTTGTAAACAAGAATCAGCATGGTTAAATCACTGTTAATGTTCTGAGAAGTTATAGGTATTCAAGTAATTCTCCTTTTCTTTGCAATTTGATAGAGCAAATTCTGCTGTTACGAGTAAGAATTGCTGAAATGTATTAGTGAAGTAGAAAAATAAAAGATAGGACATAATTTATCTTAAAGTTACTTTTTTAATCTCTAAGTTTATACAGTAACCATTTTTTACTTTTTCTTTGCTATCAGTGTGTTACAGTCTAGCACAAGAGCTCCATATACTATTGCTTTTTCAGTGTACAAAAATGGTTTTGATATCTTCACAGATGCAGTTTCTTCCCTCTATATTATAATTTCATTTTTGCCTAGTAACTTCCTATGATATATGGTAAAAGCTATGAGAAAAATCAGGTGTTATTTGTGAATATAATATCTAAATATTCATGTCAGCCTCTATGTGGAAAGGTTAATACGTATTTGCATGGAACACTTGTACCATAAACATCATGCTACATTCCTTTGTAGACTATATATATGCAAAAAAAACCCCTGCTTTGAAATTCTCTGTAATATATTGGTTAAACTTATTAGGACTTTTTAAAAAATATTCCTTTGTCTTTATAACTGAAATTACTAAAATCTGACTTAAAATGATCTAAGCTAGCTTTCTGTACAGCAGCGACAAAAATCTCAATTTTAAGTGTGGTTTGTGAGACATATGCTGGGATCGTCTGAGGAATGTTCACTTCCCAGTAACATGAAGTGCCATTTGCTATCTCGGTGGGAATTGCCAGATATTGAATGTCAAGCCTGTTACTGGTGCATTTGTACATTTTGGACCTTAGGATTGTGTCATGTGGGGGAGGAATGAAAGTGAGAGAATGGCAGAAAAATGCACTTGCAGGAAGGAGAATAAATTTCTCTAGAGACACTGGTGTATTTTTAATTGCAGCTGTTAAAAGCACTTGTCTGGCATGACAGGTTTGGCATGATGCCTTGCATCAAAGGCAGCTGGTTATACCGCATCCTCTGCAGCCTGAGAGAGGCAGTGGTGGCTGCTGTCATAGTCTTTGCAGTCTTCATGCCCTCCATGCTTGGGTGACTTGATTGCTTTGCGTAGCTCCTTGCCACCTCTATAATTTTTGGTGTGTGCACTGCATGCACTGGGCAGCGTAACTTTGCCTTGCCTATGCCGTCACCTGTAGGCATATCAACAACTATCTTCTTGCTCTAGATAGCATGAGCAGTGAAGGGAAGATCGTTACATGTATGCTTTACTTCAGATGAGGGGGAAGACAGTAGGTTACATTAGAGTTGGAATACTTTAAATGGATGATCTTTTGGTCCAACATGACTCTGGTAACTGGCAGGAATCCGAGGTAGGTGTTATGAAATTTATACAATAGCGCCTATCAATTTTCCTACTAGCCTAATATAATTTAGTGACCTTTCTGTATGCTGTTTCAACAAAACTTGAATGTCATGATTCCTGTTTTACAAACGCCTACTTTATTCCTCAGCCACTGCAATCTAATATATTAATATGGTCTCAGTTGATTTGCAGCAGTATTGTTTTAGCTTTATAATGACAGATTAAACAAATAAATTTAATAAGATTACTCTCATAGAATGGTGTGATTTTCCAGCAAATAGGATTGTGGAGCTCATTTTCTGGAACCCACCCTCCCCAACCTGAAGCATATGCTGATAGCCAGCACATCAGCTTTCTTCATGCCCCTTCAGAAAAGCAAAAATGACACTAAAGACCGTTAGAGAGAGACTTAGCCTATACTCAATGAGCAAGAAGCCCTTTTGTAGCTTTAATAATGATCATTAATATAATTATTAATCTTTATTATTTTCCTTCCCTGGGCAAAGTTAAGTGCAGGGAGTATTTATTTCGTATGCCTTTGTCTGTGTTTTGTACCTTAGTCCATGAAATTAGAAATGAGTGACCACCATTGATACCAGGAAGCTAAAGGAGGAATTTTGCTTCCCTTAAGACGTTGTCATGCCTTAGCTCATGCACAGGCTTTCAGAGAAATATCAGTTACTGAAAGATGACTTTTTTTTTTTTTTCCCCAGTTCTCTATGAAAATGTATGTTAGGGCATTCTGACCCATACCCACATGACCATAACATTTGTATCCCCCAATGGCCACTTGTTCACATTCGGAAAAATCACAGTCCTTTCTCTAAGTACTTGTGGAACACTAAACTGTCAACATAAAAAAATAAAATCACTTGATGGTACCCACTGGAGAGAAAACAGTGGAAGCACTTATAAGAACCTTTGAGCACAAGACATTATTTGATGATTAGATTTAAAATGCACCAGAGTTTTGTAAAACATACCTAACTCTTTCAAACACAGTGCTCTTTTCTCCAACTTCATAAAGAAAGGAAAATGCAACTGCTTTTGGGGGGAACCTTTATATTAAGCCAATCTGTCTGGCTGCTGGGTTGGTAGGGAGAGAGTGACAGCTTTGAATGATTAGCCGAAAAGTAGCCAGCACTGATTATCTAGACTAAGGGCCAAAGGGAGAGACATAACAGATTGCAGCAGCCTTTTGCAGTTTGTTTTTTTATTAAAGCGGCACAAGTCCATTCCCTGCTTCTTCTCATTTTCTACCTGAGAAAATTCTTTACAAAAATAACAGAACAAAGTTGCAAGAATTTCCTGCAAAATCCAAACTGAAAAGGAATGATTTCTGTATCAGGTTGGATCAGCCGTATTTCAGGGTTGTGCTGTGTTGGAATGCTTTTCTTTGTAATAGACGCTGAACTGCATTAACTGGTGTGGTTTGAATACCTTTTAGAGAGTCCTTCCTTGTATCTGTGCTCTTTTTATGGAACAAGTTTACTGAACTGGGCTTTTTCCCGTGGTATACATGGTCATATGTTTTCATAGGAACCCTGCGGCATCACAGAAGTGGCTAGGAAGCTTACTTGTTGGGGAAGAGGAGGCTTGAGAAACAGGAGCAGCAAAACAGACTTCGACCAAACTAAACAGAACAATAAAAAGAATGTTTCCTTTCTCTCTGATAAACTAAAGTTAAATGTTTCAGCTTAGTCCAAGTTTGGTGCAATTTAACCTACAAAATGTGTTGATGTTTTAGTTTTACTCCAGTTGTGGATAAAAGCAATTGCTGAAATGTTGAACTTTACCATTGGTTAGAAATTCTGATTTGGGTTAACTAACCTACCTTGTAAGTGATGCTAAGTACATAGGGTATCAATGAATTAGAATGTTACTTTAAAACTACTCTTAATTTGTACAATAAATATGTTATTCCCAAAGAAAAATGGCAATGTAATTCTATGCAAGTATATGAACCTAGAAGCATCCTGGGGATGAAATCTGTCTCAGAGGCAGTTTCATTCCCATGGCTCCCATGAAGCACAAATCATGGCTGACAATAACAGAAGCAAGGTACCACTTTACTTAGTACAGGTAAATTTATGGTTGTATTGTTATATGAAGATAAGACTGCATGTTTCCCACCTACCAGGTAGAAAAGAGGAAGCAGGTAAAGGAACAAGAAAGAAATAGTTGGCATACAAAAATGTATGGTAAAGGCCTTATTGTTTCTTGTAGATGTGGATTGAAAGTACTCCAAAGGACAGTCAAGCTCTAGGGAAATGTTCTGAAGAACAGTAATTTAGACATTCTCTGTTCTGTTCAAAAATTTTTACTGTAATTTTTCAATATTGATTAAAAAGTACTTTGAGATCACTAATTCTCTTCAAACTTAAGGGACACAATCAAAGAAAACATTTGTAAATGTGTTCTGTTCTTCGATCAAACTGTAATTAATACCTGGTATATATCAGCCATTATATTAAAATTCTTCTGCTGAATATACTGGCTCTGATGACTTGTAGTAATTTACTAGTTCAAAATTAGGTTTATGCTGTACACTCCAATGCCACATTGTATTTGGAAAGCAATCAAGTTGTTTGATTAATGCTGGAACTAATGAAAGTATCTTATAGATTTGTGACCTATGTTCCTGTGCTACAGTAGCCTGGTGCTCTCTTCTCTTGTTCCTCCCACATCAAGTAATATCTTCACTTCCTGGGTAACATCTGCTAAGCCTCCCTATTCACACTACGCTTGGCTCTCTCCCATGTCCCCTAAATCCCAGCTGCTGGGGAAGGAGCAGCTTGTATAATAGCTGATTTCAACATAATACTTGTGCTGATTGGGAGACCTAACAAACCTAATAGTTGCTGAGCTTGTACGGCTGCCTTTCCAAGGGGGTTCTTAATATGGGTTTCTGTTTCCTCTGCCCAGATGCCAATATTCTCAGATCTTTTAGCAACTTGTCTTCTAGGTGCCAAGCTCCCTGTTGAAATGCAGGACAGTGGGCGAAGGTGGTGGGAATAGTTGGTAGGAGAGTCAGAGAACTGCCAAATGGCCAGACAGTTCAGTCACATCTATTTAATCTCCTTATCAAAGCAAAATTTAAAAGGAGAATTAAGTGGGAGCAAGAGAGCAGCTTGTATGTGTGTGTCCTGGTCCACAAACAGACTCCAGATTAACAGCACCAACACTGCTCTAGAGCCTCCTCAGTATTTCTGAATTTACTCTAAATCAACCTCATTCCTCCCAGCCCATCTGGAGCTGCCTACAATATAGCCCTCTCTGATCCCACAAATGACTCCCCCTACCCATGCCCTACAGTCGCATATCTCCTCTCCCACAGTGACCCTGCTGCCTTCAAAGCCCTGTCCCCAGCCTCGGTTCTAGTTCCTACCCCAGACTCACAGTTCAACCCAGAGCTCCCAGTCCTGTGGTTCCAACCCTTTCCACTTCCACTTCTCCCATGGGACACTCCTGAGCTCAGCGCCTCATACCCATCTGCCTCTTTCCCCAGCCAGGTCCAGTTACTGCGATTTACACCGATACGTCTGAGCTGATGCATTGCCCTTACGTTCTGGATTTGTTCCCGATAGTCACTTGGACCAACTTGTCGGCTGCTGCGACAGCTAAGCATGTCCGTGGGCTCCTTGCTTGCTAACATAGATATTGATGTTGTAAGTGATTCTTGCAAGCACAGAGACCTGTTCACAGAGCAGAAATCTGTGCTGGGAGTAGAAGTGGGCACTTGAGCTCATAGGGCTACTGTGATGATCAAGAAAGAGGAGAGCTTACTTTAAAAGAGAAAATATAATGGATTGGCAAGTTTTACACAGCAAGGGGAAGGCCAAGAATGTATATGATTGCTCTCTGTAAATATGTCAAGTAGGTAAACAGCAGGAAGAAAGAAGGGTGATACAGTCTAAATGATATTGCTGGCATAAGAATAAACTGGCCATGAATAAATATGGGTTGCAATTTAGTAGGATGGTTTTAACCATTCAAGACTGAAGCTGTGAAAGAGCATTGTAAGAGCAGTGGAAACAAAAATAACCTCCCTAGGTTTGGGTGGAATTTGTCACGTCATGAATGACACTGGGAGAGGCTCAGTCTCAATAGCACTAGAAGCCTGGTACTCGGAGAGTACCACTAGCACACCAAATTTTCATCTGTAATTCACTGCCTCACCACACACTCCCACGCCTGCCAGAGTCAGGTGGAGTATTCTAGATGGTTCTTAATAAATGGCTTGAACATTAATAATATCACTTTACTTTGTGGTGTATCTATCTATTAATGTAACCTGCTATCATCTTTGCCTTCTCTTTTCCAGCAGCTGTGAAATCATTTGATGGTTTTAATTATTTTTCATAATATCCCCCAAATTCCTCTCTTGATTAGCTTCCTAGATGAGATTCCCATTTAGTACATATTCTCTAACTTGGTGTTTGGCTTCCCTGCTAATTATCTCACATTTTTTCTGCGTTAAGCTGCATTTGCCATCTGCTCATCCAGTCACAAAAAAATAATGGAAAACCTTTTGAATCCAATTGCATTCTCTTAATTACTGGCTCTGTCTCCAGTTGTGTTATTACCCACAGATTGGAAGATCTTGGGCCAAATAATTGATAAAAAACAGTGAGATTCCTTTGATTTTGGCTGAGCCATGGTGACACATACCGAGATCCCGATCTTTCACTTCCTACTGTTATATATTTTAAGTTCCTCGTCTTTCAAAAAAATAAACATGTGAGTCACACTTCTCTCAAGTTTCATATGCAGTTTTGGTGCTGTGTTTTCCACACTTAGGCCAAGTTCCTACTGTGGATGAGTATTTCATTTAGCTGTGCTCTGAGTGTACTCTCTCCAGGGAATTCATATGAAGTTAGTAGTACTTCCGAAGAGCTTCAATGTTTCAGTAAACATGAACTGAGCACTCATTTGTGTCTATGCATATGTGAACTTCTGCAGATGTTTTGCAATGCCAATCCTTACAGCATTAAAAAAATGCACCTTTAAATTCTCATATGTGTCTTTTCTTCTTTCTCTGGTTCTATTGATATTTTTTTTTTCAGCTCCTCAGTATTCTGTATACCATTTTGGTGTAATTACTTTAAGCCTTGCACTTTGATTCTGTAGTGCTTGTTACCCCCTGGTACTTGTTACCTTACTTGATGAAAAAGATGTTATTTTTGTTAGTTGGTCTCTTCAGTCCTAGGCTTTTGTTACCAAGCTCTTTCTCTCAAAGCCCATTCTTATCCTTTGTTTCTGCCTGTATATTTACAGATCTTTTGCTAGATTCTGCATAGGAAATTCTCTTTCATGGCAGACTCTCTTATTTCCAAATGAGCTGAATTGGATTTTGGAGCTATGACAGGAAGGAGACCTACCATGCAAACTATACAGAACCATTTCTTTCCACTGTGGAAAAAATGTTTCGTATAAGCAGAACTCTTGTAAGTTGTTAGTCTGAGCAGTGTGACTAAAATGTTGTGGTAAGGACATGAAGCCATAGGGAACACAGGTTTATTACAACATTTGATCTTTTGCATCATCAGTAATGTTATTTTCAAAGGCCTTTTTAAAAGCAGAGTTTGGGCTTCTAGTTAGCTGGACAAGCAAGCTGAAGAACTGCTTAAAACACACCTGGATTTCCTCAGTGCTACCAGTTCTTTTGTATTCCTAATTATTGTTTCAACAGCAATATGCCATTGAACTCGATTTTTCTGCTTAACCAAAAGAAATAGCAGTTGAATGGTAATTGTAAGCATCACATTCAATGCCTGAAACATGAAGCAGTGCTAATTTGGGGATTTACCCAAAGCTTCGTTTGAGAGATTTTTTTCTTCTCCCCTCTCAAATGCAATTTTACTTTTTCGCATGAATACTTTCTAATTTTCTTAACTTATTTATGCTGCACCTTATTATTGTATTAGCATAATCAGAATATGTACATTGTGATCTTTCTTAATTGACGGTAAATAACATAAAGAGGAGGGAATAGATATTCTTAAATTTCCTGTATTTTTGCTGAGCGGGCATTTAAGGATCTCCTAATCTGGGCCAATTTCAAAACAAACATATTTCAGAAAATGTATAAAAGAGTGCTTAGTTCTGCTGAAATCAGTGTTAACATTTAGCTGTTTGCTTTTGTAGGTTTTACATCCCATATAATTATATGAAAGCATGTAATTTCAGATCCAGAATTTTATTTTATTGTTATGAAAAATCATTAAATTAATTATTTATTTTAGTGCTATGGGACTAGATGGAACTAAAATTACAACCCTAGAGAAAATCTTCAGTGTGCCTGAAAATGTTCTGTGTGCCTTCAGAACATCGAAAGATAAAAAATATATGTTGACATGTTTTATGAATATTCGCAAAGTATTCAGATTCCTACAGGTAGTTTGGATGTTAAATGAATTTTTGTTGGATTATTATTGACATCATAAAATTAGGCTAGACAATTTACACCATAAAACTTCATGTAAGCCAAAGCATTTCTAAGTGTAACAGATGATAGATAGATTGATGTTATTACTAGTACATCATATGATTAGTTCATGAAGACTATACAGTTATTAAAAGGGTGTGAAATATTAAAGAAGAATTATATATATTGAGAAACTTGTTTATGTTTAGACTCCATCTTAGCCAATGTTATGCTTTACTGTTTTTCAACCACATCCGAGATGCAATAGTGTTTGAAGTCAAACAGTACTTGTCCAATTACATCATCAAATAACCGAAATATTTTAAATAGGAAAACTTAGGTAAATAGTGCTGAAAAACAGCTATGGTCAATCATGTTATTCTTTTTTTTTTTTTTTTAAGAATGAAGTGTTAAATCTGACAGACAGCTAATTTCACATCTGTGTATGTCTGTTTTCTGTTGATTAGTAATTCAGTGGTGTTTCTGTGATTAAGAGAATGTAGCATTATAAACTAGTTGTTTATGACATTTATTTATGAGCAACGTGTATAATTATTTATCATTTTACTGTTGAAAGCTAGATCATAACTTTTTCATTACTTCTCCATTACTTCTCTCTTGCAAGTAATTCAGTCTTATTTCCCTGTTAATAATGATCTCCTTAGTTTCAAATTTTCAGGAATTTACCCCTTAGTTACATCTTGTAAATAATTTGATGGAGGCCAGTAAAATTGTGGGAATCACATAACGTGCATGTTTATAATATATAAATTCATGTCCAGTCCTGCAGATAACGTCACTTAGGTGACTCTTTAGTGGTCAGTCAGCAGAATTTAATATGGTTATCTAAAAGAAAAGGCTGCATTAGCAACAAACTTCTCTGATCGAAGGAATTTTTCTCCCATTTAAATATTCAGGCAGAAAAACAAACTGAGCGTGGCGGTTTCGTGGCGTAGACTTTGAACACTGGATCTTAAAAAGAAACTTCTCAATTAATCTGTGATTTTTCCTTTTTTTTCATGTAAACTTGCTTCCAGTGTCTTTTTAGGATGTAGAGAAAAGTTCTTATTCTATGATTGAAAGAGATAGTTACAGTAGAAATCTTATTTAATAGATTTGGAAGGAAAAAAGGTAGTTCTGAAGAATAGAGAGAAGCTGATGTTGCTTTAAACTCAGTTGACTAATCTGAGAGATTACAGGCACTTAATATGGACTAGTGTCTTTTCTGGATTGCTGCTTTTTTACTGCCTTGAAAGTGATGTGTAATTATATAACTTCATCTTATGTGTGACACAACAAAACATTTAATATCCAAAAGGCAATAACATTCACATGGGGCTATTAACCATATCCTGCCCTGAGGCTAGACTGGTCAATGAAAGTTTGCTCCAATGATGATAATGCCAATGATTTGTACTTAATTAGCTGAGTATATTATACATTAATTTAATCTTGAGAGTTTTATGGGGGTTTTAATATATTAATAGCAATGTCTAAAATACTTGCAAGGCTTGTGCCGAGATTCTAATTTTGGTGATGTTTAAGAATCAGACAAAAGCATCCCATATAAGTTTGGGGTGTTTGCACTTCAGGTTCCCTGAAGTTTCTAAGCAACACATAGAAATCCATGATACTCAGCAGTTACAACTACAGCATAGTGTGTGTTAACGATTTTTGTTTTGACTTTAGGGCTCCTTTCGATGATTGTGCTCTGTACATAGACTCTTAATCTGCAGATCTGGGCTTTCTTGTAGCCAAGTATTAAAGAAATCACCAGACCATTACAAAAGTATAAAGGAAGTGAAGGTCAAATCAGTGACAGGGAATGCTAGCTTGCTGCAGTAATCTAAAAGGTGAGGTTGCCTGAAAAAGGTATACATTGCTGTGTACAGGATGTACTGAGGAAAGAAAAGGGACTCATACAGTTGAAAAGAAATAGTAAAATTAAATCTGTTTCAACTTTGCTTTTGGCTATTTCAGGTTGAATTTATGAGTGTTTCTGCAAAAAGATCAGATTAGTTTTTCAGTCATTGTATTCCCTATTTCAGTTTTAGCTTCATGAAATATTTTTGGACTCTCAACTCCTATTTCTTTATCGCAATTTTACATCTTTTTGTCAAAGGATGTGTCTACAGTTCTGATTAATGTTCGTTTAGTTGCAACTGGAAATTTGGATTGGTTTTGTTTATGAATGTTGATAAGGAACGTTTGCTGTGGAAAACTTCATGCATAGAGTTGCCAGATGTGCCCAATTTTGCACCTTGTTCCAGCATAGGGGCTTTGAACACATGTGGATGCTCACTTCACCAGAACAAATTAGGAGCTTCAAGTTGAAGTTAGTAGTTGTTTTACAGAAAGTGTCAAACTTTTTTTTTTTTCTGTTTAACTCACTGGAAAGTCTCTATTACCCCAAATAAATCTTTATTTTCTATTGTAAAAGCTAAAATTAAGCACTCTTGTTATTTTGAGCTTAGGTCTGAGTCCTACAATGAGCTCTTTGTGCCTTTGTGATGGTTATGATAGAGGTCACATCTATGTATCCAGTGAGATGGAAGTGTTTGAACTCATCAGCGGAGCAGACTTTTTTTTCTGAGAATGTTCAGGGTGGAAAGGGAAGCATATTTTTGTCAGTTCACGTTTAAAGTTTTCCAGATTAGGTTTAATAACACTTATTTGGCAGCATAAACATTTGTTTGTCTATACAGCATAAACAGATTTTTGTTTCATTTTTTTAAATCAAATTTAATGTTTCACACTAAATTTGTGTTTCTTGTGTATTTGCTCACTTCCACCTGAAGACAGCATTTCTCATGGAGAGCAGAGACTGTATGGAAGGTCTTCTCCTGAGATATGCAGATGTATTTGGAAATGTCATTAGATCCCAAAAGTCATTATAGGCTGGTCAAGACAGAAATCCTTCCAGAGGATAGTTTAGTGCTCTTGTAAATAAGTCTTGTTCCCCCCCAGCCTGTATTTAAGAAGGAATCCACTCAGGACAGTAGAAAAGGCTTATACAACAGATCAGTCCTAGAGCTATGGCCTCTAGCTGTTAGGAGACATTGCCTGGCACGTCAGAGTTTGCTGCTGTAACTTCCTTGAGTAGTCACTTAGCATGTGAGGTCACTACATATTTGGGACTGGAACAGTTCAAAGCTTGAGCTGTATATCACAGTCCTTTTGTGTTTGAGTGCCCTTTTGTTAGGATCTCAGAAGTGTATCTGCATCATTGAAGGCTGGCTGCACACTGGGCTGCATCAGTACAGCTAGTAGGTTAAAGGGAGTGATTATTCCCCTCTTTTTGGCACTTCAGATGCTGCAATTGGGGTAGAGCCCAGTTCTAGCCCCTGCCCCACCCCAGTGTAAAAAAGACATAGACAAATTGGAGCGTGTCCGGAGGATGGCCACCAAGATGGGTAGGGTGCTGGAGCATATGATGCACAAGGAGACACTGAAGAGACCTGGATTTGTTCAGCCTGAAGAAGAGGAAGCTAAGAGGAGAGCAAAGCTAATTGATGTCCTCAGCTGCTTAATGGGCCATTACAGCCAGATGGAGCCAGACTTTTAATGGACATGCACAGTGAAAGGACAAGAAGGAATAGATGTTGTGGCAAGGGAAATTTCAGTTAGACACAAGGAAAAAACTCTGCATGATGAGGGTGGTCAAGCACTGGAACAGTTGCCCAGAGCAACTGTTGATTCTCCTTCCTGGTGGATTTTCAAAACTTGAGTGGGCAAGGCCCTGAGAAACCTAATGTCACTTTGAAGCTGGCAGTGCTCTGAATTGAGGGTTAAACTCTAACGATCTCAGGACATCTCTTCCAACCTGTACTGTTCTAAGTTGATGTACATTACTGACTTTACATGAAGGACATCATTTAACAGTCTTGCCTAGATGTGGATGCATCCTGGACTTGATCTCTTACCTCTTCCAATGGTTACATAAATTTTTTGTACACCCTTTCTTTTTCAAATTATCTCCTTAAATCTGTATGTCAGATCAACTTCCCACTCCATTTAAATGCTTTTGAAATCTGATTCCTGTTTGAGAGAAAAGAAGGAGAGAAAAAAAAACAATTTGACCTTCAGAGTACCAGAGTACGTGATCTACTCTATAACTGTGCTGTCCCATTCTATATTTTTTGCCATCTATCTATTTGGTTCTTTGTTATATCATGCTCAGCCTGGCTTTGTACCATTTTTGCTTGTTCTTATGAGGCTCTGAGATTATTGGTGAAATCTCTTAGAATGAGCAAAGTGAAAGAAGAGAGATGAAAAAGACAGAAAGTAGAGGAATGGTGATAGATAGCCTGGCTAGTTTTGCACTGGTATGCTGTAGAGATTTGACCCTGAGTCTGCTGAACTCCAATGACACTTGCGTTGGCTCCAGAGGGTTTTTGGAGCAAGCCTCTGGTGCAGACTGTCTTCAGTTTTGTATTTCACAGCACTCTCGTGGGTCCCCACTCTCACAATTTCTTATCTCCAGCCTTACTCTCCTTGGTGTTTTTCATAAAGATGCAACTACATGATTAGTGGGTGGTAAGTTTCTTTCCCTTGGTTCTGAGGAATATGACTCACTTTAATCTTCGAATGTCAAATACTAGAAAACGAGTGTAAAAATGAGGAGAAAAACAGGTAGATTTGCTCTTTATAAGCACATCTTCTGGTCTTTTTTGGGCTCATTCAGGATATTTGGACTCTCCACTTTGATAGCGTGTGTTTGAAATGTGTATCAGAAGTGTGCTAACAGCACAGCCATTTTATTACTCCGTTTATGACTGCTTCTCTGAAGAGAAAGTATTTCTGTTCAAATCACCAAGAGAAACATTAGGGTTTTTTTTTTTTCCTTTCTTGAGTGGTTTATATTTTGCTTTTTATTGCTTCAGTTATTTTTGTTTTCCAATGAAAATATTTGATTGTCTGGTCTCATAATTCTTTTCTGAAATCTCTTTTGGCTTGGTTAATGCACGTGTAATGTGTAAACTCCATATGGAGAAGGATCTGATGTGCAAGTACTGTGAATAGGTTCTGGCATTGCTTTGAGCATGAACTTTATATTTTTATCTGGGGAAAATAACGGGCTCTTAGTGGTTGCTTTATGCATTTGGTTGGATGTCAGTTCATTTGCTCAAAAGGTTACAAATTTTGCTGCCAGGTTGGTTGATTTTCTTCTGCTTTAGGCTCATTCTATTTTAATAATGGCTATTCTCTATTCTATTTTTATTTAAAGTTCTTTCAGTATCTGCCCTTCTCAGAGCTACTCGTTCCCCTTCCTCTGTGTCTCGCAGTATAGCCCAGCTGCTGGTCTCTCACAGGCACCTGTTTTTTCTATTGTATTTTTCCTGTTCTCCAAAACTCTAGTAGATTATTTATTTTTCCTAACCCCAAGGCCTGATCCTGGGCAGTAAAAGGCCCTTTGTTGTGAATACCCCAGTTAAAAGGAAAGATTCAAGAAAGCTGAAATTGCAAATGCAAGGGAATCTCATCTTGAGAGTGGTCATACCATAAGTGATCAGCAGTGAGAGGCAGGCAGGCACGCAGGTGGAAAGTAAGCTCTTACACTCAGCAAGAAGTGCTTGTAAAAATAGTTCCAGAGGGATGAAATACATTTATTGACTATATCCACAACAGTTCTAAACAGTTGTTGCTATTACATTTTTCAGTACGTTCTGCATGATGAACTGACTGCTGGTAGCTATTTTTATATGTAGATACTATTGTTCAGAGGAAGAAAAAAGGTTTCAATATAGACAGAGATATATATATATACACGCATGTAAATGTGTGTGTATGTATATATGTATAACTGCATGCTTTTCTTCTGATTGCATAACTTGAAACTATTTTTGTTTATTTCTTTTGTGACTGTTCATGGGTCCAAATATAGTTGCTTTCTCTTCCTGTTATACTATTTGTCAGCACTCAAGATACTGTAAGAAATACAGTGTTGTGGTGTAGTGTCATTTTGATTATTTTTGCTGCTTCATAGTTTCAAACAAAAAGTTGTAAGAAACACCTGGAATGCTTTATGGATTAACTTGGTTTACATGGATTACATGAATAGGGCTCTTACTGCAAAGGCAGACCAACAAAGTGTCCTTGACTTATTTCATTCTTATGATGGTGATTGCTCAAGGTACCGCTAGTCAAATTCCTGTCTATAAGGATGAGATGAGATCTCATTTGAGTGAGGAAAATAGTGCTGCCCAAAATTACGCCAGTGGCATTCTTAGAAATATAAACAGGATATAAGAGTGTAAATATTCTGTTCTACCTGTGTCACGGTTTAAAGCTGGGCCAGCTACTAAACCTGTGGCAGACGCTCTCTGTTAACCCTCCCCCCCTCAACCCGAAGGGAAAGGGAAAGGGAAAAGGGAGAGAGACTTATGGGTTGGAAAGTTAAAACAGTTTTAATAAACTATAATAATGAAAAAGAATATAATAGAAATAACCAAATATATACAAATATGTACAAAACCAAGATCAAGAGCTTGGAAATCTTCCTCAGGCAGAGTTGCTCCCCCAGCATGGGCAGAGGGGAAAACGCAGTAGCTCCACCCAGCACGGGCAGAGGGCAAAATGCAAAAGCTCCCCTGCCATCACACCTGCAGGCTTTTAACTGGAGAATTGGCAAAGCTGGTACCAATCAGTGGGAGACAGGAGGGCCCCTCCCTCCTGGGCCCCACCTCCAGGAGGCAGTGGGTTAGTGATAAATAGGAAAGTGAGAATGACATGTATGGGATGGAATACCTTGTTGGTCAATCTTGGGTCACCTGCCCTGTCTGCTCCCCCCTGCAGCTGCGGCCCCCCTTCGGCTCTTCACTCGTAAGCAGTGAGGAATTTAGCAGTGACCTTGGTTTCTCTAAGACTAATTGGCCTGGTTTGGGCCAAACCAGGACATTCCACCCCTTATTCCATACCATTCACGTCATACTCAGATCACCACTACCTTTTCATTTTCAAATATATATACACATATCACTAGTTTATGATTCATCTCTATACAAAAAGTCCATTAAGTTCATTTGGTTCAGGATTGTGGGTGTCCATCTGGCTAGCAGTCTCTCAGCAGTCTTTCTGGCTAGCAGTCTCTCTTTTGTCATGGTTCGTGCCCACGGGTTGCAGGTTAAAGATGTCAGACTCGAGGAGGTTACTGGACGCCACTTGATGAAGCTAGCTCCGGTCTCATCACCACTGTCTTAACCTAAAAGACACTTATGCAGCAACAACATACAGTTTAGACTTAAGTAGTCTCACCCAGAATCAGATCACCTTCAGGGACACATCGGACTTCACCATCTTGCAACATCACCCACCAAGTACATCCAGGTCCCTGAGCAAAGGCAATCCCACGAATGGGTTTACCTTTGCCCGTTACAGGAAGAATCCAGACAGTTTTTCCCAATAGATTCCTTTCATGCACCACCGGGACTTTATCTCCTTCTACTGTATGTAGAAGGTCTGACTGAGCAGGGCCAGCTCGATTGATAGATCCCCTGGTGTTAACTAACCAGGTAGCTTGTGCCAGATGTTTATCCCAGTTTTTAAAGGTTCCACCCCCCATTGCTTTCAGGGTAGTTTTTAACAGCCCATTATACCGTTCAATTTTCCCAGAGGCTGGTGCATGATAGGGGATGTGATATACCCATTCAATGCCATGCTCTTTGGCCCAGTTGTCTATGAGACTGTTTTTGAAATGAGTCCCATTGTCCGACTCAATTCTCTCTGGCGTGCCGTGTCGCCACAAGATTTGCTTTTCGAGGCCCAGAATAGTGTTCCGGGCAGTGGCATGGGGCACAGAGTATGTTTCCAACCATCCGGTGGTCGCCTCCACCATGGTAAGCACATAGCGTTTACCCTGGCGGGTTTGAGGGAGTGTGATATAGTCAATTTGCCAGGCCTCCCCATATTTATATTTCAACCACCGCCCACTGCTAAACTGCATGTAAACATTCATAAGAAGCAAGGAATAACACAGTGCCCACGGCAGGTAAGGCATCATTGCAATACTCAATTGTGAAAGAAACTCCATAAAAAGATGAGATAACACAGCATTCAAAAATGACATCACCATCTTCACTATCTGTTTTAACTTTCCAACCCCTTGTAAATCTCAAAGGAAGAAATCTGATATTCTCTCAGCTGAGCTCTCCGGGTCTCCTCCCACCAGAGCCAGGATTCAACTTATCAGAGCAACCTGTTGGAGCTTCTCTCGAGCCCCACGTTGGGCGCCAATAAATCTGTCACGGTTTAAAGCTGGGCCAGCTACTAAACCTGTGGCAGACGCTCTCTGTTAACCCTCCCCCCCTCAACCCGAAGGGAAAGGGAAAGGGAAAAGGGAGAGAGACTTATGGGTTGGAAAGTTAAAACAGTTTTAATAAACTATAATAATGAAAAAGAATATAATAGAAATAACCAAATATATACAAATATGTACAAAACCAAGATCAAGAGCTTGGAAATCCTCCTCAGGCAGAGTTGCTCCCCCAGCATGGGCAGAGGGGAAAACGCAGTAGCTCCACCCAGCACGGGCAGAGGGCAAAATGCAAAAGCTCCCCTGCCATCACACCTGCAGGCTTTTAACTGGAGAATTGGCAAAGCTGGTACCAATCAGTGGGAGACAGGAGGGCCCCTCCCTCCTGGGCCCCACCTCCAGGAGGCAGTGGGTTAGTGATAAATAGGAAAGTGAGAATGACGTGTGTGGGATGGAATACCTTGTTGGTCAATCTTGGGTCACCTGCCCTGTCTGCTCCCCCCTGCAGCTGCGGCCCCCCTTCGGCTCTTCACTCGTAAGCAGTGAGGAATTTAGCAGTGACCTTGGTTTCTCTAAGACTAATTGGCCTGGTTTGGGCCAAACCAGGACAACCTGGCAGTCAAAGGGTTCAGGTTGTGTACTGTATTCAGTGTGTGGCACTTGTAAGTTTAAGATATGGCTAAGTTGGAAAGAGTCCAGAGGAAAATAGCAAAGATGAGTATTAGCAACTACAACTGTGAGGAAAAACTGAAGGCTTAGAAAAGAAAAAAAAAACAAGACAAGGAAACAATGAGTATCTGAATTAGATATTATTATTTTTCCCTAAGTGCATTAAAAATTTCAGTCCCTGTCTGCATAGTCAATAACAATGCCTGCTTGGCCTATATAGGAAAAATCTCTCCAACTGCAAAGATAGTTTAGCAACAGAGATAATTTACCTGAACAGAGCTGTATTCCTTGTCATCAGAGGTTTTAGAGAACATTTTAGAAAAATTTCTTTAGGTAAAGCTCAAATGTGCTTTCCAGAAGAAAAGACTAGTTTGTTTTCGTAGGTGCCTTACCTGTATGAGTGACTGAACATGGAGTGGGAGGTCTCCACAGGATTTGCTCTAGCATTGGCATGGAACAAGAAGGATAACTGTGAATGGGAGAATCTTGGTGGACATGATAAAATGTTGCAGCTTATCCTATAGGTCTGTCATGTTGATATTTCAGCTGATGGTATTGTGCAACAGTGAGATCTCAACAGGAAGAAAAAGCTACAGACAAAAGATGTAGGAGAAAAAACAGACATGAAAAGAGAAAATAGGAAATGTGGTTCATAATACAGTCAGCTTGTATTAGCACCATTATAGCCATACAAATATTGGATTAAAATCCAGAAAATGATTAGAAGTCTCTCAGCTTAGCCTTAAATTATGCGTTGCTTTTCAGCTGCACTAAATCTCGTATAATGCGTGGCTACTCTATGTCTCTCTAAGTGTCACAGAGTTCCATTTCACTGACATCAGTAAATTCATGCAAAGAGACATTGATGAAATAGCATCAGAAACAGTTGCATTTCTTGCCATTAGAACCAAAATCTAAAGCACTAGCTGCTAAATTTCCTTAGCGGAACTTGATCTATTTTTCCAGTGCTTTTTAAATTATTATTTTGCATAAATGAAAGGGAAAAAAAAGGTAATCAAGAATTATTTCCTGTGAGGCCAACCATATTTCTCTGTGAAACAAAAATAATTTCCAGTTTTCCTCTGATGCTTTGAATTCTGGATTCAAATAGGTGGTGATATTCAGTAATTACAGACAGGGGTATCTTTTTTTGGCCACTCAGTAAATAGATTTAGACAGTAGTGGGGGGAAAAAAAGATAAATATAAGCAATAGAGAACATACATATTTGTAGTTCAAATTTAAAATAATATAGAGAAGAGTGGCAGCAGGGAGAAGCTGCAAAGGGACTCTGGTGAAGAGAGACGGAAAGGTCTGTTACACAAACGAAGTGGGGATACAAAACTGGATGTGTGGTATTATTCAAGGGGTAGTAAGAAGGGCTGACTGCATCCGTTCTCTGAATGTGGTGCTGAAGTGACAAGTCATCCCCAGCAGTGCTTCTCACCTTTGCATGTTATTTCTTGTCATACTGTCACTTCCATATATCTTGGTCAAAACTCTTCCAGGTTGGACTCCATAATCTGAGTAAACCCCTGCTGAGAGCATAGTGTATTTTAAAGTGTAGTTAACTATTAAATATCATCCAGTATTTTCTTTAAACTGATTTAAAATACTACTGATACTGTGTTTTCTTACTCTTATTACATTGTATAGCTTGCATGGGTATTTTGAATTGCAGTTTATTCATAATGGCTATTTTGCATCTTTCAACTGGCCCATATATTGTTTTCTTTATTGTACCTCTTTATAGCAGATTTTATTGTACTTGCACCAACCATACAAGAAAAGTATACACAAAGCAAGGAAAAGTGAACATGTTTAGCAGAATAATTTGTCTTCACTCTAATTTGAAATTTAATGTTGAACTCAGCTTTTTGGAGAAAGAATGTTGACATTTACATGTCTGGGTTTATTATGTTTAGTTTTACTTATCGTGTAGGTTAGACAAGAAAAACTATCAAAATAAAATACATTTTGTATTATTTGGGGGGAAAAAAGAGCTTGTGTATTCATGATAAATTTGTTTCTTCAAAAGATCTTTCTTATGGCCTACATTGTCAGCAAGTTCTTGTATCTGGGAAGATTATTTCTGTTGGCTAGACAGTTTCAAAATGATAGAGTGAGATTAATAATATAAATACTGGTTTACCTTGTTCTATTGATTTATTGGGTCCCAAATCTCTGAACACTCACCCGTCTTAGTCATTTTACTTTTGAGAGCAGTGACAAAGAAGGTACTCACATGTATGTTTGCAAGAACGAGCACCTTTGTTAAGTGCAGCTGATTAGCAACATATTAAAAAGAAAAAATACCTCCTCTGAAATTATCATTATAATATTTTAGATGAATCAGATATGTAGAGGCACAATTCATTACCAGGAACTGTGAGAAGGAGAGGCTTAATAAATATCTTTGTCTGAAACGTGGTAATGTCCCTGCTCCTATTCCCTCACAACGTGTAGTAGCTTAAGCACTTCCACTTTAGACATCATTTCATCCAACATGGGCATACAAAAGTTACTTGTCTGAGGCTGAGATTTCACGATTAAGCCAATCTATGGGCTGGCCAGTCCTGAAAAGAGCAGTCTTGGTCTGCCTGTGTTTGGCTTCGCGTTCTCTCTTCCCTTGTGCCATAGATTAGCACTGTTACAAGTGGTGGTAGAGTTGGATCAGAGGATTGATCTTAGTAAGACTTGATGTTATTAATTTATTTTTTTCTGAAGGAATGTGGATACCAAGTTGCATATGGGTCAACAGACAGTGTTCTCATTGCAAATAGGCAAACTGCGTACTGGTCTATGCCAGGATGAGTATGATCAGCAGATTGAGGAGGTTATTATTTCCCTCTGGTGCTGGTGAGGCTGCACCTGGAATACTGTGTTCAGTGGTTGGGGCTCCCTGCTTCCCGAAGCACAGGGAGAAAACGGAGGGAGTCTAGCAGAGGGCCCTCTGGTCAGAGAAGTTGAAGGAGATGGGCTTATTTAGTCCATTGAAGTGAAGATCCATAGTGGACTACAGCTGTTTGAAGGAGAGTTGCAGACAGGATGGAGCCAAAGTCTTTTTGGCAGTGCTGGGTGATACAAGGAGATACTTGAATCTCTCAGGCAGACTGAGAGATTCAAGTAGGACCCTACGAGGCTGATGCATCACTGGAGCAGGCTGCTCACTGAGGTTGTGGAATCTCCATCCTTGGTGGCTTTCAGGACTTGGTTATCAAAGCCCCAGCTGAGCTGAACTCATGTTGGTGACAGCTAGGCTCTTGGTGGGAGGCTAAACTAGATGACCTCCACAGGTCACTTAGAATGAGCATTTCTCTCTTGCATGAACGTTATTGTGAAGACGTAGCCTAAGTCTAAGACTGCTTACAACACAAAAAAAGGAATGGGTATTTACAAAAAGCAATTTATTGATTTATCTCATGCTGACATAGGTTTCTAAGGCAGGTTAGGTGGCTGTTTCTTTCCACTAATTGGTAAATCTTTTAAGACTAGTTTGTATTTTGAACATTAATGCTGAGACACTCAACCTTAGGTGAGGTGCATCTCAGCCTAAACAATGTCATTTCACCTGATGGAGTGGTGACTTTTTACATTGTTGTCATGTCCTTCATTGGTGTTGTCTGACCCCAGAACTGAAATTTAAATGAGAAAATTTGCAAATTAGTACAGGTGTTTAGTACTGAGCTATCTTCCAGAAAGGTCTTTTCTACCAAGATACAGCAACTTCCTTACAGAGAAAATAAGTTAAAATAAGTTTCAAGACATAGCTTCCTTAAAGGATTTTAAGATTTCTATATTTCTATGTAATGTAAACCTACAAATATTTGAGTGTGATATGTATGTTTTATATGATTTTAGTCTTGGAAACTTAGGACATGCAATCTCTCAACAATTACCAGAGAATGTATGGATCTAAATAACTTAATTCTTTCTCTCTCTCTCTCTCACACACACACACACAGAGGCTGTGTGGAAAACAGTGCCCTGTACAACCTCCCTGTCATGTTGTTCACGTGTCTGGTAGAAGTGATTGTGTTTTTATTTGTCACTCGGTCTGTAGGTGTCAAGCACAACAAAAAGGGTATCTAGTCCTCCCCCACAGTAGCAAACTACAGCGGGGAAATTCGTAAAGAGAGGCTTACTGGTGAATCATCCACGTCCACAAAGTCTGCTTCTTACCAGTGTAGAAAGAGAGGTGCTGCTGTCAGTTCGAAATGATTCCCAGCCTCTGGAAGGCATACACTGATGAATTAAAACAAAATCCCCCCATGAGCTCACCCCAGGCATGCTGAGGTAGGGGAAGAAACACATGACTTGCCCATAAACATAGGACCTTAAACGAACACCTGAAAGAAGTCCAAAAAAGCAGTGGTCTGGCAGGGATAGTGCTGACATCCAGCTACATTTTGGACAACTTTCTGACGCCAGTCATAGCTGCAAGCTTTATTTTGTGGTTAAACTATCTACCCTGCTGCAGATTTGCAATATTGGCACTAATTTATGTTAGTAAGGAAAAGAGGGAAGCTAATAATTGGTACTGTTGAGTGGGAACCATTGGAAGATGGTGTTTAGAGCTGCAAAAAATGTCAGGCAGACTCTTTGGATTGTAATAAACCAGTGAAGCAGTTGTTAGCAGGATGTAGAGGATCAGCAAAAAGTCACAAGGTCAGAAACCAAGTCTCAACTTGTTCTTCCTTGTCAATCAGGATAATAAACTGCATACAGACAGGCAGCTCCTCTCAGTGAAACCTCAGAAAGTCTTTGAATTAAAAGTGAAAAAAAAATCTTCTGAGCTGCTTCCTCTGCATCACTTCAGGTCGTGGCGAGTGTGTTTTTCATCCAGCAGTGAAAGAAACAGGCCTGTGTTATCTGAGACGAGGCTTTTCATGCTTTTCACTGGGGGTTTTTCTCAAGTTTGCCATGGGGGTGTTGTCTTCAGTTTGTCAGATCTTCTGGCGACACTAGTGAGTCTATCGACAGACAGTTCAACTACATGTTTCGCGGTGCTGAACTGCATCAAAATTCATTTCTCTCTGTCATTCAACTTTATGCTGTTTTAAGAGTTGTGATCCGCCTATCAGCAGCAGAGTTGCCTGAACAAACATAATTTTTCTCATTCCTTTCCCTCATGCATGCTACAACCTCTGGCAGTAGTAAAAAAACAATGATTAATGTTTTTAAAATATATGAAAGATGTAGGGTCAAGTACCATTAAAACAGCGGGTTACTGTGAGACAGCCTCTTATCTGTGTGGAGAAAGTACTTCTGAATAACTGGTGATGACACAGTGGCACTATAAAGGTCAATCTACTCAGTGTATGTGTTTCGTATTCTACGTTTCTGGCTTTTTTTGCCTTCGAGTCAAGATCACAGCTGAAGTCCAATCTCCTATTTGTCATTCAAGGCAGGAGATAATTTCAGCAAGCTTTTGTATTGGACTTATATATAACCAGGCATGTTAAACTGCTTTTTGTACTGAATTTATATAAAAATGTGTACACGTGCACACACGCGTATGTGTGTGTGTGTATGCCTGCATATATATATATATATATCTTTGTGTCAGCACACTTGTTGCTGTTAGAGATGTAATTTTTCAGCCCAGTGTTAAAATGGAGATTTCAGAGATTTGTAATTTAAAATATACTGTGTTGTCTTCTAGTAGGACTTTTTCCAGTATATCAGAATTATCTGCCAACTTTATTACATTCCCTGTGATTTCAATTGATTCTAGTATTTGGATTCTAAACAAAGCTTTCTTCTGCAGCTTAATACTAACACCTGAAGCAGCTCAATCTCAAGGGATACTGTAAAATATTTCCTCCACGTGTGTATATATTTGCACATTATGCAAAATTATTTTTAAGACAGACAACTTCCAAATAGTGGTGTGTGAATAAAATATTAATTATATATTTAGAGACGGTCTGTTTGTTATGATGGAGTTTTATTTCCTTCATTTCTATATTTGAATGTTTTACAGAGTATAACTGCGCATTTACATTGACTGTTTCACTTCTCTTGCCTGGGAGGACTTGGAAGTCTTTTATGAGAAAGGAATATAATAACTCTGTCACTACTACTGTTTGCTACCTCCAATAATAAAATATTAGGAGGCTTAAACTTTTTATTTGAGTGATGTTGTCACTGCAGTATTGTACATCTACAAATACAAAAAAGTCATCTGGAAGCATAAAGTCCTGCTACATGAATGCATTCAGCGGGAGACTATGAAGGTGATAGTTATAGAAATGTAACTAGACATTTATATAGTTCTATTTTAAAATTCTTCCTGCTAAAGTTCTTTTTTTGAAAGTTATGTTGCAGCTGTTAAAAATGGGTAATGAAAATAGAACTGTATTTTTCATGCTAACTTTGAGTTCTGTAAGGTTTGTTATATTTGACTGTGATTATGACAGATCTTAAAATCAATAAATTGTAATTTATCTCTTTTTCTTTGCAGAGTCACAGTGTACACTCTGTGGGGAGCCTGAAGGTGAGCGTGTTTTCCTATTAATATTTTTCAAAGCAACTAGAGGTGAACACTTGACTCAAATGATACACATGTACAATAGATTTGAAATTGTATCCAAATGATGAGAAGCAATGAAAGACATTCTTCCCTGTGTTAGATACCAAAAATGAATTGAATTAAGCTGAGTAAAGCACAGTACATGCTCCAGGTAGGAAATATCTTAAAGGACAAATATTACATTAGAGCAAAAATTGAAATATTTACCTCTTACTCTTTTCCATGTTTGTCAAACTAATTTCGGTTAAGAGAGAGCATGAAGAGACATTTAAGGACAACACTTTGAGGATGTAAAACAGAGATTGGACATAAAAGGGAAATGAGAAAATGTTTTCATATTTGATATTACATTTACAGAGAACTGTGTGAGGCTAACACTCTTTAGCAGGTGAAGTGAATAAATATTGCTTCTGAAATAAAGATAATTAAGCAATAACTGTTATGCAGTGCAAATACATGCCCATGTGAAGGTGTTTGATGGTTTGTTTTGTTTGTTTTTTTTCCAAGTGACTAATTAAATGCCAAGGTGAGACCCACAATTTACCTAAATGAACGTTGAAGTAATGAGATTATGATTTTTAAAGCCGGCCATTATTGAGGAAAATCTCTCTAATTTATGTGTTTATTAACATAGTGTCATAGTTTAACCCCAGCTGGCAACTAAGCACCACAGAGCCACTCACTCACTTCCCCCTGGTGGAATGGGGGAGAGAATTGGAAAGGCAAAAGTGAGAAAACTCGTGGGTTGAGATAAAGACAGTTTAATAGGTAAAACAAGAGCCGTGCACACAAGCAAACCAAAACAAGGAATTCATTCACTGCTTCCTATTGGCAGGCAGGTGTTCAGCCATCCCCAGGACAGCAGGGCTCCATCACGTGTAACGGTAACTTGGGAAGACAAACGCCATCACTCTGAACGTCCCCCCCTTCCTTCTTCCCCCAGCTTCATATGCTGAGAACAACGTCATATGGTGTGGGATATCCCTTTGGTCAGTTGGGGTCAGCTGTCCCAGCTGTGTCCCCTCCCAACTCCTTGTGCACCCCCAGCCTACTGGTGGGGTGGTGTGAGAAACAGAGAAGGTCTTGATGCTATGTAAGCACTGCTCAGCAATAAAGAAAACATCCGTGTGTCATCAACACTGTTTTCAGCGCAAATCCAAAACATAGCCCCATACTAGCTACAGTGAAGAAAATTAATGCTATCCCAGCTAAAACCAGCACACATTGGTGCTGTTATAAAGAAAATGTCAAAAAGCTGACCTTGGTTTCAAATCAACCATTGTTGATTTGGAGTTGTTTGAAGAAACATAGTCCGAAATAGCAAATGTAAATGCTGGAGCAAAGTATATTAATTAAAAAATAAAATTATAGATTCTAGGCTGTTGCCAAAGATGTTCAGCTTTATGTCTTAAACAGTTTCTGAAAAACAATTTAAACTTTTAATGTTTTATAAATTTAGGAGGGAGAAGTTATTAAGAGATGAAGCCTGGAAGTGAAAGGCTTTGAGACCTTGCAACTAATGAAATAACTCAGTAAATTAAACATTAATTATCTGCTTCTCCTTTGTTCTCTACTGAGAAATAATTGTTTGAGAGATTTGTTTTGACTTCGCATTCCTTTAATAAACAGTCAGTTCTTGATTTGTTCATTTTCTTTGTCCTTTATTTGATAAATTTATAATAGCACACATACACATATGAAAACGGAAAATAAGAGAAGTGTTTTCCTTTCATGAGATATTCCTTTCATGATAAGATTGTCCAACTTTAAAGTTATGCATTGTATTAGTTCTGTTTTATTACATGCTATGCTTGCTTTATAACAATAATTCTCCTTTCTTCTCATTACTGCTTTTTCATACCTATTCATCTTTGCAAATTTTAATAAATGTACGTGGACTTTGTAAAAAGGAAATTCCAAAAAAAATCGATAATAAAAATGTTTGACATTTATATGACTAAAACCCACAATCAAAAGATAATTATATGTATTGCTGTAGGAACAGTCCTCAAGAACAATATGTTCAGTTTTTAGCTGAGTAGAAATGAACTTTCCCAGGAGTGAATGTCTCCTGGATCACCATACTCTCCCCTCAAGTACGGTATTACTGGCATGCTAATTATTAATTCTCTGCCTCAATTTTAAAAATACTGACATTAATGTCATCTTAGATTAGTGACAAGATTTAGAATCTTAAGTTTTTTCTTTGCCAGGTTAGCACAATTTCTGATCTAATACTGAACATTTACAGAAGTCTTAAATGTGATTTTGTGATGAAGAAGTAGTTGCTCAATAGATATGACTTTAGCTTTTAGAAGGACATTCTAAAAGAAACCACATCTTTGTTGTGTGAATCAAAACCAAAAAACCAACAACTCAAACCGCAAAAAATATCATTTACCTCTGGAACATTCTATAAATTTTGCTATGGTTTAATTGTAAACTAACTGAGTTACTTAGAAAACTAGGGAAGAAATTAAAAAATCAACTTTTTGCAATGTTTTAACTGGAATGTCTGACTTTTCTCTGTAGCCTTCTTCAGAAATTTGAGATACTCTGGCTTGTAGTTTGCATTTTTGGTAACTGAGACAAATTCAAAGAACATCAGTTAATAGTAGATACCATTTGCCTCCGGGTTCCTTTTTTCCTCCTCCTTTTCAGAAAAAGTCAAAGTTCCCTAAGTACATGAATGCACTTTAGTATATTAAGATGAACTTGCAAAATTATAGGACAGATAGGCCATGGTATGGGCCTCCTATATTAATTTCCAAAGTGGTAAGCAGAGACTCATTCATGAAAGAGTAGATGTGGAGAAATCTCTCTGACTTGAGAGAGAGGAAGACAAGGCTTCACATCTTACCGCTTCTGAGTTCCTCTGAAGCTGTTTATGCCATTTATTGAAAAATCTGCAGGCAGCTAGTGGTGAGTTCCTGAACAATATCTTCTACCTTCAATAAGAAAGGTGGCAGAGTGGAAGTGTATTGCAAGCCACAAATTCTGATTGTCAAATTGGTCAACTGCAGTCCTCACTGTTCTCGTGATGCTTCATCCTTTCTCTAACCATCACTCCCCTTTCAAAACCAGCAGTTTGCCCTGGGTTACCAGTATATCTAAGTGTAATAGGAAATTAATACTGTGTAAAACAGAGCTCTTTGCTGGGGGCACTTTGTAAAGTTTTTAGCAGTTAGTGCTGCACTTCAGAAAGCAAGTGCATTTATCTGCATACACGTTGTTGCACAGGTGTGAGACCATGTGGGTGCATGTTTTATAGAGTGAAAAAATATCAGGCATGGGAGGGAGATATACATTATCAGAATACAGTTTCATGTTTCAGTGTTTTGCCTGTGGAATTTGTGGCTCCATAGATAAAGGTGTCTCATGTGTTCTCCTTTGCAGCCCATCTAAAGAGAATGAGTTGGACAACACTAAGGTCTTTATTTGGGAATTAGTCCTTTGTATGAGCTGCAAAGGCTTATGTGTTCTGTTTCAAAAGTCATGGGTTTGCTCTGTGTTATTGACAAGCATGTCAGATGCCATTCCTGTCAGTGTGAGATGTTTGAAGACCAGGAGGCCTGTTTTATACTGGGAGGAAACTAAAGTTGCAGAAGGCAAAGTTAGTGGTCTAGCAAATCCCATTAGTGTAGCTACTTTGAGCTACTCTATCTTCTGGAAATGCAAGAGCAGCAATGACGTGTTTTCAGACAGATGACAACAGTCACCTTTGTGGAAGTGATCTGCAGTTGACAGATTATGTTGTCATGGTAAACACTGTTGGGTTGGGTTTAGTTTTCCTGTTCGGATTTTAAGTGAGGATGGCATGTTATAGACACATGTCTAGCTTGATCTTTGTGACAGCCAGCATACTCTGTTAGAAAGGCTGGTGTAGTCATCAGAAGTTTCAGGAACAGCTACCCCCATTAATCCTCAAGCAGATGTTTCTGTTCTTTCTAACTTCTGGCAGTTATTCACAGAAGTTTTTGAAAGGACTGTATTAACAAATATATTTTTCTATATTATCAAAGCAGCAAACAAGTAAGTTTGGTGGCAGCTAAGATTTCAGTAGACCACTGTCTTCTTAAAGCCTATGCAAACGGAAGCTTTTCTTCCAGGTTTTTTTAATATCCTCCACAGCTCCAGTTGTGACTTACTGTTTCTATTCATTACTTTCATCTCTGTATTTTATGATTATTCTGTTTCTTTCCTTCTTAAAGATAAATGGGCAGTCCTGTATGATACCAGTACTTTTCAACTTTTGTAAAAATAGACACCTCTACACATTCTTTGACAGCACAAGCTTTATCTGAACACACAGATCTGGAAAATGTGGTGTTATAAAGGAATACCACTGAGCGGGAGTGTTTCTAGTGAAGTTTGAAAAGAATTAACACAAGGTCTGGCTCTGTTCAGCATTGTGGTCTATTGCCTGTTTCAACAGAAGAAAATAATGATAAAGATATAACTTGTTTCAGGAAGTCCTTCAGCTGCTAGAAGCTATAGATTACTGGATCCACATAAAACATCATTTTACGCACTGCTTCTCCTTAGACACTTCTCTCGTAAAACTAGGGAGAGCATGGAAAAATGCATTTCTCCAAGTGTCCACTACAGGCGGTTATGGGGGATGGAACACTCAGAGCACTGGCCTTTGATCTGACCCTCTGTTGATGGTCTTACAGGCTTGTTGGGTTCCTAGCAGTTTAAGATAAAAACCGGTGGCTATGTGTAGGATTTTGTTTGGATATCCATTGGGGAGAAAACCCAGGTTAACTTTGCTGTAAGCGTTAAACTTTCTCTCCTGTTACTATGGTGCTGATGATAGCAATTTCCAATTGATTTAGAAGTATTCCGTTATGAAAATAAGCTTCTCTGTCTAGAAGCTCCTGATGCGTTATGAGAGCGGTAGAATATGCTGAGCAATTATGCAAAGACTGTGGAGTAGGTAGTAGGCAGTTCTACCTATTGTTCACTCTGTTATCTGGTACCTCTTGATCTTGCAGTCTACATACAGACTGTAGTATTCATATCTCATTCTACTAGAGATATTATGTGGCAAATGTCCTTTCAATTCCACAGCATTTAGTAATCAAGTCTGGCTCACCATGCATAGTAAAATATACCAATATACACAAAGGCTATGAGTGACGATACTTCTCTGCTTTGCTGGGATCTATACTGACTTTAACAACATGGAAAGAAGACTCAAGCTTCATTATGAACAGTTTGGTGAAGACCTCTAGTTAGGACGATAGTTAAAGAGAACAAGCAAAATATGAATATTTGTAAAGAATGAGATGGAAAATACAATGCAGTATATTAAAACACCACTTGTGCATACTAGAACTACTGTAACCTGAAATACTGTGTTGAATCTTTGCTTCCCACCACTACCAGAAAGTAGAATAGCAAAGAGTTTAAGAATCTAGAGATATATAGTAAACTTGCCAAGATACTTAAGGAGCAATCCCAAATGAATGAATATTGAGATGGTTTGTTCCATGTAATTTAGAGAAGGTACCAATCAAAAAAAAAAAGAACAAAATACATTTACTGCACTTTCCTAATACTGAAATAAATGATGCATCCCATTTTCCATATTCCAGTTTCATAATATATCCAGGCCAAGTAAACATTCAAAAGCAGAACAAGTATGACTGGGAAGAGCAAATACAATTGTGGAACCTGCTGCCACAAAGTGACTTGGGAGATTAACCTCAAATTCAATTAGCACTGGATGTTTCAGTGAACAGTAAGAATGTTGCGACATCCAGTTGTTATCAACATATGTTGACATATGTTATATCAACAAAAAAACTACCTGTCTTTTAATCGATGAAAGAGAAACATCCCTTAGGCGTAGGTTATTATAAATAATTTCTTCATCTTTGTTTTTTATTAACTTTTTAGTTACTGTAGTCAGAAACTGTATACCCTACTGGGCAAACCTTTGGCCTTGTCTGCTGTGGAAATCTTCATATTCCTTCTGCAAAGGCATTGTGAGTTTCTAAGAGTCAACCTCCAAAGAAAGAACTGGAAATGTTCTCCCTTTCCTACCTCATCTAGATGACTGAGTCTTTTCAAATATATTTATGCAGTGAGGCAACTGTAGATCAAAAAAAATACATATTGGTGTGCATTAGAACTTACTGCAGTTATCTTAACTTGTGTGGAGGTTTCCATCCAAAGCGTACAAGGGCCCTCAGAGAGATGGCATACAGAAGTGTCTTGCTCTGACATGAGAAGTAGAATCATAGAATCGATTTGGTTGGAAGAGACCCTTAAGATCATTGAGTCCAACCATAAACCTAATGTTACCAAGTCCACTGCTAATGAGACAGTCTTTGCACACACCACAGAACCAGACCAGTACTGTGCTGCATGTATTGCTCACAGTGTATAAAATGTATGAAAAGCCAGTGATATCAGTGCAGAGAGACAATGGTATTCTTTATATTTTTATCCCTTGTGACCAATGGCAGCCAGAATCGGGGTCTTACAGATTGTTCCAGTTTAAAGGAACTAGCAATGAAGTTAGGGATAGTTTAGTGATCTTTTATATGCTTGCAAAGAATGATGAAGTCCTGGGTGAAAGAAGGTTCGAAGAGCGGGAGAAATTTTCTTTGCCCTCAAGTAACCATCTTCTCACACCTAGACCTGTAGACCAAAAAAGTGTTTTCGCAGATCTCTCTTAAGGTCACAGAATCTACCTGTACTGGCAAAGTCTGCCATACACTTTCTGGTGCTTTTGCCACTTTCTTTCTCCTTTATGCACTTTCCTTCAACAGAATTTGTCCAGATAGTTCAGCTTCTTCCTCAGCATCTCAGATATCTTTGGGCTGTGGTGTGCATGTACAGTTTGAATTAAATTCACTCATTATTTTTTGCAAGTAGCTGGCACAAGAAGTGGTTGGTCATTGTTAGACTTGCTGGGTTCAAGTTTGTGACAGCAACCTTAGAACAGTGACTTTCTGTTAATTAGTAAAATAAATGTTCCATGTAAAAGGAGAGTTTAGAGGAGACGTATTTCTTGATGTATCTCATTGAGCTTTTTTTTTTCCTGCACTTGTTCTTTTGTTAAGTTAGACAGTTAATAGTTCAGCCAATGCATAGATACTGCATGACTCCAAGTGTCAGAAGATTGAGAATGTTCTGACAATTATATATTATCTGACAATAAATCCAAGTGTTGGAAGATTAGGATTTTTTTTTTTTTACTGTTGATTTAGATTTTCAGGCTAAGATGCCAACATAATTTTGTCTTTCTCTGAGAAGCAATTAGTTTGTGCAAAATTTTTAGCAAAGTTACAAGAATGCTAGAATATGTCACTCATTTACCCGTACAGAAGTTTATTTTTATATTTTATATCAATTAAATATATACATTTATATGAACATTTTTAATAAAATAATGTTCTGAATGAAATCGAAACAAATGGTACTGTTGAATTGTTTGTATTTGCTCATAAAAATGCATAAAATATTCAGTAGAATTTGGGAAATACAAGAAATATAAATAAATCATTGACAGTAACAACAAAAAACCTCTTACTTTCCTTGAGGAAAAAAATGGCTTTTTCAGATATGTCAATATTAGAGTGGTGGATTTATTTCAGGTACTATCAGCTTTGGTGTTCTCTGTGCTCTGGTTAATACCAGTGTGTTAGGGTTTGAGGGGGAAATAAGTCTGGTTTTTTTGGTTGTGTTTTTTTTTTTGTTAAAATAAAGAATCCAGACAGTAGGTAGTTCAGAAAAATACCTTAAACTTGGCAATATGTCTTAATATTGATGATGTTCCATCTGGATAGTTCTGGCTCTGAATATGAACATTTCCCGTGGTATCTAGTGGAAAACTATTACAGGCATATTGATAACTCCAGAGAATTTTGCTAATCTTCATTTCGCTAATCTTCCCATTTAGTAATCCACACTGAAAACTGGCAGATTTACCACTGTTAACAATGACTTTCAAGAGTCTTGTATTCTTAACTTTTTTGTACTTATGATGTATTTACTAGACCAACAGTTTCCAGTAACAAAACTTGAAGTTGTCTAAGGAAGCAAAGTACATTTCACAACACGTAATCCTGGCATTTTTAAGGAAACAATAACACATAATAAAATCTACTTTGCCTAATTTTAATATTGCTTCTTTTTCTGCTAATTATAAAAATTTCACAGTTGTTTGTTCAAATTAGAAAGTTTCTTGTTCTGTTTATGTAGCACGGAAACAGTTCAATAGATTATTGTTCCTGCTATCAACATAATAATAATTCATAATTATGACCTAAAGTGATTGACATAATGCTGACTTTCTTTAGTCCTGTATGAAAAATTTTATGTGAATACAGGGTCAAGGTCTTTGATCTTTCTGCTTTGATCCATTTGTTTGCCAGCATCTTGGTTTTCAGTTTTCAGGAATAGTCACATTTGTGTGCCTGTGTGAACTTCGTTGCTAACATTTAAGTAATAGGTTCTGGTAAAATCAGTCATAGTATGAAACTTCCTCCTGATTCAAGTATAGTTAATATACCTTTTTTTTTTTTTATGCTTTAGCTACTACTCTCAAAGTGAAGTGATTTGATTTTCTATCTTCATGAAAACTTTTTCAAGTTGCATGGAAATGTATTGGTGTCACTCTCCATTGTATAGTCTGTAAATATTGTACCTTTTTTTACTCTAAGATCAAAAGGAAATATGCAAGTTACACTAGATATTTTTTTGAACAAAACAACCTGCAAAATTTGGAGATTGTATGAACCTAAATATTTCAAAATATCTTTCTCACTGGGCTAACATGTCTGCTTTTACTCATTAATTTCTTTGGGATAACAAGTTTAGTATATTCACAATGTGCATTATCCTTGAACTGTGCTGGGTTTTATATAAAGTGATGAGATGCGTATCATGATTTTAGCAAAGAGTTACAGTATGTTTTATTCAAGCAATATTGAACATGTTGCTACTGTGTTTTCATGTTGCCTGCATTTGGGCAGACAACAAAAGTTGTCTCCAGTGTGTCTGCTGAAGATTTAGTTGCGGAGAAAGCTCTCAATGTCTAGTTATACTTGAAATATTTAAAGATTTAAATTTCAACTCTTCTGAATTGTATAGTTTATATTTGTGTAGTTTGCAAGATTATATATGGCATTAGTAAGCCAAATACTTTTGTCTATAACAAGGAATAAAGTTGCCTATTTTATTTAGTTGTACTGAAATCAGGAATGGGATATTTAAAGGACTAGGATTTACATAAGCTAAGTGTGAAATATGGTGATCTCAATTTTGGTACAACTCTTTTGCAGAGTATCTTGTGGCAATTTAAAATAAAAGTCTTAAAATAAAAATATTATCAGGCGTATCCTAAGAAAATAAATTATTTTCTTTAAAAAAAGTGTTTTCCAGGCCTTCACCTGTCATTTATATTTAGAATAAATTAAATTCATTGTTCAGCTGTTTCTATTTCTCATACGTACAGGAAACAGCTGTACTCAAAACTACATTGCTGTTCTCACTTTTTTCATCTACTGAGTCACTTCCCTGGGTTGTGCAAACCAAAAAAAAAAAAAAAAAAAAAAAAAATCTGATTTAACTTCCGCAAATGGGATGCAATCCCAAATGCAGAAGGTATTATTTGTACATTCATTTTACATTGTTATGATTAAAAAACAAAACCAAACATAAGGACCAGCTCATCTTTCCTGCTCCAGTATGACTGAATAAATGAAAAGCTCATTTGTTTTCTCGGAGGGAAGAGCTGGCCTCAAAGGTTATAGTCAGCACACACATAAGGTTGCATGCAGCATTGGTAATGTGAATATTTCCTCTGCCAACAGTGCATGTTACTTAGTCCTACAGACGTCAGGACTTCAGTGTTTGCTGGAGTAGGGACCAATATAAGTAAGGTCAGTGCAGCCTAGAAGATGCTGATATTTTAGATTAAACTTTGAATAAAAATATGTTTGTATATATACACACTTCTTTTTTCCATTTTTCTTATTTTGCTGTTTAGCACGTTTGTGTATACATGCAATGTCCTGTTTTGAGTCATCGTTCATATGTGTCAGTTTTGTTTGCTGTATGTTAACTTCTGCAGTAGCACTTTTCTCTTAAAGATGTTATTTTAGAAGCAGGTGTCATAAATGAGAACATTTCTTTTACAGTGCGAACTGTCTGTGGTTTCCCTTAGCTTCTAATTTTCATGCTCTTCAATGCTTAGGGTTTGTGTATTCATTCAACTGTAATACTCCTTTGTACATATACACAGCTGATCTCTTTAAGTTGAACAGTAATGTCTCCTGAATATTGCCTGCAGCTTCTAGCTTACTTTATATTTTAGAAAGATATTTTTGTGCCTTTGTATGATAAGAAACATGATGGATTTCTACCAAAACATATAGATTTTTTTTTTTTAAAGAAGGGCACATTTCAACATTCATTCCTTATTTAAGTTACTAAGGATTTGACTGAGTAAAGTTGAAGTGGCAGATCTTATGGGTCAGTTTTAAGTTTTGCAGTGTATAGCCTGGGGTGGACAGTTTGCAAACTTGATTTGACTTTCACCATATCACTCCCTGGGTCTGTCCCTTAGTCCCAGGTTCAGGGCATGCTCAGATGGTCAGTCTGGCCTCTGCCGACAACTGATTTATAAGGAAAACTAGACATGCCTTAGCTTGCAGCTCAAAATCTAACAGGAGCCTTGTGCTACAGGGGAATTGTCAATATCTTTGCCCTTTTCCAGGAAAAGGTGAAGCTAGTTCTAGATGTAAAGTTGAACACCAGTGAGATGCAAAATGCAATATAGTATCAAAGGATCTTCTGTATGCAAGATTAAGCTACTGTTTCTCAGTCAGTGTTTAATTCTTCTAGGTAGCGGGAAAGTCTTAAAAAAATCAGTGGTTGTAAGGTTTGAAAAGCACAGCTGTAACAAAAAGCAAAGAAGAACTTTCTATGACCACACACTGTGACCTTCAAGATCGAATATTTCCAATCCATCTTTTGAAACCAACGCACAAATAAATTATATGATTATTATTGCGTGCATGTACGCATTTCATTCTGACTGAGCAGATAATGAATGATTTTTCCTTTGATTCTGGATCATCAATCTGAAAAGGTTAAGAAACAGTGTACTAGGAAAATGAACCCTTTTCTGAAACTAAAAGCTGCATTAATTTAAATGAGATTTCCACCCAGAAGAAACATTGACTTCTCCTAGAGTGTACGTTTGCGTAAATCTTAGATAACTTCTGGAAACATTCACCTCAACAATGTACAAAAATCCTGAGCTCTTACCTTGTGCAGAGTTACAACTGATATTAGTGGAAATATTACATAGAAAAAGAGCAAGGAGTTTCACAGCAAAGAACTTCAGGCAGAATGATTTAGTCTTCTGTACCTGCTGATTATTTTCCATCAGCTTTCATCACAATTTCAGTCACTGGAATCGTCACACACCTTATAAAATATTAAAGCCAACATTCGTCTGTAATAATATGTGACAAAGAAATATCTTTGAATATGCGGTTGAAAATACTTTTTTGTGTCTGCTGACTGACTGTCCATGAAAATGAAGAATAATATGATGGCAGCAACTGTGTTAATAACAATTAGCTTGTGCAGCTCAATGTGAAGCAAACTTTTCAGCACTTTTCTCTGAAAAATATTTCTGAGAAAACTTGACATGGTATTGTTCCAGTTACTTGAAAACTTGATTTCCATGTGCATCAAGAGGCTGCATGTCCTCCACAGTGCATTTCCTACCCCAGTGCTGGCCTTACAGGTTTTAACCCCGTACAATATAACTGAAACTTGAGTCAGTGGGTTCTTTTCCCACACCTTGTTTTGCTCAGTGGTACAAACTGACTACTACTGCATGCCTCAGCATGCTTAGTAAAAGGAATATAGTAAACTGTTATGTTAATGCCACAGGAAGTTCACAGTTCAGCCTTATTTGTTTTACTTAATGTAACCCTTGAAATGATAATGGGACAAGTGTATTCTGTCAGATATAGGGCTTCAGACACGGTGTAACGAGTTACTTGGAAGAAAAAGATATAAAAAAAAGGGATTCACTTTTTAGAATTGACTCATTTTTTAATTAGAAACCTCGAACGTTGAACTCAGTTTCACTAATGTCCATTATCAGCCTTCTTTATGAGATGGACTAATTATTAAATCATGGAAATAATTTCTCTTTCAGCATATGTGCAGACAGTAACCTCTTGGGGTTTTTATTTTGTGTTGAATTTTCATTATGCCATTACATTTTTTGTTTGTCAAGTATATCATGACAGTGTCCTTTTTAAGAACTGAATGTCTGCGTTTCCAAATCAGAATCCATTCTGAAAATAAACTTCTTAAAGTGCTTCTCAGCTAACATGAAGTAGTTACAGTGTTGAGATAATTCCATCTCAACAGTCTTTGTGCTTTAACAAGAGAATCCAAAACTAGCAACAGAACCACATTCCTGATGTAGATTATTGTAAGTTATAGATTTCATGAATTGACATAAGGCTCTAAGTTAATGTCATGAATGGCACCATGGAGATTTTATTTTCACCTTTTCCTCAGTAATCTTCAGTTCATTGTCTTGATATAGAAGAACATGAATTCCCTTACTGATGAAGAACATGTGTGTATTTTCTTTTTGCCTTTGTTTTCCTTTGTATTTACTGTATATAAACTGCTTTAAAAATAATTTTGTGCTAGACATAGTTATTTTCACTTTTCTAGCAGTGGTGAAGCAGCTGATTAGGTGATTGTTTAACCACTTCAAGACTTGCCTTGTATCACAGACACAGCAGAGAGGGACTGAAGGTTATTCCTGAAGCTAAGCCAAAATATTCTACTTTTTTTGGTCTATGCTAGCATGCTAGACACCTTAAGACCAATAAAAGTCCATGCAGTTCAAATTCTGGCCTTTTCTTCTCTTAGCTAAATCTGATTCTTTAAGCCATAAGGTTTATGTGTGTGTTATGTTTTCTGGCTAGCCAGCTGCTGAGTTTAAACCCAGCTTGGGAGAGGATTTCTTGGAATGTTTTATTTCATGTTGTAAAAATGCTCATAGAAAAGAACATGCTATGACTGTCTCTTCCATGAGAAATTCTTGTGGAGGCATCAATACATAATTTAGGAATTCTGCTTGATACCAGAGGTTCTCTGTAAAAGTTGGGTCTGAGTGCACTCTGTTTTAAATATGGGGCTCGTTTATATTCTGTATTACTGAATGTCTTCATATTGATCTAAAATCTAAAAAAGGATACAGAAGAAATTCTTGCTTTAGACACAAGACTAACAATGGAGGGCTGCTAAACTTCAGCAACCATAGATTTAATTGTAGAACCCACAGACTAAGAGATATTGCCAAGGGCAAACTCAGCTTTCGAGTCTGAATTCCAGATGTTTGGTAAATAAGCAACAGATTCGGTGACTGATAGAGGACTTCAGGTAGCAAAGGGGTTAAATTCCACTTAACAAAGGAGAAGCCAGAGTTGTGGAATAGAAGTGAGGTTTTAGATGGTGGGACTTGCACAAGAGCAGAATTGTGAAAACAAAGAACTGGTCTACCACCAAAGGATAGTCAAAAGCAGCAAGGAATGAAAGACGGGAGATGTCTGTTTTATTTTTATGACACAGTGTAAGCTGTTTTTCTTGTGCTGGATAATGACTTATGTCACAATAAGCTAAATGTGATTTATATGCAGAATCTTTATAAATCTTATTTGCTAGTGTCCAGTGTCTTTAACTTTGAACAGGTGAACTCAGATTACCCATAAAATGAAGAGAGATAAACATGTTCATGGTCCCCCAAAACAACATAGCTGAGCTTCAAGTTCTAATTCTGTGAAGTGATAGTAGAGAGACCATGGAAGGAGATTAAACACACCGATTTCTCTTACTGGGAAAACCAGATACCGCAGCAGCATCTAGCAGAAAAGATCAGCTGTGGATGTGATAGAAGATGTAACAGAAGAGGGACCAAGTCCAACTTCATCTTTGGAATTCTTGCTCTATTCCATTGGTGCATTTTTTTCCAGCCTCATATCCTCCAAAAGATGGCAGGTTTAACACCTACAGTGAATTTGCTCCCATTTCAGCATTTTAATATGTCTGTGGAAAATGCTTGTACTCTGCTAAACCACCTTTCTGCCATAATTACTTCACAGTAGCAGACTCAAGATTTGATGTAACTGACTGACTAGGCATCCCAAACTGAAATGATTAATTTGTTTGAAATTGTAAGAATAAGGAAATTTTGTACTAAGTTTTTTCTACAAGACAGGTGAGGTTGAAAACTGTGCTTTATTCCTAACATTATCTTTTAGAAAGATCAGCCTCTGAATATGACGACATGTAAAGGATTGTGCAAGATCTTGCTTGCTTTATACTAAGTTTTAACTAGACGTTGACAAATCAATCATTCCAACTCACAGGGGAAAGAAATAGGCAATTTGTTACTGTCTCCAAGAATGATGGAGATAACAGGCAGAAGAGTTGGAGGAGGATCCAAAGTGGAACATTGACAGAAGCAGAAACAAAATACAGCCCTAGCTGACAGCGTAGTCGGCTACTATCCCTGCTGACTGGCTACTATCCCTGCTGACTGATTGCAAGGTCTTCTGATCAAAGTACACTTAGTACTTGGGTCTAAATAACTAGAATTTTGCAGCAAACCTAAGTTACCGTCATAACTGAAAATGAGATTACCTATGTGATGAGTTATATTTTCAGTTGAATCTTCAGAAATAACAAACTCTAGAGACATAAATTCAGTACTTATCATTAAAAAGAGATAGTAATGTTCCATACTGGATTTTGGGACACTGCTACAAGTCCCTTATTGAATAATATATCATATTAAATAATGTATTATTGTAGCTAAAAAAAGAAAATATTACAGTCACTCTATATGGCTTTCAGAGTATCTTATTTGTCAGAGGGCATTTCCTCCAGAAACACCTTCTGCCTGAGAATTAAGTGGTTCCAATTGAGAATTAAAAAACAAAAAAAACCCCCGAATCAACATTTAAGCTTTAAAAGCTGTGGTAGTAAACAGTGCAATTAAACACTGCAATTTATTTCTGAAAGATATGTATGAATCCCAAATAAGGACATTTTTGTGGATTTATAGTCTGGTTTATTAACAAGGGTTCTTTCACTGTGTTTTTTTTTTTTTAATGCAGTAAAAGGTCAGTGTCATGTTTTAAGCTGTTGTGAATGGGCTGTGATCACATCACACAACGCTGTGCCATTTGACAGGCAGCAATAAGGCCACAGTAATAGAAGGCTCTGAGGCAGAACCTAACAAGTATAGTTAGTTTTAAATACCTAATGCGTACGCTCTGGTCAGGATGTTTATGCTTGTTTTGTAGTAATTGGTTGGTTACTAAATTATAAATTTCAAATAATGTCTAGTATGTTTTGGTTGAGTTCACAGAGACCTGGTTAATAAGCTGTATGATCTAAAAATGGATCAAATGTACAGTGAAGCCAAAAGAAATTTATGAAGTGAAAGTGACACTATTTAGCAGAAGCAACACTTCAATGTAATTTGAAGAAATGAATGATAATTGTTTTCACACTAAAATGTGGGAACACAGCAGGGCAATTCCAACAAGTGCCAGGATCTTCCTCTCTTACTGGCTTAGAAAGAGATAAATGTATTGTAAATACTCACAGCTTTGATGTTCTCTTCAACTCACCAATTCCTTATAGAACATTTTTCAATCTGTGGTAAAATCTGTCCTGTCTCACCCTGAGTTTAGAGCCCTAAATCCCCACACCATTCTTCTTTCTGTTTCCTCGCAGCATAATGTATTGTACTCTATCTACTGTTAATGTATGCACAGTGGAGGATTTTGTTTCTTGTTTGAACAGATAATACATTGATTAATAAATGCTGCATAATTTATTGGAGAAGTAATTGCTCATACAGTGATGTTAAGCTTCCTAGCAGTACTGAACTTTTGGCAAGCAGCTTTCTGGTTGTAATTTCTGGTGGAATAACATTGATACAGCATCCCTCCTCACTCAGGAGAAGTGATTATAATTAATACTAATTTTATAGAGGTGATCCAAAATTTTAGGTTGAGGTTCATTTCGGAAGAAAAGGTCAGACTTGTTGAAAAGAAAACTTTTAATGGAAATTTAGGAATTCAGATGACAATGTGCTTGTTAATATTTCATAAAATAAATATACTCAGTAGCTGATGGACAAGCTTGCCTTCAGAAGATGTGAGAGACCCTTCAGTCCCTACTCCACTTAGTTCAGAAGGACACTGAAGCTGAGAGTCCACTTTCCAGATGAATGTCCTGGTCTGGATTATAGGGTAATGTAGAACAGGTCTCCAGTGGCCTATGTAATCATTCTTTCTTTGAGACAGTAGATGGTTGTTTATCCATAATGGTAACAAGAGAAATAGATAAACACATTAGCCAAAAATGGAAGCAAAATTCAGTCAGCTCTTACGGTTCTGTTGATAAGGAATAAAAATGAAACAAAGGAAGTGCATGGAGACAACAGCTCTGTTCAGTGAATTATTCCGTTTTCATAGTTTCAATTTGTTTTGCATTTCCTATGGTTTACATTTTTCCAGTTTAAGAAATGTTAATGTGGATAGTCAGATCTAAAGCATGGTCTCTTGGTATATATCCCAAAATGTTTAAGAGACATTTGTAGAAATATCACATTTTGAAGAGACCATGCACTGGATTACTAGGCATAACATCTCACTATTTACAAAGGCAATTTTACTGCGTACTATTTGGAACAATAAAAGGAGAAGCTTACTGTGCTAGTTGCCAGTAGGTTTCTGGATAAAGTTTATGATGCTGACATCAACCCCGTCTGTTTTGGTTTCATTTTATTGACAGCTTCCTTTTGAGTGTGAGACTGAATCCACTGTGCACACTGAGGTGCTTGAATTTACAGCCCTGGCTAAAGCAATGGGGCTTCTGGCTCCTGGACAGCTGCTGCGCTAGGCTTGCTCTGTCCTACCTTCATTAGCTCCCAAGACTTAATTTCAAACCGAGCCTAAAACAAGGGGCTTCCTACAATGACTGATTAATCCATGGCCACTTAATGTGTGATTTTTGTGTTTTCAGTGCATATGAGAAGCAAAAAGACAAAATAATACTCTGTTCTTCAACATGTTTTGTTTAACCTCAAGTTAATTTGTATCTCTTGCCATTTTACTGCACTGAGTGGTGAAACAGCCTTGATCCTCAAAACACATCTGGATATTTACATCAAGGAACAAAGGCGAGCTCAAGGGCTGCTGTCTGTGTGCAGATCAAATCTTCAGTGGGTGGGTTGTTGTTCAGTTTTGTTTTTTAATGAGGAAAAAAAAAAGTGTTAATGCAAAGAAGTCAAATTTGTAATTAAGCATATAGCAAGAATTAAACATAATCCTGAAACAGAACATCTCAGTTTCTTAGGTAAGCTTGGTACCCAAATCCATTTCTGTCCTTTGTCTCTTTTCTCAAACTGATGCACGAGAGAAGGCTGACTAAACTGATCTACAAATTATTTCCTTCTCTTCCCTCTGTGCTTTCCTGTTTGTCTTATTTCTACCAAGTAGACTTCGTAAAAGTCTAAATTAAATAATTGAGTGTTATCACTTACGGTTGTTTTGGTTAGTAACTTTTTTCCCAGAGCTGTATAATTAAGGGATAAGATAGCTGGATGGGTGGACAGAGAGGAAACTTGCAACCCATTAATAATAAATTAACACCAATATGTAGTTCCTATTTCTTGTACAGAAAAGTATGAAATATTTTGAAAAGTCCTTCAAATCATTGTCTATCAAATCATTGTCTACTTCCACTTCCTCTTCTCCCTAAATGTCCATTAACTGCAGTCATAACAACACCACAAGTGTCATACACTAGTAAGTATGATGCTTGACAGAATTGCCCTGGAGGTTCAATTACTTGGGCGTGTGATGATGAATGAAAACTGCCTCAGCTCTCAGAAGATCTGCAACAGACTGGAAATTGTTTGATCAACTGTGGCATCCCTATTAAAGCTCTGGTGAGACTGGAGCCTTTCAGTAGTTACAGAATACAGGCATGTCAGAGCTTTGGCTGTTCGCAAAGCACAGTAAAGCTGTGAAGATGGAAAATAGCTCACTTGCAGTACTGCAGTTGCTATACTCTGTGTCTGGAATGCATATAACCTTACGGTAAATATTTCAGTAGCTGAGTATGAGCAAACTACCTATTGACACCTTTACTGGAAGAAGGTGAAATAATCTATTCTTGGAGAAAATCCAGAACTGGAGAGGTTATTAAAAAAAAACTCCACAAACTAGGATAGAGGAAGGAAGTGCCACAGGAGCAGCAAAAATATTGCTGATGCAGGATTATGTAGAAGCTAGGCTTGTGAGTGAGTTGAAGGATTATTATCACAAGACACTTGTGCATTCTACTGTTGACCTACTGGGCCATGAGGACAATGACAGCAAACCTCCGCAGGATCTCAGGAGACATTCTGAAGTACATTGTTGTCAGGCCGTGGACCAAGAACAGCATATGCAATTTTACATGTAAAAGTCAACTGTGAAATTGCTGGTTAGTGTCAACCAGCAGCCTAAGAAAAGTTAATACATTATTTGTTTAGATGTCTGCTCAGCTGGGCAATTGAGCACATGCTTTGCCTTAAGCGGTCAAGTTTAAGTATTTCATTATATTTCAATAGCAATCAGCTTAAGCCTGTGCTGGCATTTTTTGTTGAATTAGGTATATTTATTTGACAGCTGTGGAAAAAGAAAGGTTATTTGTTTAATAGATGAATAGGACTGCCTCGCCTACCTTTGAATTCCCATTGAAAAATAAGTATTGACTGGGCTCGTAATTGTGAAGTCAGCCTTAATTGTCAAGAATGTAAAACTGACTACTACAGTGAAACAAAATGAAATAGGATGGGAAAAGTGGGGGTTCGGGGCTATATACTGGGAATTTCAAGGGTACATGTATGCATCTCTGCTGTACTGTATTTGCATAATCAAGTTACTAAAAATATAGAGCTGAAATAAAGAATGACTTAAAATGCTAAAATCCCAAGATATCTGAAATGGGACCTGTTTATGAAATACTTTCTGTATGCAAACTCGTATGTTAAAAGCCTGTTTTCCATGAGAACATTGCTGCTGTTATTAACTGACAGGATGCTTACATCTATGTCACCAAACAAGTGCATTTGCTATATACAGATATCCCATGGTACCTCCAGCAGTTAACTCATCTGCTGTAAACACAGAGAATGAAGTTTAATTTGCGGTTGAACAAAGTCTTCTTTCAGGTGTCTTTGTTGTTACAAAAACAGCCCAAGCCTCTTTTTCTTGCAAGAGACATTCAGACAAAAGCATGTATGTATTCAAAATGAGCGCTTTTATCATTGTAATCAATTTTGAGCTTAATATGTATAATGTAATTTATTTACTGTTTAATGTAAGACCTCTTTGGTGAGAAGTATGAACAGTTAATGACCTGCAAAACTCTTCTATGTAACTGTAAATTCTAAAAACATTTTACAATTAGTTGAATTCATTATGTCTTGAAACCTGGCATTCTGGGAATATTCTAGTGATTGATAATAAGTCTGCTTTCCATATGTACACCAAGTTCTTCTGTGCCTACATCTGCATCCGTAATTTTCACTGTGAATCAGTGTACTGTATGTGTAAGTGGTCATAAGATAGATGACCTTAGATTTAATAATTTTAGTACAAAAAATTATCATTTTAGATAAAAAACATGTCACAGCTGTAACTATTAGATCACTTTAACATTTGAGCTATATGAATATTTACTTTTTCCTGTAAAATGATGGTGAAATATCTGGGGAAAAATATTTTGACCAGTTGTCCTACCACTTGCTCACAAGTGCTATTTGTTATTAGCATAGATTTTTAGCAAGGTTTTTATTATTTTTTGGTCAATCCAAGGAAAACATCAGGGGAAAACACGTGCACTGCGAGGAGAACAGCTCAGGATGATCACTTCTGTAACGTTAGTAGATGAAGATTTTTGATTTGTTTTCCATCTTGCATACATTTTGTACACCCATCCATCGTGTTGTCGTCCTCAGCCCTTTAGTCACGCAAAGCAGTTCCTAAAGAATGGGCTGCCTCTCATGAAACAGGTAACTGCTCTTTTTTTTTTTTTTTTTTAATAAACTCCAAGGCCCAGCCTTTAGAATTCCTAGGGAACAAGACTGAGGAACATTTTTTCATTATTAATCTCTACAGACATTCATAAACTTAATCCTAGACTTGCTTCCAAAAAGTAGAGTATCTGTTGATTACTCAGCTGCTGTACAATTCACCAGTGACAGAATTAAGAGACAAATGGACCAACTTGCTTTAAAATGCAAAATATGGTCAGTTACCCATAAATGAGCCTTAAAAATGTAATTCAAAAGGGATATCTAGGGTAAAGATAAGGACTGGAAAAACATGTAAACCATGAGCACCATTCCTATTAAGTCCTGCGTGGGTTATATATCTCAGCCACGTACTGACAAGTAATACCATGTCTCCTCCAGCCTGTACACCCTTCATCTTTCACTGCTGTAGGCTATTCATCATTTTGCAGATAGTTACTGTCCTTCTTTCTCCCCCAAGCATATTACCCAGCTCTTCTCTCTTTGTTGTCTTTTCTCATTCCTCAGCAACTTCAGGCTTCCTCTGACTCACCTTCAAACCTCGTGTCAAGCCTGCCTACAGCTTGGCTCACACTTGGCCCTGCTGTGACTTGTTTACTTTGATTTAATTAAAATGCACCCATCCAGAACTCTGGGCGCATTGCTGACTGCCCGCCTTGCAGAACCTTTAATTTCTGCAGTATTTTCACTTTGCTTTCTCTCTATGCCTGGAACAACCTCCTTCTTCAGTTACAACAAGCAACCTAAAATTTCTCCTTCAAAACCACCTTTTGAGTCCTTGCTAGGACTTAACTACGAAACCCCTATTTTTACCTTCTTTAGCCAGGCAGGAATTTATTTCAGTCAGTGAAGAAATAAACCGCTGTGGTTAGGAAGGTTTATACCCAGCTCAACCTTTCAGTCATTGTTTATCTGTGGATTTTTTTTCCTGGTGGTGTTAAGTTTTTCATGTTAGTGTCAGGAGAGTAGCTTCATCATATGAACACTAATTCCTGTGCTGTAGCTGAAAAAAAACAGTGTGTTGTCCTCTGTTACCGACGTACCTTTCTGATGGGAAGATTTAAAGATTTAGCAGATGAAAAAGTGTGTCTTCCTAAATGAGCCAGTGGTTAATCACGTTCGCCAATTTAAAAAAAAAAAAAAAAAAAAAAAAAAGAGAAAAAGTTGTAGCTTTCTCATATACGGAGCCTTGGCTTTCTTCTAAAGTGCCAAGAACATGAACAGCTCTCTGTAAAAAATGAATAATTCAAGCAATTAGGAACCTGAATAAATAGAATTTATTAGCCTTTTATGTGTTCGTTTTTCAAGCAAGGGAGCTTTCTTATGCCTCTTTTCTTTATTTCTTTCCTTATGTCTCTCTCCGTTTCCAGTTCTGTCCTCCAAAGCTCTTTCTCATCCTTTCTTCCTACTCCATCCTGGTACTACTCCTTCTCTCTGCATATTGCTCATGTATTCTGTTTTTTGTCTGGCATTTTGCTTTTTTCATACCCTTTAGCCATAATCTAACATCCTACACCTTGCCCCCCAGCACAAGCAACAAAGAGAAACAACTGTGCTTCAAGTCTGCTCAATGGCATCCTGGCCTCTATTAGGAATAGTGTAGCCAGCCAGTCTAGGGAAGTGATCGTCCCTCTGTACTCAGCACTGGTGAGGCCGCACCTTGAGTACTGTGTCCAGTTCTGGGCCCCGCACTTCAAGAAAGATGTTGAGGTGTTGGAGCGAGTCCAGACGAGGGCGACCAAGCTGGTGAAGGGTCTGGAGGGTCTGACCTACAAGGAACGGCTGAGGGAGCTGGGGTTGTTTAGCCTGGAGAAAAGGAGGCTCCGAGGTGACCTTATTGCAGTCTACAACTACCTGAAGGGAGGTTGTAGTGAAGTGGGAGTTGGCCTCTTCTCCCGGGCAACTAGCGATAGGACAAGAGGACACAGCCTCAAGCTTCGCCAGGGGAGGTTCAGGTTGGACATTAGGAAGAATTTCTTTTCAGAAAGGGTTATTAGACACTGGAATGGGCTGCCCAGGGAGGTGGTGGAGTCACCATCTCTGGATGTGTTTAAGAAAAGACTGGACATGGCACTTAGTGCCATGGTCTAGTTGACAGGGTGGTGTAAGGGCAATGGTTGGACTCGATGATCCCTGAGGTCTCTTCCAACCTGGTTGATTCTGTGATTCTGTGAACTGACCTTTTTTTTTTAAAGACCTCTATAAGGTGAGATGAATCTTCACTGACTGTAAAAGCAATGACAGAAGCAGACATCACAGAAAACTGCAGATATCAGCCCTTGGTTAGATGAATCCCACTCTCAGTAACTGCTTCAGTTTTCTTTGAAATGTGCTCTTGGAAGGCCTGGAATGTTTGATTCAGCAGTCAGTCAAGACCTGATACTGTCTGGATTGCCTGGTTCTGCCTCTGGAGCCACCACAGAGACTCCTAATGCTCTCATTTTTGTTCTTAGAGAAAAGTTTCTCTCTGGGTGAAGAGAGTTATCACTGCTGCTGGAAGCAGGTGGGTTAGTACTGAGAGGCATACCAGGACCTTAACACAGCATGTTGGCTACAATAACATGTCCATGGGAGGAGTGCAGAGGAAAAGTAGAGGTACTGCATTTGCTGCTTTGCTGCCCCTGGTGCATACTTGTTTGCCAGGCTTGCTACAAAATGGATCATTTTTCTTCTTGAAACACACATGTTGTGGTTGGTGCACTACTGTGCTCAAGACTGCAACCATCCTTTCACAAAAAAGTGAGGAGAAAATGGCAAACCTTGAATTCTTTCAACTGTAGATGCAGTTGCTTGGAAAAGACTTGGAGAGCAAAAGGGGGGTTCAAGCCAGCACCACGCTCAAGGAACTCGGTGACTGTTAGAAGATTCACAGTTACAAATCTGTTCTAGAAATGCACCTTTAGAAAGGCTTTTTTGGAGTAAGGCTGTGTGTACATTTCTAAAACTCTATGTTCCTGCAGAGTCATTTTTGAGAAATACCTTTTTTTCTTTGCCATTGGGATGTAAAAACATAGCTGTTGTGGTATTTAGAGCAAGACATTTATAAGAAAGCATTATGCTGTTAACAAGATCTTGAGAGATCTGAAGTCATTGGCATTTTCAAATCAAAAGAGGATTTTGGCTAAATATCTTCATTTCTCTCATTAATCTAACTTTGGTTTAGGTTTCCATTTTTTAAAATTTTCTTTTTCCCAAATGATGGCTGCAAAAGATAAGTCAATATACCAGCTTAACAATAAAATACTTAAGTTTTTTCTGTAATCAGGGTTTTGTTTTAATGTTTTATTGGTTGTTAGTATATAAGGTATTTTTCTGTCAGCTTCAAATTACAATTCTGTGTTTTTCTCGTGTTTTGATGGTAATTTCAGTCCCAGAAAATCGAGCATTACTGAACTTTACTCTGACTCCAAAGGTGACTAAACTGGTATAATCTCTGTTGAGAAAAGAAATATGATGCTATACCTATATAAATTTTTATTAATGTTTCTTTTGTTGTGAAAGTCTTTGGAGTATACTTCTAGGCTCTCTAGTCAGAAATGCTAAAAAGTATTTAATAATTTTAATTTTCATTTCTTAATTTAGGAAAAATTTAATTCATGATCAAAATACTTGGTTATCCTCAGCATGCTTGGTTCAATATTTTTTCTAACGGGTGTCACATTTCTTCTATTTATTCAAGTATGACCTTATATTTTATGTTTTAAAATGCTTTTATTATGTTTTTATTATGTTTTTGAAACCCGTGTGACTGAAAAAGAAAATTCACTTTCCAATAGGTTAGAGTTTATTATATATCTCATTCTGGTGATATATAGCCTTTAGAAAGCCGGTTAATGCGATTAGATACGTAGATCAAACAAGGGAGGCTTGTTTTTAGCAGTAGAGTTTGTAGCCTCATGAAAGCTCAAATTTTCATTTATTCTACCCTATTTGGATTCTATTTTTTCTTGTGTTGTAAATGAGCACAATTTCATTAAAGAGATATCTGTCCTTTTTAGTGCACATACTTTCATTTTGAGATTTTAAAACTTTGGCTTGATTTGTTCTTGACCTGCAAGAAAATAACAACTTTTTTCTCAAATGTTTTCTAATTATTTTGGTATTTGTGTACAAGGAGTAATTAAAGCAATTCTAGAGAAGCTGAAAGAATTTCTTTCAGAAGCAAGAGATTCTTGTGGCTAAGCTGCACTGTCCATTTCAGTCTTTGATTTGAGCAGTCTGTTCCCCAGTATGCAACCCTAGGTGCTTCCAACTCCAGTACAGCAGTAGATTCTGACATTCAAAAATACAGGAGCAAATTCAGAGTACAAAAAAGTTTGAATTATTGAAATTGCACAGTATTTCATATACTTCTGTATGTGTTTGCTCTGTCAGCTTAGATTATATTTACCTTCACAAAGACGTTATCACATAAACACAGTATTTCATTCCATTAAGAAGTTACTCATCTCCATTATATTTTCATCTGCAAATTCAGCTGAAAGTTTGACCAAACAAAGCAAAAATTTGTTTTAGCTTTACAAGAAGGATAAGTAGCTGCCATTTAAGTCTCTTAAGATCTGGAAAAAAATAGATTGGACTAAGTAAATAGAATGTGTTCTGAAATACTTCCTTTGTATGTAGCTCAGAGTTTATTTTAATATGTTCCATCGTAAAAATTTAGTTGTTTCTAGCTCTGTGAGATCAGTCAAGGTTATTTCATTTTAATGTCTTCTTGTTGGGTAAAGCTCAGTGGCAGTGTTTACATTGATGTGCCTTTGAACATGAGTAAGACTCAAAATCTACTAGACAGGATCCATAGTGTGGGCTGGATTAATTGTATCCGTTGGTCTAGATGAGTTTCTCTGTTAACTAATAACTCTTATTGCATTAACAGTGCTAGTGACAGTGACAACCCTCTGACACTACAGCCTGGACATGTGGTTGAATTGCTTTACTGCATACCATCATGAAGACCTTTTATGTTTCTCAGTCTACCTGAGTAGTCTACAAAATATATTTGTGCCAAAAATGCATTCAAGATCATAATCCTTTATTTTTCTCATAAATCTCAACGTAATATCCAATCTAGTGTGAGACTGTGGTAATTAAACTCTATACTGAAAGCTATGTGCTTCATGGATCATTGGATATGCTAATCACCTTTTACTAGGACTGTCACCTGTATTTATGTTGTAGTAAGCAATGGAATAGGAATAATTTCATATACTTGGCAAAATCCGTAGTTACGAAGGTATTTGAATTGTAATTTTTTTTTAATAAAACAAAAATCTGGTACTTTTTTTTTCTCCGTACTCTGGCTAAATGAAATCAAACATCTTAATCCAAGTAGGTCTGTTTGGTCTTCTATTCACTTAACAAAGTGTATTTGCAATGTATGATGTGTTTGCCATTGCAGCTGGGTTTACATGTCCTTTTGCCTTTCTCTAAATTGGAACAAACTGTTCAAAGCTTGAACTGGATAAACAGATCTGTTTTGTGTAATGCAATAACTGCTGATAGATGGTTCATATTGCACAGGCTGGGATGTTAACAATACCTTCCTCTTTTCTGCCATTGTACAAGAGTACTCAGTGTCATGAAAAAACAGAGTATCGATTGGATCGTAATTGTTTTCACATTTACAGCAGTGGTGTTCAGGATCGTCTTTAATTTTATGTTAAATTTTATTTTTACTTTTTATTTAGCTATTAGACGTAACCAGGTAAAACATGCAATGGAGTAGATTTATATGAACATCCACTTCAAATGTAGCCAAATTATTGTTTACATTTTATCAGACAATGACATAATGGCAAACGTGACTTCCATGTCTCTCCTTATTTAAAAAATAGAGGTAGAGTTAGGTTTTTTGCAAAATTAATACGGGAAAACCACAGAGAGATGTGGAAGGTGTCTTGTAAAGCAAGGCACTACACCTGTCTGACCTCTTCATGGAAATAAGCCAAAGTTTTATAAGCAATGAAAATATTAGGTCAAACAGATACTAACACTATTGTATTTATCCCCTAAAAGACTTTGCCATTTCAAGATAATCAAGTCTCCAAATAAAAAATATTATTTATTGTAAGTGAAATTTGACATTTTTGTCAAAATTTGCCTAAAAAAATCTGTTCCCAAATTCTGAGTGAGCTCATTGAGGACGTGGATAACAGAAAGTGAAAAAGAGGAACTTTGCTCTGAGCAAACTAATGCTTTTTAGTAGAAAAAAATAGAAGGACAATAAAGGTATATGATGATATTCTGATTCCCTGTTTGTCTACTCCAAAAAGCTGTATTAGAAATCACAAAACTCTTATATTTTTTTCACAGCACAGTAACAGCTTAACTCAGTTCTGCCTCTGAAAGCTACAGGTGTTCTTCAGCGCTTAGAGGTGTGCGGATTGTTTATGTGTTCAAACACAGGGCTGTGGTTGCAGTAACAATGCAAATTTTGAATCAGGGTAAAACTCTTTATGTAAGCACTGCCCTAAGAGTAGCAATATATCTTCAGAAGGACATAATTTAAAAATGAAATCCCACTTCATTTATATTAGAAGAAATGTCTCTGGTGATTTCCCTGGGAGCAATGATGACCTTTTGGTTGTAGCTGCACTGAATCCACTTCTACATAAATTTGAGTACTTTGAGTGGTTTTCAGATTTTATATCTTTTGATGATCTTTTAGAGTTTTTCTCTTTCAGTTTCCTGTTACATCATTACCAGTATGCCCTGTTCTGTTTAAGCGTCATTATTCTCTGGTAAATGAAACTATATCTATTCTTGTAGAAATGTTACATGTAGTGAAACTCAGGGAGTCCCAGTTTTTTAGCTTGAGATGGTTGCTCTGAATCTGGTTCTGGATCAACAGGAATTTTTCCCCTGCTAAATTATACTGTGTGCTTACCTGAAAAAATTTTAAAGCCTGATTCTTGGGCTGGATGTCCACATCATAGTTTAGAGTAATCAGTATCATGCTGAAGGTCTCAGCTTGTCCAGACTGTCTGGACGTCAAAGCAGAACTCTTATTCAGAAGTGGTGTGGAAGCATATGGGGCAGGCTGGTTCAACTTTGCGATATACTTTCTTTGTGATAAAATTGTTGTCCCAGTTATCTCAGGAACTTAGGTAATGTCAGAGATGAAATCCACAACCTCTTCATAGTTTATCTGGTGGATTTCACAGTCCATTCAATATTGTAATGGTTCCCCCAATATCAGCCTTGTCAACAGAGGTTTTCAAAGGCAAAGTTACCATTATATTCCTCCTAGTCATTACTTGTCCAGTCGTTTCAATATATATTGTCACTTAAACATTTGAAAATCTGCAGATACTAAGTTGGCGTCTTCAGCTATAATGGATTCATCCCAATGATTTGAATAAATTAAAAGCTTGAGGTGGTTTCATCAGTAGTTGTTAGTTTAGAAATCTCTGATATTAAAAGCGGCATATAATACTTGCTTATACTTGATTCATCTGTAGCGGTCAATATCAAATGACAGATTCAAATAGATGACATCAAGAAGAAAAATCAAGTAATTTAGTCCAGTTTCTGCACTCCGGCAGGATCAACTACACCTAAACAAACTGGACCAGCAATATATCTGTACTTAAAAACTTCCAAACAAATGATTCAGTAATATTCCTAATTTTTTTCCCCCTAATAATTGAAAAGTTTCTAGCTATGCAGCTTTGATAGTATTTTTTGCAAATTACATTGTTTTGTTCTCTACCCTACAGTAGCCACTGAGCAAAGCAGATCACATTTTTGTTTATAAGACATTTGTGCATGTTGGAAGAATATTACTGTGTCACTACTCAGTCTTCTCATCTTTAAACTAATCAGATTCTATTTCTTGAACCTTTGCTCACAGGTTATATTTTCTACTCTTTTTCTAATCCCATTTACTGTTCCCTGCAATTTTCTTCATTTTATCTCCATCTTCCTTGAAGCATTGTGGAAAGAGGACACTGCATTACTTGGAGCTCACTGGTGCTGAATTGAGAGCAATTATTGCACCTTTACCTGTTCAGCTGCTGCTTACCCTTTTACTCCGTGTATTATGACTGTGTTTGATGGCTGTTTTCCGGGTATAACACTTTGTGCTTGCCTCTACTGAATTCTGGCCAGCTGCTCAAAGTTCAATCCTTAGTCTAAAAATAATTTTTATTCCAACCTCCAATGAGCTTAGAACTCCTCCACACTTAGAATTTGGTCTTGTCTTTGCCATTAGTAGTGGAACTGATGAAAATGTTTGGTAGACCTCAGCCATTACAGTCCCCAGTCTAGTCCCACTTGAAATCCTTTTCCAGTTTGACAGCAAATCATTGATAATTGTTCGCTGAGCTCGATTTTTCAAGTGTTTGTCCACCCACCTGATGGTGATTACATCTCCTGCCTTAGCTTATTTATGAGAATATTATATGGCATAGTGTCAGCTTCTTTAATTAAAAGTCAGGATATATCATATCTACAACTTCCCCTTTATCCAGTTAGCTTGTTAAAGAAGGGAGGTAGACTGGTGTCACGGTTTAAAGCTGGACCGGCTATTAAACCTGTGGCAGATGCTCTCTGTTAACCCTCCCCCTCCCCCCAAAGGGAAAGGGAAAGGGAAAAGGGAGAGAGGCTTCCGGGTTGGAAAGTTAAAACAGTTTTAATAAACTATAATAATGAAAAAGAGTATAATAACAATAATAGAAATAATCAAATATATACAAATATATATACAAAACCAAGATTGAGCTCCCCTGAAGTCAGCCACGTCACCACTGGCACTGCAGGGCAGGCTCCAGGAAGGCCCAGGCTGGGCCTAGCGACGGTCGAGAGCTGGATTCAGGGATGCACGGATCGGGATCGGGGGCAGCAGGAAAACAGATGGAGTCCTCCTTGGACACCGGCCATAGCAGAAAGAGAGCGAGACCCTCGTGATCCCCCCGCTTTATACTGAGAATGACGTGTATGGGATGGAATACCCTCGTTGGTCAATTTTGGGTCACCTGCCCTGTCCGCTCCCCCCTGCAGGTGTGACCCCCCTTCGGCTCTTCACTCGTAAGCAGTGAGGAATTCAGCAGTGACCTTGGTTTCTCTCAAGAACAAGTACAGCAAGAGCCTTTCTGCACAACATCCCTACCGGTGCCTCAGTGATAACTACAAACTTTGAGCGTTATCAGTCCTAGAAGCAGACACTGTCTGCAAAACATGCAATTAGTTTCAGAAAGTGCAGTTACTTAGAGGAGACTTAGCTGAAAGTAAAAATCACTGAAAGGAAAATTGGCCTGGTTTAGGCCAAACCAGGACAACTGGCTTGACATGATTTCTTTTTGACAGATGCATATAAGTTGTTTTACTATCTTATCTTCTAGGAACTCACAGATGTAATGTTTACCACTTAACTCCAAAGTTATTAGTTTGACTAGGTGCTTCTCTGTTAGCCCTGAGAAGTTTTTCTTGGGGTTTTTTCCCTTCTCCTTTAGGTCCTTGATGAATACTTATTAATATTCATAATTCCAATGGCTAATTTCCTAAAACCTCCAAAATGCTCTTTGCTCCAATGCTCACATTTGACTGATCTGCATCTTCTTTCAGCATGTTTTCTTCATCAGTGCGTTTCAATATCCTTGTTAAATTAATTCTGTTAAGTTGGTCTTCACAATTTGTCTTACGTGTGAAGATATAGCAAAAAGGCAATGAATAGGTTACCCTTCTTTTTTATAATCTGTAATTTGGTCTCCGTTCTCTTTTATATTCTTTTGTTTTCATCATTCAAGTATAGTTATAGACCCTTTCTGTTGCCTTTCTTCCTTGTTCTAATAAGACCTTGTTGGTTTGGGTTTTTTTTTTGCACACTAGTCTTTGATTTCTTTTCTGATGAACATAAACTGCTCCTTTATCCTCAGTGAGATGTGCTTGTTATCATATGTTTCTATGATTCTTTTTCTGCCTTCAGATCATTAAAGAGATCCTGGCTCAGCCAGAAAGATCTCTAACTTTGCTTCCTCTGTTTCCTTCACATGCATGTAATTTGTGTTTGTGCATTTGATAACAAAAAGTACAGTCTTGCTAATGGGAATATTTTTGAACTATATGACACTCAGATTAGTGGAAATGTGGTTTACTATGTCTCTGTACTTACTAGAATATTCTTTGAATAAGCTACTAAATATACTACAGTGTTTTTTCAGACTAAGAAAAGGCAAGACAGATTTTGAAGTGTACACACAAAGAAGAAAAACATCTCATGGCATTGATGACAGCAGAAACAGCAAAAGATTCAACTTTCAGCAAACCAAGTCGCTTAGATTAGCAAGTTCTTAATTGTTTGAGCTTTTCTGTAGCTGCTCACAAGAACAGTCAGCTCTTCTGCACTTGATGTTTTGGTCCGGACAGTATCAAGAGTGGCATAGGCAATTGGATTGTATTTTGTTTTCCCAAAGGTTAAGGCTAAGTCTCAGCAGGAACTGAAGGATATTGTCTCTCAAGGAGACAGATGCTGTCAATCACATTATCAGTTACAACTTTCTTTTATGCAAGATAGCAGCTCTTGGCAATTGCAGAGCCTGGAATTCAGTAGGAACCAGCAGCTGGGAGATGTTGCCTTCATCAGTGCCTCTGATGGTGCTGTCACTCCTAGTTCTTGGTCTTATATTAGTCCTGCTTCATAGCAGAACTATCTACCTCTGCTGTCTCCAGCATTTCTGTCTTAGCTTTCTTTCTCCAACTTAGATTTTCTTTTCAAGAGACACTTGAGGTTTTTGAAGTCCATTATCCGTACTTATTTTACTCAACCTTCCAATTAATTCAAATATTAACTATAATAGCTGTTTTTCCAATTAATTTTCTCCCTCTAGATTCTCAATCAATTCCTCACTATTAATTAAACTTAAATCTGACATAGCTACTCATTGCATCAACAAAAGGAAAGCCTTATCCATCCTCATTTTCTTCTCAGACCTCCTATTATGACATCAAATAAACTAGACTCTTCCTTCTTCTTGAATTCGGAGGAACATACTTCTTATGGAGGATAACACTTCCTTTTTTTGCCTGCCCTTACAAAATTAATCATACCACTCAGGTCAATATCGCAATTCTGTGATTTATCTCACAAAGAAATGGTGAAAACAATTTCTGTAACTTTCATTGTTTGGTAGGACAGATAAAAGATTCTGTCTCAAGAGAAAATGATTTCATGAAGAATTCCAGAGTAGAAGTATGGATACTAGGGTCTAGTAGAGCTTTAAAATACAAGCAGCAACTTGCTTGAGAGAGGAAATAATTTGAAGGCTACAGAGTGTGGGCACCAGTTATTTTTTAGTCAGACGAAACAGTTTCTTCTCTGTATGAAAAATGTTATCATTCAGCAGCAGACACCAATACACTTTACTCGAGAATTTTTGCCAGATAGTGTTATATGGATTTCCAAAGCTTTATATAATACCTCCCCACTTATCATGATACTGTTTGCAAATGCAGTGAAGTCAGAAAGCATCGATACAGTATTTTGTGTGAATTTATTCTTATTCTTTCAAAATCTTCTTTTGAAAGCTAATCAGGAGGAAGTGTGACTATCCCTACTCTGATTGTGTAATTTTGTTTCGTTCAGTCTACTCTTGTTTCCACAAGTGACAATATTTACACTGGACATGAAAGACAACACACACATGTTTCTTCATAACAAATTCTCAATAGGTTTTGGTTTTGTTAGACTTAATCCTTTCCATTCTCATTTACATAGATTAGGAACCTCTTTGCCTCTACTCATGTGAATGGGGGGCGGGATACTAGTTGATAGGTAACCTTTCCAAAGAAAAGAGAGAAGTGTAATCTAAATAATTTTCAAAAGCAATACTTGGTAATGTTAGTGATTTCAATGCTTGAAGAAGGAAAATTGTTGTAAACATTAGGGGTCTGCTAAATCAGAAAAACACTGGGAAAACCCCAAACTCTGGGAAAATTGCCTACGTCTTGCAGTTCCTAAATGATGCATTTTTGCCATCCTTTCTACAAAGGGTCACAAATGCAGCATTTCTTCTTTTCTGAGACCTGGTTTGAGGCAGTGGGGTCTGCTGTGGAGGAATGCTGAGTCAAAGCTGTCTCCAAAGAAAATGCTGAATATGGACAGGCATGTCTTCCCTCATTGCCCTCTCCAAAGAGAGCAGTTGCCAGTGCTTGTGCCAGCTTAGGAAGTTTGGCAGTTGGTTGACAATGTACAGCTGCCTGGACCACAGGACTGTGTAGAGGAAGATGAAATTCCCTCTAACACTTCAGTTAGAAGCACAGGCTCTTTCCTTGGCGTCTACCCTGTGGGGGAACCATGCACACCACAATGAAAAAGAGAGAAAGCTGGGAGAGGAGCACTACAGAAAACCTGTCAAAATGAAATAGTGGGACCAAGAAATGCTCTCATAGCAACCTTACCATGATATGCAGTACAAACTTAAACCCAAGTAAGTAGTTGTGGATGAAATAGCAGAGAAACTCAGAACAAAGCATGTGGGAAATTATCAAGGGTATGCTTCAGAGAGCACAGTTCATTGTGTCTCTTGCCTCTGACAGACTGAACATCCCTCTCGTCATAGCCATGTCTGAAATATTCTGCAAGACTGAAACACAGATCAGAAGTTAGGTCCAGTGAAACCAACTGCTCCCTCCAACAAAGCAGTGCAGAATAGCCATCAACAAGTTCTTATAAAACTTCATGTTAGGAATACATTTCCTGCTGGACTGTGTGGGAGGGATGAGTAATAGGTTCTCATTGTGTTTCACTTGTACGCTCTTTTCCCCCAGAATGGATACATGGTAATTCTCTGGAATCTCAGCAGGAACCACTTGCTTTGCAATTCATCAAAATTGGCTATTCTTTAGTTAAATAAGTGTTAACATTTATTTATAGTACTTCAGATTTGAAGTGTTGGCATACTTATATATTTACTAGAATTTTCAAATATGTTTTAAAATATTTAAGATATGTCAAATGGGGAGAGGCTAGAAATTGTGGCTTCAGAAGTTATGAATAGAATGTACTATGTTGGAGAAGCATCATTTACCAAAAACTTTGGTCCAAAGTAATTCAAGTGCAAAGATTGTCTGTCTTATGACTCTATAATTTGAAACACGATGTGAAAAATTGTTGAAAAGGGGACCCATGTAGTTATAATCTCTCTGAAAAGAATTAGCTATGAAGGTCGTGCTCCCTGAGGAAATCCCATTTCTCTCTCATGATTGATGGCTTCCACTTTCAGATATTTTTTGATTACTCCTTTCTCATCACTATAGATAATTCCACACTGTCCTCATCATGCCTGATTATTTCCACCTTTGCATTGGCCTTTCTGGATAGGTAAGGTATTATCTCTCCCATACACAGAATGCATTGCATCTAGTCTAATATTTCTGTTCTCCCAGACCTATCACAAAACTCTTTATCTGTAAGATTCTTCTCATTCTTTTTTTCCCTTCATCAGTCCTTTCACAGCTCTGCTTCTATCTAAATCTTTTTGCCTTTTTTTCCTCCCTCATTTTCCATCAGTACCCCATAAGCACTGTCTAGCTTGCTCCTTTTATTGCTTTCGTTTTTTGCTTTCTCACCACAGCACTGTGACCTCTCCAGATACTAAGATGATTCCTTTTTCAAGACCATCTACTTTTGGATATTTTTCTCATTTCTAACTCAGATGCTGAACACATGTATGTTAATGTCTGTGAATGTAGGCATTTTTGGGTTCAGAACCTTTGATTATTTCCTCTTGATTCTGCCTGAGGTTGCAGAACCTGGTAGCCCAATGCAGTGTGGCTGCTATGGCTCTGCATCCTCAGGCTCAGCAAGGCTGAGCACCTATTTCTCATAGGCATATATACATATGTGCGTATAGATATATATATACATACCTATATCACTATTCATATGCATGCATATCTACATGCACATATATATGTATACATACACCACAGATCTCTTTAGTAGCAGGCCTTAGACTCTCAGTCTACCTACAAGTTGCCCATTGGATCCCAGGTCTCACCAGTTGCTGGCACACAGACGTAGGAGCCTTAGAGGTCTGCAGCCCTGCTCTGGTTGCTGATATTCAGACCTCTCATCCTATTTGCTATGTAGTCCAGCTTGATATTCACTAGGATTCACCCATGCCCACTCAGAACAGAGGTGCATCCACACAGAAGTTGTAAGACAAAAACAGGATTAAATATATATAGAATAATGTGGTCACATGTACATAAAATAATATGGTTGCATGTATATAGAATAAAACAGTCACTGGATGGTCTCACTCAAAGAGTTGAGGTCAACGGCTCGATATCCAAGCGGACACCAGTGACGAGTGGCGTTCCTCAGGGGTCGGTATTGGGGCCGGCACTGTTTAACATCTTTGTCAGCCACATGGACAGTGGGATTGAGTGCACCCTCAGCGAGTTTGCCAACGACACCAAGCTGTGTGGTGCAGTCAACACACTGGAGGAAAGGGATGCCATCCAGAGGACCTTGACAGACTTGAGAAGTGGGCCCATGTGAACCCCATGAAATTCAACAAGGCCAAGTGCAAGGTCCTGCACATGGGTCAGGGCAATTCCCCATATCAGTACAGGCTAGGCGGAGAATGGATTGAGAGCAGCCCTGAGGAGAAGGACTTGGCGATACTGGTGGATGAAAAGCTGGACATGAGCTGGCAACTCACAGCCCAGAATGCCAACCGTATCCCGGGCTGCATCAAAAGCAGCGTGGCCAGCAGGTTGAGGGAGGTGATTCTGCCCCTTTACTCCGCTCTTGTGAGACCCCACCTGCAGTACTGCATCCCGCTCTGGGGCCTCCAACAGAAGAAGGACATGGAGCTGTTGGAACGAGTCCAGAGTAGGGCCATGAAGATGGTCAGAGGTCTGGAGCACCTCTCCTCTGAAGACAGGCTGAGAGAGTTCGGGTTCTTCAGCTTGGAGAAGAGAAGGCTCTGGGGAGACCTTCTAGCAGCCTTTCAGTACCTGAAGGGGGCCTACAGGAAAGCGGGAGAGGGGCTTTTTACAAGAGAGACTTGTTTACAGAAACAAGGGGGTGGCGGTTATTTTGTTGGTTGGGGTTTTTTATTTGTGCATTGTATGGACGAATTTCTGTCAAACGCTTTAATGCTTACTGTAAATTATTCCTATGTATTCAGCATTCAGACCTGACTAGTGAACTAATGGAAAAAGTGGTGTAGTGTCTTTCAAACATTTCTTTAGTTTATAGGAGAGGAATATCTACTCTAGAAAGCAACACTATTACTTTACAAACCATCCTTCACAGGGAATGTTATCATAAGATACTCAACACAGAGGTTCATAAACTGAAGCAGATGAAGATGAATTTTATTCTGGTTTATAGAAAAACATGAACTTATATCAATTTTACAGGATGGAGGAAGCATAAATCTGCAGCAAAGAAAGGATAGTAAAAAGACCAAGTGTAGTAAAGAGAGAGGATTTATCTTTAGATGTGATTATGAGGTAGGCAACAAGTGAGTGAAGTCAGAGGTGATAAACTTGTTTTTAGGAATAAGCAATTTCTGAGCGTTCGGGAAGTTGGGAGGGAGGGAGGGATTCTGGAAAACTATGGTGGATGGTGGATTAAAGAGGTAAAGAGTGAATGTGTAACGATGAGTGCTGCTATGCTTTGGAGCCATTTAGTAGGTTTGTGTATGAGACACGTGAAAGGAGAAAATTCAAAATCAAAATAACTAAAAATTCTGGTCTGAGACAAAGGGTAGGTATTCACTGCTAGTGTTCAGTGAGAAGCAGGTGGAAGGAATTAATCTCATTTAACGTGAGGTTTTGCAATTTGGATTTTTGTATGAGAATGAGTTGTATGAGGCATTCTTCATAATCAAGGGATAGAAGTAAGAGTGTAACTCACCTGACGTCAGCTTTAAGATGACATAAAAATGTGCTTTAGAATTGCCTGTTTGTCATCACTGACTTTAGAAGGAACCTAGATGATGAAGGGATATACATCTATATTAGGTATCTGTATTTGGTCAGTGAAACTCTCTTCCTCTCCATCCTGTCCTTCCTATGCTAATTTGCATTTATGTAGTTCACCTTCGTAACCTAAGGAGAAAAAGCATATGAGGCTGAGAATGGGTGCTGAAATTTTCTTGTCATTTCAGTGCTTTAATGAGGGTAGTCTGTATCAAAACTGAATCATGTTACAGTGTCCAAAACTGGTATATTCGGCAAAAAAAAAAAAGAAGGGAGGAAAGCAAAACAATAATCTACTCATAAATGCATGGCCTGAATCCTGTGCGAGAAGAGAACCCTTGCTGAGACGCCTACACCACAACCATTTCCTATTTTCCTTTCCATTTCTTAAGCAGGGAGCACAGAGATAGTTACATCAATAATTACGGCTCCTGTCAGCTGCTTTGTTTTAATGTCTATAGCTAAATAGAAGCACATGTGCAACCACACATACAGTTTGCTGAAGACCTTTATGTGTAGTATATATATATAAAATTACACAGTAAGAGTGTTGAGACAGACTGAAACTTGAGATGGGCTGTTAAAAAGTTTTATAGTAGTCATACTAATTTTCCTTAGCTTTCATTCTGAAATGAATGTCAGAGCCTCTTGAGCAGAATACTCCCAGTCTCTTTGCATTTCCAAATTTTCTGTTTTCACTATGTCACATCTGCTTCCTGCTGTTCTTTCCTATTATTTCTTTTCTCATACATTAACTTAAGAGTATGTGACACCACCATCAGTGCAAACATGGAGAATTAAGAGTGGCTGTGCTTGATAAGCCCAGGTGCTAAAAATATTACCCACTTACCCACGCTGCTACTTTTTCTTCTTATTAGCTTAAGGATATGTGGCTTTGCTGTCACTGTGTTGCAGTGTAATGGAGACAAAAGCTGGTCCCCCTGCCCCAGTTAAACAGAAGATTTTTACAGATAGTCACTTTAGGGTGTTGTCACTGGGATGTCCAGCTGGGGATTCAGCAGAGATGCTGGGGATGGTGTGGGTGGAAATGGCTCCACCTGCCAGACTTCTACCCTCTCGCACCATGTGCTGCACAGCACAATGTGGGGACAAGGACTGGAAAGGACCTCGTGACTGTGGAGCCCAGTACCCTGCTGTCGCAGGCAACTATGTCACATAAAGCAAGAAAGGCGTGGAGTTATGCTGCTGGACTGTGGTAGAGTCTCTCTCAAACCTGATCAGTGAGATGTTCAGTGTTGTTCAGGTGCTGACTGGAGGGAATGATGAGTAAGAGGCTAGCAAGGTGATAAATTTATTATTAGAGTAAGTAGGAATAAGAGAGTAAGAGGCTGGGGTGGATGGACTTTGTGAAAAGCAATGAAAGCATAAGAGCAATGTACTGGAGAGGTTTGCCTTGGCAGAGAGCAGACAGGGTGGATGTCTATGCAAACCTTAAATGCTCTGAACAGATTTACCTTTGATCACTGTGGCAAACTGAAAATTAGTATATATATTCAATTACTGTCAGTTTGTATCTGATTATTCACCACTTGCAGTGAATTGAAAAACAGCAGCATATTTATCAAATCTTTTTGGCGCGTGAAGTCACTAGGATAGTTCTGTATTACTGGGAAGCTTTTGGCAGTGGGAAATCTGAGGACAGAAATAAGAATTGTACCTTTCAAACACAGGACTAGTTTTTTCCTTTTCATTGTTTAGCTCAGATGCATCAGCTCCTCTACCTCCCGCAATCTAAAGATCATCAGTATAGATAAAAAGATTATTTCTATTATCCTAGCATTTCACCTGGTTAAACTATCTTCACTTTAGTGAGTTGTTTAGTATGGAGATAAACATTTCATATACTGTGTACACAAACAATAACATAAATTAATATTTATCATCAGCCTCACCACCTGATTCTAGCTGTATATTGTCAAATGTAGGTTATTGATTTCTCATCCATCTTTTAAGGATGTTTAGTGAAACGTTAAAATTTTTCTGTGCCTCAAACTCTTACCTGTTCACAAAATCCAGGTAAAAAGATAGCTTGCAACTTCATCTTACGGAAATTTTTTATCTGTAATGAGTGAAAACTTACTTTTATTTCCAATCAACTACTTAGTTCTCAGAGGGTTAAGGCAAAAAGACCTCTTAAGTATGAAGAAAATTTCTTGATAACAAGATTAGTCTTTTCATTTAACAAGTGCTGACCAATGCAAAGCCTTTTTTTTTTTGAATGACCTTTCTTAGTCTATTAATGTCTTTTTGCTGTTGGAGTTGTACAATTTGATTCCCACTGATCATGAATTTAGGGTGAATATAAATACCTGTATTGGGAAAGAAGCCAAAATGGGGCTTCCATGTGGTTCAAGTGTTAATATTGTAATCACACACCCTCTGCCCATGTTCTGTCTAGTTCACAAATGTTAAGTTCACTTGATACCATCCTTGAACCATTTGTTTAGTCTTTCATCTGTAAAACCAATGCACAGTTACATTTTATCATTTGCTTGAGTACTTCTTTTAAAATTGGTAACAGCTGTGTCTCCCTAAAATATGGATTTCCATTTAAAAAAAAATTTGTTAATTTTTCCTTTTTCTTCTCCTGCTTTGCAAAGAGGTTTAACATGTAGCACTGCTTCTGTAAGAGTATCTTTAAACACACCAGCATGAGCCTATTGGGAATAACTAGGTATAAATATCAATAATGAGTAAACAAGTGTTTAATCCAGATTGGGGCATATCAGTGTCAGAAATATAAATCCTAAAAAACACAAATATGAAGTCTGATACTACAAATATATTCTTTTTTCTATGTGAAGTATTTCTTTCCAAATTGCTTGTCACTAATCTCATTGTGCATTTGTCTTTTTCAAAATGCCAGAACGTTGAAAGGGTACAAAAGGTAATGGAGTAAGAGAAAATACTTGAGGTCAAGGAGGCAGTAGCGTTCATAGTGGCCCTCTTTTATTTACAACATGAACAGATGAATTTGGACTCAGTTTTTCTATTTGTATGTCTGCTGCTTAAATCTCCATAGGAAAAGATCAGTACTGTTCATTGGCATAAGTCTGTCAAAATAGAAAATACGGTGTGAGGTACAGGATTTGGACTGGTTCCCTGCTTGTGAGTGACCTTCATCCTGTACGCTACTTAGTCTCTTTGTCTTTGCATTAACAGCAGTTGTCCACAGCCATGACATTGTGAACCATTCATCTGGATTCCTTGTGGTCTGCAAATACCATGCCTCGAAGTTGTTTCAGATGCTCTGTTTGATCCCTCCCTGTTCACTTTACACCTTTCCTCTCTGAAGTGCTTCTGGTCATTGCAGGGTCTGAAGAAAGACACCGGCCTGAAACAATTCCATAATTTTTGGGCCCTGATTTCTAATTATTCTCTATTTTCTTTCCCATAGAGATGTATGATTGATTCCTAGAAGGCCCCATAACTCATGTAAACAGCACAAAGAGGTCAAATGCTATGACAACATGCTATAGCAACAGGGGAAAATGTAAATGTCCAGACTTTCACTAACATTTCCATAAAAGAATTTATTTGAAGTTTGTCACGTACTTGTCAGCTAGCTGTCCCTCCTATGGAAAAATCTTAAAGTAGCAATATTTTATTTCAAAAAAAGCCAAGTTTAGAAACAAAAGTATTGTGGAAAATAACTAACCTGCAGAAGTACTCCGCGCAAAAGAGCCTGTGGACTGTGAACCACGAATGCCGAGCTTGTGTGACTGTTTACCTGTCTAATGACCTCATTACTGTCATAGGTAAATATCGCCTAGCATCCTCAAGAGAAATTTTCCTCACTTTCCAAAGAGAAAATGTAGGGACAATAAGAAATATCTCCCATAGCTACCTCTAAACTTTCAAGCTCAGAGTTTGGATGCATTCATGCCTTTTTCTCCCTCCCTTTTCTAGCCCTCTGGGTGCCCTGGTTTCCAGGGCAAGGACACCCAGGTTTGTGACATAGTTACAAGCCACAGGATGCTTTGGCCAAGTCTGTGTTCTGGATTACTTTAGAGATCAGGAGCTCAGAGGGTATTATGTAGTGTGGTCACAATTCAGTTTAGATGCAGCCAAAGTCACTTTCCCTAATATTTATTAATTAATCTTAAAAAAAAATCTGAAAACTTATTAAGATTTGAAAACTCTGAAGAGTCTGAATTTCAGACTATTATCCTGTCTACTGGTATGTAACCTTAAATGCAAGATATTAATAAATTATGCTAACTCTCTCAGCTACTTAGGCACAAAATTTGTATTACTTTTATTTATTTATTTTTAAAGTAATGTAAGGCAGGCTAATATTTCAGATAATGTATAATGTATGAGGGTTTAGAGAGGTTAAGTTTTTAAGCAGCTTTCAAGGCCTTAGATCATTTTAATGCTGCATCATTTAAAGAACGAAAGAAATCCTGGAAAGAGTTTGAACCAATAACTAAAAGACTGAAGGTGAGTCCGTAAAAGAAAAATGTTATGTAGACCAGGACCTGCTCTGGTTAATGTGCTCTGCCTGAGCCACACTTACCTCTTCTTTCAAGCACCTATTTCATATGCTCAGTGCAGCACTCAGACACTCCCATTTTTTACTGGAAAAAAACCTATTACAAACTTAATGAAGGATATAGTTCTCTCTAAAGATCATGTGTGCATCACTCTTATTTTCTGAAGTCTGAGTGAAGTTCTGGTCCCACTGAAGGCAATAGGACTTTTGCTGTTGGCTCAAATGCCTATTTTGAAAAATTCTTTACTTTTTGCACAGGTGATCAAAGTTGTGCAACAGTGAGACTAACAAGGTCACAGCATTGCCGGGACACTTGTGCTATAGCTCTTGAAAGAATAAAGACTTAAAATTATTTCTTTTAGAATTCAAAACAGTAAAAAGTGTATTTGCAAATATGTATTATCAACAAATACGTTTTTCACCAAAGAAGCCTGGAAAATGTCAAGCCCAGCGGGTGAATGTTTTAAAATGAGGATGTGAAAACAGGAACTAGATTGGAAAGCACTTTACAACTTCAATTATAGCAGATTCTGCCATTGCAAACACTATAATATTTTGCTGAAATGTCATTCTGCTACTTCCTGTTCTGAAGCGATTTCAAGAGCAGTCTGCCTAGTTTGTTGGGTTTTTTCTCTTGTGGTACAGGAATGCTGCACTAGGCAAAGCTCTTACCACTAAACTTGCCGTTCATCAAGACCTTGACTTAACAGTGTGGCATTCCACACGTGTCTGTGCAGTTTATGGTGCATCATAAATTGCTCTTGCAATTGACTGTTGTTTGCTTGTCATGACCGATTGGCGAAGTCATGAAATGGGGTACAAAAAGCAAAAAAAATAAGGTGATGTTTAATTTATGTAATCAATGAGGCATTAATAAATTGCTGAAAGATTCTACTTACAGCAAGGTCGTATGGCCTGTGATAACATTTTCACATATCCTACCTAAAACAGACTCTGCAGGCTCAAAACTGAATTAGGCAATCACTCGTGTGGTCACCTTTTTCTCATCTTTGTTCATTGTTTTACAATCACAACTGTAATCCAACCAACAGGAGGCAGTAAATTCCAAAGGATAAATTGTCTTTTAGTTTCTGCTCCTGTGCCCAACACAAAAGGACATCAAATAAAAATCAAACATTTGGTGTTAATAAAGACAGCATTCCATCAGCAACATCCTGCACTGACGTATATTTTCAAATTTTTCTCTTTGTCTTCCCTTTTCCCATTATAAAGCACAAGATAAAAGGCATGATAGTGAAATATGGTAGGACCTAGGAAATTTCTGGAAAAAATTACTGCTTATTTCGAAAGTGAAATTTGAAACCTTTAATAAGCAGGAAATGGTATTGTGGGGTATATTCCAAGAGCTGAAGAGTTGCAGCTAAAGCCTGAATATTTGAGAGGGAGACTGAAAGGAAAACAAATGCCTTTGAATATGGTTTTACAATATGTTTGTAAGGCACTATATGTAAACTGAATAGCTAAGAACTTTTATTTGTTAAGGACTGTTTCACCAAGGTCACCTTTCTGTGTTGTTTGCGTAGCATTCAGATCTGTTTGGGGAATATACTACATTATAGTACCTGATGCATAAACTTCTGCTTTTTACATCATTTATCATTCCACTGGTGGTATCGACATAGAAAAACTCTGGTTAGCTACCTTTGTAAGGAAGTTTAAAAGTAAGGCTGGAAATCTACTCTGATGTAAGAATGATAGGAAGAGCTAAGATATGGAATCCTGACTGGAGTGCAATCACTACATGCTTTTTCAGGGACTTAAGTGGATGAAGGACTTCATACCAAGTTTTAGCTGTGGTTATAAATGCATTCAGTTTTGGGGCAGAGGGAAGAAGGGGTTTCACTGATGTATCCGAACTGCTGTTAGGTGCTTTGGTGCTAATGAGGATGGCTCTGATTCGTATAGGTGGGAGGTATATGTGATATGACAGATAGATAGATTTTTTTTTTTTCTTTTAGTATAGATATAGACCCAAACAAAATCCTGTGAGCCAGATGAAATCTAGATATTTTCCTTGAACATTCAGGGTTCTTTCTGTCCAGGATGCACTGAATAATTTCTAGTTTTTGCTGCTTGCTTTTTAAATTAGAGGTATATTTCGGTATAATATCATTAAACAGAATGAAAAGTTAATTAACATTATTGGATTACATTTGTATTTATTCATTAAATACCACTTTTCAGCATAGATTTTGCAAAGTATTTCATGTAGTTCTGAAGTCTGATCATAGTTATCTTACTAGCTCTTTCTAATTTACTAGAAGGAGGGCTAATAGGTGACACTGAGGATTTGAGCCCAGTTCTGAAATGTACTGATCTGTGAATTGTCTTGTAATTACAAATACTAATATCCATAGAGTCATAGAATCATAGAATCACAGAATCACAGAATCAACCAGGTTGGAAGAGACCTCAGGGATCATCGAGTGCAACCGCTGCCCCTACACCACCCTGTCAACTAGACCATCGCACTAAGTGCCATGTCCAGTCTTTTCTTAAACACATCCAGAGATGGTGACTCCACCACCTCCCTGGGCAGCCCATTCCAATGTCTAATAACCCTTTCTGAAAAGAAATTCTTCCTGATGTCCAACCTGAACCTCCCCTGGCGAAGCATGAGGCTGTGCCCTCTTGTCCTATCGCTAGTTGCCCGGGAGAAGAGGCCAACTCCCACTTCACTACAACCTCCCTTCAGGTAGTTGTAGACTGCAATAAGGTCACCTCTGAGCCTCCTCTTCTCCAGGCTAAACAACCCCAGCTCCCTCAGCCGTTCCTTGTAGGTCAGACCCTCCAGACCCTTCACCAGCTTGGTCGCCCTCGTCTGGACTCGCTCCAACACCTCAACATCTTTCTTGAAGTGCGGGGCCCAGAACTGAACACAGTACTCAAGGTGCGGCCTCACCAGTGCTGAGTACAGAGGGACGATCACTTCCCTAGACCGGCTGGCTACACTATTCCTAATAGAGGCCAGGATGCCATTGGCCTTCTTGGCCACCTGGGCACACTGCTGGCTCATGTTTAGCCGGCTGTCGATCAGCACCCCCAGGTCTCTTTCCACCGGGCTGCTTTCTAACCACTCTTCCCCCAGCCTGTAGAGCTGCATGGGGTTGTTGTGGCCGAAGTGTAAGACCCGGCACTTGTTCTTGTTGAACCTCATGCCGTTGATCTCGGCCCATCTATCTAACCTGTCCAAATCCCTCTGAAGGGCCTTGGTTTGGGCTGGAAGGGACCTTAAAGATCATCTAGTTCCAACCCCCCTGCCACAGGCAGGGACACCTTTCCACTAGACCAGGTAGCTCAAAGCCCCATCCAACCTGGCCTTAAACACTCCCAGGGAGGGGGCATCCACAGCTTCTCTGGGCAGCCTGTTCCAGTGTCTCACCACCCTCACAGTCAAGAATTTCTTCCTAATATCTAATCTAAATCTCCCCTCTTTCAGTTTAAAACCATTACCCCTCATCCTGTCACTACATGCCCCTGTAAAAGGTCCCTCTCCAGCTTTCCTGTAGGCCCCCTTCAGCTACTGGAAGGCTGCTAGAAGGTTGCTAGAAGGCTGGAGCCTTCTCTTCTCCAGGGTGAAAAGCCCCAAGTCTCTCAGCCTGTCTTTGTAGGAGAGGTGCTCCAGCCCTCTGATCATCTTCATGGCCCTCCTCTGGACTCGCTCCAACAGCTCCATGTCCATATTGCTGGTAGGAATAACATCTGACTGTGGGGCAATTAATTCCCTGGTTCATTGCTCTGACATTTCTAGACGTAGTATTTCTTTGTACACCTGTACTGTGTCCCTAAGGAGTTTATGAACTGCACAGCTGCTCTTTTGTGCTGTTAACAAGTCTCTTACAGAGTTTTCCATTGTGTGGAGGATTGCTAGATTTTGATCAGTGAATTTTTCTCATCTCAGTGTTGAGGACTAATTGCCTATTTTGTTGCTAGCTGTATGCAGCCCTTATCTCAAAATACAACATTATTCCTTGGTTTGGGGTTTTTATTTTTTAAATTATTTTTTAAAAGCCCATCCTTATTTTTGTTCCAAAGAATAACATTATGTTTAGTAAATATGATTCTTCATCATTGTTGCTCAGTCCATGTTTTGTGGTAGATGGTGTTCCAGTCACAGCATGTGCCCTGTGTCCTGCGTGGCTGCCAGCTATAGTACAAATTTTTCCCCTTTTATTTAAACAATTTTGATCTTCCCTGGTGATTAGTTTTGCAACAAATGCATGGCATTGAGCCACTTTGGCATAGCCCAGGGTATCTCATGATTCATGTTTAGAGCAGAGAACTCCAGGGTTTTCTGCTGTGTAAGCAGTATAACTCTTGTGTGCAGTTTTATGATATGAACTTTGTTACTACTCTGTGTATGTCTGCATCCAGAATTCTTCACAGTTATGTTTGAGATCTTGCAGAAGGAGACAAGTTATCAAGAGAATTGGAAAAAGGCAATCACAGTGCTTGACTGTAAACAAAACAAAGAGAACAATCTGGCAATTGTTGTCAGTTAACATCAATCCTCAGAAAAATTCTAGAGCAAAAAGTCAAATAGAGTAGAGGAGCAAAGCACCAGCTGTCATGTATCATATATTTGATGCTGTACACTGACTAGGATACTTCTATTAACAACCTAGATGATTAGGAATAGAGAGTGAGTTTATTGTATCTTCATATGATCCAAAACTGGGAGAGACGGCTCATACACTGGAAGATGGGATCAGAATTCAAAATTATAATGACAAAGTGGCAAAGCATGTGAAAATATAAAGCAGGAATTGTTTACGGCAGTGATACAAAATGAGGACAGTTGGTTCAGCAGCAGTTTTTCAGAAAAAGCTGAGCATGAGCCCACAGTGTTATGAAAAAAGCAAGCACAAAGCTAAAGTACAACTGGCAAGATGTGTGAAGTAATCCTGTACTCAGGAATAAATGAGGCCTCTGGTAGACTAGCCAGCTGGAAAACTGCAGTTTGGGGCATTGTACTTCAAGAACTACATTGTCCAGTGGAGATAGTCCAGAAGAAATGAATGAGATGGATTATAGTTCTGGAAATTTTGACCTATTTTGCTATTGGAAAACACTTTAAAATGGCAAAGTCAATGAAGAACTGTCATACATTTCTTGGTAAGTGATGGAACCTCCACCACTGGATGTTTTTAAGAACTGGTCAGACAAATGGCTTTTGGAAACAATGTCTGTATCATTTATCTTAGCCGGGGGCTAAGTAGATAAACTAGATGCCCTCCCATGGTTCCTTTAAAACCCATTTTTCTATTCTGTGGTTATTAAAGCATAAATTCAAAGTTTTGATCACAGTTGAATTAGACACCAAATAAGTGGTTAATATTTCTTCATTGATCACTACAGATACAGAGATGGACAAAAAAAAGTCAGGGAGCAGGGGGCTGGCTGATTCTTCAGGGCCAAGGAGCCAGGGTGACCCAGCGCAGGTTGTCCCCTCATCTATGGGGCACAGTTGCAGGGAGGCTGAACGCAGACAAGGCAAGCAATGAACCAGATACAGGGTCTGCCCAGAGGCTCTAGCCCGGAGCAAAAGGAGATGTGTCCAGAAGCAGGGCTGGAGACAAGGCTATAATATGGGTCCAAAGTCCATTCAGGAGCCAGGTCCAAAGACAGACTGCAGCAACCTATGTCCAAGGGGCCCATCGAGGAGATGAGCTACCAATAGCACGGACCTCAGGACCATCAAGGAGACGGGATTGGAGACACCCGCATACCTACAGCATTGCTCAGGCAGGGACTGAGGGCTCTGAAGTGAGCTGAAGTGGAGCTCCTCCTAGGCAGCAGGTGTGGCAAGGACCTATGGGATACTGGGCAGGCGATTGAGGGCTGTTAGTGCCCTCAGGGGCCTGACAAAAATGGGCCTAAATGAGTGTGCATGATTTCTGTTTGTTCTTTGTGAGGAGCCTCGTAGTGATAGACACTGAGGTGCATTGTAATTATAATGCAACCTCTTTTCTTCAGAAACTGGGCATTTGAATTCCAAGCATGCAGTTCTGCGTTGTGTTCGTAAGTGACTTTATTTTTGTAAATTAAGCTATGAAGTTAGGAATATTTTACTAAAACTAAGTAAGCAATAATGAATGTTGAGAATGTTTGTTTGACTTGGACAGTTTTGGCAAGCCTATTATACTTATCTAGATGGAGTTGTCAATGTTGCTGATGTTGAGATATTAGCTAGTATGTGTGATAGACACTGGTGGAGAAATTAAAATTCTTCTATTGTCTTCTAAGCAATTCTTCACTCTTATAGCTTCCTCTTATCATCTGTCCTTGTTCATGCTTACATCTTTATCAAGGAACATGCTCCTATCTGATTTTATTACTTATTTTAAAGATAAGTTCTACCATTTTTCCCCATATTAACAAATAAGTTTGAAGAATAAAGGAAGAAGTAATTTAAGTGATGCAGAATCGGGACCTTGGAATAATTTAACTGTCAGGATCTCACATCAACTAGAACTGAATCTATTCTCGAGCATACTGATGTTTTTGAACCTTTAAAACCAGGATATTATATAGTTTTTCTTTATCCTACTGAACCTATACGTCCCATGCACTACAGTAGTGGTCTTTATTTTTCTTCCTCTAAATTTAGACTAAATATTTAAGCAGAATATAAAAGTTCTCTGTTGGCTGGTTTGTATTCAGCTTGAACTACTTGGTGTCACCTTAACGATAAAACTGGGATAGTGTAACAGGTGCTTATTGTCTTGTTCTTCCTCATTGTTTTTCAGATGTTATGTTATGGCATATGTTAGTGACTGTCAAGGGGATATTATTGATCTGCTGAGACATCTGCTGCACTCACATTAATTTGACTATTCTTTCGTGAAAGATGAGTTCCTTATGACTTCCCATTCCTAGCACAGTAATACTGACCAGGACTTTGCAGCTGGAAATCAACATTATTTAAACTACACCTCTAAATTATACAGTTTTTGTTTGCTTCTATGTGAGTGCCATTCTTTCAGATCATAAACTGTTTAAGGAATAAAAATCTAAAGATTGAAATAGTTAATTTTACTTTAAAAATGCTTTTTAACTCATTATCTTTGATGTAGCAGAAAAAAAGGCAAAAATTTTTGTCATAAAAGAGGCTTTAGAATATTTTAGGGAATAACCATAAGCCAGAAAAGAACCAACTGAACTTCTTAAAAGAGGAAATGAATTAGTGGATCCAGGTAATACTACACTTTCAGTCATATTTCTGAAAGAAAAATCTGATTATTTTATTAAGTTGAGGAAGAAAGGGGGAGAAACTCGATAGGGAACTGACATGCTAAATGCAAGAATAGAAAACTGGCAGACATCAGTTAAACCAGTAACCAGAACAGTACCTCCAGTTTCCTTCCTTTAATTTAATCTGCGATTCAAAAAAAGCCTTTCATATCATCCAGCTTGAAAAATGCAGTTTTATCTTGAATTAATTTCATGGGAATAGTACAGATTTAAAAACTCTGGAAGACACAACAGTCATACAATCCAAGTAACCTAACTTCACTCTTGCTTGAGCTACCAACTGCTGTCGTTGGTTGAACTAAAGTATTATTTCTAAAAAGTCTTTTAATTTGTGTCTACAAATACGTTTTACTTCAAGAACTGAATGAAGCTCTGCTTTGAATATCAGTTCTGCATTTCCCTATATTTCTCCTTATTCGTATTCCTTTATATCTTTGCAGTAGTAAGCAGATCAGTGAATAAACTGGTTTGCTAGCTGTGCTCTAATCTACGTGGGACTCAAAAAAGAGGAAACGAAACTTGGTTGAATTTTACACTCACTCCTCTTATCTCACCTACCTTATGCAGTGACTTGTGACTACCTTCTTTCTCACGTGTTGTGGAGAAAGACATTTCTCCTAGAAACTTGTGCTACTCTCTGGTGATTACTTAGAAGCAGTTAGCTACTATACTGACCCATATATAGGACCTAAAACATATCAAAAAAACATGGTGCCTTCCAGATTCACAGGAACAACTGAGTGTGAAACAAGAATGAAGAGAAAGAGAATGAGAGTGTATGTGAAGGAACACAGGCAAAGAGAGAGTGAGGTTAGCAATGGTAACATTTGGATTATAGGAAAAAAGAGATGGATGGCAGTGAGAGGTCTAAGCTTTTGGAGGCAGAGAAACAGTGGCCAAACAGACATGCATGATTGAGTGACCATTGCAACAATTCTGTAAAATGCTGTAATCAACCTCCACATTTTTACAAGGTCTTGTACAGACAACACTGTGCCTTGGAATGCCAGTGAAGGCACAGTGAACCAATTCGTAATTCTGATTTTAACCCTTAAGAGAAAGTAAAGTCAGACCTTGTAAAGAAATAGCACTAAATTGTGGAAGGGAAAAAATGTTTTTTTATCTCAAGGCAGTGATATCATCTCTCTGGAAAAGAGTAGGTTTCTATGGACTTTCACAGGGTATGAAAAGTTGAAATTTCAAAAGTTCATGAGTGTAATCTAGTGTTACAGCTCAGGTGATACCATTCTGAAAAAAAAAAATCTTTGGAAGGCTCTGGAATATAATATGTAAACTCATTTTTTTATAGATGCATAGTTACGTATGTAGATACAGATGTATTTCAATAGCGGAAGTTCTAGAAGCCCAAGAGAAGGGACATTGCGTTTCTATCTACGTTAAACCAATTTGACTGTGCTATTTTCTTCGGTATCACTGAAATTTCAAATTATGTTAGTATAAGTATGAGTGCACTGTATAGGATCTGGTCTTACCTCCATTGAACTCAATGGCAAAATTCCCATTAATTTAAATGGCAGCAAGAATGATCCACAAATGTTCCTATTAAGCTGTTCACAAGCTGTGCCTTCTTCATGTTAACCAGCAATGAATTTTGTTTGTCAGTGCAGCTGATCATTTCACATTAAAATAATAATACACAGATGTGATAACAGCCTGCCATTTTTCATTCCTTCAGTCAAATGCTTGATGTGATGGACTGTGTGATTTCCTCATTTAATGAGCTGCCAGCTGAAGATGCAAAAGCTGTAACTGACACAAATCAAAAATATGGACAAAAAAATCTTTACTATAATTTAAAAAATGCTTTTAGTGAAAGATGATTTGTTCATTGGTTTCCTTTTTCAGACAAATAGCTTATTGAGTTCTGTATGTTTAAATTTAACCTTGTACCTTTGAGAGAAGGAGATGGAAGAAGGAGGAACAATGCATTCAGTTGTTGTTTTGGGTAATGCAACCACATGTGCTACATAAATAAATAAATACAACAGTTCAAATTAGTAGACTGGCAGCAGGCTTCCTTTAATAGAAATTAATCGAAAAATCACAGGCATTATTCTAATCTTCTTCCTAATTTTCATGTATACAAGAGATCTTTTTTCCTCTGTAGAATATGAATTCCAGTAAGTCCAAACTACTGTCTTCTTACATACGTAACTGTAACCCATGGAACCCTTTACATATTTGGGCAGGGAAAAGAGCAAATCTTCCTTATCATCCTTTTATTCCATGGTGAATACTGCCTAAGGTTTTTTCCTCCTTCTCTTTTGACCTCTTTTACTCACCTTGTTGCTTTTGAGGACGCTTAGCAAGCTGTATTCATTTCCATTAACCAACTGTTCAGAAGCAAAGGACAAGGAAAAATGTAATATTAACATGACATGACAGAAAAATTGTTAAAATGGTTCTACTGGCAACTAATTTTTTTTTTCAAATGGCCAACAATGTTCATTGTCATTTTCTTTTACTTTTTCACCATAAAATTCTGGTGACTTGGTATATTACTAGCTACATAATGGTCTTCATGTGTTCTTTCCTGTAATGCCATCACTTAGAGTAAAGCTTTCCCTGTTACTGCAGAAAACAGACTAAGAATGTGTGTTACGTGGAAAAATGGCTTGAAAACAGCCATCTAGCTGAAAAGAGCAATCCCTGGAAATATGCACCTATGTGCCCTTTGCCAGCAGATCCAATGCACAGTTTTAGACACCATGGAATTTGACGCATCATGTTGACAAAAAATCACTATGTCTTTCCAAAAGACAGAGCCACTGGTGCAGCTCTTTAAATCCTACTAGCTTTGTCTAAGGCCCTCAGGTCTTGAAAGAGAGTCATACATAAAAGACATGGAACAAGAGTCTGTTCTGCAGCAGTGCCCTGGACAAGGACAGAGGGAACTCAAATACGAATGCTGAGGGTCATTTCTTTTGCTTGCCACAACAGGTGTTTCTCAGAGAGATAAATGTAAGTGGAAAAGGAGGCATGCTGTTGTGGGTTGACTCTGACTGGACACCAGGTGCCCACCAAAGCCAATCTGTCGTGCCACATCCTCAGCAGGACAGGGGAGAGAAAATATAACAAAAGGCTCGTGGGTCAAGATAAGGACAGGGAGGGATCACTCACCAATTACCATCATGGGCAAAACAGACTTGACTTGGGGAAATTAGTTTAATTTATTCCCAATCAAATCAGAGTAGGATAATGAGAAAATAAAAACAAATCTTAGAACACCTCCCCCCGCCCCTCCTTTCTTCCTGGGCTCAAGTTTACTCCCAATTTTCTCTACCTCCCCTCAAGCAGCACAGGGGGACAGGGAATGGGGGTTGTGGTCAGTTCATCACACATTGTCTCTGCTGCTCCTTCCTCCTCAGGGGGAGGACTCCTCACACTCTTCCCCTGCTCCAGCATGGGGTCCCTCCCACAGGAGACAGTCCTCCATGAACTTCTCCAACATGAGTCCTTCCCACAGGCTGCAGTTCTTCACGAACTGCTCCAGCGTGGGTCCCTTCCATGGGGTGCAGTCCTTCAGGAACAGACTGCTCCAGCATGGGTCCCCCACGGGGTCACAAGTCCTGCCAGCAAACCTGCTCCAGCATGGGCTCCTCTCTCCATGGGGCCACAGGTCCTGCCAGGAGCCTGCTCCAGCGTGGGCTTCCCACAGGGTCACAGCCTCCTTCAGGCACATCCACCTGCTCTGGCGTGGGGTCCTCCACGGGCTGCAGGTGGATATCTGCTCCACCGTTAACCTCCATAGGCTGCAGGGGGACAGCCTGCTTCACCATGGTCTTCACCAGGGGCTGCAGGGGAATCTCTGCACCAGTGCCTGGAGCACCTCCTCCCCCTCCTTCTTCACTGACCTTGGTGTCTGCAGAGTTGTTTCTCTCACATATTCTCATTCCTCTCTCCAGCTGATATTCCTGTTGTGCAGGTTTCCCTCCCCCTTCTTAAATACGTTATCACAGAGGTGCCACCACCGTCACTGATGAGCTCGGCCTTGGCCAGCGGTGGGTCCATCTTGGAGCTGACTGGCACTGGCTCTGTCAGACATGGAGGAAGCTTCTGGCAGCTTCTCACAGAAGCCACCCCTGTAGCCCCTCACTACCAAAACCTTACCATGCCAACCCAATACACATGCTACTGATGCCTGATACAGTATCTTAGAGGAATTGTACTGTACTGCTTTAAAAGGGGAATGAATGTGACAAAATTTTTTTATATATGATCAGGTTAATCACTTGGGTTTTGCTGTACAGTACCGAGGAAACATGCTTACTGAAAACAAAAAGCCTACGTTCATAATAATTTGAAAGTCAATGATGTTAATAACAGCACCTGGCCCAGTTATTTATCCCTGTCACATCTCATAACCTTAGCAATTTTTTTGAGATTTAGGTATTGTTCTGATAGCCTGTAATCATTATAAAAATACACTAAGATCACATTTGGAATGCAAAAGTTATGCGTGTAGATTTTTGGAGGAACATTCATAGCTGAACTGTGGCTTACAGCGATGTACTTTTAAAGAGATGTTTTAGTACCACTTTTCAGCACAACATTCTTCAGACACACAGCCTTTTACAAAAGAGATTTCAGTACAAGTTTTTACTAGTAAGTAGCAATTATTTTCTTACCAATTCCTGAAAAGTTCTGTATGTAAATTGGGATTAAAACTTATGAAAGAAGAGCTGTAAAACTTACATCCTTAAAAATCTTCCTAAGTTTGGTTTGTTTTTTTCTCCTATATATTACTGCTCAGTGCTCAGCTAGATGAGCCAGAAAACCTCATTTGCTCAGGTAACAAAAAATTACCCTGAAACAGTATGTTATAGTTGAGTGAGAGTAGAATGGCAGCCTCTTGTTTGCTGACATGTTATAGATAGATTTCTTGTTTCAGGAATAAACACATACTAAAATGCCAGCTTTGGTGGTGTTACTTGACTCATTTCTTTTTTAAAGAGTGTGGGAGAAATCTGCACGTTAAACTTGCTTTTCATTTTCTACTCACGTTTTCTTTGAGAGTGTATTCAGAAAAGCCAGAAACATTGACCTGTAGCTATATGACAATACAGATTGGCACCAAAGAATATTGCTGATATACTACAGCAAATGCTACTATGTTGTATACATTGAATTAATAATAACTTTAGCCTGAAAACATACAGGAGTATTCCCAGGGCCTAACATTAAACTTCTAAGGGCCTAAATTGGACAGCTAGTTTAACTATGGTTTGGATATCATCAAGAAATAGAGATGGTCTCCCCAAGGCTAGGAGTAGGAGTTTGATTTAGTCTAATTTCTTTCTGTTGACCAGTTTAGGGAGTCTGGATACCTAAAGACAAGCATTGTGAATACTCCACAAAGGCCCAGTTGCAAACTTAGCAATTGACACAAACAAGTAAATTAGTTGCGTTACTTGCAGAGTAAAATAATTCCCTTCTAGCTATTGATGTGATTTCTGAGAAGCTTTAAAAAAGGAGCTTTCTGGCTCAGGTATTGTCCTAATCCTCACTTGCAATTACTAACGTCTCCATACCTTTTCACTGCGGATGTAGGTGTCATTCAGGTATGATTTAATAATTATGATGCAGAAGGAAGGTCATGTATAAATAGACTCCATAAGTAACACGATAACATGATTCACCTGTTGCATCCCACTATACTGTGTCTCAGTGCTACAGTATCAATCACCTTGTCACATGGGAAAATTGAAGCAGAAAACACTCAAAGACACATGCTGCTCCTCCAATTCTGATGTGCTTAACCCAGCTATATAGTAAAACATAAAACCTAAGGGAGAATTGCTGAGCTGGAGTAGTGAAATCTGATGAATGGTAGTGCTGCCCTCTCTGCCAAGGGGGAGGGAAGACCCTTGGGCACTGATCCAGTGCAGCAGCCCTAACCAGGGCAGGCACAGCTGGATCCATTCTTCCTCTTCCTCCTCTGCTCCCTTTTTTTGCACAGGCTGTTTTTCTCAACTTTCTTTCTACCTCCATTGTATTTTAAGTATATTTAGGTTGTTTGTGTGTTGAATGTATATTCCTTGTCCTCTGTTATGACCTAAAATGGGTTCACAGAATCACAGAATCAACCAGGTTGGAAGAGACCTCAGGGATCATCGAGTCCAACCGTTGCCCTTACACCACCCTGTCAACTAGACCATCGCACTAAGTGCCATGTCCAGTCTTTTCTTAAACACATCCAGAGATGGTGACTCCACCACCTCCCTGGGCAGCCCATTCCAATGTCTAATAATCCTTTCTGAAAAGAAATTCTTTCTGATGTCCAACCTGAACCTCCCCTGGCGAAGCTTGAGGCTATGTCTTCTTTTCCTATCACTAGTTGCCCGGGAGAAGAGGCCAACTCCCACTCTGTTACAACCTCCCTTCAGGTAGTTGTAGACGGCAATAAGGTCACCTCTGAGCCTCCTCTTCTCCAGGCTAAACAACCCCAGCTCCCTCAGCCGTTCCTCGTAGGTCAGACCCTCCAGACCCTTCACCAGCTTGGTCGCCCTCGTCTGGACTCGCTCCAACACCTCAACATCTTTCTTGAAGTGCGGGGCCCAGAACTGAACACAGTACTCAAGGTGCGGCCTCACCAGTGCCGAGTACAGAGGGACGATCACTTCCCTAGACCGGCTGGCTACACTATTCCTAATAGAGGCCAGGATGCCATTGGCCTTCTTGGCCACCTGGGCACACTGCTGGCTCATGTTTAGCCGGCTGTCGATCAGCACCCCCAGGTCTCTTTCCACCAGGCCGCTTTCTAACCACTCTTCCCCCAGCCTGTAGAGCTGCATGGGGTTGTTGTGGCTGAAGCGTAAGACCCGGCACTTGTTCTTGTTGAACCTCATGCCGTTGGTCTTGGCCCATCTATCTAACCTGTCCAAATCCCTCTGAAGGGCCTTCCTACCCTCCAGCAGATCGACACTGCCACCCAGCTTGGTGTCATCTGCAAATTTACTAAGGGTGCACTCAATCCCTACGTCTAGATCATCTATAAAGATATTGAACAGCACCGGCCCCAGAACTGAGCCCTGGGGAACACCGCTAGTGACCGGCCACCAGTTGGACTTTGCCCCATTCACCACCACTCTCTGGGCTCGGCCATCCAGCCAGTTTTTAACCCATTTCAGAGTCCACCCATCCAAGCCCCGGGCAGCCAGTTTGTCTAGGAGGATGCTGTGGGAGACAGTGGCGAATGCCTTACTGAAGTCTAGATAGACTACATCCACAGCCCTGCCCTCATCTACTAAGCGGGTCACTGTCATAGAAGGAGACCAGGTTGGTCGAGCAGGACCTGCCTTTCATGAATCCATGTTGGCTGGCCCTGATGCCCCGATAGTCCTGCATGTGCTGTGTAACGGCACTCAGGATGATCTGTTCCATCACCTTGCCTGGCACCGAGGCCTATAGTTTCCTGGATCATCCTTCCAACCCTTCTTGTAGATGGGCGTTACATTTGCTAATTTCCAGTCAGCTGGAACTTCTCCAGTTAACCAGGACTGCCTGATAATCGAGAGTGGTTTGGCAAGTTCATCTGCCAGTTCCTTCATTACTCTGGGGTGAATCCCATCCGGGCCCATAGCCTTGTGGGTGTCCAACTGGCACAGCAGGTCACTAACCATCTCCTCCTGCATCATGGGAGGTTCACACAGCCCCCCGTTGCTAACTTCAGGCTCTGGGGGCCGAGTCTCCTGAGGACAACCGATCTTGACATTAAAGACCGAGGCAAAGAAGGCATTGAGCACCTCTGCCTTTTCCTCATCCCCTGACACTACACTACCCTCCTCATTCAGCAAGTGGTGGAGGCTCTCCTTGACCCTCCTTTTGCTGTTGATGTATTTGTAAAAGCTTTTTTTGTTGTCTTTGACTGTAGCAGCCAAATCAAGCTCTAATTGAGCTTTGGCCCTTCTAATCTTCTCCCTACACGACCTGGCCACGTCCCTATAGACCTCCCAAGTTACCCGACCCTTCTTCCAGAGCAAGTAGGCTCTCTTTTTTTCCTTAAGTTCTAGTCTAAGTTCCCTGTTTAACCAGGCCGGTCTTTTTCCCTGACGGCTTGTCTTCCTACAGACTGGGACAGCCTGTTCCTGAATATTTAGCAATTCCCTTTTGAAGCATGTCCAGCCTTCCTGGACTCGTTTGCCCTCCAGGACCGATTCCCAAGGGACTCGGTCCACCAGCCTCTTAAACAGGCTAAAGTCAGCCCGCCGGAAATCTAAGGCAGAAGTTCTACTCTTGCCCCTCCTTACTTCCCCCACTATCGAAAACTCTAACATCTCATGGTCGCTACTCCCAAGACGACCACCGACCCTCACATCTCCCACTAGTCCTTCTCTGTTCACAAACAACAGGTCAAGCAGGGCCCCTCCTCTGGTGGGCTCATTTACCACTTGCATGAGGAAGTTGTCCTCCACACATTCTAGGAACCTCCTAGATTGCTTCCTCTCTGCCATGTTGTATTTCCAGCAGACATCCGGCAAGTTGAAGTTGCCCACGAGTACAAGGGCCGGCGACCGGGCGGCTTCTGACAGCCACTTGTAAAACGCCTCATCCGCCTGCTCATCCTGGTTGGGTGGTCTATAACAGACTCCCACCGTAATGTCCGCCCTGCCGACCTTCCCCCGATCTTCACCCATAAACATTCAACCTTGTCATCCTCACCATCTTCCTCAATTTCAACACAGTCCAAGCACTCCCTAACATATAGCGCTACCCCACCGCCTCTCCTGCTTTGCCTGTCCCTCTTAAAGAGCCGATAGCCATCCATAGTTGCACTCCAGTCATGAGAGTCATCCCACCACGTTTCTGTGATGGCAACCACATCATAACCTTCCTGCTGTACAGTGGCCTCTAGCTCTTCCTGTTTGTTGCCCATACTGCGTGCATTGGTGTAAACACACTTCAGCTGGGCTAGCGGCCTTGCCCCCGATGCAGGCCTGTCACCCCTTGGTTCATTTGTGGTTGCCCTGGTCTTATCCCCCTCCCCCATCGAACCTAGTTTAAAGACCTCTTGATCAGCCCTGCCAGCTTCTGAGCCATAACCCTTTTCCCCTTCTGATTCAGCTGTTCCCCATCCGGCATAAGCAGGCCCGGTGCCATGAAAGCTACCCTGTGGTCAACAAACCCAAAATCCCACCTATGGCACCAGTCTCTTAGCCACATATTAATCTGTTGTACTTTCATAGTCTTTTCCCTATTTTCACCAAATACCAAAGGAATTGAAGAGTATATCACCTGTGCACCTACCCCCTTTACCAAACGCCCCAGGGCCCTGAAGTCCCTTTTGATTGCCCTGGGACTTCTCTCTTCAATCTCATCCCTACCCACCTGGAATACTAATAGTGGGTAGTAGTCAGAGGGCCTCACCAGTTGAGGAATCCTCCTGGCAACATCCCTTACCCGAGCCCCAGGGAGGCAGCAGACTTCCCTGTGAGTCGGGTGTGGCCTGCATATGGGGCCCTCCGTTCCCCTTAGCAGGGAGTCGCCTATAACAATTACTTTTCTTTTCTCCTTTTTGGAGCTGGTTGCAACCCTCTTACTCGGTTGCTTCTGTTCACGTAGTCCCGTAGAGGGTCTTTCACCTAGATACGTGTCTTCCCGACACTCAGGAAGACGCTCAGGCTCCAGCGCCTCATACCTGTTCTGCAGGGGGACGTGGGGAGGGGAGGAAGGTCGGGATGGGATTCGCCTGCCACCCCGAGCATGGACCTGCCTCCATTCCCCCCCATCCCCTAGGTCTCCTCCTGCTCCTTGTGGAGGAGGAAGAGGATCCTCCACTACCCGGGGAGCATTAGGCCCGTCCGTTTTCCCCAGGACAGGCAGGGAACAGCACTGCCCGCCGTCCTCTTCCTTGGATGCTCTTGTACTCCTTAACCTTTCCACCTCCTCCTTGAGCTGGGCCACCAAGGAGATCAGGTCGTCGACCTGTTCGCACCTCACACAGGTGAGGTCTCCGTTACCCTCGAGTGCCAGGGCCAGGCTCTGGCACTCCCTGCAGCCTGGCACCTGCACCTCCGCATGCTTCCGCGGCAGGTCCGTTTGGGTTGCTATGTCTTTTCTGGCACCCGCAAGGGACTTAGGGCCCCGCCGAGTGGAAACCATACCTGCCTGCCCGCCTACCCTGCTCGCTGCCCTGCCTGCGAGAACTGCTGCGCAAACTGCCACACCCCTGGGGCTGTGGCCTCCTCCACCCCAGGACACACACAGTCATTGCTGACTCACACAGTTACTGCTGACTCCCCCTCTCCCCTCCCAGAGGCTCTTTATCACCCGATCACAGGGGATGGTGCTACGCCCCCTCCTCTCCTGATTCGTTGCCGGGAACTTCCGGGTCCAGGCGGGTCTCGGGCTGCTGCTCGGGGGGGTCCGGAGCACGGAAACCGCACGGAAACCGCTCACCCGCTACGGCCCGATCTCTCCCAGCACTAACCTCAGTTGCTGCCGCCCCCGCTGCCGCCGTTGCCGTTGCCGACTGTTCAGCCCAGTTCTCAGAGTTGTATTCCTTTGATGACCATTAATTGACTGTTTGTGTTCATACCCTCAGGCTCTCTAATACCATACTGTGCTGGTCTTTTAAGGCTTTTGCTATCATATTGTGCTTTAACTCTCACAGGCATCTGCTATAATCCTGTGATTGCTCAATGAGGAAGGAACCCCCATGTCCTGGTTTCACTGGGATTTTGTTTCAGTTTGTGGCCAGCCATGGTGATCAAGTCCCTTAGCAGTTAAATGCAGGGCAGCTGACTCAGGCTGGCCCACAGGTGTATTCTATATCATTGACATCAAGTTCACTATAAAAGGGAAAGCTTGGTAGAGAGGGGTATGGCTCTTTTTGCTCTCTTCTCTTTTAGCATACTTTTTTCTCATTCCAAGTGAGTGCTATTCCTGGAGCAACTTGCTACAAATTTGTAGCTAAGTATAACTTTGTATGTTTTGTATTATCATTTATATTGGTTTCTTTATTTTATTAAATCTGTTGAATTTTAACCTATGAGTCTCCTTCCTTTTCCCAATTCCATTCCTGGGAAGGGACATTAGGTGAGAGAAAAACTGTTGTTGTTTAGCCCTGGGTGTGGGCTAAACATAGACACCCCAGTAGTTATAGTTCTATTATAAAAGTACATTTTTGTGTTTTTTCTCATTTCTGGCACAAACCAGAAAATGTATAATGGAGCTAACATTAATTGGTGATGCAGAGAGAGTACCAAAGGCAGCCTCCAAACATCAATTGATACTTTTTCCTGACAATTTCCTAATCTCCTTGTGTTACTTGTGAGACTATATACACAGCCTGTCATCAATCTTCAGTGTTTTCACACCACAAACAGGTCACTACCTTTGATTATCACATAAAATCACTCTGATTTTCCACATTTAAAATCAGTAACAGACCTGAATAATCCTATCAGTAATCTAAGGGATCATATGTAGCATGAATCAATAGTTAGGGGCAGATGTATAACAGGTTTTATTGCATCCTTAAAAATATGGCCATGTTTCTGTGGTCATTACACACAGAATCACACAGAATCACACAGAATGTTAGGGATTGGAAGGGACCTCGAAAGATCATCTAGTCCAATCCCCCTGCCGGGGCAGGATTACCTAGACCATATCACACAGGAACACGTCCAGGCAGGTTTTGAATGTCTCCAGAGAAGGAGACTCCACAACCTCTCTGGGCAGCCTGTTCCAGTGTTCAGTCACCCTCACCGTAAAGAAGTTTTTCCTCAAATTTAAGTGGAACCTCCTGTGCTCCAGCTTGCACCCATTGCCCCTTGTCCTGTCAAGGGATGTCACTGAGAAGAGCCTGGCTCCATCCTCATGACACTTGCCCTTTACATATTTATAAACATTAATGAGGTCACCCCTCAGTCTCCTCTAAGCTAAAGAGACCCAGCTCCCTCAGCCTCTCCTCATAAGGGAGATGTTCCACTCCCTTAATCATCTTCGTAGCTCTGCGCTGGACTCTCTCTAGCAGTTCCCTGTCCTTCTTGAACTGAGGGGCCCAGAACTGGACACAATACTCCAGATGTGGCCTCACCAGGGCAGAGTAGAGGGGGAGGAGAACCTCTCTCGACCTGCTGACCACACCCCTTCTAATACACCCCAGGATGCCATTGGCCTTCTTGGCCACAAGGGCACACTGCTGGCTCATGGTCATCCTGCTGTCCACTAGGACCCCCAGGTCCCTTTCCCCTACGCTGCTCTCCAACAGCTCTGCCCCCAACTTGTACTGGTACATGGGGTTGTTCTTGCCCAGATGCAGGACTCTACACTTGCCCTTGTTATATTTCATTAAATTTCTCCCCACCCAACTCTCCAGCCTGTCCAGGTCTCTCTGAATGGCTGCGCAGCCTTCTGGCACATCAGCCACTCCTCCCAGTTTTGTGTCATCAGCGAACTTGCTGACAGCGCACTCTAATCCCTCATCCAAGTCATTAATGAATATATTGAATAGAACTGGTCCCAGAACCGACCCTTGCGGAACTCCGCTAGACACAGACCTCCAACTGGACTCTGTCCCGCTGACCACTACTCTCTGGCTTCTTTCCTTCAGCCAGTTCACAATCCACCTCACTACCCGATCATCCAGACCACACTTCCCCAGTTTAGCTGCGAGGATGCTGTGGGAGACCGTGTCAAACGCTTTACTGAAATCGAGATAGACCACATCCACAGCTTTACCATCATCTATCCACCGGGTAACATCCTCATAAAAGGCTATCAAGTTGGTTAAGCATGACTTCGCCTTGGTGAAGCCATGCTGAGTGCCCCTAATGATCCCCCTATCCTTGATGTGCCTAGAGACAGCACCAAGGACAAGTTGTTCCATCACCTTTCCGGTGATGGAGGTGAGGCTGACCGGTCTATAGTTCCCCGGGTCCTCCTTCTTGCCCTTTTTGAAGACTGGAGTGACATTCGCTTTCCTCCAGTCCTCAGGCACCTCTCCCGTTGCCCACGACTTAGCAAAGATGATGGAGAGTGGCCTAGCAATGACTTCCGCCAGCTCCCTCAGCACCCGCGGGTGCATCCCATCAGGGCCCATGGATTTATGGATGTCCAGGTTGCTTAATTGGTCCCTGACCCAGCCCTCATCAACCAAGACAGATTCCTCCTCTATCCTGACTTCTTCTGAGGCCTCAGGGGTCTGGGGCTCCTCAGGACAGCCTCCAACAGTATAGACAGAGGCAAAGAAGGCATTCAGTAACTCCGCCTTCTTTTTATCCTCTGTCTCCAGGACCCCCACCTCATTCATCAGTGGGCCTACATTGCCTCTAGTGTTGGCTTTACCTGCAATGTATTTGAAGAAGCCCTTTCTGTTGTCCTTGACCTCTCTTGCAAGGTTTAATTCCAAGGAGGCCTTAGCTTTCCTAGTTGCCTCCCTACATCCTCTGACAACAGACTTATATTCCTCCCAAGTGGCCAGCCCCTCCTTCCACGATCTGTACACCCTCTTCTTCCACTTGAGTTTGCCCAGCAGTTCCCTGTTCAACCATGCAGGTCTCCTGGTACCCTTCCTTGACTTCCTAGCTGTTGGGATGCTCTGATCTTGAGCTCGGAAGAAGCAGTCCTTGAATGCTAACCAACTATCTTGGGCCCCCTTACCTTCTAGTACCCTGTCCCATGGGATTTCCCCTAGCAATTGCTTGAAAAGGCCAAAGTTGGCCCTCCTGAAGTTCAGGGTTGTGATTCTGCTAGCTATTCTGTTCCTGCCACATGAGATCCTGAACTCTACCATCTCATGGTCACTACAACCAAGGCTGCCCTCAACCTTCACCTCTTCAACCAGACCCTCCTTGTTAGTGAGGATAAGATCCAGCAGCGCTCCTCTCCTAGTTGGCTCATCCACCATTTGCATCAGAAAGTTATCATCAACACACTGGAGGAACCTCCTGGACTGGGGATGGCTGGCTGAGTAGGCCTCCCAGCAAATATCAGGGTAGTTGAAATCCCCCACAACAACCAGGCCCTGTAATTGTGAGACTGCTCTCAGCTGCCTGTAGAAGGCCTCATCACCCTCCTCATCCTGATCTGGTGGCCTGTAATAGACACCCACAACAGTATCACCCCTGCCAGCCTGCCCCTTAATTCGCACCCACAAACTCTCAACTCGCTCCTGATCCACCTCTGGACAGAACTCAATACATTCTAGCTGCTCACTCACATAAAGAGCAACTCCACCACCTCTCCTTAGCGGCCTGTCTTTCCTGAACAGGACATAGCCATCCATGACCACATTCCAGTCATGCGAGGCGTCCCACCAAGTCTCTGTAATTGCCACTAGATCATAGCCCCCCGACCGAACACGGATTTCCAACTCCTCCTGCTTATTTCCCATGCTGCGTGCATTGGTGTACAGGCATTTCAGGGAGCGAGCTGGGCACACCGATTTCATCCCAGATTCACCCCCTGATTTCACCCCAGGGGGATGGGGGGCCTCCTGGTCTACCTCAACACTAGAGCGTTGCCCCAGTGGTGCAAGCCCAGCTACCACCCCATCCCCCTTCGAATCTAGTTTAAAGCTCTCCGAATGAGCCCTGCTAATTCCTGTCCCAGAACCCTTTTGCCCCTACAACATAAACCTTTCCCATGTATCACTGTCATGCCTGTTGTCTTATAAAACCAGCCATTATCAAAGAACCCAAAGCCCTGCCTGTAGCACCAGTCTCGTAGCCAGGCATTAATAGAGAGAATCCTACTATTCCAAACAACGTCATCACCTGAAAATGGAAGGAGGGAGGAGAAAACAACTTGTGCTCCAGACTCTTTCACCAACCACCCTAGGGCCTTTTAGTCTTTTTTCATCCCCCTCAGACTACGGGATGCAGCTTCTTCCCCACCTGTCTGGAAGATCAGCAGGGGGTAGTAGTCTGTGGCCTTCACCAGGTTGGGGAGTTGCCTGGTGATATCCCTGATTCGGGCTCCAGGCAGGCTGCAGACCTCCCTGTGATGGGGGTCAGCTCTGCATATTGGGCCCTCAGATCCCTTTAGGAAGGAGTCTCCAACCACTAAAACTCTTCTCTTCTTCCTTGTGGAGGAGGTAGCTATACGCCCGTCAGGTTTTTCTGACTGTGGTGGGACCTCTGATATAGGTTGCCTCTCCACCACATCCCCATTGGACCGGCTGTATTCCACTAGGGCTTCATATCTATTTCTCAGAGGCACCTGTGATGATGTAAAACTGTTACTATATTGACTATATTATTACTATATATATTACATTTAGAGGACTGTGGTTTTTAGAGATGAATATATAAGATACCATTTTCAAAACCTCCATGTTCTCACATCTTTTTGGATATTCTTACTCCAGGTTCAGCTAACAAGCTCTTTTTAGGTGAAAGGAGGTGGCTTTTGCAGGACATGGAAGAGTAACGTTAGACACAGCTCTACTTAGTCTTTCCTGTGGTACAGTATGTACTGGATTAACCATACCCAGATTTTTAAATGATACCTCAGTTGTTAGTATGTTTTCAGTGTCCATCTTTGAAGAGTTCTGTTATGTGAGACATTACCGACTCCCTGTACTTTCTACTGCTTTGACATATGAAACATTCATAAATACTGGGGTTTTTCCTTTAACATTTTTCAGTTTGACAAAAACTGGTGGAATATATAGGCAGGACAAAAGTTGTGAAATTAGTCAAGCATAATGTTCAAATTATTAGTAAGAACCTAGTATGCTGTTTTGTAACTTCCAGTGTTCATTTGTCTAGTCAGTTGTGAACGGCTATTATATTCTGTGAGTTTCTGAATTTGTGGTATTATCGCATGGTTTTTATTTTCGGAACTTCTTAATCCTCAAGAGAACAGTGCCACTTGGGTTTTAGTTGGGTTTTTAGTGTTTTGAAGACTGTGAGAGATACTATTTAAAATATTCGGTCGCAGTTGACTGAATATTACATGATCAGTAGCCTTATCTTCTTACCCTGGCAAAAAAAAAAAAGTTCTCATCAACTGAAAACCAGCTCACTGTATTCAAATACCTAAGATTTTGTTGCCTACTTGTAGTTTTTATGGACTGTTTTTTTGAACAGTGGCTTTATAGCTCATAAGCAGCTTGGTATGAAATGCATTGGGCTTCAGAGATTGTGATGAGGGCAGGAAATTATTTTGCCACAAGGAGAAAAAATGTCATGTGAAACACTTAAGAAAACTCCTAAGAACAATTCAGCCTATTGGTTAATAAATATACGGTGCTAAAGCTAAAATATCTTGGTTTTGTTTTCTACTTTTATTTTTTAACAACAGCTGAAATTTTCAGAATCACGCAGTTCATTGTATTGGTAAATAAATACAGAGTACTGAAGCTAAAATACCTGGGTTTTTGTTTTCCACTTATTTTTTTTAAGAGAGATGATTTTTGTTTTGTTTGCAATAATACAGTCCTCTGATTAATAAAATATTGCAAAATATTTACTTAGTAGTTATTATTGCTCCTCAGTGTTTAGCCTCACAGGAAGATTAAATTCTTTCAGTCCTACAAATATGTACTCATAGCAGACTGAAATATTAATACTTTCATACTGGGGAAGAGAGTGAATTAAAACAAGCAAGCTACATAGAATATTTTTAGGTTTTATCTTTTACTAGTATCTATTAAAAATTCCAGAAAACCAAATTGTCACTGGTAGTAGCTCTTCTAGCATAGTTACCAGCTTTTTTGTTTGCCTAATTCTTCTTTCTGTAAAGTATATTTAGGGAACATGTGGGGGCGTTAAAAAGGACCACTGCATGCTTAGCTTGTTTACAAGATGTGAAACTCACACATCAGTTTCATTTTAGGCTTCTTTGGGCTTTCAGGATGATGGGGGGAAAAAAAAAAGAAAAAAACACACAAAAAAGATTTTCTAAGATATATAAACCAAAAGGTGACAAACCAGAAAAGAGTACCTTACACAAACACATTTCTAGGTATGATAAAAGAGCAGGGTGCAGCAAGGAAAAGATTTTATTGCTCTATGACTTTTATGATCAAATGCATGTGAATGCAGTAGCTCTACATCTTCAGCACAGCTGAATGCCATACCCACAATTCCAACAACCTTTATTCTATTGAATTACTTCTCAAAGCTTCCACCTCTCTCTTTTCACAAAGTCTTGCTGATTTTTTTCCCAAGAGAAAATAAACAGAATCTGACATAACCTTCCTTCTTTCTTTGGCTGACTTGTTCTTCTCCTTTTCCCCTTTTCATCATGTTCAGAGAAGTTTCCCCTTCTCTTTTGTTCTCTCACCTCTCCACTGCTTGAATTCGTATATCATTCATCTCTCTTCCGTAAGCTTTTACCCATTTTACACCTAACATTTCATTACCTTAGCACAGGTTGTAAGAGATGAGGTTTCCACTAGATAATGGAAACTTCTAACTCATTGCTGATTCTTCTTGATTTTTCTAATGTTTTCCTTGTGATGTCTTGTAAAGAGCAATGCTTGTTGTAAGAGTGACTTTTTCTTACGCTACAGCTGGACAGTACTGGGTACAAAGACCTTCTCACCTAGCAGAAAGGTATTATTACAATAAGCACAGCAGCCCTGATTCAACCAACCTAAGGTGTATCTACACCTCAGAATCTGCTGTTTCCTCTTAGCTGTAGTTCCCTAAGGTGGCAAGCTATTTACTTAGAGCTAGTTTATAGGAAAAACAAGCACAAGAGCAATGATTCACTTCCGGCTGTATTTAGCTGGAGCAGTGTGTGTAAATAGGATATATTTATTACTGTCCTCTGTTGATATTTTAAGACTAATGCATCTTTACTTCTACAAAAATACAATCCCTTTTAGAAATCTGATGAGCTTTTTCTACTGCAGTGTGTGATTCACATATAAACTATGTTTTTCATGTGGGTGTTTAAATCTGGCAGTCTGAATGCAAAACATCCCTGAGCCACAAGACATCTCTAAAAGCAGATAAAAGACACTGCTGTACTCTGAACACTTAATTTCTTCTGATGAGTTACTACTGCAACAGTTTATAAAGAAAGTACCCATGCCTACATCCATTTAATGTGTAAAGAGAACACTGCCATAGAACAGCATCATGCCAGTTCTTGAGTGAAGAGTAAAGAGCATCCTAGGTGACCGTTATGTGTGAGTTAACTGACTTAACCAAGGGAAATATGGCTGTGGTAGCGGGGTTCACACCCTCATAACCTGTCTAAAGTGCTCACACTGTGTCAAACTAATGTTGTTAGATTTATTCTAAGCAAAACCAGAAAATGCCAGAGCTCCCCTTTTTCCCTGTTTGAAGATGAAGCTGTGACGAACAAGATGCCAAATGAATACTGTCTTTTCTATAACATAATGTTTCAACATTGTAGATATCTAAAGATGCAGTGCAGAGCAAGCATTTTAATCAAACCTCTTAGTTTAATTTATCAGTGTGCTATTTTTCACACAGTTTTGCAAAGATAATTGAAGGACTTTCCTTCAACTGTTTTAAAGTTATGATAAATAAGACAGAAATCTATCCTAAAAATACTTGTTGTAAGCAACAGCAGTGTCATTCGACAAACTTGATTTTCATTTCTGTATTTTAAGACCAGGAAATTTTTCACAGGTATGAAAATGACTGTTCAACTTACAGAATACTAAGCAGCTACAAATACTAATGATAATTCAGGCCACGGAATTAATTAATGTATTTTGTAAACATTCCAGAAATTTAGCAAAAGTATTTCTATTTTTTCTACCTGGTCTATGAATTATTATTGACAGTAGAAAGGCTATGTAAGAAATAAATAGTAATAGGCAAACCTGTTACTGGAACAAAAAGTAGATGTTTAAGGTTCCACTAGATTGGAGGAAATGACACCTGACTTAAAAATTAATGTCTCTCTCTTCCTTCTTCCTATGAAAAATATGTGCTGGACTCTGCTATTGTACTCTTTATATATAGATTGCCTCCCTGTTCTAGCACCTCAATAGCGCAGTTATGTTCCATCTGCGTTATTGAGAGCTTCTTCAGTTGCTTTAGTCTTTGCCATTGACTGGGTTCCTATAGGGAGCAAAATAACACAGGTGAACTTGTAGTACTAATTTTGTGACTAATTTCAAGGAAGTTCTGAGTAGAGAATGTTTTCTAACTTGTCCTGAATGTTTATTTCCCATTTCTGCCAGTCTTAGCTGTAGTTCTTGCCTCAGTGGGTGGGAAAAGCTCCCAGATCAGTGACTGGGAAGGGTTCATTGAGGCAGCTGCAGGCAGATATTTCTAGGTATGACCCTTTCTCGATTTCCTGTCTAGTACAAGCCAGTTAACATAAGGATGGTAGTTTATACATAGCAGAAGAATCTGATCCAAACAAAATCCAAGATGTGTTTTGAGAGCAAAGTTGTAGTATGAAAATATCACAGAATCATAGAATGGTTTGGGTTGGAAGAGAAATTAAAGATCATCTAGTTCCAACCCCCCCTGCCATGGTCAGGGACACCTTCCGCTAGACCAGGTTGCTCAAAGCCCCATCCAGCCTGGCCTTGAACACTGCCAGGGAGAGGGCATCCACAACTTCTCTGGGCAACCTGTCACCACCCTCACAGTCAAGAATTTCTTCCTAATATCTAATCTAAATCTACCCTCATCCTGTCACTACTTGCCCTTGTAAAAAGTCCCTCTCCAGCTTTCCTGTAGGCCCCCTTCAGGTAATGGAAGGCTGCTATGAGGTCTCCCCGGAGCCTTCTCATTTCTAGGCTGAAGAGCCTCAACTCTCTCAACCTTTCTTCATAGGAGAGGTGCTCCAGCCCTCTGATCATCTTTGTGGCCCTCCTTTGGACTCGTTCCAACAGTTCCATGTTCTTCTTTTGTTGGGGTCCCCAGAGCTGGATGCAGTACTCCAGGTGGGGTCTCACGAGAGTGGAGTAGAGGGGCAGAATCACCTCCCTCGACCTGCTGGCCATGCTGCTTTTGATGCAGCCCATGATATGTTGTTTTAAGTCAAACAATGGAATATTTTTACAAAATACACTTTAAAAAAATTTTTTAAAACACATCTTGTAATTAGGGAAACTATGTATTTTCAGGAAGGCTGATATGGATTTCAAGAAGCTTTCAATTTTTCCATTAGTTATCTCTAGTTACAGGAACTAATCTTTTTCTGGGAAATCAATGCTTAAATTGTAAGAAACTCACATGCAATGGTACAGGATGCAAACTAGGACAGAATAAGTAGAAAACATTTTGTTCTAGGGTTCATGAGTCTGCCTTACCCCCTCTGGGTACAGATTATGTTTCAGGACATTTGAATAACAGCATAAAAAAAATCAGTTCCCTTTGTAGCTAAATGAACTATGAATTAAATTTGTTATCAGATGACCAGTAGCTGCTAAGCATTTTCCAGCTGAGTAAGCTAATAAACCTATTTACTGTTTCTGCACGAGCAAGCACAGGCCCATTAGCTGCAGAAGCCTTCAGCAATATTCTTTGACATATAGAAGGTCATTGTCCTTTCATTGTCTTCATATCTTTATAGTTTAATGGTTAGCAAAAAGAACAGCTGCAATAGTTCTACTGAGTAGCTAATTAGTAATTTAAAATTGCAGTTGTAAGATTTTTATTGCCTTTAACCTCATTCTGATGGATTAGTGTTTTATATGCATTTACTTTGAAAACTCTTGATTTAAACTGAAATCACCTGTAGTAATTTTAATTGTCAGAGTCTTTATTAGAATTTGGTAGCAAGAACACCTTGCACATCAAAAGACCTCTTGTCGCTCATGTTCTTTTCTTTGTTATTCAACATTTGCGTGTTTGCTTGCAAGAACCCTGTCAAGCTGCAGATGGGGCAGAAGCTAATGGATGATTTAATTTACCATGTCTTCTGACAGCTACTGCATACCTTCCCCTTTTGTGACAAGGTGGCAGGACAGGTTCAGTTCTCTAATACATTTCTCAGGAACTGTTGCACCCTTCTAAGCTTCTGCAGTAGGGCTACTCAAATGAAAAGGCATTATTGCCTTTATTGTCAGTATGGCCATGTTTTCTTCAGCAATTTCAGCTATGGCTGCCACTCTTGCTTTCTGTGCTCTCTTGCAAATATTTCCCAGAAAGATGCAGCCTGTTCTCAGTGCGAGTTCATGACACAGGAAACATCAGCAGGAGGCAAAAGAACAGATTTCAGTTTTGCTTTACAAGAGTGATAAACTTCATGATGTTTCTTGTTGAATCTACAGAGTGTTGCTTCTGGACCTATGAGTTCTGCTTGGTCAGAGCAACAGTTGTTTTAAATTCATATCCTGCTGCAGGGAATAAGATACCTGAAGGAGAAGAACATATTCCCACCCACTCCATCTAGAAAAAGCTCTATTGCTTGCTCTTTTCCCTTCTAGGGAGTTTATATCCTGCCTAGTAATATCCAATTGTTCCTATCATTGCCTCAATTTTATTTCTGTTTTTTCTTTTATTACTATGCTACGTCAGCTTCTCAAGCTTTTAAGAGGGATTTAAATATCTGCTTACATTTCTTTGGGATTCTCAGTTTTCATTTCACACCTCAATTTGCTTAGAATGATTTCCAAATTTCTACAGTTCTACCACAATCTGGTAGAACCCCTCTGTAATTGCTTGTACCAGGCAGAGGGCAAATACTCAAACTGGTTTTTTACTTTTACTAATAGGCTAAGAATATGAATTCCATTAATAAATATTTATATTATTGCTGTTATTATTGATAAAAGATACTAGAAACATCCTCAAGTTAAATGGCAATAAATCTGTGTTTTAACTCAGTCATTTTTCTGTGTTCTTCAGAGATACCCAACTGTTTAGATTTTAGCCAGGGGGAAAAAAAAGTGTAAAGTTACTTAAGTACTAAATTAAAATTAATATCGACAGTAAACCTTGATATCAGCTGCAAGAGACTTTATGTCAGCAGATGAACCTTTCTGCCTTGGGGTGATTTATTCTGGAAGAAATACAGCTTGTTATATTCTTTCTTATTGCTGGATCAGTACTGGGCCTTGCTATATATTAAGAAATCTTTACCTTGCTCAGCCTCCATTTCTGTGTGTTCTTTGAGCTCTGCTGGCATTGACTTTTTTGAATGGAAAGGCTCTTCTTTCTTTTGGTTGCCTCACAGCTTTTGGCATACTTGCTTTGGTTGCAGTAGAATGTAATCCAGACTTTGCTTCTGCTTTTGCTCACGGCCTCTTCCTAGTATTAGTAGGATTCAAGTGGTTGGTCTTGGTCGGGTCCTTAAGCTGGTCTTTCTCAATTCTGCAGTCAATGCGTGTGCGAGGAAATTGCAAGTCCTTGTTACATGAGAAGTTTATAACTGTATGGCATGGTAAAGTGTTTTTCAATGCCTTTGAAATTCTTATCTCAAAACTTCTGAAGTATCGTTTTCAATCCACAAATGTTTGAGAGTTTGAAGAGTTCTTATATATGAACAGTCTTATGTATAAATACATAGGACCTGATTATCATAAGAGCTCTACTGACTTCCAAAGTCTCCATCAATTTGTATTCTCTGCAAACCTGACCTCTAAGTACAGTATTTGAAAGCTTATATTTTTAGAGTTGTTGTTCCAGGTCTAGTGGGAAGTGTCCCTGCCAATGGCAGGGCGGTTGGAACTAGATGATTATTTTCTGAACGTGGTGACCAGGCTGCCAGTAAATAATTCTTCAGTCTGTACATCTAGGGTGAGTAGACAATCCCAGAACTTCCATAAAGAATATACCAGATAACTGATAACATAAAATCTTTGTTTGCACTGAGAGAACATAGTTGTAGTAGAAACAAAACATGTGAGATCAAGAATATACATAAATCACAAAACCTTAAACAAAGCATGGTTTAAGAATAAGAACAGAGTTTTAAATAGAGGGGCACTGACTACACTATTTTTCTTCAAAGAACATCTCTTTTGCTCTACACTTTCATGTAGAGAAATGTACTGGTGCAAAACAGTTGTTTTACCTAACTATGCATAGTCTTGTAATTCTTTAAGCATTTTTTCCATAAGAAAGTTATACCAAAATCTGCTGGAAATGGGGGGAAATTCTGGATCTTGAATCAATCAGATTTTTTGCTGTATAACTCATGACCTGTGCTGCACCTTTAATGGCTGCTCAGAAATGCTGTCGAGGGCCTTCATGTTCTAAAGCCAGCTTTCTTTGAGCAGATGTTAGAGCAGACAACACTTGAAAATAGAAAAATGTCAAAATGACTGGGCTAAAATAAATGGTGTTTGTCCACTGGTTTCCCCCTGGCGCCCATGTCCTTGCAGGTGGCAGGGGTCCTTTCTTCTCATTTTGCTCCCAGCCCAGGAACCTTTTCAGTTAACTCCTGCACTGCATCAAAGTGTGTGCAGTCCCTTCTTGATCACTAGGAAATGTCACTCTTTCCGTGGAGCCTGGCCAGGTGCCTGTGCTCTGACAGGCATATCGACCTGTGCCATCTCCTCTGCTGCCCTCACCCGACCTGTCCCTCCTCCTCTGGCCCCGTGCTGGAGACCTCTCTCATAGGTGCATTTCTGCACTCCCCTGGGGAGGATCAGCTCTACCTGCCCTCCGCACACTTCCCCAGATGGATGGTGCAGCCACCAGGAGAAGGCAAACAGAGGCTTTCTCTCGGCTGTCCAACCATAACCTATTGAAAGAATGTAGCATCATATATATAGGTAAATAAAATGTTGTCTGTCACAGTCAAACAGATTTTTCTTTTTTAAGAAAGTTCAGAAAACAGTTTGGGGACCAGACGCTGAAATTGGAAATCATACTATACTTCCTTCTCTGTAATCCATACACTGACATTTCTAGGACAATCCTAGGTTGCCTTATTATGAATATATTATAATATTCACAACTTCAGATTCAAATTTAGCTTTTCAAAGTGTCTGAATCCCATATATAGGCAACAGACAGAAGCATGTGTCATTGAAGACAATAAATCAAAAGGATTTTTCCTCTCTGTTAACACGATGGTGCTTACTTCCAGAGGAGTGACTCACTAGGTGCAAATCAGGGAGCTATTCAGTGTTTGGTTTTCTCTGGGGACCAATTTGAATTAAAACTAGCCCTCCTTACATGAATGCTTATTCTTGTTGCGGTACTGCTGTTCACTGTCTCCTCAGTCTTTCTCCTGCAGCTTTTAGGCTGTGGTCTGAAAGCTGATGTTAAGCTGATGACCAAGGTGGTCCCTCCCCAAATAATTTCTTTTTAACTTTGAAAATTTCCATGGCATGATTTATCACGCAGCCCCACAAATTGCTGCACACCCAACATTTCATCCATTATAGTACAAGATCATAAATCTAACATACTTACTGTTCCTGCCAGCCCTGTGCTAGGTTTCAAAACAAAGCTAAAGCCCCACAGCCTCACAGTTACCATGTCCTAACAATGTTTTTTTTTAGCTACGAAAAGTTTAATTTCTATACTTTTGACACACTTGAGCACAAGTTTTGTGTGAGCTGTTCACACAGTTTCTATTGTTGCTAGAGGCAGTTTCAAAGTCCTTTCCAGTCAGAAGTATCATCACAATTTTCATGTACTTTCACAGCAGCAATAAGAGGCTGGTGAAATATGGCTAACTGGAAATGTAAACTTTATGAGCAGTGACTGAATTCATAGCTCAGTGGCATTAACTGAGACAAGAAGGGAAAATAGGATTGTTGCATTTAACAGAAAATAGACCTCAGGAGTATGTCCTTCATTCTCCTTCTTATTTTTGTATTATTTATATTTAATGCGCTTTAAGAAAATAAAAAATGGGTGTTAAGCTACTATCTTCTATGGTTTTGCATCCCTGAATGCAATGCTAGGGGATGTTCCAAGCCCCTGCCACACCAGAATTCTGGGGTAAGAGGGAGATATATTATCTTGATTTCTTCAAGTCCTCCCCACTGCTGTCAGTCCTGCTACCATTCCTTGGACTTTTGTTTGTGTTTTTTCTAATATTTCAGATTAAGAGCTCCAAGGAATAATATCCGGGCAGAATTCCCATGCAGACAGGAAAAAACCCCTCATATTGTATCTGAGTTCTTACTACAGCTTTTGTCCTGCTGATCTTTGCAGTTACTTCCTTTGTTTCTGATGATATATCAAACGAGGGACTGCTTAATAACTGTTTTTTCTGTTGACCTTAGTGAAGACCACCTGTAGCATTCCCAAGCTTCACTGAGACTTGAGATTTCTAATAAATCAAAGTTACATTCCTTGGGAAGAGTGAAACTTTCAGAATAAAAATAACAATAGTGATGTACTCCGAAATAACAGCAGTGATGTGCTTAGAAATAAAATTATTCTGTTAGTTAGTAGATGCTTATCACTTAAGGCCAGTGAAAGAGCAAACCAGGGCTTTATTTCTACAGCCTGTCTATAAGCAAGGGATAAATTGCATTTCTATTGTATTTTATAAGGCAGGTATAAACTTATAAAAGAAAATGCAAAGCTGTGTGTATGTAAAGCCCTTTTTATGTCCATTGCTTTTGCTATGATATTAAGGTTTCTGTCCAACACCACTCTCTTCAGTTTCAAGTTGCTTTGACTTTAATGGGAAGCTTCAAGGAAGCATCCCTCTGTAGTCTGTAGAAGAAGATTTTACTTTTTTTTTTTTTTTTTTTACTATGTGAGTGCTTCATTTAGGTTTTGGTATTTGCCACAGTGCTTGCCACAATTCTTTATTGCTCTTAATTGTGATATTCAATTTTCCTTTTTTTACTCATTTCTTTCAGTTTGGTCTAATCTGAATCAGCACAGGAACTGTGTGAATATGTGTTCCATTAAATATCATGAAATATTCCTTCATGTGAGCTTTTAGGAACCTTTTAAACTTACTTTTCTTTTTATTTTTAAGCTATTTGTATTGCATTGAGATTGCTCTTACGTTGACAGAATTGAAAATATATAGATTACCGTTGACTGACTGGCAAGGACCAATCTAATATTTTTTCACAATATCACTAGTAGATCCTTGTAATAAACAGAACATATGCTTTCAGAAAAACAGGGCAATGAAAGAACTGCACAGAACAGCCGGTCTATCCCCTGCCCGCGCAGGATCACTGATGCTGAACAGATGTTTGGTCTAACCTGGTTTTCAATGCTTCCAACAATGGAAAGGCCATAATATCCCCAGCAGGTCTGTTCCTCTGCTTCACTATCCTTGCTGTTAGAAAGTTCAGCTAATGTTTGACCTGAGTCTTCCCTGTTTCAGAAAAAGCTCATTATTTTTTGTATATGAAAGTTGAAATAGATTATTCCTTCCCTTTAGCAACAACCTTTCATGCAATTGAATACTGATACTGTACTGTCAGTCTTATCTCTGTTATACTTAAAAGCAAATGCTCTTTCAGTCTTTTCTCATAGGTCATGTTTTTCAGAGTTCTGATCAGTCTCTCCTCTTTACTCCCTCCCTGTCAAATCTGCACACAGCCGAGACCCTAACCTGTACTGGATGTGGAAAGAGAATGACTTTCCATGTCTTGTAGCTTATGCTCTTGTTTATATGTCCCACTATGATGTTTATTTTTTCCAGAAATAGCATATTGCCTACTCATATTTAACTTGTGCTAAACTGTAATAGCAGACACTTTTGTGTAGAACAGACACATGACAACTTGTCCTCTGTCTAGTGTCTTGCAATTCATTATTCCCTCATGAGTTCAGTATGTTGTACTTGTCCTTACTGAATCCAATCCTATTTTGTTTATTTTTTTCCTCAAGAAATCTTTACTTTTTCAAGATAATTGTAAACCTGTCCTCATGCTGTCCCATCTGACCAAAAAAAACCCAAATTGCCATCAGCCATTCATCAGTATTGAGAGGGGCACCCCGTTTCAACTGTGAACCACTGCCTGTGATGTAAGATTTTGGCTTTCCATCAATTAAATCTAAAGTAATTTCATCTAGAATATGTCTCTCACATTGTCTGTGACATGAATGACATTGTCATGTGGGCCAGTTTCAAAATCCAAAAGAAAGTCAATGTAAGAGACATCTAAGGCTCTGCCTCACATATGTGACTGCCTATTCTAACACAAAAAGAATTCAGACATTTGAGTTCTAGACAGACTAAATGTTGCCTGCTACTCATTTCCTTGTGTTCTTCCAAGTGCTTATACATCATTACTTGTTCTAAAATTTCTCCTTTCTCCAGGATTTCTAATTACTACAGCTTTACGACTAGTCCTCCTCTGCTCCCTGCCCCCTCCCTTTAAAGTTTTAAGCTCTGTTTTCCCTCTGTAATCTCTTAATACCTAGTCCATTCTCCACAAGATCTGCAATAACTTAATAGTCTGTGTGAAATAAATGTTCCTACTTGTCCTACAAGCCACAGCTACCAAGGAGCAGTATGCTTCTACCATAGCAGAAACTTGGGAGCCTGCTGCTCCGGGTACCTGTCTCTAGTTACCCTGGGCTCTGCTCAGCCAGGTCAGAATGAACACACTCAATGCAAAGCCAATCATGGAAAGGCATAAAAAAAAATCATTGAACTAAAAAGAAAAATATTCTATAACTAACAACTAGCTTTTTGTCCTCCGTCTACTTATAAATGTGCTATAGGTACTTGTTCCACAAGTTTTCCAGAGTTGTACTCACACATTAGTGTACCTGTTTTCAGACCTGTCTTCAGATGGAATAAGTCACCCACTGGAAATGTGTCTTTCTCTGTCAGTTATAGAAGGAGACCAAACATACAGCATATACTAAATACCTGACTTTTCATAGGCTACATGCAGATTTGATGAAAAACGGAATTTCCTGAAGTTACTCAGCAGACCAGTAGTAGAGCTGGGAATAGTCCCACACTTCTGAACTTCTTAATCTGGCCATTCTGCATCTTTTATTGCTTCCTTTGTACATCGTATTACAAAGAAGAACTTTAATGTGCAGCTAAAATCTAGAAAGGCCAACCTTTGCTGTGACTTTGTATAGAAAATGATTTCTTTCCTTGAGACTCTGAGAACTCTCAGAATATGAGTATTGCTGAATGTAATCTGATATTTCAATTTTATTTTTTAAAGCTATTTTTAATTCCAGCACCTACTTTAAGTAAAGTACTATGCACCAAACTACCAGGTATCATTCTGAAAACTGCCCTCACAGTTAGGGTTTGAGATAGTATATATTAATTATACTAATGGAGTTCAATGTGATTCCAGCTTTTTGAAGTATTTTTTATGTTACTGGTTATACCGTTTTTCCTTTGACCAGTGTGAAAGAAGGTTTTTGGAGAGAAAATTTAACGGAAAGATTAAGTATATTATTCTCCCCCTTTTTTTTTTTATCTTGAAGTATTTTGTTTCCTGGGCGCAGGGATAAAGTGTGGTAGAATATTCGCACAACCTCTCAGTATTTTCAGGTTCTTGATATGAATTTTTCAGATCTTACGTCTAAAGGAAACTGCAAAAAAATTATTACATAAATAAAATTAATCCCTCGGCAAGTAATCAGAAAGGTTGATGACTCTCTGTTTTGCAATGCCTGAGGATTATTTTATCTGTTCTCTGAGTAGACAGCACATCAGAGGTAGAATATGCAACAACCCAGATGCAAATATTCATTTCTATACTTTACCTCTGTATATAATCTGTGGCAGTAGTGCTTTCACTACTGGTGGCTGCTCCTTGTGTGTGCGAATCCGAGGTTTAACTGGGAACTCAAGCGCATACAGCTGGCTCGTTAGCAGAAAGGTGGTGTGATCCTCCTACAACAGCCTTGGCAATAAAGTGATACTGATAATGGAGTCTCTTCCACCTGAAGGTACATGCACAATACTGACGATATTGTTAAAAGTTAGGAAGCCTTATGAGGAAGAAAATTAGGGCACATGCATAACCTGTAGGTATAAGCTGTCACCTATACCTCTCTGATGAGAAAAGAAGTATATTTTATATTCATAATATGTGAGGAGGAGAGGGAGAGACCTTGAAGGGAAGAGGAGCAGTAGAAGTGCGAAGTGAAGTGTGTGGGGACAGACTGTGGGTGTCCTCAGGACCTCTAGGGACGGGAGCAAACAATACTTCACCATTGCTGCTTAGAACGCATTTTGTTTGTTTGTTTTAGTACAGGACTGAATCTACTGAAGAAACTTAAGGCAGATATGAGAGGGATACCTTCAATCACAGTTAAAAACTTACCCATGTCAGCAAATTCTTGACGTTACGTAATAAGCTTGGGTGAAATACTGTTTGAATTTATTTAAAATGCATTCAAGAATTGTAAAGCTGTAAATTTTCTTCAGAATACTGAAGGACTTGAAAAACAAGTCTTGTAGTGCTGTCTCAGAAAAGAAAGAAAAAGGTAAAAAATTCAAATTCATTTAAGGTTAATCGTATCTCTTCTGAGATTATAAAACCAGTTCTGAGAAACTGTCTTGCCTGAGGCTGCTGACTTCAGTTTTCTCTCATCATTAATCTTTCTTACATTGTGTGTCATATTCAGCTGCAGTAAGACAATTAAACTAAGAAATGTGAAAGATAGATATTATCCTTTCCACTTTATGTCAGTGCAGTAGTTTTTCTAACAACTAAATCATTGCAAGATTTATAAGACACGGAAAACATAGCTCCCTCTCCTGAAAAAAATTTCTTTGATAATTGCCAGAAAAAATTGGATCGTCCTGAATCTTTTTGAGCAAGAGTAGTAAAAATTATATGTCTTATTATTTTAACAACAGGTCCTCTCATAAATTCAGTTGTATCAGGTTAAATGCTAAGTTGAACAACAAGACAAGAATCAAAAGTTGTTTGGACTATTTTTCTTGCTTTTTTTTTTTTATTTTTACATTATAACCAAAGTTCCTGACAGATGCTCTATAAAATAAATGACAAAGCAATGCTACCAAAGTAAATTAACATTGCCAATAGAAACAAGTGTTACCAGAGTTTTTTTGAGTTTTCTAAATTGCAGGACTTATTTTAATTTGTTTATGGACTATCTCCAGAGTTGTGAGGTTGGGTTTTTGGGGGGTTTTTAAGGGATTTGGTTTATGGCTCTCATAATATCAAAATTAATGTTGCATGGAATTTCATATTCATAGTATACTCAGATGAGAAGCCTCTGTTTCTACAAAGTTTAACCAGTTCATTTTGGAGGCAGATCTATTTCCATATCAAAGTTGGCTTTAAAAAAAAGTTAATGCAACCTTCCTATTGGTAGATTTTTTTGTTAAAGTAAAAGCCAGCACAAATAATACGTAGATATGCTAAAATATGAAAGGAGTTCTTTGTCATTTAGGAAAGATGACCTCAAATTATACACACTGCAGACCAGACTTGGCCTTCAAATAGTTATCAGAATATTCTAAAAATGAGTCTTTTCCTTCTATTTGAAACTGCTGATTTTTCAAGACTGAGTCTGTCCCAGAGAACAAAGTAGTTTCAGTGCATTTTCTTTGAAAAAGCTTTTCAAAGCCAAAGTTGGTCAAAGTGAAAGGGAACCATGACAATTTGGCTGCTTGCCTATTTGCATGTCAGGGCCCAGAATTAACTTGTAGCTCACGGATATGTATCCTAGATTTAGAGATGGTAACTGAACTGTTTGCTCTGTTTTACCTGTGCATTCATGCATTTCACAATAATGGTCAGAAGAGTCATACCTAGGATTTAGGTTGTGATTAAATAGTTGTTATTTCATCTAATAGTTGAATACTTAAAATCTACAAAATCAAACACTTTTGATGGTGAATCATATTCTGTGCTGGAGTAATTCCACTGATTGCAATGACTTACATCATGAAATAGCTTTTCTCCTCTGGTTATATGCTGCATGAAAAATGTTGAAAGCACAAAACTGTGCTGAAAGAATGCTAAACCAACCAAGCGAAGCAATCAAATCTGGAAATGCCTGTGGGCGAAAGCCAATTCACCCTTTACTTGGTTCCCTTGTGTATAGAGATTTTAATTACGTTATTACAAACTTTTCCCCATGAAATCCATTCTCCTGTTTCATGGTCTTTTCTTTCTGAATTCAGTGCAATTCTTACCCCTATGAAGTCAAAGGGAGTCTTGCAGTCATTTCTGATAGGACTCCGGTGTTTATCACTGAAAACATTGACAACTTTCTTAAATCACCGCTTCAGAATCAGACTATTGTTCAGTGAATGAGACACGAGCAACACATCATTATGGCAATTGTTGTTGTGTGCTGCCTTGTGTTATAGGCTGTTGACCCATTCCTATAGTCTTTTTTTAAATGGTGGAGGTTCCTTTGTCCCTTTGTCTCCATGCTGGCTGTGGGAAAAGGTCAGTTACTTAAGAAGGCAAGTTCTGTGAATTATATTTATTTGTTTTGAGAAAGATTTCCTCTCAGGAAAAGGCATCCAAAGAACGCAACAGCTTGGCATGATGTGGACTTGTCAACTTGGGCCCTGAAGCATAGTAGCTACATTCAGATGGCTTTTGACTACAACTGTTAGTCTTGAAATGGCTTATTAGCTCAGACGCAATGCATCATAAATGTGCCTCTCCTACTTCATGATTGTGTTCGTTATGCATGACGTCAACAGGGGCCTCTGCAACAGGCTCTCCTTTGCTCCTCTTTCTAGCATGCATAAACAGAGGTACACGCATGCTTCTTGTGCAGTGTGCTTAGGCACTTGGTTTAGTGGTGGACTTGTCAGTGTTAGGTTAACAGTTGGACTTGATGATCTGAAAGGTCTTTTCCAACTAAAATGATTCTATGATTCTATAAATTGCCTGGATTTGATAAACTTTCTTGATTTCTATTGCTTCCTCTAACAACCTGGCTAGTTCATACTTCTCTTCATTGCATGGAGTATGGGAACCAGTGAAATGAAGTAACCTACTTCATGTTTTGAACTTTTGTGGTATATAGCTTTAAAAGAGTTCTTATCATCTTCCAGGCCCTTGAGGCTCCTGGCAGAGAAAAATACATTTTATGTCTTTTTTTTTTACTGCAAGAAAATCATATCAATTTTAAAATTAAAAATTGCTTTAGCATTTTCTCCCTTGAAGCTGTCTTTCACAAGCCTATACCAGAATCCATCTCTATCCTGAGTACTGTGATATGATAGGTCAGAAGGAAAATGTGCACCTGCTGCTCTTCTCATTGACATCACTCTCGAGAAAACTCGGTAAGAGCAGGACTGTGGCTAAATGTTTTCAAAGATTTAATTAATTTTAACAGAGACTCTTCAGATATTGCCACAGGCTTGAAAAGGTTTAACTAAACATAAAGTTAAAGAGGCAGTGAGCAGTAATAAGAAAGTAAAAACAAACTAGCAGTCACCATTTTATTGTATCATAATGTTTTAACATCTATGTATGTCGACTGATTATCTTCAAAATATTAAGAAAAAACTGTCTTCATTTTCGGAGTACAGAGAGCAGTTGTCAGAGCACACTAGTTTTCTGAACTAAGGTCCACATGAGAGCTAAAGAAACATTTTGCAATGGAAGCTGATTTCATCCATGTGCACATAATACAGCTGGTGCCCAAAAAGGATATTTTACTCAAATAAGAGTCCAAGTATTTGTTGACCTGACATAAACTTTAAACTTCCTACACGGTACTCATATTAAGTGACAAAATGATCCATTTTAGCTTCAATGATTTAAAAGCTCTGAGATCCGTGCAATTACTCTTTGAGATACCTTGGAAGCAGAATTAATACCAAAGAACATTGCTTACATTTGTGCAGTGTCACCAGTGTAGTTCTTGAATTCTGTTTTAAGTCCAGTGCCATTTATAAGAAATTTATCATGCTTTCACTTTCAGCCCTTCTTAAGTTTTTTAGTCCTTATATTGGAAATACATTTGCCTTTCATGTAGAAAGTCAGCTAGTATGTGGTTTTGTTTGGTTGTTTTTAAAAATTAACATTTAATAACTTTTTTTAATTTCCTCCTTTGTTCATTTTCTGGGATGTAGAAGTGCTACATTGCTCTAGCCTTAATCAGTCCCTCTTGTATACTAGTTTTGGAGATTGCAAAATGTATGCATAGACTGTGCCCAATCTCTTCTGACTTTTCCTTCTGGAAAGGCATTATCTATTAGCAAACTCCTGGGCTTGCCTCGTGGAAATGCTTCATTGCCTACACTTCTAATGAATTTTTTTTTTTCCTTTTAAGTACTTAAGTAGATGCTTTTTTTTCCCCCTCTAGCTTTTGCGAATCTAATGTACTTAGAAGACTCAGCTTGTTTAGTACAACAGGAGTTGTCCTAATATTTAGTAAGTCACTGAGTCAGCTTTGTCATATAAAGCTCAACTTGGTACTTTACATGTCAATGTGTAAACATAGTTATTTAGTCTCTCTGAAACCAGGCAGGGCATCAAAGGCTTGAAAGATTGCTTATTAATAAGTGCTCAGTTTTGTCTGATAAAAGGAAAAGAAGACAGGAGAATGAATATGAAAAAATACTGTGGTTTGGCCAGGAGAAGATAATGAATGATATATGAAAGACCAGATCAAGCTGAGCACAAATCTGAAAGCAGTCTGACATGAGTTAGAGGAAGGGAAGTTGATGCTGAGGTGAAAATGAGAGAAAATTATCTTTTGTTTAGAAACGCCTGCTGATTCAAGAGCTTATATTTATATAAATTTAAAGGAAACAGCAAAGTCACTAAAAAACAGGGAAAGTGTGAGAGAAGGGGCATTTTCAGAACAAAAGAAAGAATGAGGTGAACTGAAAGAATCTGACAAAACTAAGAAGCAGCTTCCGAAAGACATGTCATAGTGTTTGACATGAATAGCAGTGTAAAGTGGAACAGTTGAATTTCACAGAATTTCTTGCCTTTCTCATGCAGAAGGAAGATTTAGAAAGGGACTGCAATAAAACTGAGCAGATACATTATTTTTCAGTTCATTTTTCAGGAAAAGAATTTTTGTTTTAATTTTATTTTTATTTTTTGGTATAGTATTATTAAACCTCTGTTTAAGACTCCTCACTTGCCCAGTGCCTACCTCCAGAATTTCATCAGAACATTTCACAAATATTTCAACATTACATAAACATGTTGATTTTTATTTAGCATATTTTTGCTTCATCTGTTGTATGATTTCCAGTCTGGAAAATCTGATAGCTTGATATTTCTAAGGGTCATGATATCACCATATCATGATGTGTATTATGTCCTTGCTTCTCCTGAGTCCTGGAATGTGTATGCTCCACATTAATGCAAAATAAATTTAAGTTTTAACTTTTCATATGGGAAGAGAGTTGATTGAATGCACAGGTCAGATTCAACTAGACTCTCAAAACCCTACCAGCTATTTGCTGTCAGATACTGAAACTCTACCTACAAATAACAATTTTTCAGAAGTTAAAGAAGTATAAATAGCCCATGGCTGTGTGTGTTAGCCATCTCCTTAATTTGAAAACTGTGTTCACAGAATCACACAATCAATCAGGTTGGAAGAGACCTCTGGGATCATCGAGTGCAACCATTGCCCTGACACCACCATGTCAACTAGACCATGGCACTAAGTGCCATGTCCAGTCTTTTTTTTAAACACATCCAGAGATGGTGACTCCACCACCTCCGTGGGCAGCCCATTCCAATGTCTAATGACTCCTTCTGAAAAGAAATGCTTCCTAATGTCCAACCTGAACCTCCTCTGGCGAAGCTTGAGGCTATGTCTTCTTGTCCTATCGCTAGTCACAGAATCACAGAATCACAGAATCACAGAATATTAGGGATTGGAAGGGACCTCGAAAGATCATCTAGTCCAATCCCCCTGCCGGGGCAGGATTGCCTAGACCATATCACACAGGAACGCGTCCAGGCGGGTTTTGAATGTCTCCAGAGAAGGAGACTCCACAACCTCTCTGGGCAGCCTGTTCCAGTGTTCAGTCACCCTTACAGTAAAGAAGTTTTTCCTCAAATTTAAGTGGAACCTCCTGTGCTCCAGCTTGCACCCATTGCCCCTTGTCCTGTCAAGGGATGTCACTGAGAAGAGCCTGGCTCCATCCTCTTGACACTTGCCCTTTACATATTTATAAACATTAATGAGGTCACCCCTCAGTCTCCTCTTCTCTAAGCTAAAGAGACCCAGCTCCCTCAGCCTCTCCTCATAAGGGAGATGTTCCACTCCCTTAATCATCTTCGTGGCTCTGCGCTGGACTCTCTCTAGCAGTTCCCTGTCCTTCTTGAACTGAGGGGCCCAGAACTGGACACAATACTCCAGATGCGGCCTCACCAGGGCAGAGTAGAGGGGGAGGAGAACCTCTCTCGACCTGCTGACCACACCCTTCTAATACACCCCAGGATGCCATTGGCCTTCTTGGCCACAAGGGCACACTGCTGGCTCATGGTGTCCTGTTGTCCACTAGGACCCCCAGGTCCCTTTCCCCTACGCTGCTCTCCAACAGCTCTGTCCCCAACTTGTACTGGTACATGGGGTTGTTCTTGCCCAGATGCAGGACTCTACACTTGCCCTTGTTATATTTCATTAAATTTCTCCCCGCCCAACTCTCCAGCCTGTCCAGGTCTCTCTGAATGGCTGCGCAGCCTTCCGGCATCTCAGCCACTCCTCCCAGTTTTGTGTCATCAGCGAACTTGCTGACAGCGCACTCTAATCCCTCATCCAAGTCATTAATGAATATATTGAATAGAACTGGTCCCAGAACCGACCCTTGCGGAACTCCGCTAGACACAGACCTCCAACTGGACTCTGTCCCGCTGACCACTACTCTCTGGCTTCTTTCCTTCAGCCAGTTCACAATCCACCTCACTACCCGATCATCCAGACCACACTTCCCCAGTTTAGCTGCGAGGATGCTGTGGGAGACCGTGTCAAACGCTTTACTGAAATCGAGATAGACCACATCCACAGCTTTACCATCATCTATCCACCGGGTAACATCCTCATAAAAGGCTATCAAGTTGGTTGAGCAAGACTTCCCGTTGGTGAAGCCATGCTGAGTGCCCCTAATGATCCCCCTATCCTTGATGTGCCTAGAGACAGCACCAAGAACAAGTTGCTCCATCACCTTTCCAGGGATGGAGGTGAGGCTGACTGGTCTATAGTTACCCGGGTCCTCCTTCCTGCCCTTTTTGAAGACTGGAGTGACATTCGCTTTCCTCCAGTCCTCAGGCACCTCTCCCGTTGCCCACGACTTAGCAAAGATGATGGAGAGTGGCCTAGCAATGACTTCCGCCAGCTCCCTCAGCACCCGCGGGTGCATCCCATCAGGGCCCATGGATTTATGGACGTCCAGGTTGCTTAATTGGTCCCTGACCCAGCCCTCATCAACCAAGACAGACTCCTCCTCTATCCTGACTTCTTCTGGGGCCTCAGGGGTCCAGGGCTCCTCAGGACAGCCTCCAACAGTATAGACAGAGGCAAAGAAGGCATTCAGTAACTCCGCCTTCTTTTTATCCTCTGTCTCCAGGGCCCCCACCTCATTCATCAGTGGGCCTACATTGCCTCTAGTGTTGTTTTTACCTGCAATGTATTTGAAGAAGCCCTTTCTGTTGTCCTTGACCTCTCTTGCAAGGTTTAATTCCAAGGAGGCCTTAGCTTTCCTAGTTGCCTCCCTACATCCTCTGACAACAGACTTATATTCCTCCCAAGTGGCCAGCCCCTCCTTCCACGATCTGTACACCTTCTTCTTCCACTTGAGTTTGCCCAGCAGTTCCCTGTTCAACCATGCAGGTCTCCTGGTACCCTTCCTTGACTTCCTAGCTGTTGGGATGCTCTGATCTTGAGCTCGGAAGAAGCAGTCCTTGAACGCTAACCAACTATCTTGGGCCCCCTTACCTTCTAGTACCCTGTCCCATGGGATTTCCCCTAGCAATTGCTTGAAAAGGCCAAAGTTGGCCCTCCTAAAGTTCAGGGTTGCGATTCTGCTAGCTATTCTGTTCCTGCCACATGAGATCCTGAACTCTACCATCTCATGGTCGCTACAACCAAGGCTGCCCTCAACCTTCACCTCTTCAACCAGACCCTCCTTCTTAGTGAGGATCAGATCCAGCAGCGCTCCTCTCCTAGTTGGCTCATCCACCATTTGCATCAGAAAGTTATCATCAATGCACTGGAGGAACCTCCTGGACTGAGGATGGCTGGCTGAGTAGGCCTCCCAGCAAATATCAGGGTAGTTGAAATCCCCCACAACAACCAGGCCCTGTAATTGCGAGACTGCTCTCAGCTGCCTGTAGAAGGCCTCATCACCCTCCTCATCCTGATCCGGTGGCCTGTAATAGACACCCACAACAGTATCACCCCTGCCAGCCTGCCCCTTAATTCGCACCCACAAACTCTCAACTCGCTCCTGATCTGCCTCTGGACAGAACTCAATACATTCTAGCTGCTCACTCACATAAAGAGCAACTCCACCACCTCTCCTTAGCGGCCTGTCTTTCCTGAACAGGACATAGCCATCCATGACCACATTCCAGTCATGCGAGGCGTCCCACCAAGTCTCTGTAATTGCCACTAGATCATAGCCCCCCGACCGAACACGGATTTCCAACTCCTCCTGCTTATTTCCCATGCTGCGTGCATTGGTGTACAGGCATTTCAGGGAGCGAGCTGGGCACACCGATTTCATCCCAGATTCACCCCCTGATTTCACCCCAGGGGGATGGGGGGCCTCCTGGTCTACCTCAACACTAGAGCGTTGCCCCAGTGGTGCAAGCCCAGCTACCACCCCATCCCCCTTCGAATCTAGTTTAAAGCCGGGAGAAGAGTCACCCGGAGATCTAGTCAGCCGGGAGAAGAGGCCAACTCCCACTCTGTTACAACCTCCCTTCAGGTAGTTGTAGACGGCAATAAGGTCACCTCTGAGCCTCCTCTTCTCCAGGCTAAACAACCCCAGCTCCCTCAGCCTTTCCTCGTAGGTCAGACCCTCCAGACCTTTCCTCGCTTCAACACCTCAACACCTTTCTTGAAGTGCAGGGCCCAGAACTGAACACAGTATTCAAGGTGCAGCCCTACCAATGCTGAGTACAGAGGGACAATCACTTCCCTAGACCAGCTGGCTACACTATTCCTAATAGAGGCCAGGATGCCATTGGCCTTCTTGGCCACCTGGGCACACTGCTGGCTCATGTTTAGCCGGCTGTCGATCAGCACCCCCAGGTCTCTTTCCGCCGGGCCACTTTTTGGGATCAACACTCCCACACAGCTTCGTGTCATCTGCAAATTTACTAAGGGTGCACTCAATCCCTACATCTAGATCATCTATAAAGATATTGAACAGCACCGGCCCCAGAACTGAGCCCTGGGGAACACCGCTAGTGACCGGCCGCCATTTGGACTTTGCCCCATTCACCACCACTCTCTGGGCTCGGCCATCCAGCCAGTTTTTAACCCATCAAAGAGTCCACCCATCCAAGCCCCGGGCAGCCAGTTTGTCTAGGAGGATGCTATGGGATACGGTGTCAAATACCTTACTGAAGTCTAGATAGACTACATCCACAGCCCTGCCTCATCTACTAGGCGGGTCACTTTGTCATAGAAGGAGACCAGGTTGGTCAAGCAGGACCTGCCTTTCACGAATCCATGTTGGCTGGCCCCGATTGTCCTGCATGTGCCATGTAATGGCACTCAGGATGATCTGTTCCATCACTTTGCCTGGCACCGAGGTCAGGCTGACAGGCCTATAGTTCCCTGGATCATCCTTCCAAGTCTTCCTGTAGATGGGCATTACATTTGCTAATTTCCAGTCAGCTGGAACTTCTCCAGTTAACCAGGACTGCCAGTAGATAATAGAGAGTGTTTTGGCAAGTTCATCTGCCAGTTCCTTCATTACTCTGGGGTGAATCCCATCTGGGCCCATAGCCTTGTGGGTGTCCAACTGGCACAGCAGGTCACTAACCGTCTCCTCCTGGATTACGGGGGCTTCACACAGCCCCCCGTCCCTAACTTCAGGCTCTGGGGGCTGAGCCTCCTGAGGACAACTGGTTCTGACATTAAAGACCGAAGCAAAGAAGGCATTGAGCACCTCTGCCTTTTCCTCGTCCCCTGACACTACACTACCCTCCTCATTCAGCAAGTGGTGGAGGCTCTCCTTGACCCTCCTTTTGCTGTTTATATATTTGTAGAAACTTTTTTTATCTTTGACTGTAGCAGCCAAATCAAGCTCTAATTGAGCTTTGGCCCTTCTAAGCGTCTCCCTACATGACCTGGCAACATCCCTATAGACCTCCCCTGTTTAACCAGGCCGGTCTTTTTCCCCGACAGCTTGTCTTCCTACACACCGGGACAGCCTGTTCCTGAATATTTAGCAATTCCTTTTTAAAGCACGTCCAGCCTTCCTGGACTCCTTTGCCCTTCAGGACCAACTCCCAAGAGACTCTGTCCACCAACCTCTTAAACAGGCTAAAGTCAGCCTGCTGGAAATCTAAGGCAGAATCACAGAATCAACCAGGTTGGGAGAGACCTCTGGGATCATCGAGTCCAGCCGTTGCCCTGACACCACCCTGTCAACTAGACCTAGAACAGAAGTTCTGCTCTTGCCACTCCTTACTTCCCCCACTATGGAAAAACTCTAACATTTCATGATCACTATTCCCAAGACGGCCACCGACCCTGACATCTCCCACTAGTCCTTCTCTGTTCACAAACAACAGGTGAAGCAGGACCCCTCCTCTAGTGGGCTCGTTGTTTCCCTGTGGTCTGTTTCAGGCCAATAGGAAAGTTATACTTGCCTTTTGAGCTAGCAGAATGGAAATCAGCTCTGACCCAAAGTTAAGGCTTTCGGTTATTAGCTCAAGAATAGTACGGTACTAACCACAGCTCCACAGATTCTGGCAGGATTTAGTTCTGGTGGGACTGGAATAAATTTACAAATGTCCTTAAAAAAAGTCAGTTAGGATTTAAACTTTCTATAAAGTTTTAAATGTAAGGTGTTGATTGTTCAGTGATCAGCCCTACATCATTTTAAAAGTGCTCCTGAGCCTAAAAATGTTTGTGGACATGCTAAGTTGAAGTACAGTAGGAAACTCATTCTTTCACCTCTGTCACGGCTAAACCAGCTGCACAAGAGGAAGTCACTGGGAAAAATATGAATAATGTTTGTACTGATGTTTCTGAGAAACTTTTTCATTTATATGTGTGAGTTTGTTTTACACATGTACACAATGAACTTGAGTGGGATTTAGGAACTGTAATGCTCCCGGGTACAGGGTGCCTGTAGATACAGTGTGCCTTCCTCAAAGCCTTGGGGTTATTACATGTGGTGAGGACAGCACGCCTGTGACAGCCCTCTGGGAAATCCTGGCTCGATCCGGGGCAGCCAGGCTGTGGTGAGCTGCAGGGTGTCCCAAATTACAGTACACCTACCACTGATGATGGGTGTCCTCCATCACTGCTATCCAAGTGCTAGTGAATGCTGCCTGAATAAAGTCTCTCTGCACTCAAGTAGAGTGGGTGCTGCTGCCGCTGTCAGCGCAGCATCCATCACTGCAGGAAACCGGGGCTGGGATTACAGCCATAATGTGCTTTAAGTTTCCTGATGAGAGCTACTTTGGAAAGCATTAATGTTCTGATCTTGAGATGGCTGTATGTAGCTGTAGGTTCTACAACATATTTTAAGATGTTATTTAAAAGCCCTGTATTGAGTTTGAATAAGCCAGTCCTGAGGCCATGATTATACTAGGAAGCATGAAGCAGGCAGCTTGCTTGAGATCAGCAGAAGGAGAAAATGGATTACTGATGGCTTTCAAAATGTAAGGAAACCGGTTTGGGGTTTTTTATTTTTAATTGGTGGTTGGTTTTCTTTAGTTTTTTAAAGCGAGACAGAGTAAAGAAATGCAGAAAACGTAAGTAGTGGAGGAAGAGAAGTAGACCGTGATCCAGTTAAGCTGCCCAGGGTCAGCAGACACCAGTTTTTTCTACGCTGAAGTGTGTTACCCACTATGGACCTACTAAAGAAGCTCAGTCAAGTCAAACTAGACTTGGAGAATATGCGTACAATCAACTCTGTCCAATATCCCAAATATTTTTGATATAATCTGAAGTTTTCATAAAATTTTCTGGAATGCAATATGAGCTTTTATTCTGTATAGAGGGGGTAACATTTTAACCCAAAAGCCCTAATAAATGCAGCTTCAGGAACACAGAAATGAAATTATTCTAAGGAAACTAAGGACAATACATTTAATTAATATTTGCTGTCCAAGGGAAGGAGATGACAAAAAGTTAACTGTATCTTAAGAGAGCTGTTGTTTTAATAAGACACTTCAGTAAACCTGGAAGTGTATTTTCTTCCTTTATCATGTTGTTTTGAATAGAATCTTTTAAGGATAATGTACATTTGGTAATATTGCCAGCTCTTGTGATTATCGCAACTACTATGTAGGGATAAATTTGCATCTAGAATAACAGGATTTTAGGTTTCCTGCTAGCTGCTTCTGCTAAAGCATATCACATAGCAGGGGAGAGGCTGCATTGCAATAAAAGTGCCTTCCGTGTGAGCATGTGCGAGTGATTTCTATAGGTACCTAGGTGTATGAATGGAGAAAGTGATGAGGATAGAGCATGCAGCAGTCTCCCAGGCACTGACAAGCTCCTAAGATTGGCAGTCTGGCTGGCTCTGCAAGAACTGATAAACTTGGCACCAAAAGTTGGCTGCACATGGGCACCTGCCCACACTGGCATCAACAGCCGGTTGTGTAAATGGGACCACATTCAAGAGGGTGCTGCTGCTACATGTGGCCAGGCTGCAGGATTGCATATACACCTGACGAAATGAAAGGACCCTTTGAAGGACTTTCTGGAGACCCACCGAAGAGCCCCTGTGCGCTGTGACGACCCTGCGTCTCTGTGCAAACAGCTGGGGTTGGTGTCCCAGCCATGCACTAGTGGGTGACTGAGAGTGAGTGTGCAAGTGCAAGAGTGAGCTGTGTGAGCACAGACAGACATGCATGGGCAGGTGAATGGTTACCAGCTATTGACAATAACACGTGGATTCTATTAATAAGAGCAGCCTCATTAATAAAAGCTTTCCTAATCAATATTTTTTGTGATCTGTCTCCCTCAATTCAATCCCCTCGTCAGGAAAAATACGTTACTTTCTCTTGGTCTGTCAATGCTGAAGCCATATGCAGACCTTAGGTTGTTTCAACAATTGGTGTTATCTCACAGAATCACAGAACGGTTGAGGCAGAAAAGAACCTCTGGAGGTCATCTGGTCCAACCCCCCTGCTCAAGCATGGCCATCCAGAGCAGAGTGCTCCAGGGCCATGTCCAGATGGCATTTCAATATCTCCAGGGAAGGAGACTCCCTGGGCAACCTGTGCCAGTGCTCAGTCACTCTCACAGTAAAAAAAAAAAAAACAAAAAAACACAAAAACACAAAAGTGTTTCCTGGTGTTCAGGTGGACCCTTCTGTGTTTCAGTTTTTGCCCATTGTCCTGGTTCTTGCTGGAATAACATTAAAACAAAAGGCAAAATATAAGGCTGCAAGCATCATCCTGTATAATTATCCTATGATTTTAAGAGAGTGGAGAAAATGACCAGTGAGTTTGCACTAGAGACTGACAGGACAAAGTTTATTTTTGTCTAGGACTTATGTTAACTAGCCATTTTAGAGATCTGAGGCTATCAGATTTACCAACCACAAAACAGCTAATATTCCATGCCTAAATCATTCCCATATTATTCTTGTGGCTGTCTCAGATCCACATCCATATACGTAGATTATTTTCCTTAAAGATATTCTTGTGGTGAGATTCAGCACTAAATACCTACACTCTAGGTTATGTAGGTAGCTGTCTAAGCTCCCGCTATAGTTATTAGAGATCTTGTCAGTGGAAAGAGCTGCTGTAACTATTCATCTGACCAAGTTTGATTTCTACTTTTCGATGTAATTAATTGACTCAATTTCAACTACTTCTTCATTGGAGCTAATGGAAGCTCAGACACCTTGCTCACATGTAGACACCTCTGCTGAAGTCAATTTGAATCCCACTCTTAATGATATCACTGAAAAGAAAGTTGGAAAAATGAAACCCTGGTTAACACTGTAATGTGATCTACCTGTCTCAGTATGATGCAATTTTTTATTAATAGATTGATGGTATCAAGTTGAATCAGAGAAATAAATCAGCTTTGTAATGTTGTATTGTTAAGTCTTCATAACTATCTGTGCAGCTATTTTTTTTCCTTTGAATTATCTCCAAGAGTAAAAATAAGTTCCAAAAACCAATGCAAGGGAGCAGTGGGTTTGTAAGATGGTGATTGTACTATTATGAATACTTGAGTGCAACCTCTACGCTAACTCTTTTTTAATTCTCATAGGGAAGTTCTCACAGAAAAGGTTTACATTCCCATTAAAATGATAATTGTTCTGGTAACAGGATTGGTGGCACATGAATGCAATAATATATCAATGAAAATAAGAAAGAGCCTGAAAACCGTTTTATCACGCTAGGTTAGGGGCACAGCAGCAGGATAATGATATATAGCGCAGACCCAAGTATAGTCAATAGAACTGTGTAAGAGTTGCCTCTACTGCAAAACCAGCTTTTTAGTGAATAATACATGTCATTTCCGAAGCTGAAGGAAACTTCCCCCTCTAGAGGCTAATGCAAAGAACTGCTTACCTACTTCTAGTATAGACTCTGGCTTTAGTTTTGGGTAGCACCAAATTAAACCCCAAATCTGGGCGTGGCCAAACTCACAATCGAAATCCAGTCCTAGGAGTTATATGCCAATAGTTTTCACTGGCCTGATTGCCCAAGCTACCGTTGTGACTTCTGGTTAGGGCAAGCTATCTCACATCTTCAGCCACTGCAGCTGTGTGTCAGCTCTTTACTGTCTTCTTTGCGACCAGCCTTTTTTTTTCTTTCCCTTCATATTCCCAGTTTTGTGAGGGGCTGGACCTCACTCCTCTATTCTTGTTTAAAGAAGACATGAGCTTTGCAGTATTCATGGTCCAGGTGTTGTGCACATCCACAATGGCTCCTGAGTTCTACTGCCCAGTTATGGGCTTTTAGTGAAATAAGGTTCCATTTAACTGTGGAAGTTTCGCAAAGTGGCGTCACTTATTTCCTGCTGGCAATATCTATTAAACACTTAGAAGCAAGAGGAAATCTTGTATTTTCAAAAGAGCATGATTTAGCATTCATTTAGCTTCTCCTAACCTTTCAAAGCAGGTATCAGCTCTCAGAGATGGTTTGGTATTTCATCATCTCGCTGAAAATGCCATGGAGAGCCCTTGATGTTAAATGACTTAAATGTGCTTTGCACCTTAAATATGTTTTCCCATGCACTGTAAAAATCATCCCTTCCATTCATTTGGCGTTGGTACTCTGCCAACGCGTCAGTGGCAGCTGTACCCTGCTTTGATATTTTACTGTAAGCACAGCAGTAGGAGCACTGTGCGAGTGGAAGTCAAAGGCTGCATACTGGATTGTGCAGTGTACGCTGTTCTAGAAAGAGGAGGAACAGGGCTCTGGAGGCAAGGTATAGACAGGACTCCATCTTTGCTAATCAGCGCTAAGAAAAAACAGTTAGCTTATTGGCACGAAAAGCTTGCACCATGTCCAATGCCTGTTTTGCACTGAGCTAATGAAATGAATGTGGCGTACCAAAGATACTGCCTGCTGAGAAGTACATCCTCTTTCTCTTTTTAAAAATCGAGCTATGCAATATAACTGGAAGTCAGATTTATCATCAAATCACTTTTCTACTTTAAGTTTTTCTACTTAAGTCAATGACTTATAGTATGAATCAGGGATGGATTGCATGAATATAATTCATTGCTAATTGCTATTGTGGACATGTAAGCTATTTTGCCTTAAAAAGGGGATGGAAATGTGTTTCATTTGTATGTACTCCACTTTCATCTCATATTCATGCTTTTTGCTTAGAAAGTCTTACGTATGAAAATAAAAGTGAATGGTGCCAAATCAGGGCAATTCATTAAATAAATGGAATGGAGGAAAATTGGATTCCACCTGACCAAGCTTACTTAATTGAAAATCAGTCTGAGAAACTGCAAAGTATTCTGAACAATAACAGGAAATGTTGATTTTTCTCCTGCCTTGGAGTCCATAGAAGAGTAGAAGAAATCTTATGGCAGAGACTGAATACCCCAGTTGTTTCAGTCACAGCAAAGGTTTCGTTCCATTATAACTGCAGTAATTGCATGTATTGAAGTCTAGCAGGGAAATGCTGCACACTGTATTTATCTTTATATGGGAAACTTTACATTGCCTGCCTATGTGGTGTCAGCTCATATCATTATTTGTGAAATGTAATGATGGAATTGGGGCATGTGGATCATGATTTGTGGGTTCAATATGCCATAAACTCTTCTGGTTTCAGCTAGCAAAGTAGGTCTGATTTTATTTAACAGTTCAAACAGAACACATGCTCGGGTGACAAACTACCTTGTTTTCAGTTAGTGTAGGTCGACTTGTGAGAAAATAAACACATCCACAATTTATATCATTAGCTTAACATGGAGTATTACAAAGTAGTTCTGTTTTATGCTGGGACAAGTGCCTAATTAATTTGCATTAAGTTATCTCATTAGTTTCAGAATAGCATTTTTACAGTGATTTCTGCTGCAAGTCGCAATATGTACATGCACTTTTCAGAAACAAGTCCCACCTTTTTTTTTGTTTCGGTTGTTTTTTTCTTTTAAATCCCAGTATATGAGTAGATATTGTTCCACCGCTATAGGAAGAAGACTTCCCCCCCCCCCCCCGCCCCGTTCTTTTTCTTGGATTTTAAGGTTTTGCGTCAGGATACTTACATCAATAAAATGACACAGAACAGGTGTTTTCAAGCACATTATTGCTGTGGCAGGATGTGCAGTCACAGCATGTGCACAATGACAGCAGTTTGGGCAATTCAAGTATTACATGTGGTTTTGGGATGATCCAGATTTGCATGGTGGCTGCATCCAGTCTGTACTTTCAGAGAGCAGTCACTGCATAGCAAGATACTCCATTTATGCATAATCTGGTTTGGTGGGGTTTTTATGGGACCCTAGGGGGCAACAACATTCTTTTGTCTTTCAGACTCTGGAAGGAAAAATGCTGAGATTAGTTTTTCTTTCTCCTGTAGTTTATGATAAAGTTTGGTATGAAAAAGCTTAAGACCCCACATACTGCAAGTGTTAGGTAATGCACTGTGTTCACTACCTTGGATTTTGGAAAACAATTCTCTCTAGCACATTTATCACATTTTGGGTTGTTTTTCTCCCATGTTCAATTACACCATTAAGCATGTTCTCAGTCCTCAGGAAATTTATCTCATCTAAAGAGTTATAAATTATTAAAGCCAAGCACACTTTCTTCCTGTCTTCCAGTAGAAGTTGTATATCCAGGAGTTCATTGGTAAATATTTTCCCAATAATTCTTACTGTAAATCACTTACTGTATTACAAGAAATTCAGGATTTCTGTGGCCTAAACCTTTAACCTACAATCTTGTATCTGTTGATTGTTGCAATCAGGAAACAAAATCTTTTTTTAAGATGAAATGGTTTAAAAATGGTGCTAGAAGTTTCTAATAAAGTACATAGATTGCCCAACTACCTTTTTCCAGGCACTGCTAATAAATTCATTCAGTTCTTATAAATGCCAAGTGAACTCCTGGGTACATGTGTTAGGGTAAATTGGTCAGCCACAATCTGCCTGTTGTGCTTTTCCGAGAGAATGTAGCTACTGCATCCTTCTGCCATCCCTGTTGTGAGATGATGGCAAGGACGACAGTCTGAGGGTCACACGTGCTATCTCAGTAAGCTAATTGGGAGCAGGTGGACTGATCCTAGCAACAGGACTTGCTTTCCAAATGTGCTCACATCACTGACTTGCATGACAGAACACTACCTACGAAGGCTTTTTTTGGCCATATGTGTCTGAGAATTAGCCTTACACCTTGGTAATGCAGTAGCAATCCTAGCTGATCCTGTGACCATACTTCATCAGAGCTAACTACTCTTTTAGTTCTGGCTGTAGATTTGCAAGTGAATCTCTGAGTGTAACTCCTCAAAGTTACTAAATATGTCTCTGTTAAGAACATGGAATTGCCAAAGGTGGGGCAAAGCACTTCAAAGATGAAATTCTGAATTCTGGTCCCAGTGCAAGTTGGGGAGGGGTCATTCTGGTGCCACCAGTGTCGCTGGTGTGCCTTCTTCCTCACTCTCCAGGTGGGAGTGGATCAGTGAAGCCCTAATGTATGCTTTTTGGCATCAGCAGGAATACTTCCAGCTCTCTTCTCTTTCTTTTAAAACAGCTAATTTTTGAAAAAAAAAATGAAGGAATGAACACTAGAATAGACAAAATTAGATCTGTTGTTATGATCAAGAAAGAAAATCTTCTTAAAATGGTATAATCTAAAAAGCATTCTGCAGATTTCTAATTATTGTTCTTATGTACAACCGAATAAATGCTTATACTCAAGATATGAGCTTCTGAAGGCAGAGGTTCATTAAAAAATATTGTAAAATTCCTATTTAATTGTGGTATGACTGCCTTAAACGGTAAAGTAAATTAGCTTCTCGTAGTGTTCAAGACTTTCATCTTTAGATCCTATTTTACATCTTTACAAAACTATGGAGAGGAAAAACTCCATAATGTAATGTTAAGTGTTCTATTTTTGCTTTTCATATATATATATGATTAAAATTAGATGTTGGTGATAATGTGATATTTGGTGCCAGGTTTGTTTTTGATTTCTTGTTTTTTAAAATATTAAATTAGTGTTAAAGTTTATTTTTTCACTGTTTTAATTTCAGATTTGGATTCTCTAACAGGGCATGCATTTCCAGGTAAAGTGGACAGTTAGATTAGATTATGTTATTTGTTTGTTTTATATCGAGTTTATTGAGTTTTCTTTTGGGGGGGGATAAAATTTTATTTGTATTATTCTGACAACATTTCGTTACATGTTAAAATTGCACTGTTAGGGTCTTTTTAAATTTCAGATAAATGAAGAAGAGGTAGCTATTACGTGCACTAAAGAACAGAATTGAAAATCTGCTTTAAAAGTTAATTGTAATATCTTTAGTGTTAAACAAACCAAGAGGGGAGAAGCATTAATCCAAAATACCAAATCCTAATGAAAAGATTTTAAGTTGATTTAAACTTGCACGTGATTCTGTAAGGAAGAAAAAAGCCCACCTGGTAGCATTCAAGGAAAGCTAAGATTCAAGAAATACAAGGCTATGTTTCCAGTTCCCTTACTAGAAATGTATAGGAAACAGATTTTGAACAGTAAGAACATCATTTTCAGTAGAGAATCAAGAAAGGATGAGAACACCATTATGTTAATTCTCTGAATTCTATTGCACACATCCATTTTTTATGCTGTGTGGAAATTAACTCGAGAAATACTGCACTCAGTTAAAAATGTTAGAATCTTACAACTATAATTACTTAACAAATCAAACATTTTGAGTTGGGAATGTTTTAGCAGAAATACAGGAGCAGAGGATTTGATGCTCACTGATCACGTGAACTTCTGTGTTACTTGGGTAAAAATTTTAGCACAGGAGGAATATAAATGAACACTGTGAGATAAGGTAAATATCTTCTCTGCTGCAAATGTGCAGATGCTTTCTGTACTCAAAATCCTATTGAATAATCCTTCAAATGAATACGTTGTGAAAACTAAGGCATAACTTTTGTATCCCAAAGAGATCTAGACAAAATTTGCGATGATATTTATCATTAGAACAATATTAGTCTTTATTATGTAATTGGCCTCTAATGTGTCTATTGCATAATATAATATTCCTCCTTCAGTTTTTGTTTAAAAGAGTATTCTTTAAAAATCATGGGACAGTAGATTTATTTGAGGTTTTCCAAGCGTTCCTGCATTGTAGGCATTAGGTATGCTATAAGAATCTCAGTAGAACAAATGATCAAAAAAAGATTAGAAGTTCATTCTCATGAAATTTGTGTGTAGTGCGGAGCAGATCTGGCTGCAGAGTCTGTCAGAACTATTTGTACGCAAATACATCAGCAGACCAAGTAATGTCTGTTTGAGAAGTCAGAAGACTGTAAGTGCAGATTTTGCCATTTCATCCCAGATGAGACTGTATTCTGAGTAGTCTGGTTTGGTTTGAGTACGGATACTCATGGAATAATGTACTGCTTTGTAGGGCCATCCTGTAAATATGATCTTCATGATTGCTGTCAAATATATGCACGTATCATCAAGACATACATTGAGACAAGCAATATCGGTGTATCTTTTTTCTTTCCTTCTTTTTAAAAATTGCATCTGCTTTTGTTTTTACGTGAATATTTTGTGTTACTATATAGTGCTATCATGGTGTGTCCCTTCTTACTTTGAAATATGACAATCTTAACATAATGATAATGACCGATGCTGACAACAGAGCCTTATATTAATATGTATGCTTCAGAATGATGGTAAAGAGAAACCATCCTTATTCTGCATGGAAAATGTCCTGAGTTGCAGGGCAAGTAAATTATATGCCTGTGTTACATTCCAGGTGTAGCTGTGCACAGCTCCATCAAATGGCCCATTATTTAGTACAGACAGGAATATCTTTGAATCTAACTCACTGTCAAAGGGATGTAGGAGAATAGTATAGATAGCTGAGAAGGATAAAAGCCTGGAAACATGGACTTGACTTAAATAGATCTTTGTTTGGAGACTCAGAGTATGGACATGCCACTGTGCAGCTCACAGAAATCTCTAGAGGAACCATTTCTCTTTTTATACTTTATTATACAGAGTTGAGACATACTCTTTCACACAAAGCTGTAAAAGCAGTCGAATGTCCTGTCTTCTATTCAGCTTTACTTGCATAATAATTAAGTCATGACAGTATTCTGCTAAAATAGTTCAGATTGTATAGTTACAGATGTAGCTAAATTAAACACCAAAGGGGATGCTTGTGTATGTAGTTATACTGGAAAACACAGGACACTAAATCCATCCTGACACCTGTGTGTAAACATGATAACTCTAGTTAGGCTAAAGCATGTTAATTTTCAGGAGACAGAAAAGATCAAGGTGTTACTTATGCTTCTTCAATAGCAGTTAGTTAATTAGATGAGATATGTCCAGATGATCTTAGTGAATTAACAGGTAATTTGGATCTCACACTGAACAAACACAGAACAAACTCAAATGAATTTTCTATTTATCTCACCTTGGGAAAAGCGCTCCCTTTGAGCCAAACCAGCAAGATTCATTAACAAGACCTCTAAGGGTATGGTGATCCAATAGGTTTTCATTTGACCCTTTGCCAGTGCTCGGCAGCAGCAGAGCGTGAAATGGCTCCTTTCCAAAAGTCACCTAGCTGTGTTAGTGCAGTGCTGAGTGGGTGCTAATGGTGTGCCCTTAGTTGGGCACACAGATCAAACCTCGTTGTGCACTGACCTAATCACACGGTTCCCAGGTCAGAGGTGGTTTGCATTCAGATGGCTTCAAATTCGAAGTGAGCTCACATTTGGATATGAGTTCTTGGTGAATTTCAGGCTGAGAAGTAGTACTTTCCCTGTCACCACTGCATTAGCTCCCCCTGTGTTTTCTGTAGATGTGGGCAATCTCTGCTACTTCAGAGAAGGATCAGGATATAAACCACACCAAAGTATCTGTCTGTTTTTTATGTGAAAGGAAAAAGAAATTCTTTATAACCCTTGCAGTTGATCAGCTGAAACCCTAAAGTATGAGATTTGATTATAGTCATTGTCTTAATGCAGAGCTGCAAGTGTTATGGGCATGTTGAGAACTTCCAGAAGCTGGATTAAAGCATCTCTTTTACAATGATATCTAATCTCGTCCTAAAGCTCCAAGCAATGGCGAGTCCACCAGCTCCCCTGGTAAGCCGTTCCAATATTTAATTACCCTTAGTGCTAGGAAATTGCAATGTTGTGGAAAGGTTGAATTTGTCTAATTTCAGCTGCCAGTCTTCCTTTTGCTATGCCTTTGTCAGTAAGACTGAAAGGTCTCCCTTTTTCAGATATGTTTTCTGACCAAGTGTCTATGAAAAACTGATAATTTGCAGTGACCTGTTGAAAAGCCTGTGCACACAGAATCTTGTGCACCGTTTCTGGCTGTGCCACCTGGCCTAATGAAGTTAATGCCTTGATCTGCAAACCTTGCATCTTCCATGTCCTTAGACTATCACAATTTTAACACCCCTATGACTACTAAAAATTTATATATAGTAGTCAAGGCACATTTCAACTTTTGTTCTGCTAAATTGGATGTGTTTTACTTTTTAAGGCTCACACTGTAAGACTGGTTTTCTGACAGCTGTCCTAGGAACTCTCTCCATTTTTTCAAAACCTATGAGAACTATAGAGAATATATTAATGTAGAAATTTTGTAAATGCTGTATATAGAAGCAAAGTAATTTCTTATTTGTACATAACACCTCCTTTCTCACTCTCCCTTTTTAGGCATTTAGCTACAGTTCAGAACTGCCAGCTCAGGTTGCAGTGATTGTCTGTGTGAAGCAATCCAAGTGGTGATCCCAAAATTTACCTGATAAAATAGGAATGAATGGTTCTCCCCTAGTTTGATGTGGCTAACATGAGATTAGAGGTGGAAGGGAATGCCTCTTATGGCAGTACATGAAATCTAGCTTCTTCCAATCTGCTTGTACCTGGGTGGGCATCTAGTTTGGGGTGATTATTATTCTAAAGAGGAAGGAGGATTAATCAGCATGTGTCTCTAGGGAGCGGGATGAAAAAAGGGACAGAGACTTCAGAGGATGTAAGGATATGAAATTTACTCCTAACTTTCAGGAGCCTGCTAAACAGAAAATGTGGTGCTGGCAGTCCCTGTAATCAAAGGAGTTTTCTCAGTGTTCTTAACCAAGCTGCTGTTATTTACTCAGATAATTACGTTCCTTCATAATCCTACCTGTGCCTTCATGGCAGAACCTTGAGAGATCTAGGTTCCAGGATTATGTTTTTCTGTCTATTATCTATCAATCTATGATCTATCTATCTATTATCTATCCATTCCTTTTCTGTGCAATAGCCCAAAGATGGAGAATGGCTCTATCCCAGATCCCCTTGTAGACAGAGGCAGTAATAGTTGTTGTTATTAAAAAAAAAAAAGGGTTTTATTTCAGTTCTGTTACTTTTGCATACTCAGATGTGAACTCATGCCCTTGGAATTGCAAAGGCACCAGGGTACTTATTGCTACACTGAGTTACACCCTATTCAAACACATCCCTCAAACCATACCTAATATCTTGTATAAACTCACCTAGAAGATTAAGAATGTACCTTTAACACACAGGAGCTCCATGGAGAGGGTGGTTAACAGCAGTTGTCTGGTTTGCTTTCCAAAGGCTGTGAAGTGCCTGTGAATTCCTGTTCTGGATCACATATGTATTAATTAGGTGCCACCTGAGTTAGGAATTTACAGTAGATAATCCAAATGCTTCTGCCTCTCTGTTGAATTTTCTTTTAATTCTGCTTTAGCATGGAGTGTTTTCTCCTTTCCTTACTAGCACCCCAGAGTATCCAAACTCTTCAGTAAGATCCACAGACTTTGTTTTTCATTGTGTTAGTGATGAATACTGTTTTGTTGCAATTCATCTAAATAGGCTTGGGGTTTTACAGAACACCTCAGGGACAAAGCTATGGCTGGTTATTTATTCTAACAGTTCTTCATTGTGGGCTATATAATGCTAGATTTCAACTTCAAAATGTTTCTTTTCTTTTGTTTCTGAAAGTCATTTAATAGTCTAGGAAAAAAGACTGCTGTCTTCAGCACTATCCGTAGATCTAAGATAGAGCTAAGTGGAATGAGCATTCTCAGGTCCTTGTATAATAGCTCGAGCTACGGTAGGAATTTGGCACGTGCAGTCCTGTGAGAAGTGCTTAGAGAAAGAGGGTCTCAAATGCTAATCAAATGTGAACACAAAATATCCATTCTAATTCATGAGTGTATCTGATCAAGGTAGTTGCTTGCTGACCTGCTCATTTTCCAGAAAAAATAACACTTTGTCTGTACAACGAGATCATTTCACAGGTTAGTTAATAGCCTACTGAATTGTGCACTTTCCTGTTCACAGGTCTGCTAGGTCTAAAAGTTAAATGCACATTTCATTCATTACACCAGTACTGGGGCTTTGTGGCTGAAATCAAAGTTTATCTAAAAGTATCTGCTCAGCCATATTATTTGCAGTTACTGTAGCATTGAGTGAGAAGCACGGAAAGTCTCATCTTTATCCTTTTTCTCTGCCTTTGCCCAAAGCATGTGTAAGGTTGGGTAGAATATTAATGAAGAATGGACATTTTAGAACAAATAACGCTGAGTCAAATTTAGTCCAAGAGCATAAAAAACAGAATATCAAAGTTCAGTGTTATTTGATTAGAGTTGACAGACCTTTAAAGAACAAATTTGGAGAAATTATTATTTCACAGATGCTTTTGTCTATCCTCTTAATTTTATCCAGGGAAATGCCTGCTCAGTGAATTGAAGTCTGGCTAAATGATTATTTTTTTTTCTAACCTTTCTACTGAACTTTAGTGACATTATTTTTGATTTACACCAAGTTCAAAAAGAGCAAGATACTTCAGCATAGGCTGAATACAACTTGATAAAAAAAAAAACCAAAACAAAACAGAAGAACCAAAACGAAAACAAAACATAAAATGAAGGCCATCAAACCATAGGGGGGTGAAGTATGATAAACTAGTAAGCAAAATAAAACAAAAAAGTCACTCACAGTTGAGCTCCCGTTGTGCTTCCTGTTCTGTAAACTTCAATGGACAGAATCACAAAGAAGAAGTAAGCCTTCTCTCATCTGTTACACTTCATCTGGTCTAGGTGTTATCTGGCTTCATAACTTTTTTAGCTCTATTAATTTCTTACAGTTCTGTGTTTGCCCCTTGACTTCTTTGTCTCAAGTGAAAAATGTGAGGAGAAAGCTTGTGTGTACACTCTACTTCTGTTGCCTTTAGAGTCTTGATTAGAATTTAACTGTTCATAGTCCTGCTGTTCAAAATATCAGGATGCTGGATGAACCTGCAGGTAGAAATCCAAGAATTACGTAGTACCGAAATAAAAAGTCTGACATGTGAATTTGCACTGGGAAGAAAGATTAAATATTATTTCAAATTGATTGAAACTTATTTTGTGAATTGTTTTATTTCCGAGCTCTTTCAGGCTTCTGGTCCAAAACAGCTCATGAGTTTCCCATCTGGGATGCTCTGGAGCCTGCCTCTTATGGATGATTCAGCAATGAGGATTGCACATCACTGAGCAAACCTTTCCCGGGGTCGGGATGCAGACGGCATGTGTACCGGGGAAGCTGAGCTGGGGCATGCACAGCGTGGTGTTGTATCCCTGCTCCAGAGTGTAGACTTGGTCACGGAGTAACAAAGATGGGAAAACAGACAAAAATGACTAATCATTCAGGAACTTGACAGCTGTGTGAATTTCATTCCTGTATTTAAATATTTATTTCTATATCCTCAGTTTTACTTGTTGATTTTCCACTTAAATATATGCAAAAGAAAAATGAAAGGGTTACGAACTTTTCTTGAAAATGAGGTAATTACAGAATTAGAAGCAGCGATATATTCCTCCTTTGAAATTAGGAGTTTCACGGAGACTTATGATGCTGGTGTTTTTCCACATGTGTTTATTTTGCTCTTTAGGGTTACTTAGTCTCATTTCTTTGGTTCTTCACTATGATTTATAGTTGCTCGACAAGAACTGTATAAATAGCTGTTGGTATAGAGGTACAGGTACTAATAATTTCTTAGCCATTTGTATAAGGAGTTATACAAAGACTCAATGAGTTCTGCACAATTCTTGATCATGTTTAATATAAAGTTAAGGATTTAATTTTTAGTTGTGCTTTTAATTCATTCTTTTTTTGATATTTGATTAATTATTGGTTTTAAGTGCTCTGGGGTACATCACGTTAAGGGTACAGCATGAATCAGAGTAATTATATACCTCATTCATTACCACCAAACAGAAAAGGAAATAAAATTAAAAAAAAAAAAAATTTGCACTCTACTAGATACTGCAGAGCTACATGATATATCTCTGATTTGCAAATACATGAATTCGTGGCTTGATTCTTATTTAATTCATCATTTCTTTTTAGAAAAATCTGAAGCATAATTATTTGAGAGCTGCAAGGGCAACAGTAATTATGATATTGGGTTTGTCAAATTATCCCTAATGTTCTATTAAGGCAGCGATTTTTCTAAACTGTCATTCAACTATTCTTGCTCTACATTTAGCCTGTGACGCTACTGGAAATTGTTTTGAACCTATTATGCTGCAGGACATCTTAAGTAGCCCCAGCACCTCATAATGGTAAGAGAAACAGGTCAAATGAAGACTCTGAAATGTTAAGGTCTCCTAAATGAAATATATTCAGATATTTTAAACTAATACTATAGTCCACAAGAACTCATATGAAGAAAGATATTAAATTGGAATTATAGCCAAAGACAAATCCTTAAGCAGGATAATTTAGATTTTGAATTGAAAAGAGGACAAACATGTTGGCTCAAGGCATAAATTTGAAATTAATCTGCCAAAGTGTGGAGTTTTTATAGATTCTGATGTATCTATGAAGTATTGTGTATAGCTATTGAGTTTTCGTTGTAGTTACTATTAAAAGTCGTCTTGTTCTGATTTTGCACTAGATCCTACATTTCTTTGGACATAAGCTGACTGTTTTCTCTGTAATGCTGTCAGGAAGTAAAAAGAGTTCTCTTAAGGTTGAGACAGAAGTTTGACAATCACAAGTTAAAGCTTGACTTCTTGCAAACTTTGCCTCCTCACTTAAAACCTGTCTCCTTTAATTTCCTCATTTTCATAACATGGGTTAAATGTAGCGTTTTTCACAGCTAAATATCAAAAACGCTTTTAAATTTTCAGGTGGTAGCTGCTTGAAATAGACAAGTATGAAACACTGCGTTGAGGAGGTTTCTATGTACTGTGATTATGTACTGTCCAATGCTACTGCTCAGTTACATGTTTAGGCCAGCTTGTAGCAGCTGAAGGTTATACCTAGAATATTTTACAAAATAAGTAGTTCATATTAGTACATCTTTTTCTATGATATATATCTGTTTTCCAGGGCACAATATGAATCATGACCATTATGATCCTCAATGGCCAATTAAGTGGTTAAGCAGCACTTCTTTACGAATTTTGGTTGTTTGTGTATGCAACAAGGAAGATTTTAAAATAATAGTTCTATATGGTAGTTCTAAATGATTTTTTAAATATTGCTTTCTCGAAGATTGTTTTCCCTAAAACAATGTCACCTCAGGATATTGTTTAAATTTGTAATTATATTTTTTTAATTTATATTTATTTCAGACCTTAAGGTTCTTACTTCTCTTGAAATGAACAGTCTCAGTTGTGAATTACAAAAGCTATGCCAAAGAGAATAGGTGTTCAGATAACTCTCTACAAGCCAACAAAATCTTCTTAAGAGTTTGACGTATTGCATAGATCACGAGTCATGTATTTCATTGCTGTTACAAGATTTTTAGCAAGAATAAATCATGCTGCTATATAATCATATTTTTCTGAAGATATTATAAGACACTACTCAAAGTTAAAATGCCATTCGCAGTCTTTACTATTTCAAAATAAACTCGATGATAGAATTTAAATTTTATTTTTGACATAGTTCTGGAACTGTTTCCTGGTTCAGATCTCAGCCCAGGCAGTGATCATAAGGATCAGAGATGATAGCAGCTAGTGTTTTCCATAGCTCTCTCTACCTCTGACTAAATAGATGGTTGTGATTCCTATAACCAGAAATTTTGGATGTGGTAATGTGAGACTAATCTATCAAGATCAGTGACTTGTGTATGTGTGTTTGATTTTAATGCAAGACTAGGCACTATGAGTTAATATGGAGATGACTTTTTACAGTCCTAGTGGTTGACACTCAATCAATTTTTGCAGAAACAGGATATTTGCTATTCTTTCTAGTTTGGCAGGCACACTCAACCTGCCTCGCAGGTCAAGAACTTGAAATGGCTGTGATGAAATCTGTGAGAGGGGATTGCAGAATTTGTCCTGTAGGACAATAAAGGCTAAATGCACTATTTAAGTAGCATAACTCAATGCTCATTTATTGTGTATGTTCAACTGCAGGATAAAAATACTATTGTAATAATTACAGTGGTAGGTGTAATGCTTTTTTCTTTTTATATCAGCTAAACACTTAAGCCTTCATCAGAGTGCTAGATCATACATACTTAGTTGGTAAGAACGAAATAATAGGCAGGTTCTGTATATATGTTTGGATGGATGTAGGAGTAGAGGATTATTCCTCTGTGTCATAGCATCTTTGTCTGGAAAAAGGCACGTGTTGCATTGTAGTTGGAAAAAAACAGCTAGCTGCCGTGGTTACTTTTTACATGTTTTTTAAGTGGAGTTCATGAGTGGCATGTATTGCATCTCACACATTAATCCCTGAATTGACGCTGTCAAATTTTCATGTTACCCACCCACAGGACAGGTGATTGTACTCCAGCACCACAGCTGTTTTTCCAACTACCTGTGCCAGTTCCTGTCTTTGGCGCACTCACCAAAATGAGAAAATACCTTTGAAGTCAGATAAATTATCTGCATCCTAATATCATGCATAATTAATTCTCAGCTGTGATGTTAACAGCTTAGTGTTTTTACCTTCCATATATTTGTTCAGGGAGGAAGATCTGTGAAGGGGTGAGTGCCTTAGGGTCCCTGTCAGGGGCTCAGCACAGGAGAACTTCAGAGACAGAGCCAGCACTTCATTATGGAGTCTATCAAATGCAGTGGCCAATACAGCTTGCTTTCAAAAGCATCTGTTACCCATGGACAGGTGGTGATTCACTTGCTGACATCGATTAGATCTCTCCTCCAGAAGGAATTCTTTCAGCCTCACTGAGAAAATAGCATGAGGCATTATTCTTTGCAAGGCAAGGATTGCAGGCTGGCAATCCTAAACTTCCAGTAGATAGAAATTGATGGTGCTCCCCCTGATCTTTCCATTTAGACCACACCTACTCAAGTGTGAAATTTCAGAGCAACTTTAGTGAGAGTATTAGTTCTGGTGTCTCTTTAAATTGTTATTTTAAAACTTTTTCACAGACTTTTTTTTTAAATTGAAAACTATGGAGCCAGATGTTTTTTAAAAAAAACACTTTAAAGTGATTCAGATTAATAACAAGATTCACAGAACCATTGGGGAAGCAAAAGACTTACAGCTATGGGAGTGTGTCAGCAGTGTGTTAAATTAGTAACTGTGTGTAGGCTCAATATGAGATTTAACAAGTGCCCCAGATATGTTGTGCTGACTCTCCGCATTGAAGTGAATCTTATTCTGGTAACTGAGGGGAGGAAGGAGAGAAAGAGGGAATCTGCCAGCAAAGAAGTTGCTTCTGCACATTCCAGAAAGCATCAGACTAACATAGAGGCAGGCCAGCTGCAGGTGCCTTTCACTGGATCTCCTGCACCGTAAGGAGAACTAAATTAGTACATGGTGGGTTGAGGATGGTAGAGAATCCCATGAAACCCAGGTGAGAAGAGAAAGAAGGATTTTATTAGTCTATGTCTGAAATATATACCTTCCTCAATATGTTTTCAATGTTCTGTCTTTTTACTGTGTCAGAGTCTTAGAAGTACGTTTGTATTTTGTAAACTGCAATGACAATGAAGTCCCTCGAACGGAAAGCAGCTATGCTAGCTAAATTATGTTGCCTGTTGCTATGGGAACAGTAGCTCACAAATTTTTATGTAAGCGCTTGAGCTACAATTCTTATGACATCTTATTCTAATAGAGCAATGTTTATACTTCATCTATCATCAGGGTTTTGCTTTGTTTTAATGACAGTATTGGGCAGTAATCCCCAGGAGCAAATGCTGAAATAATACACCACTCCATAGGAATATCTTTCATAATAATTAACTGAGCAATTTTCAAATTGCAACATAATCAGGAAGATATCAACCTTTAAATCTGATTTATATCCCCTTTGCCGATGGTTTAAATATGTATAGTTACAGGAAAATGCAAATCAGTTGAAGCAAACATTGGTTATTCTGAATGTTGCAATTAAGACTCTACCTACCTCCTTTTGGTATCCCCTTTATATCATTTTTTGTTGTAAGTTGAGATGTAGCTAAAAATAATCAATATTAAAATAAGCTTTGGAAGTGTAGCCCAAGCCCTCATGAGTTTTAAGCCAAACTTGTTTTCCTATTATATCTTATAAAACATTCTCACTGAATCCAGTCAAGCATTTGTTTTTTCCCTGCAGACAATTACCTGCATTCTCGTAACACACTTTCCACGCCATGCAAGATGCACCCACTGTAACTGTTCATTTCTTATTCAATAAAAAAGTGCTATATTTGTCTTGAAATCACAAATTTGAATTTGAAACTCATATTTTCCCCATGATATTGTTTTATTAAATTATGTAGTTGCTAAATAAACAGAGGATTATCTATCTGCAAGAGACCAGAAACAAGCCAAGCAAAAGATATTTTCCCTGGAACACTGTATTTATGTTAAGCATGTGATCGAAGTAAAATAGGTAAATATTATGAGAAGAACGCAATTCTTTATGAATATGGAGATGCACTCACTAACACATTAAGATATAAATATAGGAAGTCTTTTCCCCTTAAAAAGGATACTATTTTTCTGTCATCTTATAATGTGGAATAACCTCATTAAACAGAGTAGTTATTTTCTTTAAACCCTTCAGCTTCCATTTGGAAGTGATAATTTGTTTTTTAGGTCCGCTTGTATTGTCTTCATCTCAAAGAAATCCCAGAACAAGTGCATTCCTTGAGCAAGTGAAGCATCCTCTGACACAAGACTTGCACAGTATGCTGTCAAGCGTTTTGTGGGTCATTGCTAGGATCTTTGTTACTGTACCAGCAGGAAAGATAAGTAGTAATAAAAATTGTTTTTCCTCTCTCTTTCCTTTGATCAAACCTTCCTTTCCTCCTTCTAGGTGTAATTATCCAGCCTCTCCTATTGTAGGACCAGGTCATCCCTTTTGTACATATCTGATATGAATCCCACATGTACCAGTTCAGTGAACCATACTGTCCAGTGCCTGTGACTGCATCTGTCATAGCAAACTGAAGTGAGCTGGAGTCTGAGTCCCATCGCTGGCATGTGGCCATCCACATAGTTAAGTTCCAGCACACTCCTTGTGTGTGTGCCCAAGCATGTTTCAAGAACTAAGGCTGGCCATGCGTCTTTCTCAAAAGGCAGTTTTGATGCAGGCATCTTATTTGCGGAAGTGGAAGAGGGAGTAATGTATTTGCAGTGGTACACGCAAGAGCTGTGCAGTGTCAGTCTGCCTCAAGGCCACTGTGATGGCCCAAGTCTGTTTTATTTACATGTGTCATGGTTCAACCCCAGCTGGCAGCTCAGCCCCACACAACCACTTGCTCACTTTCCCCCAGTGGGATGGGGGAGAGAATCAGAAGAGTAAAAATGAGAAAACTTATGGGTTGAGATAAAGACAGTTTAATAGGTCAAGCAAAACCTGCACGCACATGTGAAGCAAAACAAGGAATTCATTCACTGCTTCCCATCGCAAGGCAGGTGTTCAGCCATCTCCAGGACAGCAGGGCTCCATCATGCACAACGGTGACTTGGGAAGACAAACGCCATCACTCTGAACATGCCCCCCTTCCTTCTTCTTCCCCCAGCTTTATATGCTGAGCACGACATCATATGGTATGGGATATCCCTTTGGTCAGTTGGGGTCAGCTGTCCCAGCTGTGTTCCCTCCCAGCTCCTTGTGCACCCCCAGCCTATTCACTGGTGGGGTGGTGTGAGGAGCAGAAAAGGCCTTGACTCTGTGTAAGCACTGCTCAGCAATGACTAAAACATCTTTGCATTATCAACACTGTCCTCAGCACAAATCCAAAACACAGCCCCATACTAGCTACTATGAAGAAAATTAACTCTGTCCCAGCCGAAACCAGCACAATGTGTAAACAAAGCCCATACAGATAATCCTGAGCAACAGTCTGTACTTGTATGGAGATATTCTCTCATTCTGACTATTGCACGTTTCTTCTGTGGCCATTAGATAGCCAAGGTTTCCCTGTTAGGGCCTGCAGAAAACTGTGGGGCAGTTCTTCCCTTGGTATACATTATTGTAGCGTCTTTGAAGTCAATTGAGCCATGACACTTTACAGCGACTGGGAAATAGATACACTGCTCTGCTATTTCTCTTCTCTGTGCACCAGGAGGATAACGCTATTCATCCTCACTCTCTAATACCTAGAGAGCTTTCTGGAGATATATTCAAGATCTAACTTAGAATACTCTGATGTATTTTTAAAAGAAAAGCTTTAAAACCCTTCTTGCACAGTCTCATAAACAACTTTCCTTGCATGATCTGATTCCTTTCCGTTAAATAAGTTTTGTCACCAGGAACTTTTCTGCAACTGCATCTGTTTTTCAGTCATTTCTGCAGTCTTTCTGCTCTGTCTGATTTTTTCTGTTATCCACTGGTATCACTTAAGATGAGGAATAAATTTCATTCTTTAAAACAAACCCAGTTATTGTTCCAGTTAAGAAAGTGGTAGGACTCCCAGGTCAGGATTTGCTTGATGCACTAACTTCCGCCAGGGTGGATTATAGCTGTGCTTGTTGATTGTCACACATTTTAATGATATTAGTGAACTTCATGCTTTGAATGTTCACTCATAAACTAAAAAGTTACATAGTGTGTTCTTATTTTACTGTTTAAGATCATAGCTTGCCTGTGTTTTCTTGACCTCTTCTTCTGTATTTTAGCGCTTAGTCTTTAAAATATTGCATACAGTTTGCATGACATTTTGCAAAGCTCGCCAACACAATACGTTATGCAATAGGAGACATGTCTGCAATAAGAATTAGGGAGATGATGATGTGAATGTTTCAAGCTTTTTATGTCTTTGAAGCCATCTTTTTTATATATTAAGACGAAAGTGTGTTTTGTAAATAGGAGCTTTCTCAAATGGGTACAAAAATCTTAGTCAATTTATTATTTTTTCTTGAAATAGAGGTGTGCTAAAAGATTTGAGGTATTTTTTGATGGTTACGCAGCTGAAGCCTAATCTATTTTCCCATCAGTGCTGGATATGCAAAGAGTGCTAGATGAGGTTTTGGCTATGTTAGGACAAGACAGAAGTATAAGCTATAGCTGTCTTAAACTGTTTTCATGGTAGCCTGTATATTCTTAATATTTCTGAAAAGTATGAAAAATAGAAGTTTTATGAATCTGTAGAGGCTCTGGACCAGCCTTGGTACAACTTTCTGCTGGACTGTTATGGCAACTCTTAATGTTCTCAAACCCTGATGCTAAGTTCAAAATCCCTAAAAATTACATTGCTGGTTTGCCTGTGTTTTCATTACCAGACTTTGGCATGGAAGTAAGTTATGAGCATAGCTGGGGGACTTCACAGGACCTCACCTGGAGCAAGTAGGTCAGCTCTGGAAGCTGATTTCCATACGTTAGGCAGTGGAGAGTACAGCCTGTGGCAGGACTGTAGATGCTGGAAGCTCTCACTTCTGAGTTTGCACATCTGGACGTGAGCCTCACCCCAACCTGCACTTGTGTGGGTGTGAGAAACGAGAGGGCAGTGGCCTTCCCGCCTTTTGTGCCCTGGCCTCCAAGCTTCAAGTTATTCAGCAATACAGGAGGCTCAGCCCACGTTGAGCAGCTACTGCTCTGGATGATCTGTGGGCCAGGTCTCAGGGGCGTGCAGTGACATGTGTCAGATGGCGAATCAAAGCTGGGGTCCAGACACTCATCAGACCTTGTGGTGTAAGGCTTCCCTGTGTATTAGTGTCCCTACATGTACGAGTCACCTCCTGGAAGGGTTCAGGGTAAGAAACAGTCATCACAGGTACTAAAGACTATTGTTAGTAACTGCAGTCTAGAATTGATTGTCATATTTGTTTTGCTTACAGTTTCACTTCTTTTTTTGCAAAAGATAGTTTTAAGTCGTGCTAAATAATCCTAGACAACTATTCAGCTTGTTCAGTTGGGGCAAAATGAACTGGGTTAAAACTGATAAGGTTCAGGTGCAGGCAATGCAAGGACTGGGGAAGGCAGGGGCTATGGATGTTTCTTGCCCACATGCCACAGACCGGCGTGGAAGGTTGTGCTGTCAGCTGCCAAATGTGGGACTCAGTTTGGAGAGGAGACAGCACGGAAGACCTCTGCTTCCAAATAGTGACTAGTGTGTCTGCCTCTCATGTTAGCCTAACTGTTCAGGGGATTGTTTTTCTGTATTGGAGATACAGAAAAATAAGTTTTGAAAAACTGATTTAATCTTTGGCTTTACTTCTAGGGAAAAAAAGAAAGAAAAATTCAGCTGGGGTTTGATGAGATTTGCCTATTCTTTTTCTTTTTCTTTTTAAGGAATTTCACTGTAGGAACTTTGACATGGTGTAGTTAGTTGTATATTAAGTATCTGATTCTACATTTGAATTTCTAAGGTGACATTCATTTCACCTGACTCTTAAGTATTTACACCATAGGTGTCTATGTTAAAGCTAGTTACCCCAGACTCACTTTACAGTAAATGGAGAGAAGCAAGTACTTTCAGGATATGATTCATCTGACCCATTTAAGATGTCTGTTTTAGGATTAGATTAATAGCACCCTATTCACCCAATAGTGCTTTATCTCCAGATTGACTATATATGGACTCAGTGCTGTTTGCTAAGATTCGTTTAGGCGGTTGAATCTTGCTCCTGTTGAGTCAAGTAAGCATGCAAGAAAAGCTCAGGAAGTGGTGCTTCTAAAGTACTTGAAAGTATGTTGGTATTTTGGTAGAATTCTAGTCAAGTAACATAAATCTCTTTAGGGGGTTTTAGTGAATGATAAATAAAATGATTTTCCCATCAACTGCTCTTCATGAGAATTAGTAATGTATTAAGCATACAGGCAAGTCTTAATTAATCAGGATAACTGATGAGCAGGATAACATGCACAAAATGAATTCCTATTTAGGCAAACGGAAACACTGAAGTCTAATTTCCCATGAATTGTGTTCACTGACTGACTTTTCATCCCCCGCTTCCCAGCGTTCCTTTACTGCCCCACATAACAGCTCATACAGTAGCAATGCTGTTACTACCCTGCAACTGGGTGAGCATTGCCCGGCTAATACCCATGTGCCAGCTGGGCACTTGGCTTCTGCCAGTCCGGTGTCATGGCTGGCATCTGCCTCAGTGGAGACACTTTCCATTTCTCTACTCGTTTTCTGATTTTCACAAATTATCTCTAGGAATTCTTTTTCTCTTTTAAATCGGCCCTTGAGTTCAGAGTTAGTCAGTGGGGAAGCTGCCAACTGCCAGGCCAATGGACAACCTGATTGCACAAGTCAGATCTTCCTAACAGTCTATGCTAAAAGTACAAATAAGACATAGATAATTAAGACTACCATAATATGTACTGAAATCGCAGTTGCAGACGACTAATATCAATAATGCTGTGGAATATGGAGTAGAAATATCCCTAAATTAGTATTTATTTGAGTGGTAAATCGTAAGACAGTGCCATGGGTGTGCATCTATACTATTTAAAGACAGGGGTCAGTCTGTACAGCACTTCCTTGGGCGGGTCTGCAGTGTAGCAAACCCTCAGCTGGAAAAAAGCAGGCTTTGCTAAGTGAGAATCCAGTGTCTGAAGTGTTATCATGGACACTCGTTGCTAGTAAAGGAGGCTGAGACACCCACAGTGTTCATAGTGAGCACAGGAAACACAACTGAAGGCGGACTCTCAGGAGGAACAGGTCACGTTGGTTTGGAGCCGTGACAGCAGCGCAAGCTGGGAGTGTACGGGGCAGAGCTTGCAGGCTGCCCACAGCGGGCATGAGGGACCTCGCTGCAGTTATCCTCTGCTTGGGAACACTTACGATGTGGCTCCTGCCTGTCTCTGCACTGGGGTTAGTTAGTTCAGCAGGCAACAGGACTTCTGCCCATCAGACCCAGCTTTACCCTGCTGTTTCACGCCTTTTGTGATCTTTGTGCATAATAAATCTTAACTGAGCAGATACACGGTCCTTTCTAACACAAAATGTTTGGCAGATCCGCGGATGGATAAATAGGCTTAATAGTATTAAAATTAAGTAAGTGAGGTCAACTTAAGGTGGCTGAGACTGACTCGCACACTGTAATTCATGTTTCTTCCATGTCTATATTTTCAGTCATGCATGAATTCATTTTGCTCAGTCTCTGAGCTGGTCATTCGTGAGCAAATTTCAGGCCAAAAAAACATGTAGCCATAATTAGTGTGATACAGTATGGAGCTAATAAAGCCCTGCTGGAAACTGAGATGAAGCCCAGTGCTGTGCTAATGACAACTTACATGGCTGTTGTGTAGAAGTTGGCTCAGGCATAATCATCGGAGCCTGCATTTTTGCAAAAAGCTTTATAGAGACCCTCAGTACCGGTAATCTCATGTTGTATTTTGCCTGCAGTTTGTGTGACGGAAGAGCTGACTGAGACATTAAGCTAACTGATAAGCCTTGCAGAAGCACAGGATTCAGAAAACACCATTAAAGCTGATGATAATCGTGAACAGCACCTCTTCAAATATGATCTTTAAGACTGACTAGGGTGCCACTTAAAATGCTCTTTTTAAAAGTGGGCTCTGTATCCAGCTGCCTGAGAGAAGTCTCAGGAGTACTTCTACAGCTCTAATCATGATGCTGTGCTTTTCAGGCCTTTTTTTGCTGATCTTGGCATAAAAGGTCAGACAGTTCATTTAACATTCATTACTTTGACCTAGCAGCATCAGGCATCTGTAGCAGTTAACTCTGTAGCTATTATTCTCTAAATCCTTGGAGTAAGGGCTAGAAGCCTTGAAGTCCTGAGCTTTGAGTTTTCTCATGTTTCAACAAAAAGATTTTGCTATTGAAAATGACACAAACTATACCTCAAGTATATCAATAAGGCTGTAATGTGGGGTGGGAATAGAAGAACAGGAACTGACTGCCAGCGGTAATTCTTACACAGCTAGAATACACAAGTGCATATTAGAAACACAGGATTTGGGATTTTGGGTGGGTCTTTTTATTATTTTATTTGTTTATTTATGGAATAATATCTGTCCCTAAGGCTTCGTGAAGTGCTTCTAATCTGTAAGGCATCAGGTTGAATAAGAACTCACGTTAGACATTTTACTTTTATTTGTCTCCATAGAAACTGAATGTTCAAATGCGTTAAGTTATTTTTGTCTTTGGAGTCTTTATGTGCCTCAGAATTTGGACATGTGCTGAGAGGGAAAAGTTGTGATCTCAATTAAATTGTGTTACCTTATGTACCATTAGCAGGTGATTGAGATGTTTTTGAATGACTGGTGTAGCAAAAATAAACTCTGGAAAGAGAGAAATTCAGAACTCGGTATTGCAAATAAACTAATCTTAATGTTCCATCAACTTGCAAAATCTGTACAGTGAAATATATCCTATTTAGAATATCCAGAGCCAGCACTTCGTTGCTGTTGCGCCTTTGAAATGTAATTGAAATAAGGAAGGCCATTGAAGGATGGTTATCAATATGGCTGTGTGAAATTTAATCTCGGTTGGTACTTTGTTTCTCAGCAGAGACATCATAATTCCTCAGAATCAAGGAAAACCACCACTGCAGCTGAATTAAAGTTCACTTTCTTTGGCTTTTCAATATAGAGTTTTATTAAAGAAAAACTGTCATCTAAAGTAGGAGAGCTCGGAGAATGAAGAGCTTCAGAGAATGCCTCAGTAGCAGAGAGCTTCAGTAGCAGGGCTTCAGAGAATGGCTGCTTTCAATCCTATGACTTAGGAGAAAAGTTGGTATTTATTTTTATTGGGTTTATTTGGATACAGGTAATGTCTGAAATTCAATTGCTGGGTGGTGGTACTGTACTGAATTGGTAGATATTGGTATTAAAGGATCATTGCTTCCTAGTAGGTATCAAGACTCACTCTCTTTTTAAATAAATACATTTTTATTGCATGAAGGACAATTAGAATGAGTGATGGTAAAACAACAACAGCAACTGTAAACAAAATTGAAGACAATATGAAACCACATTTGTTGTGTCATGTAATAGCTTACATTCATTTGTTGCTTTCTGGTGCAAGTCAGAAAGACAAAAGGAGACAAAGTAAAGGGAAACCATAGGAGCTGCAGGAAAGATGACACCTAGAACATAGTGACAGACAGAAGGAATACCATGCAGAGCCAGAAGATTGTCAACATACAGCAGAGAACAAGCTTGATCTTTGTACAGATGCTGTGACACAAAACACAAGCACACATTATATCTCCATAGCACAGAACTTTGCTGCCTCCAAGCTACCACGCAGTACAGTCTCTAATTTCTCTTCAAAAGCTTCAGGTTAACTAAAGCGCAGCCACATTTAGTCTGCAAGTAACACAAATCCATGGGGTGCTAAAAAGCAGTTTTAAGGAAAACACAGTAAGCGGAGTTTCATGGAGAGGTACACTGGAAAACAGGTCAGTTAGCAGAGGAAAGGAGTACAGTAAACTTTTATGTTGCAGGTAGATATGTACACTCAGACATATGCACTTTAATTGCATGATACTGTCAAAAAAATGCCATGTTTTATAAACTAAATCCAATTCTCCAAGGTTATATTTTCTTAGGGTATACAAAGTCATTTTTTAAGACAAGTAAATTTGTGTTATCAAATGAACAGAAGGCAACCTATTTATTAAACATACAGAGCAAAGAGCATATGCTGTGAATGGTGTGCTGTCTCTATGCAGAGGGTAGTCACTAAATCATATAAAACAGATGCTAGCAAATTTCTTGTTAGCTAGAAAATATCTGGCTTATGAGCAAGCCATACTCGGATTGTTGGGGTGTCAGACTTGCAAAATTATTTCTTGCTTTAAGAACGACAAATGCGCCATCTTATTTTTCTGAAGTGAAAATTGAACTTGATATGATGCTATGCAAGAATACTCAAATACAACTCTGTTTACTCATATAAGATGGAGAAAGGTTGATGTAGCATGCAACAGAGCTAATACTTCTGTAATCTTCAGTAGAAATTTGTAGTATTCCATATTTTTATAAGCAGATTGTTAAAATCTACAATCACAAAATAATACAAATTGCAAGGGACCTCTGCAGAACATCTGATCCAGGTCCTGCTCAAAGCAATGCCAACCTGAGTTGCTCAGGGCCTTGTAGAGTCAAGTTCTGAACATCTCCAAGGATGGAGATATCTGCAGCCTTTCTAGAAAACCTGCTCCAATGTTTGACAGCTCTCAAGGGTATCACATTCAACTTGGTATCCATCAGGAACCCAAAGTCCTTTTCTACAAAGATGCCTTGTAATCAGATGGTCACCGACCTCAGCTGTGGCAAGAGGTTATTACATGCCAGGTGCAGGACTTGGCATTTGTCTTGAACATCATGAATTTATTATCAGCCAGTTTCTCTAGCCTGTCAGGTCCTTCTGAATAGCAGTCCTAATCTCCAATGTACTGACCTTTCCCCCTAAACTGATACTATCACTGCTGGTGGACTCTGTCCCCTCATCTGGACATTAATGAAGGTGTTAAACCATACTAACCCCAGTTTTAACCTCTGGAGATGCCACTAGTATCCAGCCACTGGCTGAACTTTTTATTATTGATCACCACATTGCAAACCCAGCTGTCCAGCTGGTTTTCCAGCCTCCATAAGAATGGGTAGTCCGCCTATCCAAACCCATGGCTGTGGATATATGAATAGGGGTTAATTACACTAATAATACATGTGATATTCATGAATACAAATGCATTGCATTTGTGTTATTCTCATTGAAAACAGCATGTTTCCGGTACATGATTAGTATTTAGTCAGTATACTAGGATGTTTCTGGCTGTGCAGCTGTTTCCACTTCAATTCAAAGTGTCTTTGGAATTGGATATTTCAGATATAGATATTATCTTATTCTGCATTTGAGTACGGTTCCAGATGGACTGATAAGCGATTATTTCTAGAAGCAGTATTATATGGCTAAATTTCTACAGGCCTGATCCCAAGAATGCTGAAATCAATGAAAATAGTCCCATCAATGTTTCTAGGTTTCAAATGAGACTCAGTGAACTCCCAAGTTGATGTTAAACAAATGTACTTACGTTACTGAGGCACTGATGAGAACAGCAGCAGAGTATAGTATTAAGGAAGCATCTTAAGTATGAATAACTGTAGTTTAAACTTTAACCTGCAGCATTTTATTAAATTTACAAGGTTTCACTACAAAGATTCATGACACTACTCACCACATAAACAACTCAGATGGGGGTGAGGCAGTAATGCTTTAGGCCAGGATCCCAAGCAAGATACTCAAAAGAATTTTGGAAACACAGGGGATATTTAAAATATGCATTATAAAAAGTATCAAGGTAGATCTGGGTTCTTGTCCTGAAACATCCACCCATCTCTCAGTGCAGACAGAGTAGATGTTGTATTAATATTGAGATATTATAGTGAAAAACAGCAAAGAAATATAAATACATGCACGCAAGGATAGGCTCTGGTGCTTTGAGAAATATTCAAGAACAACAGTTCTGCCCTGTGGCTACCTTAGCTGTTTTGGGGAATGATTTTTCCTTTTCTCATCAGATTAGAAACTTGCTCACAGCAAATTTGAGTCCTATAGGACAATCTGTTTCGTAAAAAATACATAAAAGCATTGTTATCTGCATTTTAAAAAATGTGTGCTTGTATGCATTCACCTACGAATTTGAAGCTTTTCAAGTAATACACGATTAGAGATGGTTCTGGAAGTTTTAAGTCACATATGAGCACTTACCTTTATGTGTTAAGGCCAATATAATTCTGTTCCTGAAGTCCTGCTGTATTTTGGAGAAGGATTTATATTCATTCTTTTAGGGTTAGCGTTCAAATTTCAGAAGAGATATTCTATCTGGAATCACCCTAAAATATATATATAAACCCAAAACAGAAGCTAAGGATGGAATGCTTTGATTAAAAAAAAAAATTAAAAAAAGTAATATTTTAAAGGGCCCTGAGACTAAAATGATTCAGCCACCTTTTTGTAAAACAGATGCACATTATTGAAAATAAAAGTACCTCAAAGTTTTTCATCAGGTCTAATATTTGCTTAGGCTTTTTTTTACATTGTTACTTTTAATTGTCTTTCATAAAGCCTTTCATTAACAATGAGACTCCTAGTGTACTTTGTACAGGGAGGTGAAGCACCTGAACGAAAAGTCAAAAAAGTGATTTCTCTGAAAAAACTTTTATAATAATTTGAGCTGTATCCTCATATTCATTTGGTCAACTCCATTCAGCTTTCTGCACCAGAAAGCAAGCTAAATAACTCAGATTTGTTTCATTTTATTATTACTTACAAGCTACTTGTTTGTACACTTTGATATTCTTATCCTAAAGTATCATAAGCACACACAGAAAGATCAGGTCAATAGTATAATCTACTTTATTTCTGGTATTACCTTGATTTTTCAAGTTGTTCTTTCTTGATTCTTTGAAATTGTTCCCACTAAGAAGCACTGTCACAGCTGAGGGATGATGGAAGGTATTGCTTTCTTGGAGAAATTCTGCATTAAATGTAGGTCATTGTAACTGCACCAAGTTGAGGGAATTTAGGATCATGTACACACAGCAGCTTGACTAACAGTCAGGACTGTCATAAACTGATGATGAGGGCACTAAATGGTCATGAGAAAGAGCTGCCTCTCTCCTTCCTCCCTGTGGCCAGTCAGAAAAGGCAAGCTGAATAACAGTAGTACAAAACACCTAAGGCATACAATCAGTACCATTACCTGCCCAGCATTGCCAATTTCACTATGGAAGATTTATCACAGTTATTCCTTTGTTTTTAAACAGAAATAGTATTTGTGTTGCTGCTGATAATATCTGTTCAGCTTGCAGTAGCTCCACATGACTCTGGTAGAGAATCATTCCTCCTGTTCAGTGGGGTAAAAAGTAAGGGAGGGGGGAAAAAATCACATTTTTCGTAGTCTAATGACTTCTGTATATTGAGCTAGACCAAATTTGGAAATTTCTGTATCATGAACATGAAATATATAACTTTCACATCGACCATCTTTTCAGTTGTACAAAGGTACATTAAAAAATTACATTGGACATGGGTCTTTTAGTATATTGATTGGATTTTTATGTTTAAGTAATATCTCTGTAAATACATCACTTTGAGATTAGATTAAAGCTCTTTGTGTTGCTGAGGTAGTGGGAAGTGTATCCTCACACAGCTTTTGAAGATCTTATTCATGAGCCATCAGTTGCTTCGAACACTGCAGCAGAGAAATAAGTGTGACATGTTTGTGTTTTGTACTTCTTAATGTGCTTTATACATGTATTATTAATAATGAGATAGGAAAAAGTGAAGATATGTTTTAGGCAAGTGCACTTCCTTGCTTTAGACTGTCACAATTGCTTTAATCTTTTTAGATTTCCCATTTTACTTGAAGTCTGAACATGAACTGAAGATATGTTATTAAAAAACTGACAGTTCATACAAGAGCTGATCCTGGATTATGAACATCTCTTAAAAACTGAAATGCTGCAATTGCACAGAGTTAAATGGAGAATCGTATACAAAGAGAGTGAAGTGAAAGAGATTTTGTAGAAACATGTCCTTTAGTTTGAGTCTCAACAGAGCCTCATGCTTCTTCACTTCATTTCTTTCTGTTTCAAGTTGGAACGAATCCCAAGTTTGTCCTGAATTTTTTGTATTTGTCTTCACGTTGCACTTTGGATTTCAGCTGGCTCTCTAGACATGCCAGAGGTTCCCCACTACCTGGGCTTTAGTTTAGGACGTCTTTGGGTAGGGAGCAGGAATAAAATCTGTTTGTGTGTGTTTTATTAAGACCAGTGTGTGGGTTTTCCATTTACTTCAGTGAGAGAGAGTTTTCTGTTTGTCCTCCTGAGTGTTTTGTGCAGCATGTACAGCATGGTCCTGATCCTAAGTCATAAAAATAATTTTCAATAACCTGTTTTTTATTTTTGCTGAATTAAAAAGATAGATTTTTTCCCCTTTTTCTGCTTTCTTTGTATAGTCTTCAGAGGGAATTACTTCTGCAGTGTGAGGAAGAATAATGCTATTAAATAAAAACAGAAGGAGAAAATAAATACATGTGGCATCTAGATACTTTTCTCAATTGCAGTTGCAGTCATAGAAGTTACAAGTCCTCCTTTCTAAGGTCTTCCTTCATCTATTTTTTTATTCCTTTGAAATAAATCCTAAGAAATCGTATGTGAAATATAGTAAAAAAATCTCAGGATGAACCCAGATGTTGGGACACGCCAGCATCAAGTCTTCTCCCTCTCCACCTTTTAACTAGTTACCTTAAATACTTCGCATTTTCTGGTTTGAGCTGACAGCTTTTAATCAATGATGTCAATATATTACTTGTTCCTGTCTTCTCGTCTCCCCACCAATTTCTGATGTGACAGCTTATCAAATGCCTGGGTGAAATACAGACAGGTTGCTTTCATCACCTTTCTATCATCTATTTCCTTGGTCACCCTTTCAAAGAACTCACTTGGATTTGTTTGGCAAATAAATATTAGTTGGAGTTTGGGATGTTTTTTTTCTGTCTGTTATCGCTCTAAGAAGTAGACCCTGTTTTCCTTAATAATTGATATGAGTGTTTTGCCCGGAGGATAGGTTAGTCTAAGGAGTTCCATTTTTCACTCCTGTTCCTTTCTTGAATAGAGTGGCTAAAGTATTTAACCCTTTTCAAGTTGCTAGTCTTAACAGCACAGACTTCAGCAAGACAGTCTACTTCTGAAGGCCCAGGTGGATGCCACTCTGGTATCAGGGAGAAGGAAAAAAAAAAACCTTAAAAAAATAAATCTGCTCAAGTCTGCTGATGTTCTTGTAAGCTGACATGTCACTCGCTGTAGCAACTTTTACAGGGAAAGCCTAGAAACCTCCAGTTTGCAATTTCAACCAGTTAACTCTTTTGCAGCTGGTCGCACACTGCTGGGCTTTGTAAGCATAGTGTAGAGAAATCAAATGTTAGGCTCTACTTCTGAAAGGTTAAAGTAAATAATGAAAACTGAAGCTAGTGCTGTTTCATGGGGTGGTGATTTTTGCTGTCAATATCCTGCATGCTGCTAAATGTAGGGACAGGCTCTCAAATGGCAGTCCCTGGCAGGAGATCGGCCAGCTCCACTCCACAGGTGGTGGGTGTCACCTTCCAGTTCCCCATGCCTGCTTCTGGAGCGGGAGGCTATCAGGGAAGGGCATGTGTTGGGGTACTCAGAGCGGGAATGGAAGGAGCACGTGATGCTGCCAACCAGCTCTTGGCTGCAGAGGATTAGGATTCCCACCTGTTGCATGACAGGATGTTGTGCTGCACCCCATGCTGTCCATGTGTGTTATCATGAGTGTCTCTAAAAGATCAAGCCCTAGTGGAAATTCAAACAGAAACCAGCTGCCTGGCCTGTGATTTTTAGATGGTGGTAGAGCTCAGGAAGGATTCAGACGTCAAGTTCTCCAGCAGTAACTTTTCAAAAATATTACCACGTTACCATGAAGGGAATTTTCTGACCAACCAAGAAGCTACCAGAGAAGAGCAGAAGATGCTGCATAATTTCTATACCTCTCTTAGCAGCTGATTGTACTGATGTCCATATTTTGTGTCCAGTTCTGGGCCCCTTACTTCAAGAAAGACATTGAGGTGCTCGAACGAGTCCAGAGGAGGGCAACAAAGCTGGTGAAGGGTCTGGAGGGTACGTCCTATGAGGAGCGGCTGGGGGAACTGGGATTGTTTAGCCTGGAGAAAATGAGGCTGAGGGGAGACCTTATCACTCTCTACAACTACCTGAAAGGAGGTTGCAGCGGGGTGGGGGTCGGCCTCTTCTCCTGGGCAACTAGCAACAGCACTGGAGGACATAGCCTCAAGCTGCACCAGGGGAGGTTCAGGTTAGATGTTAGGAAAAATTTCTTCACAGAAGGGGTTATTAGGCATTGGAATGGGCTACCCAGGGAGGTGGTGGAATCACCATCCCTGGAGGTGTTTAAGAGAAGACTAGATGTGGCACTTAGTGCCATGGCCTAGTTGACATGGTGGTGTTAGCTCAAAGGTTGGACTCAATGATCCCAGAGGTCTCTTCCAACCTAGTAGATTCTGTGATTCTGTGATTTAAGGCTGCCTGAATATCATATCTAATTTCTAAAATCCAGGTCACACCAAGTGACACACAGTATAATAAAACATTCATATGGATTAAGTGGGTTTTTTTCCTTTTGCAGTCTCCAATATTGTTGCAACTGACATTTTGTTGACTAACTCTTTCAGGGACTGTTCTCTAATATATGCTTACTTCAGTCCTGTAAGACTCCTATGCAAATTTCTGGAAAGTTCAATGTTAACTTTCCTAGTGCTGAATTATTGGCCTACTCTCCCACGCAAGGACAACAGGCCATATGACCTTCTTAAGTAAGGATCTCATAACAATGAAGGTTTGATATTAATTCTTTGACATTATGCAAATACATACATTGTGGTAATGACAAGTATTACTTTGATTCTATAATACAGTTCAAGTGTGTGGATCATTAAATAAGTCTCATAGTGCAGAGTCACCCATCAGAGCCAATCTATTAATTTCCATCCCTTTATAACTAAGAAAAGGATCTTTTTCTATTATTTTATCCTTTGATTATCCCTCTGTTTCATCTTGTAGAGAAGGACAAAATTTAATATTGTTCCTTAGATTTGAATTTAAAAACAGATATGAGCTGGCTTAATTAATCATCAGTGCATATGACTAAACTGTATAATACCTAGCAAACCAATTAAAAGATAGCTAGCACTGTCAAAGCACCTTGGCAGTATATAACAGGTGGAAAATAAGAATAAAGACATGGTGCTCGGCCTGCAGAGCTTCTGTGGCTGTTTGCGTGCCTGTTTTCCCAGGCAGCAGGAAATGCACAAAGTGCTGGGTAAGGTACAGTAGTTGAGTCTGCCAAACAACAGAAGCAGAGTTTTAAGATCTCTACTTACACCCAGTGTACTATATTCCTATAAATGTATTAATTTAACTTATTTTTATGGAAGAATAGATATAGAAAAGCTATCTTTGTTTTCTATATAAAAGAGTGCAAATTATAATAACCAGACAGATCAAAGTCTACCTTCCATGTCCACATCCTCTGACTGCCCACAATCCGTATAATAAAAAAAAAAGTCCTTTGTCGTTCTACCCTTTTTGTTTAATGACTGTGGTACAAATAAAGACTCACTCTTCCTGTGGGTTTGAGTTTCAAACAATGACCATTTTAAAAGCTTCAAAAACGTGAGGGGAGGGGGATGAAAGAGGGACAAAGAGATTCATTATCCCATACGTGTTTTATTAACTAACAATTGCACACTACTTCAGTGTAATTAGATCTAGTGAGTCTAAAAAGAAAGTGACCTTCACATATTTGTACGTTTCTCCTGTGTCACTTTAGCATGACAAGATTTACTGTAATGCTGAAGGATAAAATTCGGTAAGATCTTTCATTGTTAATTAATTGTAAATGTTGCTTTGCAAATTCCGTCCTTTTTGTGGAGGCAGGAAGGATTCTATGTGATTCTGGTTGTTATATAAATAAATAAAACAGGGATGAAAAGACCGTGCTCCACTCACTCCCCAAATTCTCATTGAAATTGCATATTTAACAGCACTGACATAAGGTGTCTTTGTATCAGGTAAAAAAAAAATGTGATTTAATTGAGTTAAGTGTTAATTCTGCTTCAGTGGACATTTCAGACATGAGTCTCCAGGGAAGTCCAATCCCAAAAAAGAAAGAGAATCAGCTGCAAATGAGGCTCAGCGTTTTACTGTGCTTTTCAAAAGACAGGCTGTGCTTAAATACAGCCCCAGGTTCGTGGTACCCGATGTGGTAGCGAGTCGTGCAGATTTTACATATTGCAGCACACTGCCATTCAGAAATAAATTAAATAAATAAAGTGCAAACTCGAGCTTTTCTCCATGGCAACCGCTGCCTTGCTTGAGCTTCGTGCCACTTCCCGAACAACTGCACATAGGAAAATAAGCCAGCAGCCAGCACGGGGAAAAATAATAGGGAGAGGTTTATAAGATCTTCCCAGGCTGTCAGGCATGGGCTTTGTATAGACTTTTTAGGGCTGCATTTTTTAACTTTCTTTCAGTATATTCTGTTCTAGTTTGTCCTTGCTGTAGCACGGGAGGTAGGAGATGGGTGGCTAATGGGAGAACTGAAGCCTGGATGATGCAGACCCTTCTTCCCAGCAGTGGCCTCGTGCAGCGGCCTTGCCGTGCTGCGGGTCGCGTGGGCAGGGGGAAGGGCAAGCTGCCCCTGGGTCTTCCAGAGCTGTCAGCACCGGGTCGCTGCGGCGGTTCTTCCCAAAGACGTACGTAGCTGGGCTTGAAACCAAGCTACAATAGCCAGGTAATAAAGCAGGCTGCTGGCAACGACTAACACGAATCCCTGAACTGTATTCAGCTCTGAAAAAGTTGTCAGTTGTAACTACTTAACCTCTGTCACTGAATCCATTTTAGTAAGTACAATGGGCCACAGTAAGTGGCTAAACTGTCCCCTCTCAGGACGTTGTTATGTCATCCAAAATACCCTGGAGAAAGGGCCGGAAAACATGGCCAGGTGTTACCTGGTGAGAGGCCAGTTGGGAAAGCTTCAGCCCATCCCAGCAAGTGTGCTAACAGTTAAATCCCGTGGAGGAAATTGGAACAATATTTACATGCCTGGCGCAATCCTCTTCATGAGTTTTCAGATGAAAATGTTGGAAACAGGCATAAATATGGCTATGTTTTTTTTTACAGTTTTGCACTTTGAGCAGAGCCATTTAAGTGGGGCTGGCAGAGTGAGCAGCTGTAAGGGCCAGGTTTGCTTTTCATTCAGCACATTGATTTGGCGAGGCACAGGTTGGCAGTCCTCTAGCAAACTTTTTGTCTTACTGCAGAGATGTGATTCTTATGGTGTTTCTGATATTTTTCCTACTTAATACAGTTCATGAAGGGTTTAAATATGGTGGTGCTTCCTGCAGGGGCAGAGAACAAATTTTGTGACCTGCAACTCCACCATATGGAGGCCCTCTGGGTCTAACGGGTTTCTCTGCTAAAGCATTCCACATACTCCTCAAGATTAGTTTTTTGGTACTTAGTACCATGTGAGAGATGGAAACTCTGTATACAGACTTTATAAGTGTACACCGAGCAAGTGTACGTAAGTGTATGAAGTGTGCACTTTGCAACTGTATATATATATATATATATATATATATGCACTCTCCTTTAGCCTGTATCCAAACCCAATAATAACAGCATTTTCAGAAGTAATTGCTTTAAATCTATTTTATGTTATATATAAAATGTTAAGCCCATTTTATATTACGCAAACATTTTGTTACACTTTGCAAGTGTGCTACACAGAGAACTGCTAACTTACCAGCACTCTGGCAAGCATCAACCAGTGCTGGATCAAGAGATAAGTGGCTATTGAGAGAATTAATGCAGGGAGGAGGAAAAAAAACAACTTTTTCCTTTTTTGTTAGGGATGAATTGTCTATAAATGTCTTTGCAGAATACTTTCTTATCAGATCAACAGGTCAATTTGCCAAGCCAATGCCCTAGTCACTGGATTAGAGAGACACACTCTTCATGGGTCACTGGATACTTAATTATTTAAACAAGGTGGAACAGCTCCAACTGGAGAGAAAATAACATTAGCCTGGTGGTTAGGGTACTCAGCTGTCATTGAGAGATGTAGTCAAGTCCCTGCATCAAAGCAAGCAGCATGTAGGCACCAAGCGGGGCATCTGACCATTTGCCTTTCAGCCGTTCTTTAATAGCAGTGTTTACATCTCATCTTCCTCATGAAAAATTTTGAAATGTCTTGATTTTGCTCCAGTGAAGATTAAGATATTTTAATAATTTTATTAATTATATAATATTTGAAAAATATTATTTATGAGGAAGAAGAGGCTGGGTAGCTAGACTTTCTGATTAATTGTTCAGAAAGAATTTATGTCATATTTTTTTTCTACTGAATATGAAAAACTTGGTGGATTTAGTCAATTGAATTTATTAAGGGAATGTAAATATGTGCATGTATGATTGGGAGAACTGGGGCAGAAAAGGGAAAAAAAGATGTCTTGAGCAGAGTAGTCAGAAACATCCCTCTACTGATGCCATTGTCCAGCAGCTGCTTTGGAATTTCTCTTTTTTCAATTTAGAGGAATGTCCTCATAGCTGCAAATTCTCTATAGCCCATTTCCTATTGGCAAACATTGAACCGCTTTGCTTTTCTACCTTGCTTTGTGTGGGAGATGCTCTCTGTTCGATGATCTGCTGCACTTAGAGTCAGTCAAGGTCTTGTCTTCCTTTGTGGGACTCCTGCAGACTCAGGTGAAGTGCCAGCCTGCTTGGAAAAGCAGAGGAAACAGCTGAAGGTAGTACTTGAATGTCTTCCCATTATCACTGAGGGTTATTCAAACATGTATCTTCATAGTTTCAGGTCATAGCTGTATGATACTTTTCTACATGTAATCAGATACATATGTCATTCTTAATGCAGACATTTTAGAAAGCTGTGCTATTTCAGACTTATTTAGGCTGTATATTTTACAGGCTGGCTATGACAGCTCTGTGCTATGGCATAATTCTTGAAAGCTTTTCTAACATAATTTCTTGGGGTGACAGAAAATAGATAACACATAATCAGGGTGGAGCTTTAGAGATGTGTGCCATAGCAGGCTCAAGGTGTGGAAGCTTTTCCTTTGATTAGTTTGAGAACCATATGCAACTCATTGACTTCAGCAAGACTTGTATTTTTATGTCCAAAGATGGATTTAAGCCTTCAAGACATAGTTTATGTATGTTATCCTCATATGGTTCCTGGTAATGGCTGTAATGGGTGTTCTAGAGAGATGTGTGCAAAAGCTCAAAACCACTTCAAAGGATAGTTACTCTTTGAAGTAGTCAGCCAAGACTAATCACCTTATCAGAATTCAAAGTGACACATTGAAGTAGTCATTTGGATTCTGTATCCAGATAATAAATGTTCAGAATGAGACTTACTTTGTATGTCTGTACTAATGACTCTGCAAATCACGTACACATCCTGAGCCACCTTTAGACTAATTTTGTAAGTTCTGGTTGCAGAGCAGCCATTGTAGACTACAGCTTTGTGTGGCTTAATACATCTGTTTATTTGTATCCTGTGCTCAGTGTTTTGCAGCGGCAGCAAAACATCCGGAAACACCAGCTTGACGGAGCTGTTGCTGACTGCAATATCATCAGAAGCTTTGTGTGAAGCTGAGGGAGCCAGTTGTTGGTTCTGGGTCTAAAAAACTATTTTCTAGATAGACATGGGATTGCTCTGTCCTGCTCCAGGGCAGATGAAAGCTATTTGAATGTGGCTAACAGCATGCTGACCCTAAGCTAATATACCCTCCCTCACAATAGCCTTATTAGCTCAGACTCATTACCATGCTAATTGCTTTTCATATCTTACAAACATAAGCTATGCAAGATGGACAAGTGAACACATGTCTGCTTATAAATAACTATTCAGCCATTGAATGAACCAAATTGTTGTAGTGGAAATGCGAGTGAGACACAGACACTTCTTGAGCCCAGCTGCCTCCTCTGGTTTTCCTATAAAAGCCTGAATACTGCGTGTCTCAGATGGGATGTGAAAGGGATTTGGGATACCAAATTACCTTAACTGAGTTTCCCTCTGCTGCTTTTTCATCTCAATGGAAAGCATCCCAAATCTCAGGTTTCCACTTGTCATAAAAGAGCAAGAGTAAATCCTTTTGTGTGATTTGTCTGTTGCAACGGAGAAATAGCTAGAGACTGTTTATTAGTCTACGAAGAGTAACTGGCTCATTGCTTCTGTCTTTAACAGTTCTTTTGTGTTCATAGCTTATCTGAATAGTGCATTAACCAGGGATTCCAGAGACGTAGTTATTGAAGTAGCCTGTTGCATGACTTCCGGAAAAAAAACATTACTTTACTGTTTCCCAGTTAATAAAAGTGTGAATAATGACACCGACTACTCCATCAGGAAATCTGAGATGTACTGGTGTACTGATGAAGAGAGAAGTACATATTAGAGAGAAGTATTATTATAATCATTATTTATTTCTTGGTTCACTGAACAGTAATTGTTGGGTAATATTTAGTGCATTTATGTATTAAGACAGAAAATTTTATGGATATCTTGAGAGGGCTGCTCAGTGCAGAACATTAGAAATAGAGTTTGAGGGAGTAGATTAAACAGGTGAAAAAAACACATACCTTGTATCTCCTGAGGGGGTTTAGGTGCTTCCTACTCACTACCTAGTACAGTATGTTCGGGATGAACAAAATTAGTGACAAAATGTTTGACTCTGAGGGAATATTAGAGATAGTAACATAGTGCGGATCTGAGATCTAAATCTTTGGACTCTTACTTAGGTAGAAAGATGGATAGATCCTGCTTAGATAGATAGGCAGCATTTATATTGTATATGTATGTAGTCAGACCAAATTTGAGACTCTAGACCTCCTTGTAAATCTTGCACTGAAAGTGAGTTCTCTAAGTTTGAAATAGGAAGTCTTTATCAAAATGGTGGCTTAAATTCTGGTATCTCACATCTATACTAGTGCCAGAACAAGGATGTGAACCATATTTCTTTTCAGAACATCATCAATTATGAGCAAACATGTGAACTTCACAAGAGTAATACAATTGTATATACAGTTGTACACAGAGATGAAGCAGACAGATAGTAACTAATACCTGTAGAAAAGCAGACTATCACACAGAAAGTTTCTGAGACCCTTTTCATCTCCGCAGCTTCAGTCTTATATTTCTATTAGAGAAGAAAAGGCAAGAAGGAAAACCAAAAGAAAGAATTCGAGGATGCATTTTGAAACTATGTAATTTAGTACAGATTGCCTTTATCTCCATGTTAATAATGTTTTTCACATGTCAAAACACTATTTTTTAGTGAAAAGTAAAAAGAAAATCTAATAAATGAAGGTTGGGAGGGGAGAGGGATAAGGAGACCTACTTGATTTCTTTAGCAATAGTTTGGTAACAGCTGTAGCACAGCTCTGTTCTTATAAGTGTAGTGGGGAAAAGCTACACCATTAATGGTAGAGTATTTATCTTATGTTGTTCTCCAGGCTCTCAATATTATCTAAGTGCTTTGTGCCAAATGTAATAAAATGGCCAGGCTTCTCATTATAGGAAGCATAAATTGCTGAAGGCAAATATATTATGAGGGAAATTGTCACTGTGATAATCGTGCACTCCTGTCACTAAATTGCATAAAATATATGTATTTATGGATATGCTAACCCTCTAGAACATTTACTGGTAGAGTAACTGGAAGAGTGTGCACTGGGAATATTTTATTCTTTTTGTCATTTTTTTTTTATTGCTACATAGCCTATAGAGATCACACATTATAATATATTTGAAAAGTATTATAAATAGGTCAGGATGCCACTATTTGCCCAGTCGCAGTCAGACACTTGTAATAATATCATTTTAGGAATTACAAAATCATTTGAGCAATAAATTAACTTGCAATTCAAGAGAAATGAAACTCAGTCAGTGTAAGTTGGGCCTTTGTTAAAAATATGAAGTCTGCTGTTTTTACTGATGAAACACATGCTTCTCATATATAAATCTTTTAAATGCTTCGGGTGGTAGTCATCAAAGGAATACTGGCTAAGATCATTGTAACAGTGTAATACAATTGGCTAGCTTTCACACATTGAATTTAAAAAATTATTTATCATGAAAATCATTACATTTAGGAATTTTTTAAAAAAGCACTTGTATATTATGAATAACTTGGGCTTTAGTATCTCCAGCAGGAATAGTTCTTAACCATAAGAATTAAAACATAGTCAATCAATCTACCGTTTCTCAATTTTAGGGTTGTTTACAAAAAACATGATGCATTTATCATGTATTAAATAAAATGATGCATCAGAAATAAATTTCCCCAAATAGGAAGTCTGGAGAAGATGTGAATAGGATGGAAGGGAGGACAGGGGAAACAGAGAAGAGGAAAGGGAAGAACTCCAAGTTCTTCCTGGCTACGGTCAGTGAATGAGTTCTGTGTTACTCAAGTTACCTTCCTAGCGACCAGAAAGGAATTTGAAATGAAAGAAATGAAAAAGAGAAACAACAGTTTCCATCCTCACCAAAAGGGAGAGACGAGAATGAGACACATAGAGGTATCCACTGAATATTTTGAGTACTTCTCAGCTCTGTTGTGGATGCTCCATCCATCTGTGTGCTAGAGGGACCTGCTTTCCCCATGCTCTTGTTGCTGTACATCAATGGCAGCTGGAATATGCTCCAGTCCCAGTTTTAAATGAGAGTCATACCTCAGCTGAGCTATGAACCTCAAACTGTCTAGCGTTAAAGTTAGCCAATGCTAGAGCAGAGAAGAAGGAATGAGATTTCATGTATAAATTAAAACTGGTGCTTTCTTGATTTATCGTTCAGTTCTTTAGCTTCACTTACAGTTTTGAAATCAAGGAAATTACTCTGTTTTTCTAGTGTCCATATGTTTAGAATGACCTTAGGTAATGATGGCAAGTACAAATGTGTCAGGCAGAACTCAGTTCAGGATTAAAATACCAAATATAGATGTCTACAGGCAAACTAGACATCTAAGTTCCCATTATAATTGGTGAAGGTCTCATCAGTGGAGCCTCAGCTCACAGTACAAACTCCGTTGACTGTATTGAATAAATCTTTGAGTATCTGACAGCTCAGATGCCTAGCACACGTGTAAACACCTTATTAAGTGTGTAGTTAGTAAGGAACTAAATCTCACCCATAATATCTTACAAAAGAATAATGAATTGTAGCCAGATGTTTAGCAGTTTTATGCCTTTATGTAACATGGTCAGATGGCTGTAAGAGCCGTTCGCTGCCTTTAACATTCCAGCATGGGATGGATATTGGAGCTACACCTATGTAAGTAAACTAAACATGCCCAGGAATGGTGCTGGGCAGTGAAACCACCTGGCATGGACTGACCTACCTTTTGTTAGTAACTCTGTCAACCTCCAAAACTTGCCTGTGCACATGGGTGCTTGCATGCCAAGTGTCCATTGGGGATGGCAGAGATCTGTTCATCTCCCTGCAAGATTCTGGTCCCACACCACTGCTGGAAGTGCTTTAGGACATTTTTTTTCACTAGGTGGCACAGGCAAAAAACCATGTCACAGACCAATCTAACAATCTATCCATATATCTGATTACATACCAGAGCCTGGGAGTGTTTCTGGGCATTGTTTCATTTATTAGTGTACTTATAGCTTGTAGATAGTACTTCTCATGTCTATAACTTGCAGGCTTTTCCTTTAAATCCAGCATGATGAGTGTTACAGTGCTGTGAATAAAATGTAGCAATTTAGTTACAGATGATGAAAGAAAAATACAAAAAAACCCAACAAACTGATCCAAGAAGTCAAGAAATAAAGTTCATGTTGCTTTGTTTCCACCTTCCCACAGCTTATGGTGATAACAACTCAGTATTGGTACAATGATGCAACATTTCTCAGGATTTTCTAGTAATGCACACAGAACAAGCGGCATGGGAATGTAAATGGTGCCATGGAAACAGAATTTAGATATTGCCTTGAGCAGGATGGTACCATAGTGTAGGACTAATAAAAGCATATGCAATAATTATATTAAATATAGTGTAAATGAGAGTGATTCTTACATGGAAATAGAAGCTAACTCAATAAATTTATGTTTGTCTACTTTCCAAACACCACTTGCCCGCCCCAAGATCTATCTCACAGGACAGTGAAATATGAGATTGTTATTCTATAGCACCGTGCCTGCTGACTTTTATAGGTAACACATGTATTTTTGTACTGTATTTGAATACATTCTCAGATTTCGTCCCATTATTTTTGCTGTAGGAATAATACAGCTAGATTTAAGTGTGCTGAAAATCTCTGTCATCATCGCCTTCAGTGCAAACTGAAATTATGACAGCAGACAGAAGGGAAAATTAAATTCAAATTATCCTATGCACATAGCCTAGTCAGAGGAAAACAACTAGCTTTTGTAGTAAAATACGGATTTGATGAACAGCAACAATTTTTTTAATACTTGTGTTACCACCTTTTCTTAAAATTACTTCAATTTAAATGAAAAGCAGATTGTTTCCCTTATGTCATTCTTCTGTTCGTTTTGCACATGACTTCTTTTTCTCCGAGAGTTGCTGAAGTGTTGCAACCACCAACAGATTTTGGTGTCTGCATGCTGAATCTCATCTTTACATTGCAATGTCTTTATTACTGGGAGCATCTCCTCCTGTATGTTTGAGATTCTCCATCTAGCTATTCTGATCTATAAATAGCATCATATGGGTGAAATAAAATTCTGTATCTGAAATAATTTAACAGGATTTAAGTTTCCATCCCTACGGGTTTTGAATAAGCTGTCACAGTATGCTAGGATGCCTAGAATGTGTGTTTTAGGATCTAGGAGACGAAAATGAAAACAGCTCATAACTAGTAGACGCTTTGTATTATATTTTATAACCGTCATATTTGAATCATTATATTTATGAGCCTGCAAGCCAGAGAGGGACAGGCAGAGATCAGAGAAGGTGTAAGGGCAGGAGCTGCCCCAGTCTGTGGGGGCAGCTGCCACCCTGTTTGCAATCGAGCAGCGAGCAGCGGTACGAGAACAGGCGGACGGACAGACAGCCCTTCCACGAGCGTTGCCTGCTCCACTCCATCTTGATGCTGCTTTCAGTGGGCCCATCACAGCCACTTTGGCAAGGAAGGCCTGAATAAACTCAGAAATAGAAACTCGCGAGCTGTCTTTGAAGAGTACAGCTGTATTTCACGATACTGAGATTGAGTAGCTGAGGCAGAAACTGTCACTTGCCCAAGGTTTCAAATCAAACCAGCAGCAAAACCAGTAATTAGGACCCACGAGTTCCTGATTCACAGCCTTCCCTCGTTTGCCCAGGTGCTGCCACTTCACTGTTCTTTTTTCTTTTTTTTCTTCCTTTTTCTCAGAAAGTTAACTACAGTTGTGAATTTTAATTCACCTCCCCTTGAAAGACCAGGGCATGAGAGCCTCGACATGCACTGGGAAGCATGGCCAGTGGTACAAACCTGTCTCTTGAAAATTGAGAATAGGATATTGAACTCAGTTTTGTGTGTTAAAATGAAATATTTATCACAAGGAATTTAGGGAAAAGGATGCTGAAAGGTCAAATTTTCCGTTATGGTCTAGCAGCAGAAAGGACAGCACAGATCTTCAGAGAATAGTTGAGGTAAAAATATTACTTTATTCTTAACTTTGCCATACGGGCTCTTCATTTATTTCAGCAAACTGTGTCCTATTGCTGTTCGACCCCTCAGCCCCATTGACATTCACCTGCAAGAGCAATGCTTCACAATTTCTACTTATTGTTTTTCCTTTCATTAATTCTTCCACACTTGTAGGTGTTCTTTTTTTTGCATGCTCAAAAGCAGTTTTGTGGAAGTAAAATCTTTACAAAGTGAATTGTTATGTAGCTTTTCCCACTCTGATTCACTCATTCCTACCTGATAAAAGTTTTCTGCAACTTCCAGGTGCCCTATCTACAGCCTGTGGTCTGGATAAAACCTGAAGTATATTTTTTGCAGCTTTCTGGTTGCTCAGCCATACATAACTTAAACCTTCAATTTTTTTTAATCGTTTCAGTCTTTCAGTCAATGCTGTGTTTCACTCCCCTGTCCATCCATTCCTTGCATTTTGGTTATTGTAGTCAACTCATATTTGTTTTTAGGAATGAAGGAACCCCTCACCATTAAGGAAGAGGTATTTTATCGTGAGGTTCTCTTCTAGTAACTAAAGCAATGTACTCCCTCACTTGGGTTTCTCTTTGCATATTTCTGTACCTTATAGAGCATGATTAACCTTTTTTTATTTTGCCTTTAAGGCTTTGTCATTTGCCTTGTCCTTGTTGCTGTTATCTGTAGAGAGGTAACCCCCAAATCTGGCATCTTGTGAGAGAAGGGAGATGGTATGCACTGCAAACAGACTGATGTTCAGAAAGCAAAATGTTCCATTTTTTTTAGTATAGTGCAGCCTGTGTGAATCGTGAAGAGGAGTTATCAATAGGAAAATGAGAACAGAAGGGAAAAGAGAAAACTAAAATGAAGAAATGAAAAAGGGAGATGAAGAAAAAGGGCTTGTGAATTGACCACATTTCATCTCATTTAGGCTTTAATTTTGATGCACAGTGATGGAAAGTTGGACATAAACATTTTGTTATAGCAGAAATAGCCCACAAAGAAGTAGTGACTCAGATTAAGGGATACTCTGAAAAATACTCTGAGATCTAAGAAAGCAGCAATAGAAAAGACCTATTATTTGTCTGGTGAGTCATTTCTAATGCAGAATATTATCTCCATAGTATGTTTTTCCATTTATTTAGTTACTTGGAAAACAATCTAAGCAAATTTTTAAGTTTTGAAAAGCTGTCTTCTGGTGTTTGTTTTGTTTTGTTTTGTGTTTCTCACAAAGTTGGCTTTGCCTAGACAAAACAAGACAGTTGGCGTATCTGAAGACAGAAGTCTCAGGACTCCAGCCACATAGTAAACTGACTCCAGCCATGTAGTAAACTAAATTCTGTTTTTATTTCTAATGATTAAATGCAGAAAAACAAAAAGCAGGTGGTAATACCACCTACTGCAACTTTGTAACCCACACAGAGCCACCAAAATTCACATCAATTCAGCAAGCAGAAGCCATTGCCAATTGAAAAAATGACAGGTTTGTTTTGACCAAAAGTGTTATTTTGTATACCAGGTAGAATATTGATACTAAAAGATACCTGCAACTTAAAAATAATGGGGAAAAAAAAACACTTTTATATAAGTTTTTTTAAAAGTTATTTTTTTACCTCCAGATTTTTAACTGATTATTGAGTTGGAAAGTCTTTCCAATTGTCTTCAGTTAGACTTTTAATAATTAAGAGGGAAGGGTAATATCTAGTCTTTAAGTAGTCATCTAGACAAATAAAATGGAACACAAAAATAAGACCCTCTGTTCCTTAAATCAGACTAGATTCAGTTAGGTATACGCCTTTCACATCCTGGATACCTGACTGTCCATTTGCATTTAGTTCTTGACTCTGGGGAAGGAGATGGACACGGTTGCATTCTTCTGTGGTACAGGGATATTATTATTTAGAGTAAAGATGTAAACTGATGTCTCACTCAAGCACTGAGTTATCAGTCATCAGATTCTGTTGATTAATATCTAAAGAATTGTTTAAAGCTTCTTTGGTTCTTAGACTTATACCAGTTCCTTTTAAAAAACACCCTCACATTTTATTCGGCATGATCCTCCACCTTCTTTTCCTAGGAATATTTTTTCTTTTTCCTTTTGGAAAAATTCTGCTTGTTTTTTGGTTGTTTTTTTTTCAGGAGGGGCTTTTTCTTCTCTTTGTTTTCCAACACATTTTTTAGACAAGTAAAAGCTGTAACTGGACCTAGGGATTAAAATTCCCTTCATGAAGGATATTGAAATTCTATTTAATTCTAATTCAACATAAAACCCCCAAAATTTTAAGTTCTTCAGTCGGAAGAATTATACCAGATTTGGTAGTTCCCATGGTGGGCCTGTCTCAGGGCTCCAAATGCTGCCTGGCTTGGTCTCTGGGCTGCAGTCATGCTCCTAAGGGACAGAGGGAGGGATCCAAAGGAAAACGAATTTGTCTCCCCTGCTGAGTTCTAGTGAAGCTTTGTTGGGATCAACATATCTTCATAAAACATCCTGACTCCAGTGAACAGGAGCCAGAAAATGCTGGATATTTTTCTGAGCAGCGTTGGTGTTAGCAAGATTTCTTTTTGGTTTTGCTGTGAAGGCTTCGCTTTGTGCAAGAGCTTGATTGGTGTGAACTATTTTTTTTTCATCTGCTTATGAACTGTCTTTTACCTCATATGCTATACTTTTAAAATACTTTTCAAATAAATGTTGGCCTTTCACCCATTTCAACAAATACAGACAAAATAATACTCCATTTAATTTTGCTGGTATTAACATTTTTCTCACCAGTGGTATGTGCATGAGCAGCTGTTGTAATAAACGTACTGAATTTTGGGGTATATTGATACATCCTGTTATAGGAGACTCTGAATGATGAAACAGATGTAAGATTAATGGAGAGAAACAGTGCAGTGTTGATAGCTGATTAGAAAATCTTGAATGTGTTTAGATAAATAATCCCTGATATAAAAAATGCAGTTTTAATGCCAGGGAATGTTAATTACTTACAGTTTAATGAGGAAATTAATTAAGGCACAGCACAAGTACAAAGTAAGAATGCCTGTTGCCTTTCTCAGCAGATAATTGATAGCTTTGAAATACTGAGAAAGCCAAGCTTGAGACGTACTAGGCTATTACAGGGCCTATTATTTCATGTAGAGGTGAGTTGTGGGCACGTATTGAAAAGAAAGTTAACTTCATAAAGGAAGCACCAAGAAGAATCTGGAACCATAAGAAAAATTATACGTGTTCAAAAAAAAAATCTTAAGAAAGAAGTCAGTGAAGTCGTACAGGCAGTGAAATCCCAGCAATGAAAGTACACCAGACTTGTAATTAGGATGATGAAAGATCCTTCCAATTATCTTCTGAGAGGTAACCCCCATATTTTTTTACTTCATAGCCATGAAAAATGGAGAAGATTGAGCAAAATATATAATTTCTTAATGTCAATTATCAACAAGAGGAGAAATATATTCTTGGCTAAAAAAGTTTGGGCTAGTTGTGGGAAGGATAAGGAAAAGTTTTGGTAGTTGTGGGAAATGCTCTTAGGATCAGGGAGACTGTAACAGTGTCACGTATATACACCTACAGTGGAATGTCTTAAACATTTCAGACAGGAAGGATTTTAGTAATCTGTTATAAATGTGATGCTCCTGCTTAGTATGCTGGCTAGAGATTTTCCCAGTTTACACTTGGCAAGCAGGCAGTAGGTTTCTACCAGTATACCTGTAAAATTTATGTCTGATAATCTGATGAATTATAATGTAAGGAAGTTTTATTTTTCAGACAGATGTTTTCCTTCATATAGACATATCATATTCCTCCTACTTATAGTCAAATGGATAGAAGAAAGGCAAGGAGAGTAGAAACAACCGAGGGAAGCATTAGTGGCTACTTGTGAAAGAGTCTACACTACATAATATAAACAGCAAAATAAAAGACCTACAGCACTTTTCATAAACTACAGACTGAAACATTGAAATTATATTTATTCATACTTCCACATGTTCTGTTTAGTCTTAGATGCACCTCCAGGGGAAGTCCGATTCCTGTAAATGGAAATAAATATATATGCCAATTAATGATGGCTTTTGGATTCAATACATATTGACAGTGCAGCTCTACATTGCCACTCCATTTACATGTCCATTTATTTACTATTAATGGTAGGTTAGTGAGTTCATTTCCAGAAGTCTTATGTGTGTATTGTCACAGTAATTACTTTCCAGTTACATGAATTGAGTCATTGTCTATACAAGAGAAATCTGTATCTTCCTACTTATGGCACCCAAATGTTTCTGTGTTGTTTTTATTAACTTTTCTAATGCTATTGCTCATACTTGGAAGTTATTATTTTTCATTAAAAAAGACCAGGATGAAAAATTCTATGGCTGTAGCATTTCCAGGCTGCATCAGGCTGTCTTAACTTTCATTTGAGGGCCTTGCTGTCCCAGATGGTGCACTTTCTTCATGAACTATTTTCAATACTAATATTAGAAATGCTAATACTATCATACTGCTAGGAGTTACTAGTAGAATAAGTCTAGTATTAATTAATTCTTTCATTACTTACATATTAAGTCTAGCATTGTAGCATCAGGAAACCATGAGCTGATCAATGCACACATAGAGATGCTGTAAACTTAGAAGACTAGTATTTATAATCCATAATCCCAAGATGAATAAGTAACAGGAGAAATGACTACAACATGCAGACTGAGCAGTGATTTACAGATATCATGTTAGTTCTGTGTTTTGGAGTTCTTTCAATGGAGTTTTGGTTGATATTTATAACATTTAATTGAAGTTTTGAGGAGAAGAGAGTTGTTGCCAAGTGAGAAAAGAAAGGAAAATAGCTAGGGATGTTTTAGAGGCTCCTGGGTCTGCCCAGGGATGGTTCTGTGTGTCCAGAACACCAGTAGCATAACTTAGCAAATTGCAAAGCAAGCCCCATCATGCTGTCCTGCACGACATTATCCATGGATATATTTATACTGCCATCAAGTGTATTTTCCATTAGTAGTTCTGCAGATTACTTGATGTAGTTAGCTCCAGTACTGATGGCAACAAAGCTGCTGCTGTTTAGGCTTCAGTGAAGGTTTTGCCAGGACCCTGTGTGTATTCTTGGTGGCTAAAGACTGAGTTGCTATTGCTTAGCAACTCATGATTTCTTACCAGATTAAAGTTACATATGTTGTAATCATTCTTAACAGAAAGGCATATGATGTCGAGAAAGTGTGTGTGTGTGAGAACAGAGGGCTTGAAGATGGACATAAGCAGTTAAACAGCATGTGAGAGATGGAAAACTACACAAATGAGCTTAATGGCATAGGAGGCTCTGCATCCACTACCTATATGATGCAGTAAACTTCAGGGGGGAGGGAGGAAGGAAAAGTGAATTTGAGTATAACATTTTGTGTCTTTCTGTGAAAGCATTCCATATGTTCGGTTCCATTTCTTTTAAAGGTGGCAAGTTTTAGTCACTGATAAATCCCCTTTTATCCATAAGCCTTAAAACTTCAAATAAAAGTCCTTGGAGAAAAGACTCCTTCTCCCCACATGTTATGAAATGAGCTGTAAAATAATATCCTCATATTTGTGCATATGGGTGGTGCAAATGATGGTAATGCAAAATAAGTGCGGAGGATATGCAAGCAGCTACTGGTCTTATTTGGAGGATTGAACATTTGCTTTGTACTGGACTGAACAGAAAACATTTTTTCACTATCACAGGAATTATCAGGATTGCAAGTTTTCAGAACTGCAACAAACCTGTGTGGTGGGTTGACCCCAGCCAGCAGCCAAACACCCACACAGCTCCTTGCTCGCTCTCCTCTCCCATGGGACGAAGAGAAGATAGAAGGAAGGTGAGAAGACTCGTGGACCAAGATAAAAACAGTTTAATAGAGAAAGCAAGAGCTGCACATGCAAGCAAAGAAAAAAGAGGAATTCATTCAGTACTTCCCATCTGCATGCAGGTGTCCAGCCACTCCCTGGAAAGCAGGGACACAGCGCTCGTAAAGTTTGCTTGAGAAGACAAATGCCATAATCACAAACATCCCTCCTTCCTCCATCTTTCCTTGAGCTTTTATTGCTGAGCAGGACATCATATAGTATGGAATATCCCTTTGGTCAGTTTGGGTCAGCTGTCCTGGCTGCATCCCCTTCTATAAGGGGGGAAGGAGAAAGCCTGGAGATTGCACAAGCACTGCTCAGCAGTAGCCACCGCACTGGTGTGTCATCAACACTGTTTCAGCCCAAATGCAAAGCACAGCACCATATGGACTGGCACGAAGAAAGTTAGCTCCAGCTGAGCCAGACCCAGCTGAAATTCAAACTTTTCATCTTTTTTTTTTTCTTTTATTCTCTTTTTAATGAAAAGCTGAAGCGGGGTATGGCCTATGATGGCAATATGAGAAACCCAAACGTGTTCTGCATTTTATACTTTACTTGACATTACTTGACTTTTGGCGTGCTGAATCAGTGTCCCTCTGTCTTAACGAATATTTACTCATTTAAATTAATTTAAATATTTCCAACAGAAGAAACTTAGAAAGATCAAGAACAGAACATCAAGATACTTTAAGCGCTCGATCAAAGTGTGAGGGACTTGCTTTCTAACCCCAAACCTGGCCCAGATAAAGTAACAGCTGACAGCTGCTTCTCCTAGGCTGAATCAGTGTCAAAATTAGCAAGTTCTTCTAAGGCAGATTTCCTTCTCTCTTTGACTGGAAGAGGAAGCCTTCATCAAAATTGATACATTCCTGAAAAAAAAAAAAACAAAACAAAACAAAACCCCAAAACTTAGGTCTCAATGCGTTGATATTTTCTAAGATGATAGGAAAAAAAAAAAGAAGAAAGAACCCCACCCCAACAGCAACAAAAAGACCCCAGCTTTATTTATCCATCAAGGAGTAAGTCATGTAAAAAGTTCTCAGGAAATACAAGAAGTTGGGATGCCTACAATAAGGCATGCTCAGAAGTTACATTTTGAATAAGAAACTGCAGTTGTGTGTACAGCACAGAGCACAGTCGTGGGTGCTCCCATAGGTGATCATCCGCACTGATGTCCTGTGGGAGATGATTCCACAGATAAGAACTGAGGGTTCAGCAGTCAACTTTAACCCATTAAATACTTTCAATGCTAGAAACTGATGGCTGGAAGGGTGTTGATATATGCTGCTTATCAGGGTGACATCTTTGTTCTGCATTTAGTTTTAGCTGCCACTTTCATATAGTCCTGTTCTTCCTGCCATGTGTAAATACATGGTGTGTTATAAGTGCCTTTGCCATTTTCCTTTGGTCTGACTCAAAATAAAGTTTAACCAACTGAAGGTCTTGTATGAACAGACTGCATAATTCAACTCAAATTAGCTTTTTGCTCAGAGTCCGGAGAATGGATACAAAAAGTTGTATTACTTTCAAAATAAAGTCATTAGTAATCATTAAAGCAGCTGTCAAATGTAGACAGCATTACAGCTGCACAAAAAAATGGAACTGGAAGTCAAACATTACTACTAATCACTGCCATTGTCCTGAAAGAGCAGAAATTAAGCACTGATTTAAACTTATTTTAATTCCCATTACTGGGAGACCAAATTGCTAAAAATGTGGAGGTCTTACTCATGGATTTCTATAGAACAAAACCAGCTTTGCATTCTGAAACACTCAGAAACGTCCATAAGAGATAGCAGAATGACAGCCTAGGAACCATATCCAATTGCATGTGTGTATAATGGGTATGTGGAGGCAAGATTCCCAGTACTGTCTTGCTGATGTGACTTGACTCTGATGAGGTAAGAACCTGAGAAGCTGACAGGTTATTTTATTCCCCTTGCCCTTTGATTCTGAGACAACAAAAGAGAGGTGAAAGTTTTGTAGTGATGGACACCTCTCCTGCAGGAATGGACAGAATTCACTAATTCATTTTCAGCTAAACAGTTTGTTACTACCAGCCTGGGCTTGATTTGAGCAGTGCATCAGAAATGAAAACCTCAATATTCCATTTGCAGCTCACTGACCTTTCTGGTGGCCTTGTTTATGGCTTTGAATAAACAAAGATATGGAGAAGCAAAATGGGCCCAAGAGTAATCATTTGTTTTCTGGTTGTAACGTGAACTTGAAAACTCTTATACAAGCCTTTCTCCTCCTTCCCCTGAAAAGGAGTCCTTCAAATGCAGCTGTGGCTGAAATACTGCATGACGACATGTAACATTCCAGCAAACAGCAAATGTTCATGGATGTCCTAAACAGTTATTAAAGTAAGATTGTGCAAAAAGCAGATTACAATTGAAAGACACTGTGTTCAAGATAATGATATTGCCCAAAATGTAACTGTAAACTCAATGATGTGTTAGTTCCCTGTGTATTTTGTGTCCACGATTACCAGATCAAAGTGAGGGCCCTGACACACCATTGCATATCTGTAGCTTAGCAAGTGACCATGTGTCTGCTGAGCCTTGGTAACTGAACTTGTTTACACCATTATACTATTAGCAAATACGAGCTAATTCCAGGTACTTTTCCCCTCAGGCTATGGCTTAACTAATTTGACTTACCTTACAGGCAGACGAACCATCAAAATTTGATCAGGTATCTATCTAAGCCATTATTATTAAACACTTTTTTTTGTTGAATTTGTCAGCCATGTGAGTTCCTCCAAAGAACAAGGTGGATGTATTCCTGACTGTGCATTGTTGCCAGGGCAGGAGAAGGCTGGGCTGACATCTGTTCAAAGTACCTTTAGCATATTGCAGATATAGGAGTAGAAAGAGCCCATGTGCACAATGTCAGTGACTTTGGCTCTGCTTGGGTACAGGGGTTTGCCCACGTACAAAGCTTACTGAGAAATTGTTCTAGTGAACAAGGTCTGGAAACTATTTTACTTGCGTAGCTCAAGTAGGATTACCAACACCTAAATGTGGAAGAAATTCAGGTCATCGTCCTCCCAGTGTAGCAGCTACCAACATAAATGCAGATAGGGAGGTGACCTGAACAAATAGCACGTTGCTGAGAGAGCAAATATTTGTTTTCAGTTTTTCAATTCCTTTTTAACTAATCACAACAATCTGGTTTAATGTCATTTTGCTTTAACCTGTCAGCTGAGGAACGGATGTGAAGACCCCAGCCACCCAGCGCTCCCCTTAGTCCCTGGAGAGGTGGGCTGGACAGTGGTCAATCCAGAGCTGCCCGCTCCTCTCCATTAACAGTAGAAGACAAGGGTGCCCAGGCTCCAAGGTGCTTCAGTGAAAAGCTTGTGCTTGGGAAATGAAATGAAAAATTCACCTCCTTTGTTAAGATCAGTCCAGTGAAGTTTAGGATTAGGAACTAGCTGAGCATCTACACACCCTTTTGCAACATCCTAAATATTGATTCTGCCCACCCCACAATACACAGCTTATAATTTTGCTTTCCAGTTTCATTGGCCACACAGAGAATCAATTCTCCCTCACCTTCATTTCTGTTTGTGTCATAGGGAAAGTCCAAATAACCCAGCAGCTGCACAGGTCCAATGTCACAACCAACAAACAGAAAGGTCCACCTCAGCCCTGATATAATTGGATTCAAAATGTAACATGTTAGTGTGTCTGTGTATCCTAAGCCATCACAGAACTGCGTGCTATATATTACACGGTTTCTAGAGCAACCAGAGAGGACCCGAGGAGGGTTGCACCCACCGTGCAGAGCGCTAAACAAATGCATTAGCGAGAAAGCTCTCTGTGGTGAGGCAGCTGGCTGGAGCCTTTTTCTTTGTAAAGCACAACCTTCCTGAAGCTGAAACTGTTTATGGGTCAGTTCCAAACAAATTCCTTCTTTACGTAAACATGTGGGGGGAAAAAAAGAGATTTTCAATTGTTGAAGCAACCCCTTTTGACATTTTTAGAAGTTTCATTTTTCTACCTTGAACATGTGCGGCTTCAGATCTCTTTTAACTTGTGAAAAAGGTCAAAACTGCATGGAATTATTTTGAAAATATAGATGTTTCTTTGATTTGAGACTCTCAGTTAACAATTTTATTAATTTCAAGTTAACTCTAAGGTGAAATTTTTTAATTTGTATTTGAAAATTGCTATGGGAAGGGGAAACAGTTTCTTTGCTCTTTCTAATTCCTCGCAGTCCTTCATTAAAGATCTTGTGGTATAAATAACTCAGTAGAGCATATAGTTGGGAGTACACATGCAGACACAAAATCTTCAGGTGAGCTTTAACCTGTGACGGGTTACTTGCACCTCAGTAGTGTTATGGCTGAGTTTGGAAGGAGAGGAGGAAGAAAAGAAAGGAAAGACTGGTGGGGGAGGGTTAAAAGGAAAAAGAAGAAAAAAATAAAGCAGATCTCTGAAGGAGACAGGAAAAAGAGGGACAAGGGGACTGGTTAAAGATAAGAAAGATGAAAGGAAGCAGATGAGAGAGCAAGACTTGCATTGCAAGTGCATTGCAGAGCGGGGTGAGGGAGGTGAGGAACTGATGACCAACCACTGGAAAAGACATTAAGTCTGAGGGATGGATCTGAGCTGCTGAGCATAACTTCAGTAGTATCCACAGGACGATGAAAACATAGGACAAAGAAATGAGGCATCCTGATCCATCAGTCTTTGCCTGCTACAGCTGCTCCAGACCCTGATTCTTTCTAGGAAGAAACCTTGTTTTGGTTATTGCTGTTATGGCTCATTTAAAAGGTACTGGCATTCCATATCTGCTTAAATTGTTGAAAGGAAGCTACATATTATATTTTATGTAATCTTATTTACTAAATAAAAAACCCCATCAGCTGTCAATCATACCACCCCAGCATTTAAATGTTCGCAGAAATCCACACCAAAATTGGCGTGTGTGGGAATGAATATATTTGAGCCCTCCCTCTGCTCTCCTTTCAACCTTTCACATACAAAAAAAGCCATATGCGTCCCACCTCTGGTAATACAGAGCTTCATCATCTAATGTCTAAAGGCCTTATTGAGGGTTCCCACAGCTGCAGTTCCTGATAGCTGCTAATTTCAGTTTTCAGTGGGACTGCTCACTTTGGCCTCACAACCCAGCAGGGTCAAAGGTTTTTCATGTTAAATGTCTCCTTCCGTGGTAAACCAGTAACCACTATGATTCATCATATATCCCAGATCAGAGTAACAAATGTAGTTGTTCTCTAATGTTAAAAGATCATATTTGTTGAACATTAGAAAGACAGGGACAGTGCTCAAACCTTTTGCGCTACTGTAAAACAAAGCTGTAAAGACAGAATGCCATGACCCGCTAGTAATAATTGTTGTAGATCTTGTTGTGGTTTTTACCAAACAGTAAAGTAAATATAGTGTGAGCTTATCTAGTTTTAACCTGAAAATGGAAAGGTTACAAAACCCATGTTCTGTCAAGCATAGTTTAACATTAGAGTCCTCAGTTATTTTTAAGGAGAGTCTGAAAGCAATGCTTTTCCTCAAAGTGCATTTGAAATATATTGAAAAGAATAATTGCATCTACTGTTTATTTTTTCTAAATGTCTGTTCCATTTTCCATGCATATGCAGAAGACAGAAAGACACCTATACCCACCCAGTAAGACAAAGACCCTGTGTTTTCTCTTCACAAACCAGGGAAATCCAGGGACATTTTTTGTGCATTTGGCAGGTGTAAGCCAAGTTTTCTGACTTGTATACTCCTCTCTCACTACCGGACTTTGTCCTACACTTTGTCCTGGCGTTCTTCCTCACTTTGGTCTCTTTTAAGTATGTTTTCATATAATTTCTTCAGGTATTTTAATAGACTCAGTAAGCATTTCACTTCCTTGACACCACAGTTAAGCCTTTTGCAGCTGTGCAAAATCATTCTTACTGTGTTCGTGACCTGCATTTTCTATTTACTCTCTGCCAAGGCCCCAGATAGATAGACTTCTTGGATCTCCTCAGGTGTCCACAGTGGAGGCAGCTGCAAGTCTTTCCAAGAGCTGTCATGGCAGGTGGAAGATGAATGCGTACAAAAGGCAGTTGTTGCATTTTACCTGGGGGGAGGAAAAAGGATGGATTCTGAAGAGCTGGAGGAGGGAAGAGCTAAAGGTTTTTCTGGTGTATCCAGAAGGCTTGGGCTTACAGAGTAAGGGTCATTATTCACAATAATTTGCTAATATATCCTTTAATATTCCCACTTTTTAATATAGAAGATTTGGGATTCCTCTCACAGATCCTGAAAAGCTATAGAAGGTAAATGGCTCATTCAGGAGCCTGACACAGTCATTCAGCTGTGAAAAATCGCGGAAGAAAGGGCTTTAGGAATTTCCTAGGCTGTTTGAAGCACACGATGATCACACAGAGCTGTGTCTGAACACAATGTGTTATCACTGGCACTCCTTTTGCTTGCAGTCATTTGTTAATTTTGATAAGGAGAGACAGAGTTATTTAACTGAATTAGTAATTTAAATTCTAGAATGGCTGAAAAGTGAATCTGCTTTAACACTCCACAGCATTATCCAGCACTTTTTTGCATTTATTGCTTGAAGAGGGGCAGGGAAGAGGAATTTGCAGATCTCTGGGGTAAAAGGGATAAGGCAGCTCAGAAAGGCTTCCAAGGAGCAAAATGACCCTGACTGGCTCAGAAAAGGCTGCTGTGGGGAACCAAAGCCTTTCAGGGTGATCACCACAATATTGCTAAGGATGATTTTCAGCTGCCAAAAACTGGGAGGTGGGAGTTGGTGCTGCCAAGACCAAGATGGCCCCTGACAGCTTCTGTGATCCCCTGCAATATATTTCATTTTACACTTTTTCCAAGATAGGACCTGAGGGACGCAGACAGCTTCCTCTCCTTTATTTAATAGGCTGTGTGCCTGGCTACTCTCTCTGATAGCTGAAGCCTGGTTTCACAGTCCTGCTATCTGGAACTATGCTATATAAAAGTGGACGGGCTGGTTGAAAGCAAGAGACCAGGAATTCCTCAGTTCTGCTCTTCTCAGGTGGGGAGGGTGATTGGTTTTACCAGTCTTTGTAGTAACCTGAACTAAGTAAAATGCTGTGATTCTTCAATATTTATTAGAGTGATATATAAGAGAAATGTGTTTATGTTTGGAGAGCCAAACAAATTGTCTCTCTTGGGAACAACTTAATATGAGTAATGAATTGTCTGAGTCATGAAATGGGCAGATGAAAATATTTTAAAAAATAGAAGAAAAAAAAAAAGCAGAGAGCCACATCATGACACTGGAAAAACCCATACTGTAAAGCCGTTTGAATTTCTGGCTGCTGTGTCTGAAAATGGCATAGCAGAGTAACAAAAATGTACAGAGAAGCATGAGAAGGATGGTGAAAGATTTAGAACAGCTTTGCCATAATAAAACACTAAACATTGATTTCTTGGTTTGGAAAAGAGAGGACTGAGGCAGGGATATGGTAGATGTCTACACAATTATAAATGATATAGACATAGTGAATAGGGATCGATGGTGCATTATTTTCACAACCACAGAACTAGGGGCACCTAATTAAATTATCAGGCAACCTGATAAACAAACAAAAAGGAAATTCTTTTTCAAATAAAGCATAATTAAATTGCGAGGTACATTGGCACAGGATGCAGTAGAGGCTCAGTATAAATACTGGGCTCAGGGAAAATTGGATGAATCCGTAGAGGATAGATCCATTGCTGGCTATTAAAAATGATGGTCTAGATTAAACTTCCCTCTCAGGAAGTCTCTTAAGTGCTGATTGTGGGAAGTTGGAAAGGTTTTCTAGGCAATCTACTTATTTGCCCTATGTCCAGCAGCATCCACTTTGGGCCAGTGCTGGAGCCAGCATACTGGGATGAACAGATCTTTGCCAGATGCATCAGGAACGCTTTTATGTGTGTGTATGAGAAAAAATAAGAACAAAAAGAGAGAAGGCGTGATGTTACAAACAGAAGGAACTTAATTAAAGAATGACTTCTTCTTACTGTTAGTGTTTTTCACACAGGCCTCTTGCAAAGAAAACCTCAATAACCTTAAATCTCCTACTATTGCCTTTAATTTTTACTTCAATCAGAATTTACCCAGCCCTCCTGTGCTTCTGTGTGTGTTTGTTGCTTACCAGCATGCTATCAAAACAATGCACAAGAATATTGTATTTGACAATACTGCCACCTGGGCTACATCTGTAGTAGTAAATGAAACAGTGCCAGGACAAAGGCCCAACGAATACGAATTTAATTATTTATAATGATTTGATTATTTATAGTGTTGGTTAGAGAGATCCCTGTCTTAGTTTTAAGCTTGGCCAACTAATTTTCACTGTCCCAAATAATTCCCAGGCTTGACTAGGGAGTTAGAATGGGCAAGGGACCATTCCCAATAACAGTTTGGATGGAGCCAGCCTGTTCTGGAAGATACGGCTATACCACTCCAGTTGGCCTCATGGCCAGAGAAAGGGCCTTCCCCATGCCTAATGTACTATATAGATGTTGTAATATTGATTGGATGTAACCTCTTGGAGATGGGGTAAGAAAAGGAATAGGTTTGCCATGAGTAATGCTGGCCACTTGGGGAAGGTCCAAACCAAGCCAACTAGCTGCCTCCCAGGAGGGCTGAGTGGGCCATAATGGCACCCAGGCGTGCATGCGTTTGGTCATTTCCCTTAGGTCAGGATCAACTTAATGACAGCTCTCAGTGATACATACCCTGTAGCAGACTGGGGATATCTTTGGCTAGGGTCAAAGGCCACCTGCAAGAAATGCTTTAATTGGATAGCAGGCTAGTGGACTTTGAGGTACAGGAGATGCCTCTTCTAGATCTCTAAGCATCTCTAGTCTGGAAGAGGCGGTTTGGTTTTCTCTGATCATGAACTGATATGGTGTCAGTCCTGTTTTCGTACTCTGGACACATTTTATGCTCTGTAATTATGTGATTAAATGAAGTTGCACCTGCTGTTTAACACAGACATTTTAGGGTCTGAGTTTTCTTTCATCTGTTGTCAGGGTTCATACGCCAGGTGCTATATAAGACAGAACTAAAAGAACAACAGTTACCATAGGGAGCTTATAGGCTAAAAGAAAAGCACACATAGAAAAAAATAGGTGGGAGGTCCAGAGCGGGCCAATAATAAATAAAGTCCAATAAACTGAGAAGTTCAATATCAGTTGTAGTTCAGTCTCACTCTCGTATTGTGATGGAGAAGGCAGTTAATTGATTATAAGTCTTGCTGATGTGAGCTTTTAAAGTACGTGAGCAACAAGTCCACTGAGACTGGGGCTTATTTTGCGGATGAACAGGTTATGGAAGAAGTATGATTAGGAGATGGTAACAGTGTGCTGTTTTATTAAGGGCAGAATGAATGCATAAGAAATGAGGGCCAACGTAGAAAAATATCTTGGTGCAAGACTTTGCACGTGAAGAAAGAGAATTTAAACTGATAGGTCAGGCTCAGAAAATAGATCGAGGGGTTAAAACTGAGATGATAAAATTTGAAGGATGCGTAAAGTGATTATCGAACTGAGGAAAAGCAGACATATCAGATGGTTTCTGTGCAGTGACTGTTAAATGCTCACTTACACCACAGGCAGACAGAATCAGGATAGAAGAGAGTGTGTGTTCATTAGCTCATACGGAAACTTCACTTCCCTGACCCAGAACACAAAGTAACATCCTACTGACCCGCAATCCAGTACCAAGTGCAGCTCAAGCACGAGTCAAAATTGACCCCCAAGTCCTTTACCCAAGTTTTACATGGATGTAATTCTGTGGCCTTCAGCAGCTTTGTTTTGAATTTATGTTGTACTGTAACTTATTCTCTGGACATAGAAAACTAAGTAGAACCAGCTATGGCTCCTTCCGTACTTGTAACCAATCAGGAACACACCACACCCCTGAGCAATGGCAGCAATCATCCCTACCACAGCGCACATTCTTGCCCAGGTTTGGCCCATGCCAACGAGCGCTCCTCTAGGTAACATCTCCTTAGCAGGGTAAGGAACAGCACAAACCAGGGTGCACTTCTGACAGACATCCAGCCTCTTCTGAGGACAAAACCTGTGCCATGCCAGCTTGGTCTCAGGCAGTGGCCCATGTCATTTCCCACTGTACATGTAGTAGCCTCAGGGTTGAATGAGCCATCTGGATCTGTGAAGCTGGTTCCAGCTCAGCAACGTCTCATCACGTTTCCAAGCTTAAGTCTGAGAACTTCAGCTGTGAAAGGTTCCTATCACAGTCTTGAGTGTTGCCTGTGCAGTGTTGCACTGGAATGCATGACAGATCCATCACATTTTAAAAAAGAAAAGGAGATGTAAATGACAATTTGTGCTGTCCTATTTATGAAGATCACACCGTCATTTTACTATACATTCAGCTTTCACAGAAGCAGACATCTGTGCACTTTTAAAGCTTATCTTTTTTTGTCACTGTTTTCAGCCCTGTTGAGAGTGAAGACTTCTCCCACTATTTTTTAGTTTCAGTTTCAGAGGCAGGTTTTTGCTTTCTATTTAGACTAGTCTGTGATGCAGTAATTTGTATATTGAGAAGGGATTCTAAATAGTAATTGTGTCTGTGGTCTGTGTGTTCTGTACTTTGTTTAAAACCTTAAACTGTAAATCATCCTATTTTCATAATCTCGTCTTTGTTTGCAATTCATTGCCCATCAAAACATTCCATGCTAAGACTACCACTTTACTCTATGATGTCCACTGGTGCAGAACATCCTACCAGTAGGCTCACCTTGAGCAAAGGGCACGCTGAAATACTATGTATCTGTGAAATAGAGGAGGTGAATGACATAAAATGAATGCACGCATTTTATGACACTTGAATTTCAGCATGTGCGAGAATTCTGTGATAATCTGCCTGACTTCATTACCATGAAATAAGAAGGTTGCTGATGTGCTTATGAATGAAGTATGTGCCTTTCATTTCTATGGTCAATAATAAAAATGATAATTTCTAGGAAAAATGTAAACTGAATAAACAAAGACCATGTATGTCTGTTGTTGAAGGAATAATATAACTTTGAAGTACGGTTCAACCTCACACAAAGATTGTCTTTGTAATACTGCAAGAGCCACTGAGACTTTAGATTAATTTATGCTTCATAAGTGCAGAATACAAAAATTATATCTCTTCAAGGGCTGAAGGAACTGACAGTAGCCTTTTGAAAAGACAGTCTAAACAATGAATTAGTGATGTGAATAGGTATAGTCATAAAACACAAAGAAATAAGAAGTCCTTATGCTTAGGAAGTAAACTAATCACTAAGAGCTACTCATATCCCTCAAGCAGACTCATAAACCGAAGGGAATCACAAAGGAATTCTGAGTTTCTTTGAAACATTTGCAGTTGACCCTGTTCAAAACAGAACACAGCTTTTTTGCAGGATGGAAATTCTCACTTTTTTGTGCTCTCTGTAGGCTCTTCCAGACAACAGGCTCACTGACACTAACAAATGTATTCATCTAGGATAGCTATGAGAAAGAAATTAATTCTAATTCTAATTCTACTGGATAATTGAGGCAGAAAGACATTAACTGAATTGTCCAAATTTGCACAGGAATTCTTATGGCAAAGTCAGAATCTGACTTACGGATTCCATTGTATGACCTTTCCCTCTCATTTTGAAAAGGAAATTTATTTTCTTCTTTTTTTTTTGTCGAACACAACAAACCCATAAATATTTAGTCTAGTTTAGCATACCCCTAGAATTTTAGTCTAGTTTTGGGCAGAGTTTGTGAGACTTCTTGCAAGGGAGAAATAATATTCTGCATTTTATTTTCTTTGGGTCGTTCTATAAGTGTTTCTGACTATAACATGATATAACTTTGGAATAAATTAATAGCTTCTTTTTCAAAAATAGAAAACTACTGTTTCAATGTAAAGCTGCTTTATTATGAAGTTAATAGTAAGATATCCTAGTTACTTACATGGATGTAAAGCATCCTTCAGAATTTTTTTGTTACAACTTTCATTTGATTCGTTACTCCTGTGCAGCCAAACTAGAGGACACACATATGAGTTATACAATATAGGCAGATCATGTAAGCAAAGTCTCCATGGAAACTGCCTAATTTGTGCTTTTATTTAATTAGAGTTGTCCATTACCTCTCCAAATGAAATTTAGTTTAAATTCATATGCCAGTCATTTTTTAAATTGTGTCTGACTTTTTATCCGTCACTTAACGAGATCTCTACTAGGCTGTATTTCAGCAGAGTGAGTTTGTTTAACAATTGAGTTTATAAACAAGATGTTTATTTGACAGCTCAGCTTATCAAACATTCATTACATCCTTGGGACTTATTTTCTGTGCTGTATCTGTGCTATACTACTTATCGTTATCGATTATATATTCTTGACCTCACGAATTGTCAAAACCAGGACCAACTGTTTGAGAGTATCCACATGAGTATATTTGCTCATTTTGCTTTCTGTGAGGTAATTGGGAAAAAATCATAGTACAAATAAAAAGTGCAACCAAGACCAAGAAATATACAAAATGCATGTGTTTGTTAAATGGAGCACTGAAACAGGCAAAACAGTGTTGTAAACTGAACCACAAAAACCAGCTTGTCTGATACAGGGATTGAGATACTCTTAAGAAAAGTCTGAGTTGGTTCAAAGTTATGGAAATGTCTGCCTGAGGCTATGAAGAACTTTAACTGATGTGAGTTATTTAGAAGTCATCAGTCCTCGGTCGTGCACAGCAGGAACATGGTCTGCAATATGTGATTTTTGTCTTTCTCTGGAGAACTGTTGGCCGAGCAATAGTGAGAGGCTATGGAGTACGCCTTTCGCTGTTCTTTTGAGGTGTCTATGCTTGTAACACAGATGCTAAGAAAGAGTACAAGGGAAGGCTGTACATACTCAAACAACTTCCACTCAGCTGAGACACCAGCAAATATGGATAATAGGGCAAAAACATTTTAAAATAATTTAAAAGATCATATTGTGTACTTACATTAAACATGTTACTGTGATATTTTGTGTCCTAATCTATGTATTCTCAAGCAAATCTTGTACCTTGAGGAAGTATTACTGACCCAATTTTCCATATGCAGCTTCGTGTTAGAAGTATCTGAGCTAGGTGCCAGGTCCAAATTAATTTGTATGCCAGCATGAGAAGAGCACAATGCAGAGGCCACAAGCTGCAGTTCTGAAAGCAATATAGGCAGGGTAGCTAAGAGCTGCAGTCAGGCCATTCAGCAGGTTTTTGCATACCTCACTGCATTCATACAGCATAGACATATCATCTGAGCTTAAGTGCTTTTCCAGAATTACAGAAGTTGTCTCTGGCACAAAAGTAAATGTTATTGATAGGAAAAAGTCACCATCGCAGTATGATCAGAGCTCAGAATTGCAGAATTGAAATGGTTGTGAATAAAAGGTGGAGAAAGTGGCCTGAGAATCATGAGTGGCATCATTATCATCAGAGGTGGGAAGTGCTAAAGGTACAGCTGGAGGACTAACAATAGTGATTCTTCCTGGAATAAATACATTAAGGCTAAAAGGCGGTAGAATTCAATGTGACTAAGCAAAGCTGAAAAGAACAATGTAAAAGATGTTTAAAGAAAAGGCATTTACGAATATTATGACACTAGTGATGTGAAAACGTCTGGCAAAATTAAAAAAAAAATAGAAGAACACTAGAACAACTGGCAAAGAGGAATAGGTACTGCAGATAATAGCATCCCAACAGCTTCACGGTATCAGTTACTGAATGGTAATAGGTATCACTGAGTGGATTTAAAAACTAGTGGAGAGTTTATGTCTGGGTATACAAAAATATCAGAATTATTAAATAGCTACTTTGTTTCTGTCTTTTCAGAAGAAGAGGGTGGCGATCTGCTCAAGTCGGGCTTCAGTTTTCCAGGGACGCCAGAGGAGGAGCTAGGTACAGATATCACCTCTCAGATAACTTGTACTGCTTGTACATCCAGAGGCTGGGTGCAGCCATGGGGATGAGGAGGCAGGAGGCTGCTCTGTGGTACAGCCTTTCTCCAGCCAACAAGCCCACAGAAGGCATGGCATCAGGCCTTGTTAATGAGAGTGGCCAAAAACCTCTCAGTCCAGTCCTTCTGGGTATTTCTCACCTGCTATATAAGATTAGAGAATCGAAAGCAGAAAAACATCAGATTTGAGTAACATCCAGGCAAGAAGAATTCAAAGGAAGGTGTTCAAGGGAATTATCAACTTTCCTTCTTTTGTCTTTCTCTTTTTGTCTTACCCCTTGGAAAACATAATAATTGCAGAAAGAGTTTCCAATATTACCTTTTAAATTTAAAATATAACAGAAGCAAGAAGATATGAGAAACTCAGAGAGCCCATGAGTGAAATCTTGATACCTCTGTCTCACAAAGCTAGTAGTAAAATGTCCCACTGGCTTCAGTCTAGAGAGATTTATACCTTTTAGATTGTGCAAAATTGAGTTTCTGTTCCTGGAATTTCATATTCAGGTTGTCACTGTTTTATGTGAAATCCATCAAAATGTTTATTTATATGCAATTACTTTATGTGGTTATTTTTAGAAGAGAAATATGGAAAGTGGTTTCTGTGTGTTTGCTAGTTAAAGCTCCCTTTATTCAAAGTGAGCGTACTTACATTTCAGAAGTTAGTGCAAGAGTAATTTTTCTCTTTTTATGCATATGCTCATGTTAACACATTGCAACAGTTTGTTTTGTATTATTAGGATATTTTTGTATTTGACAAGACCATTCTAAACTCTCATCCTGACCTTATTGTTGCACATTGATAGGAAGACAAATCATAGTTGCTATATTAAGGGAAAAAAAACAAACAGCTTGAACAAGGAGCATGAATTCAGGTAGGGGATGTCATTATGTGTAAATAATCTCTGAGAACAGGATTTTCTAAAACAAGTAGTGTTGACACTCAGTTACACTCAAGTCAGGGAGTTCCATAAATGTTCAGTGTAAAAATATCTGTATTGGACTTGTTTGTCCGCTTAATATTACAAAAATAAGTGAAAAAAAGCTACGGGATAAGTTCCAAAGATCGGACAGAAGGATGCGTTAAGGAAGAGACTGAAGGAGTTTCTGCCTTAATTAAAATAGTGTAAGAGGGAAGATATGATTAAACATGAGGCTCCCTAGGAATCTTACAATTGAATCTACAGAGGAGTCATGGCATGAGCACATCGCCTTCTTGGACGTTTGGGGTTTTTTTGCCCTGCTGTCCCATTTCACAGCACACAGGAAGGAGTTCAGATGCCCTGGGGTAGAATTCATCTCATCTAACAGTTGGAAAGTAATTCAGATGTAGATGTCTAAACTGTAGCTATCTGGACTTCCTTTAGAGTCAATGAAGAGGGATAGACTTTTCTAGGCCATAACAGATTTGGCCTACTTTATAAGCTTAAGTTAGGGTGAGGTGAATCGTGCCCTAGAAGTATGTCAAAATTGTTCTCCTTCCCATTTGGTTGAGAAAGAACTGCAAGATTTCTGAAGCCAGAGTAAATGATGTATAAGTCAATAGTATTAAAAGTCAAGTGTCTACAGGAGTAAGGACCCTCATATGAAACAGGTAATCAATGATTAACAGAAAGATATGGGCTGAACTGATCAATCATCCAGCACCCTGATTAGGAAGAAGATGGGGGGTTAGTCAACAGAAATGAGGAACAGGAAAGTAAAAAACAAGAATAAAATTGCAACCAGACTACAAAGAAACTGAGCTGCTTTCAAAAACTTCAGCTATTTATGGCCAAAGAACTGAGAAAAAAATGCTAAAAGCAAGGAAAGATCTGTCCTTGCTCCTAAATTTTGGGCCCCTGTTGGAGTCCTCTGAAAGTAAATATGAAAGATGCTAGGTAATGAATGGAGAGAGGTGGATGGCTTTAATATTTTCAGAAGGAAATCCTATCCTCCTGACTTAGCTGTCAAACTGTAGATGGCCAAAGTACGTGGACTGGATACCATCAGTAATGTAAAAACATATGATGTCCCATTCTCCCTTAGAGATTCTCTGTAAAGCAAGAAGGAGCATACAATGGAAGTGGAAATTGGGAAGACTTTTAAGTTTTGGGATAGTCAGTTCAGTTCAGTGTAGACAACAAGCTCTGTAGTTACAGCTGTGCTAGTGATTAACACCTCTACAGACAGCTGGGATATATCTGTCTGTCTGTCCTCTGGTGTTGTGTTCCATTACTTAAAGATTTGAGTTCAAATCCATGAAGTGAACAAAACATTAGTGAAAAAGCTACAAACTATTAGTTCTTTCCCAATCTCCACTTTTTCTTGCTGTTGCACATTTAAAAAGTTAAATATTCATTGGAGAGAAATTTGAATCTGGGTGGATACTCTAATCACTGGGCTATGGAAATGGGCTCGCTCTCGCTCTGTATATATATATATGTACCCCAATGACTATGTAATTATTTTTTATGTACAGCCTTGGTCTGAAGGACTGCTAGAGGCATTCATTGCTGAAAAAAACACAGAAAGGGCTTTCCTTGAGAAGTAAAATAATTGCCCCAAGTCAAGGCAGAGTAGAGATGATATTCTTTAAGGCAGCTCTGACTGCAGGGACATTCATTATTCTAGACTCTCATATCTGGTTATTGTCCCAAGGAGCTTCAAGTTGCAATCTCTCTGGTACTGAAAAATCTCTGGCTCCAGGCCCTTATTTGTAAAATGTGTTTAATATTTCCTAGTGAGGTTTCAGGGCTTTGGTGGGGATTAATTAATGTTTTCACAGTATCTCACCAGAGTGAAAATGCTGAATAGTCACTAAATAATATTATTAATACAATGATCCACTGCCTTAATTGGGAAAAGGTATCAAGGGATGGGACTGATCTCAACTCTTTTACATTATTGATTCTGTAAAAGACTTCATTAGTTAGAACAAGCAGAAATGCAATGGATTCCTTCAAAAAAAAAGCTTACCCAAGCATTCATAGTCTGTTCTCAAGAACAATGTTTCATCGCTTTTCCGTTACCATTTATTTGTTAACAGAGTTCAGGGTGATAAGTATTGTCATGGTTACAAGATTCACACTCACACCAAAAATTCCTATTATCTTCACTAGGAATATCTGAAATAAGCAACCTGGTAAAGGTAGCAGGGCGTGGTGGTAGGAGCAAGAGACCTGACATGTGTGATCTCAAGGAGCTCACTCTAAGTCTCATGGAACCTGGAGTTCTTCCAATTCCAAGCTTTCTTCTAGCCAGTGGTTTTAAAATCTGAACAATGTAATTTATTAGAAAATAAACATTTTATGAAACTACTCTTTTCTACGCAAACTGGAAACATCTCACAGTCTTATTTACTTTAGGCATGTATAAGATAAAGCAACAATTTACTTTGGTTGTCAAAAGCAAATAGTGCAATCTTAACACAAGACATGGAAAACATGCCATTTTTAAATGGCATTCAAATAGTAAACGAAACATATGACCAGGGAAGATGGGATGAACTTTTCTTTAAATATAGTTTTTAATAGCTAGTACATGCACAGAGTAAAGAGGGAAAAATAATTATTGAAAAATTATTTTAACTCCTTTTTATAGGTAAGGAAAACATTTCTTTTACACAAGTTTAACACTTAGCAGCTTCTAATGTTACGCAAAGAAAGAGAACCCACGCTAAAGGCTTTTTGTTTCAGTAAATTACTGTTTTCTCTTCAGGGAAGGATATTGAGTTGATGTTAAGAAAAAAGTTAAAAACTATAAAACAGATTGCAGCTACTAATAAAGCTCTTAACCTGCCCCAATTGCAAAGTAAACTGTAAGGGAGTTTAAGAGTAGGTTACAAAAATGTATTTTTATTTCATAGTTGATGCAGTCGTGCTTTTGATTAATTGGTATGGTTCAAGTGTCAGACAGTAACTCATGGTTATTCAATCACTGTTGATTGCATGATCATGCCTTTATGACCTTATGTGTTGAAAGGAAGAAAGGATATAGCTGTTCTTGAAATACAAAAATAAATAAAGGCCTAACTTTCCAGTCTGTCTTTCTACCTAATTATCCAGCCTTCCTCAGGGCAGTCAGTGTCTGAATACTTTGCACTTTTCATGGGTTTTATCTTCATATAACAGGCACGACAAGAGATTTTCCCAAGGACAGACAAGGGTTGAGCAGTGGGCTCTTGGCTCTCCTCTGTGCCAGATCCATGCCTCAGCCCACCTTCCCCCAGAGCATTCAGGGGTGGGTAAACAGCTGTAGACTGTGACTGGAGCTGGTGGGACTTCAGTCAGACACAGGGCTTGGCCACACAGAATAAACTCTTACAGTGACATTGATCCCTGTAATTAGCAGGCACAGTAACAAATACTTTATTTTAAATTCTTAGATGGGCATTATCGCAGAGACTGAATGTTTCCCTGCTTTCTGACACTAACACTCAGAGGTACAGAAGTTACTTTTATTCTTGTGCTATGGGGAACTGAGGTAGGGAGTCTACAAGAGATATCCACAAAGGTTAACTTTAACCCAGTGAAGCAAGGTCAAACCTCTCAGTGGCCACTGTCATCACTTCCCATGGCCTTATCCTCAACCACACAAAAAAGTCATGCCTGGACAGGAAGTCTTGACTGCAGATTTCCCAAGTTAATCCTCTACCCACAGGACTATCTTTCTTCCATATAATAAAAATATGTAGACAAGTGGTTTGGTATGGAGATATGAGAGTCTTTTAAACTTACAAGAGGTTTTAAATATGAGATGCCCTGATATGTCTCTGTGTCACTGTCTTATTTGTTTATTGGGACTAGCTGAATGGATACTGCAAAAAAGGGGCTTTTTTTTTATTACATCATACTTCTATATAATTCCACTTCAAATCCTTCCTTTTCCTGTACCCAGAAACTGTAGTGTAGAAGTTTACTCATGTGATGATCAAGACCATAGAAAATGTTAATGAAATAATGGGGAATGTTTTTCAGAAAATAAATTTTGACTTTAAATTCCTTTTAGACATGCTTGAGAGCTTATTCTGTGAATTACTTTCAGTCATAGAACAAAATCATATCATATGGCCTGAGCATCACATAAAAACATGCTAACTATTCTGCATTTTAATTGTAGGCTGTTGGCAACAATCTGCAGACCAGAAGCTATTTCTAAAAATTAAACACCTCACAATGTCAGATAACTCTGCAGAAATCCCATTAGGCCCAAGGTCAAGTCACAAACAGAATAAGATATTTGTAAGGATGTAAGATTAATCAAATAGGTTATTTGTTATGAATTATTCATTCATTTCTACTACAGAATACAAAGGGGGTTACGCATTCATTACTTTGCCAAGAGGCAAATATTTTTGTTCTAAATGATTTGTGCACTCTGACAGGGCTGTCCAGGTGAGGAGGCTCCTAAGTTCAGTTGCAGAGGAAATATAGTTTTTTTCAAATTGGGAAGCTTCATCCCATTGTTAGACCACATCTGGGCTACTAATTCCAGTGTCTGCACTGGAACAAATGAGATCATATTATCATAGATTCATAGAATGGTTTGGGTTGGAAGGGACCTTAAAGATCATCTAGTTCCAACCCCCCTGCCATGGGCAGGGACACCTTCCACTAGACCAGGTTGCTCAAAGCCTCATCCAATCTGGCCTTAAACACTGCCAGGGAGGGGGCAGCCACAGCTTCTCTGGGCAACCTGTTCCAGTGTTTCACCACCCCCACAGTAAAGAATTTCTTCCTAATATCTAATCTAAATCTACCCTCTTACAGTTTAAAACCGTTCCCCCTCATCCTATCACTACCTGCCCTTGTAAAAAGCCCCTCTCCCACTTTCCCATAGGCCCCTTCAGATACTGGAAGGCTGCTAGAAGGTGTCCCCGGAGCCTTCTCTTCTCCAAAGAAAGACCTTTCCAAGGAAAAGAGAGAGATAGAAGAAGTGGGGAGAAGGTGAAACAGCTTGAGTTAAGTTTCACACATGGAATATGGGAAGTTAGCAAAGGAGGGACGTTTTTCTCTCCCTCATGCCCTGCTGGCCTCTGTAACGCCTGGGTGCGTAGCTGATCCACAACATTGACTTTCCCATAGACAGTGCAACGGCTGCAGTGGAGACAAGAGACTGACTCATCTGACTGCTTCGCCATGCCTGCCTTCTTCACTGAGTGTCGTCACTGTATTGTCTCCTTTCACAAGGGTGAAATGTGCAACCTTTTAAATGTATTCCTGTGACGGGCAGATTAAATGATGTTCTCTCCATTTCCCCAGGAAAAAGTTACCGTGCATTACCTCCATGTTCATGATAGGCTGCGTAGGCTCTGTCGAGGGCAGGGCTATTTGTATTGGCACGACAATACAGTTGGGTGGGGGGCGGGTATTTCCAGCATGGAGGTACATGACCATGGCTGTCTCTCACAGTACTGGCCACACAGGTCACTGATTGACTCTGTCTTCCTAAGGGGATTTGCACTAGTGTAACTAGTGCAGCAGGATAAACACCAGCAAATATTGCTAATACAGTCCAAGCTTTCACTGGTGAGTTCAGTTGTCACCTTTCATCATGCAATTCCATTTGTTTTTTCCATCTTTTTACAAAGTCTTTTTTCTTAATAAATAATCTAATAGCAGCATGTCTCAAACTTTGCCAAGGTTGTGGGTACTTATACCACCACCACCTCGTCCCAGGAGTATGGTTCACAGTTTGACCCTTCACTGCCATACGGAAAATCTGGGTGCTAATGATTGTGGGAAAAGGCAACTAATATTTGCAATGTTTCTCACAGACCCAAAACAGAGCTCAGACAAGCAGAAAAGAGACAGCACCCTGACTTGAAAAATTCCTAGTCTGAAGGTTATGGAAAGAGAGAGATTTTCTGTTACTATGACAACAGGTTTAAAAGGGAACTTGTCACCAGGCTGCTGTTTCTTCCTGCACCCCAAAGGAAAATCAGGATGAGACCTCCTCCATCTCAGTGGGTTGAGCTGAGCAGAAAAGTTCACAATACAATAACAAAGCTGCAAGAGGCAGCGCCAAGGGTGTACAGCTGGGCAGATAATGATGACTCCAAAAAGTAAAAGAAATAATTGTTTTGGGTCAGACCAAGGCTGAAACTCTGAAATTTTTGGTGAATTGAAAGGCAGCAAAGAACTGGTGCTGAAGCAAACTGAAAATCAAATCATTTTCTTCAGTTCTGATAATTTAAAAGCTGTGCTGAATGTTTAAAAAAAGTAGAGGGGATTTTGAAATAGAATGGTATTTTAAATTGAACAGTTACATGTTCTGTGGCAATAATCAATGCTTTTGAGAATTAATGCTTAGATTATTTCTTTCCCAGAAAACCACTCTATAAAATAAGCAAAATCTTTAAAATATATCCATGTTTTAAAGAAATACTAAAAGGCAATTTAGAAGGAATGTATGATAGATATTTTTGCTGGGATATAGAAACATTAGTTCTTGCAGTCCCCTCAGTATTACAGAGGATGGTGAACTTCCTCTGTGATATATCTTCATAAATAAAGGAATAATTCAGAAGAATTCCAGAAACATTAAGCAAAAAAAAACTCATTTAAGGAAGAAGTTCATACATATAAGCATTTTTTGTTTGATTTTCGTTTAAGAATCAACGATAAATACTACTTATTAGAAAAGAAACCTTGGTAGTTCCATTCAGCTGAATAGTTGGTCCAAGTGATTTGGATCCTTGGGATTAAATCTTGGCCCCTGTGCTATCAATGGCAGTATTTCAGCAGAACCGGTTTCACCCATCCATGCCATCATCTTCCTGACTGGGGACCCTTCCAGGCTTTTCTAAAACACATTTATTCCAGTCCAGCATGAGTTGTGACTTCTGTAAAATACAGCCCTGATTAGAGGTGATCCTCCTCAAGTGACACCAGGATTCACAGGTAAACTGACCAAGAACTTTTCTCAGCGAATGTTTAGAACTAACCCTGACCCCAGTGAAGTTAATGGGAGATTTGTCATTGCCATCAATGTGACAAGGATTTCCCTTTTACTTCTAGAGTTGTGTGTAGATCCCTGTGTATATCTTTGAGCTGTACTACCCAATTACTTTGGCTTTCTTTAATTGCTGGGAAAATGGTTGCAGTTTTAATGACACCAAGGGAAACTGATTGTCTCTTGTATTTGACCTAACAACTGCAAGCAGCAAAATTTTCTCCTTTAGGAAAAGAGGTCCTTAAAGCCAGGCACAATAAGGAACAAAAGAAGTTTAATGGTGTTGGGCTAGCTTTTCTGGTCTGTATTTGGAAGCATCATAACCAATTTTCTTATAACCAATTGTTCAATGATATTCACATAGTGAAGCCCTGGTTGACTCCATACAGCTGTATTTCTCCAGAAGAAAGCTTACATGTTAGTTTAGGTCAATCTAATCCTGATACTTTATATTTTTTTCAAAAGCTTCACTGATCTGATCATACAGATTCTGTGAAAAAATGTTAGTCATAAATTGTTTTGTAGACTTACCTTTGTCACAGCACTGTTGAAAAGGTGAATAGTGTCAATGTACTCCAAACTTTAAAAGCACTGTGAAGGTTTGTGTCCTACATACCAATTAATACAGAATCACAGAATCATAGAATCAATCAGGTTGGAAGAGACCTCTGGGATCATGGAGTCCAACCATTGCCCTTACACCACCCTGTCAACTAGACCATGGCACTAAGTGCCATGTCCAGTCTTTTCTGAAACACATCCAGAGATGGTGACTCCACCACCTCCCTGGGCAGCCCATTCCAATGTCTAATAACCCTTTCTGAAAAGAAATTCTTCCTAATGTCCAACCTGAACCTCCCCTGGCGAAGCTTGAGGCTGTGCCCTCTTGTCCTATCGCTAGTTGCCCGGGAGAAGAGGCCAACTCCCACTTCACTACAACCTCCCTTCAGGTAGTTGTAGACTGCAATAAGGTCACCTCGGAGCCTCCTCTTCTCCAGGCTAAACAACCCCAGCTCCCTCAGCCGTTCCTCATAGGTCAGACCCTCCAGACTAGGAAATACTAGGAAATCATACACTCCAAGCCAATGGAAATTAATTTTGCACCATCCTGAGGACTCCCTGCATTCCTCCACTCCAAACCCTGAAGCTTCTTGCAAATCCCATATTGCCTCTCATGGATTTCTGTCCTGTCCTTTGTCACGGCGTGGGCACAGTGTAGTGCCTCTTATCCTCCCCGTACAGTCCAACTGCCCATTCTTCCACCCATAAGATGTGGGATGTCATCATTCCTCAAATACTGTTTCCCCGTTTCTCCTTTTTCACCTATGGCATGCTCTGTTCTCTTTGCCAGGCAGTGGGTGTTGTAACCCTGCTTTAACATGTCCCTGGTCACAGCTTTCCCCAGTGATCACTGTTCTCTGTGCTTTTCTTCCTCCCGGTACATTGTACTATGTGTCCCCTGAAACTCAGTTCCGCCACCTCCCGCCCCGCCACCTCAAAGATCCCATTCTCGCTCATCAACAGTTATTCTGCACTCCTTTTACTATATACCCTTTGCTCTGATCATGCTTATTTATCTCAGAAATAAATCCCTTGGGATGTTGGATTGCCAGTCTACTAATCTCTATTTGAAAGAGGGATGGAGCTGAAGTCAGAGAATTGTTGTGCTGAACAATATGATTGGGTGCCATCAAATATTTGTTCCACCTGCAGACATCTGCGTCAGTGCTCAAAACTGTGACTGTGCTGAATAAATGGCAGCACTCCAAGTGCTCCTTACTTCTCCCTTTGGGTTTTCCTACTTTGCGCCAAATTGGCATGTTCTGGTCACTGATGCTGTTTTAGGAACAGAATTTGCATGTCCATTTTTATCTAACACAGGAGTTATAAAAACCACCTTACCCTTGGTCGTTATTCGTCATGTGGTTCCACTGAATTAGCTTGGGCTGTCAAATCGTTTTCTGTGTTTTAGCATTAGACATGTGCCTCAGATCACCTAAATTTATATATTTATGATGTGGTTTACTGCATCGGAACTTGTGATCCACAGCTTTTGCTGTATTCAGCAGAGATATATAAGTACACAAAGGGTGGTATTCATCTGACATTTTTTAGATAGGTACTTCAGGCTAAGATGAATCATGCCAGTTTCTCATGCTCTAAAATAAAACTACATCCAGGTGGCATATTTGTAGCAATCTTTGGCCCATGTTATTCTTGAAATCATATCTATATATTGGTTGGAAGAGTCCTATTTACATAGTATGAAACTATGATGGCAACAGTTTAACTGTATGGACTGATCACGTCCTCCTGCTCTGTTTAGTCTACTGGTATAAACACAGCCGTGCGTGCCTGCCACAAGGGCCACTCAGGATCCTGACTAAAGAGGTATTTCATTTCACAGAATCACAGAATCAACCAGGTTGGAAGAGACCTCAGGGATCATCGAGTCCAACCGTTGCCCTTACACCACCCTGTCAACTAGACCATGGCACTAAGTGCCATGTCCAGTCTTTTCTGAAACACATCCAGAGATGGTGACTCCACCACCTCCCTGGGCAGCCCATTCCAATGTCTAATAACCCTTTCTGAAAAGAAATTCTTCCTGATGTCCAACCTGAACCTCCCCTGGCGAAGCTTGAGGCTGTGCCCTCTTGTCCTATCGCTAGTTGCCCGGGAGAAGAGGCCAACTCCCACTTCACTACAGCCTCCCTTCAGGTAGTTCTAGACTGCAATAAGGTCACCTCTGAGCCTCCTCTTCTCCAGGCTAAACAACCCCAGCTCCCTCAGCTGTTCCTCGTAGGTCAGACCCTCCAGACCCTTCACCAGCTTGGTCGCCCTCGTCTGGACTCGCTCCACCACCTCAACATCTTTCTTGAAGTGCGGGGCCCAGAACTGAACACAGTACTCAAGGTGCGGCCTCACCAGTGCCGAGTACAGAGGGACGATCATTTCCCTAGACTGGCTGGCTACACTATTCCTAATAGAGGCCAGGATGCCATTGGCCTTCTTGGCCACCTGGGCACACTGCTGGCTCATGTTTAGCCGGCTGTCGATCAGCACCCCCAGGTCTCTTTCCACCGGGCTGCTTTCTAACCACTCTTCCCCCAGCCTGTAGAGCTGCATGGGGTTGTTGTGGCCCAAGTGTAAGACCCGGCACTTGTTCTTGTTGAACCTCATGCCGTTGGTCTCGGCCCATCTATCTAACCTGTCCAAATCCCTCTGTAGGGCCTTCCTACCCTCCAGCAGATCGACACTCCCACCCAGCTTGGTGTCATCTGCAAATTTACTGAAGGTGCGCTCAATCCCTACGTCTAGATCATCTATAAAGATATTGAACAGCACCGGCCCCAGAACTGAGCCCTGGGGAACACCGCTAGTGACCGGCCGCCAGCTGGACTTTGCCCCATTCATCACCACTCTCTGGGCTCGGCCATCCAGCCAGTTTTTAACCCATTTAAGAGTCCACCCATCCAAGCCCCGGGCAGCCAGTTTGTCTAGGAGGATGCTGTGGGAGACAGTGGCGAATGCCTTACTGAAGTCTAGATAGACTACATCCACACCCTGACCTCATCTACTAAGCGGGTCACTTGGTCATAGAAGGAGACCAGGTTGGTCGAGCAGGACCTGCCTTTCATGAATCCATGTTGGCTGGCCCCGATACCCCGATAGTCCTGCATGTGCCGTGTAATGGCACTCAGGATGATCTGTTCCATCACCTTGCCTGGCACCGAGGTCAGGCTGACAGGCCTATAGTTCCCTGGATCGTCCTTCTGACCCTTCTTGTAGGTGGGTGTTACATTTGCTAATTTCCAGTCAGCTGGAACTTCTCCAGTTAACCAGGACTGCCGGTAGATAATCGAGAGTGGTTTGGCAAGTTCATTTGGCAGTTCCTTCATTACTCTGGGGTGAATCCCATCCGGGCCCATAGCCTTGAGGGTGTCCAACTGGCACAGCAGGTCACTAACCGTCTCCTCCTGGATCATGGGAGGTTCACACAGCCCCCTGTCCCTAACTTCAGGCTCTGGGGGCCGAGTCTCCTGAGGACAACCGGTCTTGACATTAAAGACCGAGGCAAAGAAGGCATTGAGCACCTCTGCCTTTTCCTCATCCCCTGACACTACACTACCCTCCTCATTCAGCAAGTGGTGGAGGCTCTCCTTGACCCTCCTTTTGCTGTTGATGTATTTGTAAAAGCTTTTTTTGTTATCTTTGACTGTAGCAGCCAAATCAAGCTCTAATTGAGCTTTGGCCCTTCTAATCTTCTCCCTACACGACCTGGCCACGTCCCTATAGACCTCCCAAGTTACCCGACCCTTCTTCCAGAGCAAGTAGGCTCTCTTTTTTTCCTTAAGTTCTAGTCTAAGTTCCCTGTTTAACCAGGCCGGTCTTTTTCCCCGATGGCTTGCCTTACTACAGACTGGGACAGCCTGCTCCTGAATATTTAACAATTCCCTTTTGAAGCATGTCCAACCTTCCTGGACTCCTTTGCCCTCCAGGACCGATTCCCAAGGGACTCTGTCCACCAGCCTCTTAAACAGGCTAAAGTCAGCCCGCCGGAAATCTAAGGCAGAAGTTCTGCTCTTGCCCCTCCTTACTTCCCCCACTATCGAAAACTCTAACATCTCATGGTCGCTACTCCCAAGACGGCCACCGACCCTCACATCTCCCACTAGTCCTTCTCTGTTCACAAACAACAGGTCAAGCAGGGCCCCTCCTCTGGTGGGCTCATTTACCACTTGCATGAGGAAGTTGTCCTCCACACATTCTAGGAACCTCCTAGATTGCTTCCTCTCTGCCATGTTGTATTTCCAGCAGACATCCGGCAAGTTGAAGTTGCCCACGAGTACAAGGGCCGGCGACCGGGCGGCTTCTGACAGCCACTTGTAAAACGCCTCATCCGCCTGCTCATCCTGGTTGGGTGGTCTATAACAGACTCCCACCGTAATGTCCGCCCTGCTGACCTTCCCCCTGATCTTCACCCATAAACATTCAACCTTGTCATCCTCACCATCTTCCTCAATTTCAACACAGTCCAAGCACTCCCTAACATATAGCGCTACCCCACCGCCTCTCCTGCTTCGCCTGTCCCTCTTAAAGAGCTTATAGCCATCCATAGCTGCACTCCAGTCATGAGAGTCATCCCACCACGTTTCTGTGATGGCAACCACATCATAACCTTCCTGCTGTACAGTGGCCTCTAGCTCTTCCTGTTTGTTGCCCATACTGCGTGCATTGGTATAAACACACTTCAGCTGGGCTAGCGGCCTTGCCCCCGATGCAGGCCTGTCACCCCTAGGTTCATTTGTGGCTGCCCTGGTCTTATCCCCCTCCCCCATCGAACCTAGTTTAAAGACCTCTTGATCAGCCCTGCCATCTTCTGGGCCATAACCCTTTTCCCCTTCTGACTCAGCTGTTCCCCATTCGGCATAAGCAGGCCCAGTGCCATGAAAGCCGCCCCGTGGTCAACAAACCGAAAATCCCACCTATGGCACCAGTCTCTTAGCCACATATTAATCTGTTGTACTTTCATAGTCTTTTCCCTATTTTCACCTAACACCGAAGGAATTGAGGAGAATATCACCTGCGCACCTACCCCCTTTACCAAACGCCCCAGGGCCCTGACGTCCCTTTTGATTGCCCTGGGACTTCTCTCTTCAATCTCATCCCTACCCACCTGGAATACTAATAGTGGGTAGTAGTCAGAGGGCCTCACCAGTTGAGGAATCCTCCTGGCAACATCCCTTACCCGAGCCCCAGGGAGGCAGCAGACTTCCCTGTGAGTCGGGTGTGGCCTGCATATGGGGCCCTCCGTTCCCCTTAGCAGGGAGTTGCCTATAACAATTACTTTTCTTTTCTCCTTTTTGGAGCTGGTTGCAACCCTCTTACTCGGTTGCTTCTGCTCACGTAGTCCTGTAGAGGGTCTTTCACCTAGATTCGTGTCTTCCCGACACTCAGGAAGACGCTCAGGCTCCAGCGCCTCATACCTGTTCTGCAGGGGGACGTGGGGAGGGGAGGAAGGTCGGGATGGGATTCGCCTGCCACCCCGAGCATGGACCTGCCTCCATTCCCCCCCATCCCCTAGGTCTCCTCCTGCTCCTTGTGGAGGAGGAAGAGGATCCTCCACTACCCGGGGAGCATTAGGCCCGTCCGTTTTCCCCAGGACAGGCAGGGAACAGCACTGCCCGCCGTCCTCTTCCTTGGATGCTCTTGTACTCCTTAACCTTTCCACCTCCTCCTTGAGCTGGGCCACCAAGGAGATCAGGTCGTCGACCTGTTCGCACCTCACACAGGTGAGGTCTCCGTTACCCTCGAGTGCCAGGGCCAGGCTCTGGCACTCCCTGCAGCCTGCCACCTGCACCTCCGCATGCTTCCGCGGCAGGTCCGTTTGGGTTGCCATGTCTTTTCTGGCACCCGCAAGGGACTTAGGGCCCCGCCGAGTGGAAACCATACCTGCCTGCCCGCCTACCCTGCTCGCCACCCTGCCTGCGAGAACTGCTGCGCAAACTGCCACGCCCCTGGGGCTGTGTCCTCCCCCTCCCCCGGACACACCCAGTCACTGCTGACTCCCCCAGTCACTGCTGACTCCCCCTCTCCCCTCTGGGCAGGGACTAGTCCCTGTCCTCCCAGAGGCTCTTTATCACCCCATCACAGGGGGTGGTGCTACGCCCCCTCCTCTCCTGATTCGTTGCCGGGAACTTCCGGGTCCAGGCGGGTCTCGGGCTGCTGCTCGGGGGGGCCCGGAGCACGGAAACCGCACGGAAACCGCTCGCCCGCTACAGCCCGATCTCTCCCCGCACTGACCTCAGTCGCTGCCACCGCTGCCGCTGTTGCCGACTGGCAGGCTTTTTTTTTTTTTCAGGCTTAAATGTCAGAACAAGTTAGCAATCCACGTGCAGCCCATGGCTAGTGTTTGCTTGACAGCCTTGGGCATTTTGGTGTTTGGCTTTAGATCCTCAGAACTGCCTACTTCTCTCCTTTGACTGCACAGGGAGACTGGGTGCATAAAGTACCGTCTTGCGATAGTCCCGAGAGCGCCGATATTCCTTATTTTTGAGGGGATGCTACCCCTCAAAGTTCAATATTTCAAGTAAGCAGCCTGAGATGTTGGATAGGAATTCACAGATAGGTGAATGCACTGCATGCAGTGCAAATTCATTGACTCAGTGTAATGGAAAATACAAGTCATCTTCTAACGCTGGAGGTTAAAGTCAGGTAGTCACACAAACTTTGCAATTTTATGTAAATTTCATACAAGCTGTTGTGCTACATAAATAGGCTGGAAATCTCCTCAGACCAGAATAGCAGCTTAAGGCATTTCCAGAATTTCTGGAAGGTTAGTCACTCTTCTCAATCCCTGGAAATACTAATTTTCTAGGTTAGAATAAAACAGAGAAAAATACTATAACAAGTTAATGAGGAAACAGCGCTCATCTAATGCTACTTACTGCAGACCTTGGGCAGTCAAATCTCCAGATAAAACATTTTATTTATACTTTTTAATGTTTGATATGTACTTTTTTGATTAATATACTTATTTTTACACTATTTAATATTTCTATTAGTTATAGGTTAGAGTGCATATGTTTTTTTCATAATACATTGCAGCCCTAATTGAACTGAGGGAAACAGCACAATGCAGCAGTCTGATTTTCTATACCACATCTTTTTGAAAGCTAGATGAGGTGTCTCTTTTCAGCAATGCATTTTACTGCACTATGCAAAAGAGCTGTTTCTTCTCCAATGAAAACAGCACAAACGTTTCAGATGGGTGAGCAGTTTACCAAGGGGCTTATGAGGTTCAAGCAATTTAAATTAATTTCTCAATAGAAAAATAAGTGCTTTGCAATAAATAAATAAATAAAAGCAAAAATCAGGCACCATTTAGTGGTTCCAGGAATCATTATTATGCTCTGAAAGCTTGCATTCAATACGTAGCACACAAAAAGATTTGTACAAAAAGATTTGTGGAGACATGCACTTCTTGTGAATGTCAGAGAGGTTTCCAGTGTTTTTACATTGATTCTCTTTAGCAAAGAAAGAGCCGTGTTCCAGGAACTCTAGAGACGCGCAGCACTTATTCTCCATTGCTTAGATATTTTTAGCCCTTTTGACCTAGAACATTAACATTAATTCTAATTCATTATTTCAAACAATATTCTTGGTCCTTGAATCTATCTGTCTTCCCTTCATACTGACTGGCACAAGGAAGAATCTTGAATGCTCTAAAAATTATGACCAATCCCTGAAGACGGGCAAACTAGCATCTGCTTGGAGTAAGACAGCAACTCTTTTAGCATCAGAAAGTCCAGAAGAAAAAACAGGGGAAAAAAAGCAGGAAAGGACATGGCATAACAGCGAAAGAGTTGAAACAGACAGGAAGGGATGCAGAAATTCTTCCATCTGTCATGGTTAAAGGTTGACTTATATCTGTGCAGTAGTCTCTGAAAAGAAAAGCTTTAAGGGATTTTTCAGGATTTTGGAATTACTGGATCCTCTCTGACATAACAGCCGATGTCTTTGTCTAGGTCCCCCCCCCAGTCTTTATGTATTATCTGACTACATTGAAATCAATGGAAAGATTCCATTTTGCTCTGATGAAACCTAAAAAGAAGCCATTCCTGTGCTCACATATAATATATTTTTTCTCTGTTCTTATCCCTCCATCTGCTTTGGGTTACATTTATTTGTTCTTCTGTCTCCCTTCGGTTCTTGGGGTCTGATGGTGGCACTTTCTTGCTACCAAGAAAGCTTTCCAAGCTAAGGCCTCCTTGGAATTAAACCTTGCAAGAGAGGTCAAGGACAACAGAAAGAGCTTCTTCAAATACATTGCAGGTAAAACCAACGGTAGAGGCAATGTAGGCCCACTGATGAATGAGGTGGGGGCCCTGGAGACAGAGGATAAAAAGAAGGCAGAGTTACTGAATGCCTTCTTTGCCTCTGTCTATACTGCTGGAGGCTGTCCTGAGGAGCCCCGGACCCCTGAGGCCCCAGAGGAAGTCAGGATAGAGGAGGAGTCTGTCTTGGTTGATGAGGGCTGGGTCAGGGACTAATTAAGCAACCTGGACGTCCATAAATCCATGGGCCCTGATGGGATGCACCCGCGGGTGCTGAGGGAGCTGGCGGAAGTCATTGCTAGGCCACTCTCCATCATCTTTACTAAGTCGTGGGCAACGGGAGAGGTGCCTGAGGACTGGAGGAAAGCCAATGTCACTCCAGTCTTCAAAAAGGGCAAGAAGGAGGACCCGGGTAACTATAGACCGCTCAGCCTCACCTCCATCCCCGGAAAGGTGATGGAACAACTTGTCCTTGGTGCTGTCTCTAGGCACATCAAGGATAGGGGGATCATTAGGGGCAGTCAACATGGCTTCACCAAGGGGAAGTCATGCTCAACCAACTTGATAGCCTTTTATGAGGACATAATCCGGTGGATAGATGATGGTAAAGCAGTGGATGTGGTCTATCTCGATTTCAGTAAAGCGTTTGACACGGTCTCCCACAGCATCCTCGCAGCTAAACTGGGGAAGTGTGGTCTGGATGATCGGGTAGTGAGGTGGATTGTGAACTGGCTGAAGGAAAGAAGCCAGAGAGTGGTGGTCAATGGGACAGAGTCCAGTTGGAGGTCTGTGTCTAGCGGAGTCCCTCAAGGGTCGGTACTGGGACCAGTTCTATTCAATATATTCATTAATGACTTGGATGAGGGATTAGAGTGCGCTGTCAGCAAGTTCGCTGATGACACAAAACTGGGAGGAGTGGCTGAGATGCCGGAAGGCTGCGCAGCCATTCAGAGAGACCTGGACAGGCTGGAGAGTTGGGCGGGGAGAAATTTAATGAAATATAACAAGGGCAAGTGTAGAGTCCTGCATCTGGGCAAGAACAACCCCATGTATAAGTTGTAAGTACAAGTTGGGGGCAGAGCTGTTGGAGAGCAGCGTAGGGGAAAGGGACCTGGGGGTCCTAGTGGACAACAGGATGACCATGAGCCAGCAGTGTGCCCTTGTGGCCAAGAAGGCCAATGGCATCCTGGGGTGTATTAGAAGGGGTGTGGTTAGCAGGTTAAGAGAGGTTCTCCTCCCCCTCTACTCTGCCCTGGTGAGGCCGCATCTGGAGTATTGTGTCCAGTTCTGGGCCCCTCAGTTCAAGAAGGACAGGGAACTGCTAGAGAGAGTCCAGCACAGAGCCACGAAGATGATTAAGGGAGTGGAACATCTCCCTTATGAGGAGAGGCTGAGGGAGCTGGGTCTCTTTAGCTTAGAGAAGAGGAGACTGAGGGGTGACCTCATTAATGTTTATAAATATGTAAAGGGCAAGTGTCATGAGGATGGAGCCAGGCTCTTCTCAGTGACATCCCTTGACAGGACAAGGGGCAATGGGTGCAAGCTGGAACACAGGAGGTTCCACATAAATATGAGGAAAAACTTCTTTACAGTGAGGGTAACCGAACACTGGAACAGGCTGCCCAGAGAGATTGTGGAATCTCCTTCTCTGGAGACACTCAAAACCTGCCTGGATGCGCTCCTGTGTGATATGATCTAGGCAATCCTGCTCCGGCAGGGGGATTGGACTAGATGATCTTTCGAGGTCCCTTCCAATCCCTAACATTCTGTGATTCTGTGACTTTCTTTAAGGGACTAGACATCAGTATCCTCAATTACTTCTATATTTTTAGAGTGATTACCCTAAGAAAACTTAGGAGCTGCTATAAAAAAAAAAAAAGCTTATCTTTTATTCTAGGTATCATTATCTTCAAGACAGACTAAAATTCCAGTCCAATCTGCTTGATAAATCTGGCATTGTTTTGTTATACCAAAATCTTAAATTTTTTTTACAGGATTGAGAAAAAAATATTAATACTTGAGCTTTATGAATTTTTTGAATCAGCCAAGCTGTGGACATTGACCATAGACACACTTTCAACCCTTTGCAAATGCTAGAAAAGCATGTTAGCTTAATTGAACTTTAAGCTAGCATATTTTTCTTTGCGTTTCTGGCAGCCTAAGAGCTAGCACATGGTCAATTACCCTGGTCTGGTACCATACAGTAATTCTTTCAGCCATAGCTCAACTGTTTCTTCGAGCCCTGAAACAGGGCTCCTGATCAAAGTTGACTGAGTAATACAAATTGATAAATTTCTGTATTATAATGCAAAATTTTGAAGATTTTCAGGGGGTTTGTAAGAAGAAGTAATGGTGCCTAGGACATAGAACAGGTTGGATGTCCGAGCAGAGCCCAAACCTAATTGGAGTGATTAATTTAGGTGATGCACATGTAAGTAATCTGGGACTTTATCTAGTATCAGTTACTCTCTATGTCAGATTTAAGAGGGGAATATTACTTTTGGAAAATGCCCCCTTCTTAGTTCAGTTTTTAATTATTTTGATTATGCTTATTAAATGCCTGTAGCAGTTTCTAACTACTGTGTTTCAAACCAAAAAAAATCAGAAATTTCATGAGGCACATAAAATGCTATAATGCTGTGAAAGCAACGCACAGAAAATTCTACTTTTCTGTAGTGGCACTGAGCTAGAATCATAGGGAGTCATGAGGGATGGAAAAGCTGTTAGATTATCCATTACAGTGCAATCAAATCATGCTGTCTTGTATTCCTAGGGACATAACAGGATGAAAATGTTTGAAGCCTTCTGGGCTATGTTTGATGCTGTGTGAGGCCTAAAGAAATCACCGGGGACTAGCAGTTCCTAAACTAGGGAACTCATTTAAATTAGTTTCTTATTCCTCGCTAACTCTTTCTCTTGTTCTGGATCTCTGCCTTGCCCTTCCTTTTTTTTTTTTGTAAATTCATTGGCGATTCAGAGACTTAGTGCAAGAGTTACCTTCATTCATAGATGTGCAAGATAGTGACGAAAAGGCTTGGGGTTGACTCTCATCATGCTGTCAGTTTGACGGAGAAAGCTCCTTCCACCTCCCTCGGGCTCATATCACTGTGAAAATGAAAATCAGCAAATCCACAAGCACTTTGGAAAATGTTGCTTGTATTCCAGTTTCCTTTTCTGTAAAAGGAGAACAGTACCTTCCACATCTCATGGGATTCTAAGAACTAATGCAGTAATCTCTGTCAGGTGCTTTGGAAACGCTTTATGGAAAGCATAGACTAAGTTCAACACATGGACCATTATTATTCCCCTGATAATGTTTGGTAATATACTGGGTTAAGTACCATTAATTACAGTGCTACTTACATGGCTGAATCCGAATGCACTGTTATAATTTACTACCTTGTCAATATATAGCTGTACTTTTAATTGGATAATCAAAATTATGTTATTTCAGAGAAACAGTTATATTCCTTTTTGTAACTACATTTATGCAGGGTATTATAACCTAAATAGTACAACAGACTGAGTAATCAACAGTAATAAGTTTTTATTTTAATGTGAAAATAGCCAAGAATTCAGTAAAAGAAACTGGTATAAAAACAAAATAGAAGCGAAAAAGGGTAAACACACACACACACATCGGTTTCACACTGTGATAAAGTCTGGAGGTGACATTTGGACCCTTAAATCCATCTTTGACTTTAGTGTGGCAAGATAGTGCCTAGGATGAAGAATACTTTATTGTTTATTAGTTTAATGCTACACTGGTTTTAAACCATTATGTGGAGCTCTGTTGAAATTAGAATGTAATAAAACTCTCTAAAGCATCTTCCACTATAGGAAATTTCGCACATTTGGGTTATGAGACTGCTCATGCTAAAGACTTGCAACAAATTGCCTTCTGTACTGAAGGTGTCATGACATAACACTTATTAGTCGAATAAAATTAAAGAGATATGGGTATTGATCTGCTTCATGACCATATCCAGCCTTTGAGTTTTCACCAGCAGTGGGAATATGATTTACGAGAGTTTTGTCATATGCTTTGAAACAGCTCAAAGTGCTGTTGGCTACCATGTTATCTCTACAGGCTGGTCTCCAATGTCCAGTCATGTTGTTATACGTAGCAAGTACATATTCCCTGGCTTCCATTCTGGTGGAGGCCTTCAACTTCCTTGTGTCAGGCACCTGTGCAAAGTCAGGCGCCCCACTGTTGTTTGCAAACAGGGAAGGACTTGATGATGTGATGGTTGGAGGCCGTCTTGGGCATAGCAATCATGAAATGGTAGAGCTTTCGATTCTTGGAGAAGTAAGGAGGGGGATCAGCAGAACTGCTACCTTGGACTTCCAGAGGGCAGACTTTGGCCTGTTTAAGAGCCTGGTTGACAGAGACCCTTAGGAGGCAGTCCTGAAGGTCAAAGGAGTCCAGGAAGGCTGGACACTCTTCAAGAAGGAAATCTTAAAGGCGCAGGAGCAGGCTGTCCCCATGTGCCGAAAGACGAGCCGGTGGGGAAGAAGACCAGCCTGAGAGCTTTGGCTAGAACTCAGGAAAAAAGGGATAGTTTATGACCTTTGGAAGAAGGGGCAGGCAACTCAGGAGGACTACAAAGATGTTGTGAGGCTATGCAGGGAAAAAATTAGAAGGGCCAAAGCCCAGCTAGAACTTAATCTACCACTGCTGTAAAGGGCAATTAAAAAATGTTTCTATGAATACATGAGTAACAAAAGGAGGGCCAAGGAAACTTTCCATCCTTTATTGGGTGCAGGGGAAACATAGTGACAAAGGCTGAGGAAAAGGTTGAGGTGCTTAATGCCTTCTTTGCCTCAGTCTTTAGTAGTAAGATGAGTCATTCTCTGGGTACCCAGCCCCCTGAGCTGGAAGACAGGGAGCAGAATGAAGCCCCCAAGAGGAAGTGGTTAGCAACCTGCTACACCACTTAGACACACACAAGCCTATCAGGCCGGATGGGACCTACACAAGGGTACTGACAGAGCTGGCGGAAGTGCTCACCAAGCCACTTTCCATCACTTATCAGCAGTCCTGGCTAACTGAGGAGGTCCTAGTTGACTGGAAGTTAGCAAATGTGATACCCATCTACAAGAAGGGCCAAAAGGAGGATCCGTGGAACTACAGACCTGTTAGTCTGACCTCGCTGCCGGGGAAGGTTATGGAGCAGATCATCTTGAGTGCCATCACACAGCATGTACAGGACAACCAGGCGATCAGGCCCAGTCAGCATGGATTTATGAAAGGCAGGTCCTGCTTGACTAACCTGATCTTCTATGACAAGGTGACCCACTTACTGGATGAGGGAAAGGCTGTGGATTTTGTCTACCTGGACTTTAGTAAAGCCTTTGACACCGTTTCCCACAGCATTCTCCTGGAGAAACTGGCTACTCATGGCTTGGATGGGCATACACTTCTCTGGGTGAAAAACTGTCTGTGTGGCCGGGCCCAAAGAGTTGTGGTGAATGGAGTTAAATCCAGTCGGTGGCCGGTCACAAGCGGTGTTCCCCAGGGCTCAGTATTGGGGCCAGTTCTGTTCAATATCTTTAGCAATGGTCTGGATGAGGAGATCGAGTGCACCCTCAGTGTGTTTGCAGGTGACACCAAGTTGGGGGGCAGTGTTGATCTGCTTGAGGGTAGGAAGGCTCTGCAGCGGGATCTGAACAGTCTGGATCGATGGGCCAAGGCCAACTGTATGACGTTCAACAAGGCTAAGTGTCGGGTCCTACACTTGGGTCACAACAATCCCCATGCACCGCTACAGGCTTGGGGAAGAGTGGCTGGAAAGCTGCCTGGCAGAAAAGGACCTGGGCGTGTTGATCGATGGCCGGCTGAATATGAGCCAGCAGTGTGCCCAGGTGGCCAAGAAGGCCAACAGCATCCTGGCTTGTATCAGAAAGAGTGTGGCCAGCAGCACCAGGGAAGTGATCGTCCCTCTGTACTCAGCACTGGTGAGGTCACACCTCAAATACTGTGTTCAGTTTTGGGCCCCTCACTACAAGAAAGACATTGAGGTGCTGGAGCGAGTCCAAAGAAGGGCAAGGAAGCTGGTGAAGGGTCTGGAGCACAAGTCTTATGAGGAGCAGCTGAGGGAACTGGGGTTGTTTAGCCTGGAGAAAAGGAGGCTGAGGGGAGACCTTATTGCTCTCTGCAACTACCTGAAAGGAGGTTGTAGGAAGGTGGGTGTCAGTAACTTCTCCCATGTAACAAGTGATAGGATGAGAGGAAAATAACCTCAAGTTGCACCAGGGGAGGTTTAGATTGGATATTAGGAAATATTTCTTCATGGAAAGGGTTATCAAGCATTGGAACAGGCTGCCCAGGGAAGTGGTGGAGTCACCATCCCTGGAGGTATTTAAAAGACGTGTATGTGTAGTGCTTAGGGACATTGTTTAGTGGTGGACTTGGCAGGGCTAGGTTAATGATAGGACTTGGTGATCTTAAAAGTCTTTTCCAACCAAACTAATTCTATGATTCTATGATTATTTAGATTCTTTAGAGCAAATTTGCAGAAAGACTGCTAAGTGGGTTGTATAAACACTTACGCATCCGTCTGATCCTCTAACGGATTGTCTTGCATCCTATATCTTTGTCTGCTTTTGAAATGTTGCTTAAATAAGCTCAAATTGAAGAGGGAAAGTGAATGTGAAAATCAAATTGAAACATTTCTGGATTTTTTAATTTTCTGTTTGTAGCATTTGACAGCTGCAAGAAATTGCATGTGAGAAAAATAAAATCAAAGGCTTGAATATCAAAATCTTTGCTTACAAGCTACTCTTATTTAGTAATCATGGTTGTTTAATAACCACAACTTGGAGCACATGATCCATAAGAACAAATAATTGAGTATATAAAAACCTGTAGTTTGTACTTAAAAATATTTGTTTTATCAGGATTAACATAGAGTCACTAAATAAATATTTTTGTAATTTGGACATCAAAAGGGAAAAACTGCCTAATAGAGAAGGTTTTACATGTATGGCAATAGCAATACTTCTGGACTAAGGATAACATGTTCAAACAGTATGAAATGCTTATTCATAAACTGTTCAGTGATATAAAATTTAAGCTTCATTTCAGGTATTCATATTCTTTTTCTCTTTGCTGTTTATTATTTATGTTCATGAACAGTGAACTTGGGATCCTGAAGCCCAGATTTATTTAAGAAAATGAAGTTCACTTTGTGATACGAAAATGGCTCCATGGAGAAAGGATACATTTAGGTTAAGATATTCAACTAAGAAGTCATAGAAATAGAAACGAGACCCATGTAGCTTAAATGACCAGCCACAAAGCTTGACATATGAATTCCAAATATCAAACAATAAACTGAATACTTGAATGTATCCATTAAATCTCTTTGAGTAAATTTGCGTAATGGATAGCTTCATAAAATTTAGAACTGCCAGCAGACAATTTTGCAAACGGGAAGAAGGCTGCATTCACCCCATAATTTGCTCATAGTGAGCAATTTTAACTAGTTTTGAAATGGTGAATGAAATTCCATGAATGGTGAGACTTTCCATCAAGTTCATAGAGAAAAAATGTTTAGTTTTACAATATACTTGGCTTTTGCAAGTTAATCTTTTAATCAGACACATAACGTAGGTTTTATGTGTTCTCCTGACAGACCAGCAGTACTCATGGTCCCCTTCTCAGCACTTCGATGAAGAAAGATACTCTCCTGCTGCGAGGAATATGAAAGGATTATCTGGTAGTCGCAACCAACCACAGTTATGTTCAGCTCATACTTGTGGCTTAGCGTCCCCTGAAGATTGTGAACACACCCACGACCATATCCACCATGGGCAGGAGCCAAGGCAATCGTATCTTCTCAGCCCCACGGAGAGTTGTCCGATGGACCACCATCGTTGCTCGCCACGCAGCTCCATTCATTCTGAATGCATGATGATGCCCATGGTAATGGGCGATCACATGTCAAGTAGCACTTTCCCCAGAATGCACTACAGTTCACATTACGACTCAAGAGACGACTGCGCCATGTCTCACGGTAACCCTAAGATTAACCGTATTCCTGCAAATCTTTTGGACCAATTTGAGAAACAACTTCCTCTTCATCGGGATGGGTTTCACACTTTACAGTACCAGAGGACCTCAACAGCTGCGGAACAGCGCAGCGAGAGCCCGGGAAGAATACGCCATCTCGTTCATTCAGTTCAAAAACTTTTTACTAAATCTCATTCTCTGGAAGGATCATCCAAGGGCAACGTTAATGGAACAAAGGGAGACAGTCGAGGGGATGACCATCATCATGGGCACCATTCCAAGCATAGCAAAAGGAGTAAAAGTAAGGAGCGAAAACCAGAAAGCAAGCATAAATCTGGAATGAGCAGCTGGTGGAGCTCTGATGATAATTTGGACAGCGACAGCACTTACCGAACCCCTAGTGTGGTAAATAGGCACCATGCAGATCATATATCCCATTGCTACCCTGAGGCGCTCCAGGGGCATTTTGGGGATCTCTCATTGAAGACTTCCAAAAGTAACAATGACGTGAAATGTTCAGCTTGTGAAGGGCTAGCAATGACCCCTGATGGTAAATATATGAAAAGGAGTTCTTGGTCCACACTTACAGTAAGTCAGGCTAAAGAAGCTTATCGCAAATCTTCACTGAACTTAGATAAGCCTCTGGTTCATCAGGAAATCAAACCTTCCTTGAGGCCGTGTCATTACCTTCAGGTAAGAGGAAAATTTTCTAAATATTTGTAATGGAAAAAGCATCACAGTTTATGATGATGTCATCATAAAAAATACAAGGGTAATCTGTTTATCTCTCTTAATATCTGTACGGCTCACCTAATGCAGATATTCCATGAAAGTGAGAAAACTGGCTTTTGTCTTGGTTTATAGGGCACAGATTAAAAACTAAATAAAACTGGTGTGATATAAATTAGTTTAAGATCAGTGGATGTGTTTTCATCTTTGGAGTTCACACTGAACATCTGGATAAAATCCATACATCAGACTAAAAAGGGGCAGTGCTCCCAACAGTCTGGGGGCTACAAAAAGTGTGTCAAATACATCTGTAAATGAGTAGTTTTGAAAACAGGCTGTATGAATTTCTGGTTTTCTGTTATTTTATTCCTTTTCTCCAGGTTGATCTAAGTAACAGGAGAATAGATTTATTGGTGTACTCAATTGCTTTGTCGTGACGATGATTACTCACAAACTTCCTTTTTGTGACAGGGTCACCTCAAATCATAATGAACTGAACCTCTTGAGACCATACTTAAGCTATCCTTGGGGTTTCTCAGGGAGAGAAATATTTCAGCCCTGTACTCAGACTGTTTGTGGTGATGTTCTGCACACTTGTTTTCTTTAGCAGCAACCAAGAAGCTCCCACTTTCTCCTGCATTTAAACTTTTATACCTGGTGCTTGCTGCTGTTTGCCACCCCAAAGTCGTGCTAGTGTATCCATTTAGGATGCTGCATGATGATCCAGATGTTAAAGTGATACAGGTTTAAAAATTAGTTTCCAAAATATTTTTTTTAGACATTTGTGTCATTTACATGGCCGAGGTCCAGCACAGTCCCATGACAAGTGTCATTAGCACATCAGGGTGTACAGAGAACTGCAGTGGGAGTAGAGCAGAAAGGAGGGAGTAGCTGGGAGGATAACTTCTTCAGCTAGCTTTGCCACTGGAAAAAACGTAGTATACAAATATTCCCTTAGGTATTTTTACCAAGTACAGCCTGCAAAGCCCACATTGTTCTGAGTACCTTCTCTTTTATTTCTTTTTAAGGAACTTCTCTTTCTCCAGAACTTCCTGATTCTCACATTAACATGGTTAAATCTCCACTCCAGATATATGTATTCAGGGATTTTCAGTTCCTGTGTCCAGGACTCTGCAGGAGCCAACAAACACAGACTAGCAACCGTTGTAGTTCTGTGCGTAGTTCTCTCCCCTCTGAGCAATAGGGGACCAATAGTAATGAGTCATACGTGAAGAGCTATATTTTTTCAAAATGCATATGCAGACATCCAGGATCAATCTTCCTTACTGAAACAGGGAAGGTTCCTCGTTGCAGAGAAAGGAAAATAAAGAAATTGCAACCCTTCTAGCATTACCATGCAAATTGATTCCAGTTTAGACTGACAGCTGTGATATTTTATCATATCCAAGTATCGTTCTCATGTATGTAAAACAGCCTGCACTTCCCTGGAAGTTTTTGATCTAACTCAATGAGCCAGAACTGGAAGCACGTTGTGTGCAGAGACTTCCACTTTTGTCTGTGTTCTAAAGCCACGTGTACAGCTCTGACATTACAGAGAAGTTTAGGTATGGCTGTCTTTTTCCTTACCGTGACATACTCCTTCTTCTACGCAGACAGCTCTGGTTCCTCTACATCTCTTCTGGGTTTTGTGCTTCCCTTCTCATCATGTTTCATTGTTTCTTCTTCCCTTCTCTTTACATCTTATTTTTCTTTGCAGAAGGCACCAGTTTTTACTTTTCATGGGCCTTCTCCTTACTCCCAACTTATATCAGCATCTTCAAGTGAATGCAAAACACTGAGTTCACAAACTAACTTGGTTATCACTAAGCTTTAAATCAAGCCCAGTGGCAAGCCTAGGGAGGAGGAAAACACATTTTTTGCAGTCATTGTTTCATGCTTTTTGTAAATTTGGGATGACTACAGAAAGGAATTTTCATCCAGTAATTAGGAAGGTTCATCCACTGGTAGGTTCATCCAGCTTAAAATCTAGGAGATGTGAATTTAAAGTTTTGCTTCACCAGAGACTTTCTCTGTGATCTTTGTTTTTAAGCCCCTTTAAAAATACAATAGCAGCCATCCCCTATTCACAGATATCCTAAAATGGAAATTTGTTAAGATTGAGTGCTCAGTTACTACAATAAAGAATCTACAGTTGTGTCCAAAGCAATAACACCAGGAATTCTACAATAGGAATATTCTCATTACAAAATATTAAAAAAAATATGTATTCTGTAGAATCTCAATATGCCATTCAGAGCATAGATATCCTTCAGGTTGAGTGGCTTGGCTTATTTACTAGCCCAAGTTTAGCAAAAAAATTGAAGGGACCCAATTCTGTCAATGTCATAACTAAATGCTTAGTTTTGAAACTTCTACTTTGAGGTATGCTGTGCTGTCACACTGTCATTGTTAAGATCAGAGATAGAAGTCCCATTATTAGCTCTGCCATGAACTTTCTCTCTGACCTGGGAAATGTAATTTGTTAATTACTGCACACTTCAGTTACTCTATCTGCAAAACTGAAGGAGGATATTGAACTTTTCTTATGGCAGTGTAAGAAGGTCCTGCACCTGGGTCGGGGCAACTCCTGGTATTAATACAGGCTGGGGGATGAAAGGATTGAGAGCAGCTCTGCAGAGCAGGGACTTGTGTGTAGTGGTGGATGAGAAGCTGGACATGAGCCAGCAATGTGTGCTCGCAGCCCCAAAGCCAACCGTGTCTTGGGCTGCATCAAACGCAGCATGGCTAGTGGGTCGAGGCAGGTGATTTTTCCCCTCTACTCTGCTCTCATGAGACCCCACCTGGAGTACTGCGTCCTGCTCTGGGACACCCAGCATAAGAAGGACGTGGACCTATCGGAGCGAGTCCAGAGGAGAGCCACGAAGACGATCAGAGGGCTGGAGCACCTCTCCTGTGAAGAGAGGCTGAGAGAGTTGGGGCTGTTCAGCTTGGAGAAGGCTCCGGGGAAACCTTATAGCAGCCTTTCAGAACTTGAAGGAGGCTAATAAGAAAGACAGGGACAAACGTTTTAGCAGGGCCTGTTGCGACAGGACGAGGGGTAATGGTTTTAAACTAAAAGAGGGTAGATTTAGACTAGATACAAGGGAGAATTTTTTTACAATGAGGGTGGTGAAACACTGGAACAGGTTGCCCAGAGAGGTGTAGATGCCCCATCCCTGGAAACATTCAAGGTCAGGCTGGACGGGGCTCTGAGCAACCTGATCTAGTTAAAGATGTCGCTGTCCAGGGCAGGGGGTTTAGATGACCTTTAAAGGTTCCTTCCAACCCAAACTATTCCATGATTCTATGTAAGAAGCATCACTAAATAATGATCAGATAAAAATGATCATTATGTTCAGAAACTGAGAAAGGTAGAGAAACATGTCAGGATCCCTAGCCAGGAGAGTTTACTGCTTTGCTCCAGAATATCTGGAAAAGAGAATTCAAGGGATTATGAAGCTGATTATGCAGCAGCAGATTTCCCTGAGGTGCACAAGTGAACAGATTAACAAAAAACCCCAGGCCCTTCACAGATGTGTTTATAGCATTGCAACAGATGATATTAAAAGACATTTCTCCTGAGTGATGTCAGCTATATATTTTTAAATTCTTTTTAAAGCAAAGATGTGAAACTATAGTCCTTCAGCAATCTTACATATGAATACATGAACATACTCCAGAATAATAAAAAATAATTTTCTATGTTTATATATTAAGATTATAAATTTATAATATATATATGGCTTTTACTCTGGTACCTAGTTATATGAGGATTCACTCTACCCAACTCACTTTTCTATCTACTGGTCTCCTTGTTATTTTTCTTTTGACACATGTATGAAATATTGCTTCTTCTGTTTTCCATTGAAGAGTTTTGGTATACAGAGTTTCAAACTGGAAGACCATGGCAGTGTCTTAGGCCTGTGCTTGAGACCATGTTTTCTGTGTTGTGTTTCTGGGCTTCCATTTTGTCTTCCACAGTAATTACTGAGATGCTTTTTCCTTAAAACTGGAACTCTGAAGAGTGAACAAAGGAAATTTCTTTCTAAGAAGTGAGCTTCTACCAAATTCACAGATGCCTGAAAACAGGAAATGAGAAAAGAGATTTTGAAGACATCTGCACATTATATGCTTAAGTCATGTCGTAGGGTTGAAAGCAGGTGTTTATTTCTTTAACCTGGTAAGGCCTCCTTGGAATTAAACCTTGCAAGAGAGGTCAAGGACAACAGAAAGAGCTTCTTCAAATACATTGCAGGTAAAGCCAACACTAGAGGCAATGTAGGCCCACTGATGAATGAGGTGGGGGTCCTGGAGACAGAGGATAAAAAGAAGGCGGAGTTACTGAATGCCTTCTTTGCCTCTGTCTATACTGTTGGAGGCTGTCCTGAGGAGCCCCGGACCCCTGAGGCCTCAGAAGAAGTCAGGATAGAGGAGGAATCTGTCTTGGTTGATGAGGGCTGGGTCAGGGACCAATTAAGCAATCTGGACGTCCATAAATCCATGGGCCCTGATGGGATGCACCCGCGGGTGCTGAGGGAGCTGGCGGAAGTCATTGCTAGGCCACTCTCCATCATCTTTACTAAGTCGTGGGCAATGGGAGAGGTGCCTGAGGACTGGAGGAAAGCGAATGTCACTCCAGTCTTCAAAAAGGGCAGGAAGGAGGACCCGGGTAACTATAGACCAGTCAGCCTCACCTCCATCCCCGGAAAGGTGATGGAGCAACTTGTTCTTGGTGCTGTCTCTAGGCACATCAAGGATAGGGGGATCATTAGGGGCAGTCAACATGGCTTCACGAACGGGAAGTTGTGCTCAACCAACTTGATAGCCTTTTATGAGGATGTTACCCGGTGGATAGATGATGGTAAAGCTGTGGATGTGGTCTATCTCGATTTCAGTAAAGCGTTTGACACGGTCTCCCACAGCATCCTCGCAGCTAAACTGGGGAAGTGTGGTCTGGATGATCGGGTAGTGAGGTGGATTGTGAACTGGCTGAAGGAAAGAAGCCAGAGAGTGGTGGTCAATGGGACAGAGTCCAGTTGGAGGTCTGTGTCTAGCGGAGTTCCGCAAGGGTCGGTTCTGGGACCAGTTCTATTCAATATATTCATTAATGACTTGGATGAGGGAATAGAGTGCACTGTCAGCAAGTTCGCTGATGACACAAAACTGGGAGGAGTGGCTGACAAACCAGAAGGCTGCGCAGCCATTCAGAGGGACCTGGACAGGCTGGAGAGTTGGGCGGGGAGAAATTTAATGAAATATAACAAGGGCAAGTGTAGAGTCCTGCATCTGGGCAAGAACAACCCCATGTACCAGTACAAGTTGGGGACAGAGCTGTTGGAGAGCAGCGTAGGGGAAAGGGACCTGGGGGTCCTAGTGGACAACAGGATGACCATGAGCCAGCAGTGTGCCCTTGTGGCCAAGAAGGCCAATGGCATCCTGGGGTGTATAAGAAGGGGTGTGGTCAGCAGGTCGAGAGAGGTTCTCCTCCCCCTCTACTCTGCCCTGGTGAGGCCGCATCTGGAGTATTGTGTCCAGTTCTGGGCCCCTCAGTTCAAGAAGGACAGGGAACTGCTAGAGAGAGTCCAGCGCAGAGCCACGAAGATGATTAAGGGAGTGGAACATCTCCCTTATGAGGAGAGGCTGAGGGAGCTGGGTCTCTTTAGCTTGGAGAAGAGGAGACTGAGGGGTGACCTCATTAATGTTTATAAATATGTAAAGGGCAAGTGTCAAGAGGATGGAGCCAGGCTCTTCTCAGTGACATCCCTTGACAGGACAAGGGGCAATGGGTGCAAGCTGGAACACAGGATGTTCCACTTAAATTTGAGGAAAAACTTCTTTACGGTGAGGGTGACTGAACACTGGAACAGGCTGCCCAGAGAGGTTGTGGAGTCTCCTTCTCTGGAGACATTCAAAACCCGCCTGGACGCGTTCCTGTGTGATATGGTCTAGGCAATCCTGCCCCGGCAGGGGGATTGGACTAGATGATCTTTCGAGGTCCCTTCCAATCCCTAACATTCTGTGATTCTGTGATTCTGTGATTCTGTGAAGTCTCCAAGCTTAGCGTTTGGCTCCTCTCTTAGAGTTTCACATTCCCTGCTCCCCCACAGACAGTCCTTGCAGCTGGGGAATCTCCTTGCATGGGGAGTGTGTTGTTGTAAGTTAAGAGGTGATTCAGTCAACGTGCCATGTTCCAACATGGGTGGTCATCTAGTTCTGAAGTGGACTCTTTCAGAGAACTAAATTAGTAGAAATAAAGCTATATAAAATAGTGATTATTTTTCTCATCTAAAGCTCATATCAGATTTACATCACTCCTGCCACAGTGGAGGTGGTGGGAACATGCGGAGAGAAGGGAGAGAGGAAGAGTTGGAAGCCCCTTTGGGCTCCAGCTCGTTGTTAAATCAGCTTAACTGTAATGTGAACCAGACGGTCAACTAGCACCACAGGAGCAGAGAGCAGCCGTTTGTAACTGTACGCTAATAGCATTTATCAGGTTCTTGTGGATGATTAGCAACAGGTTTTATGTATGGGCCTTTAATTTCTGTTTTGGATGCAAACAAATTGAGCTACAAATGCATTTCTGGGCACAAAACACTTTCGGCATCTTACTACGCAGGCAGAATAGCCCAAGTAGATCATGTGCAGTAAAGCTCACTTTTGTATAGCTTTAGCTACAGTGACTGCTGCTGCTTTCCATGTAATTTTAATTTTAATATAAAATATCTTAAGAAAAAGATAAATGAGTTGTGAGATCTCTTCTGTCTTCATCAGCTGTTTTGGCTAATTAGGTTCAACATATATACAGTGCAGTGACCGATTAATTTTATTCTGATATGACTACTAGTGAGGAGCAAAGATTTTCAACAGAAAAAATGTGTATGAACTAGACAGCTGTGCTAAAATGATGAATACAAAAGTGTTGCTTACAGTTTTCAGGACTGAAATACCTGTGAACACTAGTTAAAAAAAGTAACCCCTACAATAAAGCCAAAAGACAGGCAAGAGCATAGCACTCCCCATCACTGAAGTTCTGGAGCACGGTGCTACGCGTCACCAACTAATATTCCTCCCTCAGCCATTCAACAGCCTGCGAAGCAGCAAGCAATCAAGGTAAACATACCACAAGGTACTGTGAATGAGTCAGCACTGAAAGAGAAAATAGCGTGTTGTTCTAAAAATGGCTTCAGCCCACTTCTGTCTTCCTAGTTCATTTAAGTGCTAGCGTCATCTGTTACAGCACTGGCATTGCTAAGCATGTGGGTAATAATGTCATCTGTATTCTCTACAGAATGAAAGAAAGGCACAAGGGTTGGTCTCTTAAAAAAGGAAAAGGCAAAAGCAGACGTTTCAACAAGGCTCTTTGCTGGTTTAAGTTGTGCCTACATGGAAAAGAGCTTTGAGGACAAGCTGGTGGATAAACAGGCATTAAGCCCTCAGTTACATTTTTCCAGGAACTCTTCTGGGGACAGGACAGACTCCCACAAATGAGACTGTTGCTCTCGAGAGGCATGCTACTGCTTTGCACTCTCCCTCTGGTTTGCAGGGATGGATGGATCTGAACTGAATGCACCTTTCTCAGCACTTCATCTTTGTGAATCTAGATTGCATCTGTTTGCTTGACATAAACCCATATGTGAACTACAGAAACTACATCCAATACTCTACCCATTGATGTATACTGTGGAGTTAGCCAGAGCTAGCGGGGTTTTCATACTAGCATCCAAATCACTATCACCCATTCTGCCTTCACAATGATTTATGACCAGCCACCACTCCATATTTAACTGGGTTGTTTCCACAGCAGGAAAATCTAGTGTAGCTGGTAGGGTAGCAAGGTATTCTGCATCCTAAGTCAGCATGGACACGTGCTGTACCATTTTGATTTCTACAGCCCATTATAGTCCCACAAGGATGTCTCAGCTAGCCCTGTGCCTCCCAGTCAGGAATGGAGATGTGCAAGAGAGACCTGTAATGCCCCAACAATAAGGGAAATGATGGGACAGTTAATGGCTCACAGTCCATACGCAGTGTTAATGTCAGCCTGCAACATCTGGTGTAGCACCTGGGCCACTCTGTGGAGTTATCCCCCGGGTGAGTAAGGGTGTAGTCTGCCCATACAGAGCAGCAAGCTCGACCACTCATACTTGTTCCTTATAATGTTCTCTCTACCCATCGTATCTCTGAAGTACAATTTTAAGAACATAAATAAAAAGGACTTAACAAAGCTGACACTTCCCTGTATTTACAGAATGCTGATGGTTTCATGTGTCACAAAAAACAGAATACTTCTTAAATATCACTTCCAAGAGGAAAAAAAAAAAACACCAAAAAAAGCCCAGAAAATAAATACATTCAATCAATGATGGTGTAAAGCTGTGACCAAACAGTTGTCTCAGATTACTTGTGTCTTGAATTACTGTGCTAATCAGTGATACAAGAGCGCACTGCTTCCATATCCATTTAGACTGGATATCAGGAAAACTTGCTTCACCTAAAGGGTTGTCAAACATTGGAACAGGCTGCCCAGGGAAGTGGTTGAGTCACCATCCCTGGAGGTATTGAAAAGACCTGTAGATGTGGTGCTTAGGGACATGGTTTAGTGGTGGACTTGGCAGTGCTAGGTTAATGGTTGGACTCAATGATCTTAAAGGTCCTTTCCAAAAAAACAGTTCTATGATTCTATGCCCATATGCTAGGACGCTCGTATTGGCTGAAATGAATTGCTGAAGCTTTTTTTTCAAACAAGAGTGGAAAGATTTCAGAGTTTTAGTATTTTGTTCAAGCTGCCAAAACAAGTCCCTATTACTGTAGAAATGTCAAAGCTAGGACTAGAAAAGGGAGGCCGTGATCCCACTGCCCTTTAATCAGGGGGAATTCTCCTCTTTTATAACGTTAGTACAGTGTGTTACCAAATTGTTTTTCAGCGTTCACCTCACCAAAGCTGAAGGCTGACCTTTGCAGTAGTTACCCAAAGTTGTCGCTGGGTCTGAAGAAACTGTCAGCCAGGAGTAACTTATTATTTTATACACTCAGGCCAATTGCATCTGTCCAGTGAGACTGCTGGGAACACGTACTCAGGGCTGTAATGACCGCACACCCTCCTATGCTGCAGGCTTGCTGCCTAGGGCAGACCCGGCTCCTCTCCTGAGCAGCCTACACCAGTTTCCTTGCAAGGAGGTGACTGTAAAAAATGGTGAAGCATTCATAAATGTTGCTTTGTTGGGGTTTTTTTTCCCAACTGGTTTTGGCCATCTTACAGCGCTGTGTTTAAAGGTGGTTTATTGAAGTGGAGTTGCACATGTGTTTAAATGGCTGGATGTCTATATGGATAAGGTCCCTGGTACTTCTGGTAGGGGAACTGATCTTTTCAGAAGTGTGCAGATATTTAAGTGTTACCCTGTAGCTAGACAGGAAAAAACTACTCATTTCACTCTGTAAGCTAAATAATTGGAGTCACCTGGAGTTAACTGTTCAAAACTGTCAATCGTTAGTTAACATGAGAAAAATGGATGAGCAGCAAATATATCAATTTTATGTAGTCTTTAAAATTATTTATGTTTTAAAGACATGCACTGTTTTTTCCAGTAGTAGACCTATAACAGATAGAAAAAAAAAAGTGATATAATTTCCTGCTCGGATTAAATAAGACACTGTTTACTGCAGGCCTTCTTTTAGGCCAGCCCTGGGTGTGCTGCCTTTTAGGTTCTTCTTTTCTCTCGAGCTTTATAATGGCTCTGCAATGTTGGAGTGCTTGCTACATCTGCAGTCTCTGTGGTTTTGGAGGTGCTGTGCATTGTGTGTTGGGAGCACCTCTCCTTTTCTTCCTTTAAGGCCATTTTTGACCCTTAGTCTATACTTCTGTGACCATGAATGGCCTGTGGGGTCTTGCCCCACTCATACAGGTAATGATAAGGCGACAACTCTAAATTTCGCTTAGTGTTGTCTGCAGTGATAAAGGCAAAGATATTTCTAGAGGGACCTACAGGTGATTTTGGCAGATAGGTCGTGCAATGTTGAGAGTCTGGGCTGAAGGGGCTGATGATACTTTATTTTCCCATTTCTGAAAATGTCTAGAAAAGGACAGAGTAGTAAGGCACTGCTACGCCTGCTCTGTGCCGCACAGGGCCCCAGCTGTCTGCGGAGCGTTGGGCATGATGCAGCTTGGCCAGAGGGATGCAGGTGACCCCACGTGAGCAGGAGCACACACCTCGTGCACTCAGAGAGTCTCGTCTCCCACAACTTCATCAGCCACAAAAACCAGGCTGTTTTTCTTCACTGTGCTGTGCAGATAGCTGGGCTCCATTCACTCTGCAAATGTGGTTCAGGCAATTCAGTCTACCTCCCAAAAATATCTGCCAGGAGAACTTGCACTTAGCTTCAGGTGCTGATATTGTGATCCCCTGGGGCTCTTCTGCTGCTCTGTCAGTCAGCCAGCCCAGCTGGCAGGTATATTCCTGGCTCCCATTCACCTGTAGTGAGTGACAAGGTGCGATCCAGTTTAGGTCTTTAGCCTTTTGATGCTTGGTTTTAGCAGAATTTGCATTGTAATTAAATTAATTCAATTTATAGAGAAAGATGTAAAGGAAAATGCAGCTAAGAGCTGGCCCAAAAAGGCAAAGAGAGAGAAAAACAAACTCTGGGTGCATGACTATGGCAAATTAATTGGCAGAAATGCTGCATGAGAAGTTCCAAGTTTTGGTCTTTGATACTTCTGTGGACCTCCATTATTAAAATAAACGCTATCGTATGTTACATCTATGCTATCAAACTGAATAATGTCAGGAAAGGTTCCTTGACACTGCATCCTGATCCTCTGTACTGTTATGTGGCTCAGCCTGTCTTGAGCATTGTTTTCATCCAAGCCAGACAGTATTTCCCTAAACTGTTCCTGGGTAGAGTTCAGGACTTAGCACAGGCCAGGGACTGTTCCTGGTAGTCACACTGGTTTGGAGGCAAAGATTGCTCAATAGCATGGGTGTGGAGTGCCGCAGGGCAGCTGACCTCCAGGAAAGACAGTGGGTCTTCATTTACTAATGTATGCACAGCCCTAGGGTAACCACCATACCATTTTCACCCTTCTCTCTCGCTACTACTGATGATTGTGCAGCAGCACAGTGAGTTGGAGCAAGTCACCAGTTCAGCTGAAAACTTACGTTTACTTATCGTTATTATTGTTGTTAGGGTAATCTTCCAGGCAGCACTCTAAGTCACTTTGCCATTACTAGCATTGCTTGAAAAGCTGAATATTACTTAAGGAAAACCTGCCCCACCAAAGTTGATGGTAGTATAATTTTAAAGCAGCTTAAGCTGACCACGAAGCAGCATCCTGGGTCACTTACCAAAGGAAATATGCAGCCAACTAGAACCCAGGTTACTTGGTTGAATCCCTACTGGTTTTGTGTCTTAGATTGAGAGGCTACATATATCTAGGTTCTCATAAGTACAGACCAAGCCCTCCCTTCAGTCCAAGCACATCTCATATCAAAGTTCTGGCACAAGATCTCAGTGAGCTCCAGGCTTAGCAGGCTAAAATCACTTATAGTGTGGACAAGCCCACCACTGCCATCTGACTGCACCTCGCTCCACCATGTCAAAATGGCACAGAATCCAGAGAGTCCCAGAGACACTCAGCAATGTAGCAGAGTATTTGCAGGTGGCTGAACTGCAAGGGTCTTTGCCAGCAGTACAAGCACATCAGGTCATGAGGTGGGCACTTGGCCCACATTCATCCAAACAGTATAAACAAAGCCACAGAGTTCTCACAAGACTATGTACAGTATTTAACCATCCTCAGATCACAGTTCACATTGTTGCTGGAGAATAGTGCTGGTTCTTTTTTTTTAGTTCATCACTGTTGAAATATGAGTTATGAAATATTATTTAAATGAAAACAACACTGTTCTGTAAAAAATTCGGAAGTGGTGACTAAGCAATCCTGAGTACACTGGATGGAAGTCTTCTCTCCATCAAGGATCAGTTAGTGCAGCTTTGCTTGGGACTACACATGAAAAACTAAAATCAGGCAGTAAATAATGCTGGTACTGGTTTGCCTATTCAACCATCTCCCAGCTGGAATATTATGTTTGTGTTCTGTGATCTGCATGGGTGTCCAGTCCATTCCCAACTCCCAAATTCCTGAATTCAAGTTGTTTTCAACCCAGTGTAAAGCATCTATTGTTTGGGATCTATGTGATTTTCTTCCTCTTCCTGTGATACTATGGCTGTTCATAGCAAAGCCTGGAGAGAATCACTGGCAAGGCAACGATGCCTTGTGCTTTCTCAGATTAGCTCCTGCCTTGATGGACAATGTTGACTGACTTTCGGGGAATGTTGCATGAACTCTGTATACTTCTGAGCTGTCAAGGAGCTCAGGGAGTAGGGGGTGGCATGTGAAATTTAAAGCTAATTAAGAGGATTGGCGTTGCTAGTGGTGAGGGGAGTCACTGACGTATTTTGCAGAGATTTTTGAATGGTTTCATTGTGTAATTCATATTCTTTGAACAATGAATCAGCACATTAAAAAAACCCACAGAAAGACTAGTTAAAAATGTGCACTGAGAATGGTGTTGAGGTGTAGACACAAAGTTAGGTAGTGAGGAAACAAAGTTTTATTTTCAGATACTGCACTCTTCCCTCCTGCAAAAAGCTAGACCAATAGGGTCTAGAGTCCACAGCTAGTAAATAGGGGAATGCCATTAGTGTCATTACCTTCAGGAGAAAATTCTAGTAATTGGTCTGTGTTCCTTCTTCAGCAAAATTTTTGAAAACACGGGAGGTCTAGCTCTCACATTCTATTATAATATCAAGGAAACTTTCTGCAAGGTAAAAAGCATTGCTCTCTGCCTTGCAAGACTGTAATTTATTTTCATCTACTTAGAGCTGTGCACAAAGGCTGTTTTTCTGAGACTCCTTGAAGAAGGTGTGATTTAAAATAAAATCTCCTACCTACATTTCAGATTATGTCCTTTTTTTGGGGGGGGTGGTCATCCTCTTGACCAGGCTGAGAAAGCATAAAATTACAAAAATTACGTATGTGCTACGTAGTGTGTCATATCTTACCCTTCTTCGTATCATCTATAGTCTAATTTAATGCACAGACAGCTTCTGCTTCTAGTAAAATGTAAAATTTACATTACTAAAATAAGCTTTAAGTCATAATGAATATTTCAGTGCCTTTTACATCTGCATGCTAATTAGGTTTCACAGGACTCCTATGAGGTGGGTAATTCTCATTTTAACCTTTGAGAATGAGAAATATGAAGAAGTGATAGTCAGCTCCCTCAGCTGAAGTCTTATGTTTGGAAGTGTTTCATTTTAGATAGTAAAGTGATATGCCAGATTTTAAGCAGATCAGCAGTTTTGTGGTGGAATACCTTTAAAACTCTGGGAGTTGGGACCAAATGCCATAGAAGTGGGTGGAAAAACAGGAGCAGATCTATTTTGAAATGCCAGTGGCTGTTGCCTGTTTGACTTCTTTAGCTAAATCCTAAACTGAAATAAAAAAAAAAAAAAACAACTTGAATTGTCAGTGGTCAAAGTCCAGAAGAATTAATATTTCATTGGTTCTTCCAGTTTTGACATCAGTATTTCTCATATATGGTTGGATATTCACACTCTTAACACTAGGGCCTGATGGGAGCCTAGATTACCTATCTCCGATTAAATAGAAGGAAAAACGTTTTCCCTATGAATGTGCTCAAACATTGGAACGGGTTGCCTGTGGAAGCTGTGGAGTCTCCATCCTTGGAAACATTCAAAACCCAGCTGGGCACAGTCCTAGGCAATCTGCTGTACCTGACCCTCCTTTGAGCAGGAGGCTGAACTAGAGATCTCCAGAGTCCCTTCCAACCTCAGCAATTCCATGATTCCTCACTTGTTCCAGAGGTTTGGTGAATTCATCCTTGTTTTCCCTGACAACATGCTGTTGCTTACATGCAGAATGTATGCAATCTGAGAAACAGGGGACAGAAGAGACTTACTGCCAAAGTCCAGTCAGGGGTCCAAAATCCTTTTCTTCTGCCGGTCCAATCTGAGCACAACCAAGACACCCAACCTGAAGGACTTCTAACAAAACACAAGGATAGTGACTACTCTTACTAAAACAAGGAAATCCATTTTATACTAGCAAGTTTCTAGAATACCCACTGTGAAGATGTGAGGTCAGTTTCTTCCTTAGCCTGCACAGGGTCAAACCCCATCTTCCCAATTCCCCAAGTTGCATTCTGAGCAGCAAGCTCTAAGGCAGTTTGGAGAAAAGGCATTTCTAGTTTTGTTAAGATGCTCCACAAGTTTTATCCAAATACCCTGTCACATAAAATTCATGCGAGTGTTTGGCCCAAGGATTATAACTAAGTTCCATCATTCCAGGTGATTGCCTGGATCACGAGGCTGCAACACACCCTTTCTTGTACATGAAGCCCTTCTCTTCTAACCAGCCCTCCCCAGGCAATCCGTGAGTGTTTCCTGAGAAGGCCATAGGCCATGAGTTATAAAAGGAGGAGAGCATGCCAGTTTATTTATCAGCCCTAAGTCTTCATCCTGAGCACTGCAACCATTATTGATTAGAAGGTGAGCAGTAACATCTCCCACTTCCATAGCTGTTTCGTCATGGAGGGAAAGAATAAGGCTGCTCAGTTCTTTGAAGAAAAAAAGTCTGAATTTGTTCTTCAGGAGATGGTTTTAGGCTGTGAATGGGAAATGACAGAAGGGCTTTCTGCTGCCTATGATCAGATACAATAAACCCAAGAAAAGAGAAAGGTTTGAGATTTTTCTTCATGCTTTGCATTTTGGTTGCTAATTAAAGGGACCTTTTGGTTCCTTTTGGATGCTACTCTGAAGGAGCTAACTCTCCTAAATGCCTTTTATGTGGAACTTAGAGCCCTACCTAAGGTTCTGGATTTCACTCTCATGATCAGCTCCATAAAATGTAGTAAGTTTTCAACACCAGTTGCTTTACTAAAATTGGCCCTAGGTGACTAATGTAAGATATCACACTGAATCAGTAGCAGAACAATTAAAAGATCCCAAATTTCCTGAACCTGCTTGTACTCCTTACAGCAACAGTGTGAAATTTATGAGAGAGACTCATCATTTTCTGTAGTAGTTATAACCAAATCAGCAGCCAGTGACAAAATTAAATGAAAAGATCCAGACCTTGTCATCTCGTTGTTCTTACAAAAGGAAATTCATGTGGTAATATGTAGTCTAACTCCTCTGTGGCTAGAAACTGCATATACAAGGATTCATGTTAACATCTAGAACAGGAGGAAGGCCTTTTTAGACATTATAAATACCAGCACTCCTCACTATATGCAAGTAGATAATTAGGGTAATTATTCCCAATTAGCAGCTGCAAGCCCTGCAGATGGGAATTTCAGGGGCTGGTAACTATTGTAAGAAAGCATTTCTGCAAGCTGCAAAGCCCTTTTCATGTCTTGGAAAATACACATTTAATGACCCTTACACATGCTGCTAAATATTTTTGTTAATATTTCAAAATAAAAATCTTTCCTGCACTAGTATAATACTTCTGCTTTTCTTTAAAGCTATGTTGAGGTCTGAGATGGCCTGGATTTCAAAAGATTTTTTGTAGTATTTAACATATCAGCTAAAGTAAATGATGAACAAGGCCAAACTGGGACTCAAATTTTGCTTCTATTCTCAGTCCATGAGGAAAAAAAAGGTCAAGGGCCCTTTCGTTGGCTTTTGAAGACACCAAAATGACTCCAGCTGTTTTCCGAGGCTCTGCTTGAAACCTTCTGAGAGAACACGTTGTCAAACTTGCTTGCCAGGCTCCAGAAGCATTTTCTCTGTGTTCATTGTATTCTACTCCTTTGAATGGCTCAAGGGTAAAAAATTACACATATTTTAATTGTGAATAATATTTTTTTTCAATTATAAAGGCTTCTGTGATAGTCACTGAGTTACTCTGATTAGAAAGGGATTCTTGATGCATTTGTGTGTACCATGAGTACATCACAAGCACAAATGTAGCAGGGCTTCTTCAGTTTTTAGCTTTTATGTGAATTCATTTAACTTATGAATTCAGACAGCAAAAGAAATGTAATCAACAAAAATAGTAAGGAGCATTAACTGTAAGATTCGTCCTCATGAAGCTCCTTATCACAGTGAAGAAACTTACTTTTTTTAGATACTTTAATGTAAAAAATCAGCCATTACTATCTTTTAAAGTAAGATTTCAGCTTCAATCAACAAATAAGCCTGTGTTTACTCATTTAAATACAGTCCTTATCTAGTTATTTGAACATGGAATTTCAGACAAAAGAAAGTTAAGAAGCTAATTATTTTTTGCCTTTGAGTAGTAAAAGGTTATTGATCAACGTCTTTTTAAACTTTCTATTTAATTATCTTTGAGCTAAAATGAAGGAAAGAAATTTCAAGCCAAAATAATTATTCTATGAAAAAGTTATGAGTTTTTTTGAAAAAAGAATATTAAGACTGAACATAATAATTCAGCTCTAGTACAGAAAATTGAACAATATGTCTTGCAGTGGGAACATGTAGATGCCAGTAAATGCTTTTTCAGCATTTGGATTTTATTTTTTGCTATGCTAACATACAAGTAATAAGAAAATTTAAAAGTGAGAGTATGTTGTATGATATCAATTAATTTTTCCTAATATAGCTCTCTAGTTCAGATTTTTACAGTTAATACTGTTGCCAGTTGTAGATGAAAAACAAGCTTAAGAAATTATATTTATTTTGTGTATTTTAGAAGTCTGGCTATTGCAACTATCACTACACATAAATACCTTTTGGTCTACTACAATCTCAAAAAATCTTCCTCCAACATTAATCTCATACATACTAGGTCTTAGAAGAGAAATGAGGATGATGTATCACATTTACAGGCTTCAAATTTGGGAAGATTTTTCATGTTCCCTTTCCAGTCACCATCCAAAGCTGAATAATATGAAAAGTTTGTTTCTTCGCATGATCTAACCCATTTTTCATTTAGATTCATGCTCTGTCCTATTACTTCCTAATATAACTCATAATTTTTTTCTCTGATATTTGTCTCCCAACATTTTTCTGATCTGTGCGATCTGTTTCATCTCTTCTTATCTGACTACATCTTCAGTCTCTCTTTTTTCTCTCCTGAGCTTGCTTCTTTCATTTAGTATCTCTATCTTTACTTGTTCACCTCCTTTTAAAACTTCATTTCCCCCTTAATCCCTTTTTGGGACTCAAATCACCAGGTCTGTTCACCTGGTGTGTGGCTAATTAGTGTATCTTGAACAGACAGACCATGTTAGTTATTTAAATCTCACCTCCAAGACTGCTGAAACCAATGGGAGCATTTGCTTCAGCTCCACAGTGAACTCCATCTGTAGAAGGTCTCAAATATGTTTGACTTGAAAGTCTTTATTAGACATCCTGCTTTGCAGAAACTCCTAATAATGTTTAACTGGAAGTTCAGATTTATAGTATATTGGTAAATAATGCCATTGTGCTGTTTAATATATATGAAGCCATTATGTTTATAAAGGATTTGATGCTGCCAAGTGCATCAGCCCTGGTCCACTGATGTATTCTGTCACATCCTTCTTTTTAACCATGAGTCATTATAATGTATTTCAGAGATTTGCTTATATCCTTTAAGTTAAGTAAATTCTTAAGTATGTTTCTGGATTAGGACCAGAGGACTCAGCACCTTGGAAGATTAAGCAAAAAGCAAAGAATCAGCAATACTGGCAGAGACAGGCTTGCTGAATTTATCTGTAGGTCTTAAAACAAGGCTGATTTCACTTTGGATTGGAAAAGCTACTCCTGCTCAATTCTCTGCCAATTTGTAGTGCAGAGAGATACCCATCCACCAGCTGTGTGTTATCTGACTACCAATCTCACTATTTGAAAAACCACCTCAACTGCATGAAAGCAGCCTCAACCAAATGTATTAATAATGAACTGGCTATGTTCCTGATAACGTTACAGCCTCTATGAACTATTTTGCAGTTTCTAAAGATGAAAAAAAGACAAATTGCTGAATTTGCTTTTTTTCCACAGAATTTTGCCCTAAATCAGAATCTTATCCATTTGTGCAAAAATCACAGCTTAGTTTAACTTAAATACTTCATTCACCTTCTTGAAGAGCATCCAAAGCCCCATGTAAGGAGAGTTGGTAAAAGACTCTGAAGTGCTCAGCTCTCAGTGGGTTTTAGGTCTGAGACACCTGATCAACTTACTGTTTATCAGCTGAAAATCTGTGTGCAAACTTTCAAGATGTTAAGCTAAGCTACTTCCTGCAGTTTAAAACATGTCTACAAATAGATATTGCAGCTCAGCTCACAAACCATGACTTGATTGTTCCTTAGGTTCCAACATTTATAAACTGAAAATTTCCAATCTTGAAGTTGGAATTAAATTGCCAAATCATTTGGGGATCTTAGAAATTTCTTTCTAAGTGATCTGTTTCTGAAGAATAAAAAATTCATGACTTGTCTTTGTAAAATGAAAAATTGAAGGAAGTATTTAAAGATATGAAAAGAATAATGCACATTTCTTGTGTGTGTTTTATGGTCTCCATTAGGTACCTCAGGATGAATGGGGAGGATACCCAGCTGGTGGGAAAGACGAAGAGATTCCCTGCAGAAGAATGAGAAGTGGGAGCTATATTAAGGCCATGGGAGATGAAGAAAGTGGAGACTCTGATACTAGCCCCAAGACATCACCAAAATTAACGGTTCGACCAGAATCATTATTAAAATCCATTGGACAAAGACCACTGGGAGATCTTCAAAAGTAAGTTGCACTATACCGTGTTCTACATCTTTCTGAAAGTTGCCATGACTTGGGTAATTTTTCTTTCTGTCTTACTGGTAGTGGTCAGTATCCATGAGAAAATATGATACTGTAGATGAAATGCTAACTTTTGTGTCTTCATTTTGAATTAGCTAGTTTCTTGGGATTACTGGATGAAAAACTGCCATCTTCCTCCATCCATGTAAGAAACCTGCTACTCCAGAGTTTCTTATGTTTACTAAAGGAAATAAATCTGTATTTTTATCAAAAGTTTAAAATTCTGAATATCTCTTCTCTAGAAGGATTGTTTTATATTATAATTCTGTGTTATTTCATTGCTTTCTCTGAAATAGAAAATGCACTCTATTCTATACTAGGTATAAAAACAAATACATAATTGTTATATATTTGGCACCTTACACCCTTTTTATTGGTACAATGTTTTATGTATCAGCTATTCTGTATCATGCTTATTTAAACACATTGTGGAGGGGTTTGTTTGGGTTTTTTTTTTTCATTCATACTACCTACAATATGGCCTATTAAATAACTAAAGCAAATTTTAAAACTGTAGGAAAATATGCAGTTATATATGTTTTCCAATAGTTCTTTATTTTTCTCTCCGTTTAATCCTTTCAATATATCATTTTATAACTAAACTGTAAGTATACTTCTGAAGACAGTTTCAAAGTGGTAGCCTGATTTCAAATCTGCAGCTTCTATTAATGTGACTGGGCATTTCTCACGGCTTAGAAAATTGATCTTTTTGCCTGGGAGAAATACATGAAATGAGGAAATTAAGAGTGAAACCTTCGATCAAAGGTTGTTTATTGTTCTGTAGGTAATACCAGCTCTAGTATACCATAGTGACTCACCTTTTCATAAAATAAAATAAAACAAAACAAAAACCTTAGGCAAAAATCCTTTTGGCTTAATTAAATTGAATTATTTAGCTTGCGATCTGGAAGAAAACCATCAACTTTCCCTGTTACTGAAGAGAACAGTTTACAACTGTATTGTTTTGTATAGCTTGCTCATGCATCTCTGTAGGCTCAATTCAGATGCACAAAGGCATCTGTACCATGAGCTTCTGTAAGATTTCTGAGATACCATGAAAGAAGACAGGCAGGTCTCCGCTCTCAAGTGCAACTAAAATCCAAGCAGAATACCTTATGGCATCTCAAAGGGTACAAGAGACCTATGTTTAGGCAAGAGAGACAAATTCTGAACGTGAATCTGAAGGATTTGCTAGAATATTAGTTCCAATGATGAAAACGTGGCCTACAACGTAAGTATTTCTGGCAGACCTGTACCTGGCTGATTTCCAAAGATAAAAAGCTGAGCTCTTAATGACAGTGGTTGGAAGTAACATTTGAATTTTTGATACCCTCAATCATTGTATCTGGGCTGAATTTTGGATTTGAGGCATGCTGGCTACATCATCTTGTTCAGTCTGAATTTGAGAAAATCCCTGGGAAACAAAAAAGGTGGTTAATTTTCAGCTTGTGAGTACATGTCAGTGGGAGTAGAGGTCTTTCAGGGTGAGGAGCCTGTAATTTCTCAGCCATGGTGGAGACATATGTTGTGAATTCTTCAGTCCTGGATTTTCTTGTAAATGGCTCTGAAAGCTGTTGGTCCTGCAAAAGGGCAATTATCCTCGTGGGATAAGATGTGCTAAGGGAGAGTGATCTAACATCTGTGGCTTGTTAAGAGTGACCTTTCTGAAGGCAAAATGGAAAGAGGAATAGTCGACTTTCTCAGACTTCCACACATCGACCAGCTGTCTTCCTGCTGGTAAATTAAACATTTCCAGAACACAGACCTGAGTACAGAAGCCTGACCATGTACACTGAAAAGGTTTTGGAGTGGTCAGTCCCCTGCAGATTTGTCACCTGAGTCTGTTAGCACTGTCCCAGCCATTGCCTGGCCATGTTTTGGGCATTGGTGTGGGCCAGGGATTATTCCCAGAAGGCAGCTTGGATGCAGCCATCCTGTTTTGGAGAGTATGTCATAACCATTCTAGTACCACAAACTAAAATCTTTTCTCAGAGACAGTTCTACCTTTCCCAGTACTTAGACTAAATAAAACATATTCTATTCTGTTCTTTGTTTTTGGCTATGGTTGGGCCTTCCCCAAGTGAATGTAGATAACAGCACAAATTTTCAACTGAGTGGTAGGTCTCAGTGCCTGCCCTAGACCCCCACAGCCTATGAACAGATCCAGACAGCATCTACACATACGTATCCAAACAAAGAATATGTTTCAAGAAAAAAAGTCTTTCTGATCTGTTAAAAGTCCTGAAGGCAGGTGGTTACTAGTAGGTCAATACCAAATGGTGTGTCTTCTGTCAGTTATCCATGTATCGCAAATACACCGCTCAAAATATAATTGATTAAAACACGGTTGCGATGCTGACGCAGTACACTGGGGTTGACAGCTGTGCCTGTTCGTGGTCCCAAAGGATTTAATGGCACAGTTACCACTAACCGCAGTCAGAAAAGGAGGACACTTCTTGTAATACTGTGCAATATTATTAGGGGCTCTGCTGAGAATTTGTCGCAAACACTGCACTAGGAATAATTCAGCAGCCAGGCTGCTGCTGACGGATATCTTTTAAATTCTCAGTTTTCCCTTAAACTGAGTGGCAGCACCTTGATTCTGCCAGCCTACCATACACAGGTTTTTTTTCAGTGAACTTCAGGCAGAAATGCAACAACTATTCTGGTTCTTGTATGCCTTTCTTGCAAAAATCTGCAAATTTCAGCAGCCCTTAGCCAGACAGAAAATTTCATGTCTCACAGAAATACAAAGTGCTGATCCTAAACCACAAGTCACCTCCTCCCAGTACATCTCTGTCTCCCTGTCACTGTGGTTACCTTTTATGTCTGGTGGGTTTCTATGAAGGATGTAGCAAGGGATGATGGTTATGGAGCCTTCCTCCCTCCTCCACCATGGCTCAGTAATCCCCATTGCCTGCCGAGTACCCTTTGTACCACTGATCACGCTGCTGAGCCAGAAGCCAAGGTTTTGAACAGCATTCCTGCATGTATAACAGGGCTGAACATGATTTCTGGCATGTATTATGAGAAATTACCTAATTCAAGATGTCAGCTGCATTAGCTTCCTTTTTAGCTTGTTTACCCGGATGGAGGGAGCTAATGCAGAGCAATAAAACGGGGCTTATACGCTCTTAGTCCTCTGCTTGGATGGACAAGATAGCTCAAAACTAGGGTCTGGCAGAGCACCAGTAAACCTGTAATAAAACCTGAATACTGATAGTTTTGGCGGTATAAAAACATGCATTAGCTGCAAAACATATGTAGGTGGGTTTCGTAAGAATAAGCCTAGTTTTCTATCACTATCCTGAATAGGATGAAATGAAAATTAGAAAAGCCTTCACTTAACGTTCAACAGACCTTTGACATGTATGCATGTTTCTCCTTTGAGTTTTATCAGGCATCTTTGCAAGAAGTTTTTTCCTACTAAATTCTGTTTCTACTTTGACAAAAGTAAGCCCCTATTTTTTTTGTTTGTGTTGCTCAAAGATTCAGCAAATTGAACATTAAAAATTCATAAACAATAAAAATGCATATTTGTATCTGGATAAATACTTTTATTTAACAACATACAAATAGGTAAACGTAACTTGATTTAACAGAAGCATTACAATTCTTAAATAATTTCTTCTAAGTTACTCTTGGAAAGGAGTGTATTTTGCTCCAAGTGGGAATAAAAAAGAAGCGCAGGGTCTGACCACTGCTGTTTTACGCAGATGGCAGAAGCAGGGCATATGGCCAACCACTGCCATCTGATCACCACCTCTGTCAAACTGCTAGCACAGCCAGCACGATCCCCAGCCCACTTTCAGCCCAGGCCACCTGGTTCTCTTCTAGAGAGTGTCCAGGCACGTTTTGGGGACTAACCCTGTTGGATGCAGCCACCCTCTCTGTAGGATAAGAAAGTTTAACCATATAGGTCAGTTGGCCAAAGGGTCAGGTAATGGACCTGGCTTATTTCTGAGTATAGCTATAGCTGAAGTGACTCAAATCGTGCTGGATTTTTCAAAAATTAAATGTACCTAAATATCTAGATTACTTACTGAAGGTAAATACTTTTCAATTCTTTCTTCGTGAATGCTGTTTCAAAAGACTAAATAGTATGTTGCACTACTTAGTCCTATAACATGAAGTCGAAGGCCAGTGTAATTTATTATTATTATTATTAAATTGCATTTGAGTGAAATATAATGCAATAAGGCTTTCTGTGGTGGAGACAGGACACATACTTGACTCTGCTTCCTTTCCAAGTTTTTGCTTTCTTGGAACAGTGCCAGAAGTCCCATTTATTGTAGAAATTATCTTGACTCCCAGTATTCCCAGGAGAAAAAAATATTAAACTTTTCCTACTATTTTTTTTTTAGTTTGCATAATGATTAGACATACAAAATCTTTCAGATGTCAGTTTTGGTATCCTATGAACAATTATAGGCCTTCTGGAAGTGAAATGCAAGCCCTTTCGATTCAGTCCATTGTTTTCTGCCATGCTGTGATGCTATTGGGGATGGAGTTAAACTGTGTTGGAAGGTAGTTTGCAGAAGGTAGCTTGTAGAAGGCAGATAGCGTGCTGCTAGGTATTTTCATTTACAGTAAAGGTCAAAAAAGCTGAACAGTTTATGGAACTGGTAGCTGAAACAAAGCGAATGTCTGTCTTAAGTAAGTTTTGTGCAATCCTGGAAGAGAGACTGACCCACATGATTTGTAAGGGTATCCTTCCAACCTAGTAACTGTCATTTCTCTGTATTTGTGACAAAAACAAGCGAAGCTAAGAGATGGAAGCATCAGAGACACTGGGATCCAGAAAGGAAAGCTGAAAAGAAAACAAGAATTTGGGACTATGTGATGGAAAAACAATTCTATGACTGAAGATAATGTTCCAGTTATTTGATGCTTCTTGTTTTCAGGAAAAGAGTACTTAATATACCGATTATGTAAATGAACAGGATAGCACTGTAGAAATAGCAAGTTCCATTTTCAGTATCTCCTCTGTGAAGTGTTGCGAAAAACTCTGAAAACTGTCTAACCATTTAGTCAAAAGGGATAACAATAGCATTTAGCCCAAAGTTAACACAATCTGTTTGAAGATCATACTGGTATCACTCAAGCAAATGAAGAGTCGTGCTGTGCTGAAGTTTTTCATTACGCTCTGAAGTGATTCATGGGAAAGTAGATGCTGCAAACATGAGGACGTAATAGGTTAAACTACAATAAAAGAAGATCAGTGACAGCAATGTGTACTTTTGGTTTGTGATCCTCTAATGGCAGACCTTACTGTGGCAGCCGGTAGTCTGGATACCTTAAGCTGATGGGTGAGCAGACAGAATGGCATGTGAGGAGATAGGTTGTACAAAAATGTAGGGTTTCAATGAGGAAGGAAATCTGCCATAGCATAAATTATTTGGTGGACTGCCACAGTGTAGTACTAGTGGTCCTTTGATTTGTCTTGCTATATTCCCCATCTAAACTTCTGCCAGGTTTTGGCCCCTCTGTGGAAGTGAGTGTCTCAAACTCTGAGTCATGTTCACGGAGAAAGCAGCCGTGCCCCCCTCAAATGTTTAACACCTTTGCACTGGGTGTTATTAAAGCCCACAGCACACTTGAAGAGTGCAATGCATGTCTATATTTCAGCTACTCTACTTCACAGTCTGGTATCTCAATGCAAAACCACTTTTTTCAGTAGTTTAAGCTAATGTGCCTAAGTATGACCTGAAATGGTTGCAACACAAGTGTTTTCTGGGCTTATGGTAAACGAGATCAAAGCAGTGATCTGAATTAAAAATAACCTTTCCCTGCTCTTCCCCTTTTCGGAGTGAGAGATTGCATCTCTCCATGGCCATACTAACTAACACTGACTTAAAGAATATCTGGACTGTGACCCAAGGCATGTCCACATGTTCTGTTCTGCAGACTATTATGGCAACAAAAACGTTGCCATAACACACAGCAAGGGGGTTGAACTGCAACAAGAAGATCTGACAGCACTTAACTGCTAGAGCCCTTGGCTCAGCAGAAACCATGGAACAGCACAGGCTCCTCTAAGACATGTGGGAAATCTCCATTAAAAAAAAGTTCCTACCATTTGTAACCATTTGTGCTAACCATAGCTCACTTACAACATGAGAAAGTGAAAACCAAATGAGAAGTCTGGAAGCACTGCATGAGACCAAACCTCTGTCTTTTCATCCATCTTTGCCCATGACAGTGCCAATGCCGTATCGTTTAGCGATGGACAAATTTGTGGCTATTTCTGCTAGAGAAATACCACCTGGTAAGTACACAGAGAGAAGTCTTGATGTTGCAGGCTGTAGGTAAGTGTGCACATGTGGAGGAGTGGGTGTGCTGCAAAAATGACACAGACTGAGAATTTAAGCCCAGCTTCCTTGCTAGAGAAATTAATGTCCTATTTCAGTGCTATCCATTGCTGCACACCAGTGATGCAAGCCTTTTTTTAATTTTTAAGGGTAAACTTCAATTTACCATTAACTCTTCTTCAGCATTTTAAATTAGGAATGGTTTTGAAGCCATTCCTGAGAAATATTTTCAATAGAAGAGATGGGAAAAATCACTAGAAAAGTAACCCTCATCTTCTATATGCATTTTATTTATCTTTGTTTTTTCCTCAATCTTCTGACTCTGAAAGGCCTCATTACACACTTCATTAGTAGCTTTTTGAGGCCCTATAGTGTAGTAGCATCTACTCAGAGTCTCTGAGGGGTGAAATTGGAGATTTACTGAGGAGAGTTTGAGGGCTAATTACAAAGACGTATCGACTAATAGTGCAATCAGTGGGCCACTGGCACAGTGATAGTGTTCTCTGCTGCAGTCAGTAAGATCTGGGTTAGATTAGTCCACAGGGTTAAGAGGGAATGCTGATGAAGGGCAGTTAGTCATCTGTCTACCTAGGAAGTATCTTTTATGGGGTCAGAAGACAGTCCCCATTCTTTCTTCCTTTGCAGAATAATAGGAAATGCTCTTAAGCAGCGTTAGGCACCTTGTTCTCTTAGAAGTAGCACAGTGTGAAACCCGGGGAGTGATTGAGCCCAGATCTGCTGCCTCATTGTAGCAAATACCACCTTTATGTTGTAGGGCTGAAATGCGTTACCCTGGATTAGGGATGGAAAGGGGATCCTAAGGCTCTGAACAAAGTGGAGAGTCTTCTCAGGAATAAAACAGGCTTTTGTCAGAAAGATGCAATTATGTGATGGATTGCGGTGAAAATGCAGTAAGATTTAGGCCAGTCTCACAAGCACAAATGCTGAGATCCAAGAGAAAATATGTTTCTGGTTTCTGGTGCTTATTCATTCCTGCTTTCAACAAATATGTTAGTTTTACTTTTCATTTGAAAAAGATCAAGAGCTGCTTTTCTCATTTGTTTAGTTTTTAATAAAAACTAAATGACACTATAAAGTATGTGTGTTGAGACACTTCTTCCGGCAAGGATTTGAAAATTAAGATGCTTTTGGTTAAAAAGCAGAAGACATGTATATTTTTACTTCTTCCAATTCTACTCTATTTTTTCCCCAGAAATTACATAGTCTCATTAATATCTTCAATTTCAGCATGAGAAGGTCACTTATTTGCTTAAGACCTATTGACTCTAATGGACTTACATGTATGTTTAAATTAAGCTCATTCTCAGATGCTTTACTGAGTCCTGATGTCTTGTAGTCTACATTTGTTCTGCCTAATTATGATTTTTTACATGTGTACATATATATGTACCAGAAGCAAATTTTAAAAAAAGGGAGATAGCTTCCTGAAGAAAATTATGAATATTTCAATTCCATAAAGGGATTTAGGAATATACATCCAATATTTGAGTTCTGCTTAGATCCTCAGATCCATTTACTCCACTGCTACATGATGCTTTAAATGCCTCTAAGTTTTTGCCATAACATCTGTCTGAGTTCTGTTGTTGCTGACCAGTTCACTGCCTACTCTCTAGGGCAAGCTCAAAATAGGATATTGGAACAAAACTTTTACAATTAGCTATATGTGCACATCTGTCACCTCTTACAAACAATAGCTCCAAGTTTAGATTTCCCACATCAGACTTTTTTTATTACACGCACATTGTGTGTGATTTGAAGGACAGGCTTGATTGAGCCTATATCCTCTGTATCTTTGCAAGGAGAGATCAAACCACCAGACTGTTTAACTATTCAGGATGATTTCCTCTCATTCTCTTCTGGTTCATGTTGTAGAAAAATCCCTAAATACTTACTCACGAGAAGGGGTCTCTCCTATCAATGATTAGTAGGAATTTCATAAGGACAGAAACAGCAGTCTCCACCTCTTTCCTAACATATTCCTGTAATAAATCAAATATTCAATATCTTTCAGGCACCTTTTTAAAAAAAGGCTATGGGTCAATGATGAAATATATGGGCATCATAAAAATTTAATTTGGCCCAAATTCTCATATCTATCACTGATCAAAGAGAAGCTCCAGTCTGGCAAAGATTAGAAAAGAAATTCTCTGCTACAGATAAATTCACCAGATTTATGTGTACTTTCAGTTTCTTCAAAGAACCAGACTAACTGTGCTATTCCAAAAGGACAATCAGACTTAATGTCTATACTCTGAGTTCTCCAATGGGCTGCACGCAGGCACATCTGTGCCCCTTTGCAGAGCTCTGTTGACTTCAGCAGGGATCCACGGCGACACAGTATGACTTGCAGCTGCTATACAATGGCACTGCTAGCTAAGCTTAATCATTAGATTCTGGTCAATGAGTTATTTCATGTACCTACAAAGATGTAGTTAAGATAGATCCAGATAGAGAAATGAATATCCATTGAAATGCAAATCTCTCAATAAAATAGGTTTTGATAACTTATGCTACCTTGGTAATCCTAATGCACCTCCCTTTTAGGTGCCCAAGATGAATTCTTTTACAAATTTTACCTTTTTGTCCCAGAATGATACTTCTGAATTGCATGTACTGATTTAAACAGAGTTGATTGTACTTTCTTTAATGTTCCCATTCATGCTCAGATTTTTGGACAAATGCAGGCATGATCATGAAAATATAAAGGTACTATTTTACAATATCACAATTCAAAAAATTAATTTGATGGAAAATGGACTTCTTTATATCTGATGCTCCCTTAATAAACTTGATAGACCCATTCAGTCAGAAGGTGACTTTCTGTTGAAACTTTTAGAGGCCTGGGAATATTTCCTTTCACTTTTGGTACATTCTTGACCCAGGGTGCACTGGTGGCTGAATATTTGACAGAGAACAAGTAATCTGGGGAGTGATCACTATTGCGAATGTGAGTAGATCAAGGAATGACCTTGGCAAGTGTACAACATTTGCTGTATTGTTGGCATCATGTCCATACTTTTTTAAGCAAAGGTATTGGGTTTATGACAAAGTATATGATATCAATCACTTATTAGAAAATAAAATACAGACAGTATTAAAAAAAAAACCAATGTGACAGAGATCCCTTTCTCAGGACTCATACACCTTATGTTCCCACTAGGGTTGTCTTGACTGTCAAGTATTTCTGCTCAGGAATCTGAATTTGTAGGGAGAAGTTAGGGGGTTTGTTTTATTTTGACCATGGCTCAGCTATCAGCTGTAAAACCATATCACTCTCTAAATCTGGCATTTCAAGGTGTCCTAAAAGTGAAACCATGTTGTTTTACTACCATACATAACTTTTCACAAAAGGATAAAAAGATTGTTTTCTGCAAAACAGGCAATGGTCGCATAAGTCACAGTACAGTACTGCGTGTTGTAATTCTAGCTTACAGCAATACTCATCATACAGCAATGACAAGAGACTTCAGGAAACACGCCACAAACCATCCTGGGTGTTCATCAGCATCTGAACTCAGTGATGACAAAGCACGGGCTGAGTGCTGCCCAAAGTGGTAGACTTCAAGTCAGCGGTGCAAGGTGCTGTGGTACAGACCGCAGCGGGAATGCCTCAAATCCCCCAGCACTATAGGCTGATGTCGTCGGGCTGCTTCAGACACCATGCATGGTCAGATGGACTTCAAAAAGTTATATAAAACAATGGAATGCAGGAAAAAAAAAACAAAGTTGGTTGTTTACTGTCTATAAAGTAAAGTAAGCATCTTACTCCTTTTAAAAATACACAGTTAATAGAGGAGGAAATAGATGGCTAAATAATAGATGGCTAAAGATGAGGAAATAAGAGTCCTTCCCTTATTATTATTTAATGCTTGATTGCAGCTGTTGGATTAGCTTCCATGATTGTTCCTCTCATTAGAACATGTTTTAAATAGCTCTCTAGTTTTACAAGTCTTGTATTACAATGGCATAAGTGGGGAAAAGATAAGGAGATGTAAATACGCTCTTCCATCTCCCAAAATCTCTTGACAAATGTTATCTAATGCTTTTTGGTTACAATATAAGTAAACTTAAACTTCTTTCCTACATTTTTCCGGTTAAGGTCGGCTACAAGACACAGCAAAACACAGAAGGAAATCTGTTTTCTGGAGTCAAAAGAGTAAAAAAATGTTGTCTTTTTTCCTTTTCTTTTTTTTAAGCGCATCTTGTTGCTTGCAGGGCTAAAGTAACAGGTATTTTCCAGCAATTCTTTTCCCCCATTCTGCTCTTAAATTTCAGTTTTGGTGGGGTGTGGGCAAGAACAGTTAGTTTCTACAAGGAGAAGAGTTTGTGCTTTTGTGGAAGCCAATGTCTCCAGTGAGGGAGCAGTATTAGATGGCTGTAGCAGGGGTAGCTGGACTCTGCTGACACTTGTGTTAAGGGTACTTTTGAAATCCGCAGAGGGCAGAAGTAGGACAAGTGGCCAAATGCTGACTTCCCTGATGATATTTTGGAAGATCTTGAGCAGGACAACTGTGAGCTGGGAATCAGGAGGATTCTAGGGAGCAGTAAGGATTAGGATCTGAGTTGGTCGGAAATGAAGGAGAGCTATACTTGGGGGGTTTGGTAAATGTGAGTTCTGGGGCTGGAGGAAGGAGCAGCTTTCAGATAGGAGCAGTAAGGCATATGAGGTTTGGATACAGAGGCCTAAGTCTTTGGAGACTAGAGTCAAGAAAAGGGAGGCTGTGATGCAAGACTGCTAGAAACTTCTAAGCAGCAACTCTTTTTTGCACTGCTGCCTCTTCTCTTATTCTTTATCTATGTTTTGCTGTTGGAATATGCAACCTAACCTCTTTCCCATTCAATCCATATCAGGGTGACGTACACATGCTATCAGATATACTGTCCCAGATAAGCATGCCATACTGTAGTTCACTTTATGTGGTTATAATACAGTATTTTGTCCTGCCCAGATACACTCAGGCGATCTGCTGAGCACTGAAAGAGCTGTTGCAAATTTAGCTATCTTCACTAGGAGTCCTAAAGCTTTGCTTTTTGAGTAGATGTTCTCAATAGCTACAAGGTCATTACATGGGACTTCTTTATTCCTAAAAGTTTCTCTAGGCTTTGAGCCTTGCTTGCAGCTAAGATACTTCTCATTAAGTTTAAGACCTCTTCCTAGCTGCCCTGGACTTGCCCTAGCCAATGGAAAGGTGAAAGCAATCCTTGAGGGCAAAACAGCTTTTAAAAGGACATCCGTTCCTAAAATCTTGTTTGTTTGGAAAAGCAAACAGGGAAAGGACTGACATATCAATTTAATTTTCCTGTTACTCTCAACTTCTTCCTCCTTTTCCATAGTACCGAGCTTTAGAGTCACCTCTTTGATGTTAATGTCTGTATTTGTGTGTGGTCCTGGAGATGAACTGTCAAACCATCTCATGTGCTCATGCTTGTCTTGCCCTTCTTCAGTGACCAACTGAGATATATCATCTACTACAGAGCATAAAAGAAAATTATTTTCTTTTATCAAAGTGATAAAGCTGTGGTGTTTTGGAAATGAAGGTCAAGAATTTTGTTCTAAGCTTATAGATGGGGTGGATGTCCTTAAAAAGCCAGCATTTACCAATGCCACATGCGGTGTGTGCTTTATAGCTTTGTTGACAAGCATGAAAGTTCCTTGAGCAACAGATAATGACATTTGAGAGCAACTTCTTGATGCAATTTTTGTGTCTATGGCATTTTTGGTTCTGGATCGTGTTTCTAGTGAGATCATAATTTTTACCATGCATTGAGACATTTATCCTAGAAGTCAACTTTGAGTGTGTATCTTAGAAATGAAAACTAATCTTTCTTTTTATCAGGAAAATTTCAAAGTATTAATCAAATGGATGTGAAATTGCTTTTATAGACTAATATATATAACATCTCTTTTATTTTGCTACAGTCCTATGAATCAATTGCTCTCCTCTGATAAATGAAAAATTATTTAACTATATCAGGTAATGTCCGAACTCATCCATTGAAACTCAGCTGGTTAGCAGTACCATGGAATACTAGGCTTCTTTCCCTCATAAATTATTACTGTAGAAAGTGCTGATTGTATTTAGTGATAGCAATACCTCAAAGGATAATGAAATACTAGGTTGTTGACCATTATTTAGCAAAGGAGACAGCTATTAGGAGCCAGTTTAAATCAATTTGTTTTTAAGTAGTTTATAAAATAATTAATAATTTATAATTTAATTCTATTGCCTCTGTCTTTTCTTAATGTAGCCCATGTTTTACTGAAGAAACTTCAGATGTTTCTTTCACAAACTGGGATTCTGAACTCATAATCCCAGATTTTACCACCTGATGACAAGCAGAAAGTCCAGAGAGGACTCATCTACCCGTTTTGAAAAACACTAAATTAATAATACCAGACAGATTTAGTAAAGCATATGCAAAGAATCAGAATGACACAAAGCAGGTGACAGTCATCAGCCTGCTTCCTGTAGAGGAAAGGAGGTTTAGTTACATCCAGCAATAAAATATAGATAGGGAGGCTCTACACCACTTTGCCTAAACTATTATATTTCTCTTCGTACCTATGGGAACAAAGAAGTGCTGCTACAGTTCTTGTTTTCATCATCTAAAACCAAATTAGACCCACTATCCGACAGCTATCTTGATCTGCAAATCACTTTGACTATAGTGACTTAATTAACCTCTGATCACATGTCTGCGTCAATCTCCTACCTTTTCATTTTGGTTTTAGCAGTTATAGCATAGTTTCTACATATTATACTTCTGTCTTGAGGTTACAGAGGTATTCCATAGAAGGCACTGAATAAAGACAGGAAGAGAAAAAAGCTTTTCCTCCAGGGAAATTTCTTAAGAGTTAAAAAAAATGCCTGCCTTGCATCAAGATGAAAACAAAACCTGTCCTTTTTTGAAGAAGGCAGTCCATCTTAGAGAAGCAGATAGCCCAGCCATGGGCAGATGCACTGAGGAAGCAAGGCTATGTCTATGTTGACCCTGAGATGGCCAAGCCAGGGAGAACACATGGAAGTGCTTGAGAGCAGATCTCCCAAGTATAAGGTCAGTGGGGTCTGTAAATCCCATCTGCTCTTGCAGCTGGTGATGTGAGGGACCCTGGGTCATCTCACCTGTCTGACATCAAAGGACATGGCCACACACAGAGATGGAGCTCAACACCATTTTCTTCTGCAAAGCTGTGATAAAGGGTCTGAGATTCCTCCCTGAGTGCTCCTCAGGGATTGCTTCCAGCTAAAACTCAGGTTATGTCCACTTAGTGAGGAAGGCTGAGTCCTTTCTCAAGCACCAGCCTATGGTCACGCTCAATGTTTGATAAGTATAGTCTACGAAACAAGGTCCTGGTTTGTGCTTCATTTTCAACCAGGAGTTGAACCTGTGGCTTTCTCATTCACTGAGTGGTCTGATCCTTCTGGAGAGGGAGCTTCCCCTTTCACAGGGACATTCCCGACAGCCCAGGCACCTGTCACAGCCATGGCTGCCCTGAGTAACGCTGGCTCAGCGTCACATACCTGTAGTGCCAATACTGGTAGATGTTCAAATGGCACAAATCTATTGTCCCAGAAACTGTGTTTTTGTTAAAGCTACCTTTAAGGAATAAATATTAAAAATACCTATTCACCACATGAAACCCAACATTTTCTGAAACGTGAATTAATTTGTACACTGCTGTTTAGGGACAAGTGTCACATGGCTCCTAAATCTGATTTTTCAGAGGTTCTGAGAACTCTGAAACTTTCTTTTTTTTTGTGTTGTTCACTGAACACAACCTTCTTTTTTTTAAAAAAAAGTTTGTTTTCAGAGTGAGTATCTTCTCTTAGGCTTCTTTTGTTTTCCTGGAATGACAGATAAACAAAATATTTGACATAGAACATGAAGACTAACATACCCTTGTAGTGAAAGCACACTAAAAGGGGCTCAGTGTGGTGTTAGGGTCTCAGTCCTCCAAACAGTGAGATGTGTTGTAAGAAAAGCATTTCCAGAGCTTTGTGCAGTTGCTCTGAGTACCTTGTTAATCTTTTTTTTTTTTTAGCTGAACATAGGATATTTTTATCTTTTCTAAAAATGTATCAATCCTTTGAAGACAAAAGGTCTCTTGATGCCTAACACCTTCATGAAAAACAGATGACAAGTAACAGATTTTATCTATGAAGAAACATTTTTAATTGCTTTAGTTTATGCTTTAGCTCCGGCTCTTGTTCCTGTTGACCTAGACATTTTCTTTTAGTAAAGTTCAACATTAATAGCCAGGAGAATTGATGACGTTTAAATACAGCAAAGACTTACAATTTCATATCATTTAGGTAGCAGAACTGCAGACAGATTCTCTGCTTGTGATAAGGTGTTTTACTACAACAAATTTATGATGCTTTATAGAGAGAGAGATTTTGACCCTGGGGAATGGATTTGTGAGTCTCATACAAATTACTGTCTTTAGCGTCCTAATTGTTTCCGTCTGTAGTTTTACACCCTTTCCTTTTTTCTTCCTCTTTCCTTTGTAGTCAGAGCTACCTTCAAACTGCAAGTGACGTGCCTGGGGGTCACAACCTGGATCCCTCTGCAAACTACAATTCCCCAAAGTTTCGCTCAAGGAATCAGAGCTATATGAGAGCAGTGAGCACGCTCAGTCAGGCCAGCTGTGTTAGTCAGGTGGGAAATTCTTGTTATAACTTTTCTTATAGATTAATCACAGATTTGAGAGTTGTTACTAGTGGATGTTGTTTTTTTTAAAAATTAATATCAAACTGAGGATGTGAACTGTCAATTCAATTCTAAGGAATGTTACCCTTGTTCAAAATTTCAAGAAAAATAATGAATGCTAGAAGCAAAGCGACACTATCATACATAAAGTTTTCCATTTATTTTTCATTAAAATTATAAATACTGATATTTTCATTTTCAGTCTGTATTAAATACTTAAATGTTAAGAAGATTCAGACAGAGCATAAGGGGCACACTCCTACAATACTCATCCTCTGAAAATATCTACTCTGATTTCAGTAAATGTGGGTTGCCAGATTAAGATATAGATTGAAATAATTATGCTCCAAAGGAGCAGTGATTCATCTCTAAACTCAATCTCTCACTCTTCCTGGGTGAAAGAATAAGTCCCATCAATTATTCTCTGCATGGGGACTTCTGAAAAGGGACATTTTTCCACCCTGCTGGTTTTATGTTGGTTGGTTAGTACTAATTCATGTTGAAGTGAGATCTGAATCAGGCCTGAAATGCAAGCAGCCTTATGAAGTATGTGCATGTTCTGTTTAGCAGAGGACTTAACATAAAATTTCCAATGTTTCTAAATGTGTATTGCTCCTGACATTTCTTCCCTGTGTTGCTTCATGACAGGTGGGCCCTGCCCTCTTCTCAGACATGTGCTACTTTATTTTTCTTTGACCATTTAGTGAGGCACCTAAGGGTACAGTAGCCAATTATGCACAACGGTTATGTTAAAAAAATATTTTTTGAAGCAATTTTATATTCATTCACATTCAATTTGTATTGTATGGCTATTCAGGCCTGGATTCAACTCATCTAACTTGAGGCTTTTAACTGAAGCAACAACTAAAGCTTCCTCTGTAGTTAATGGAGTGAAAGAGATTTTTCCAGGACAATGCACATCCCAAGTGGGCTGAGAGCCCCCTGGAAATGCTTGTCAGTCTCCACTGACTGTAGAGAGTTGGGAGGGACTAGTTGCCTGACTAATGCCCGTCAGTCAAATTCCTTAATTTATGTGGGATAAATTTAAGTTTAATCTTGTATAGCATACATCAGAATTGGAAACAGACAGTCAGTCATGTTCCAGACCTTTCATTATTTTTCATAGCTCCCTCGTGAAATCTGTCCCCATCATTTTCATACCTTGGTTTTTGTTACTCTGATTGGGTTATTTTCTATTTTTATTACACTCTGGCTTTGAGAAAGTTTCACAATAATTAGATCCTGCATTCAAAGCAAGTGCTGTTGGCTGTCACATAACAATGCTATAATATAGAACTATTCTAACATCTTCTGCCTCTTTCTTTGACCTTGTGCATGGAGATGTTCACTGAGCTGTCCATAATGACTAATTGGTTTTCAGCAGTGGATAAAATTCTTCACTCCAATGTGCATTACCTGGAAAGATGTCCACAATAAATTTCATTTGCAGGTAGATTGCTCAATTGGTCAGATTAACTAAACCTGCTGGATAGAGTACCTTACTTTCTTTTTCAGTCTTCATTAACCTACATAATTTTGTGTCAACCACATACTTCCTACCTCACAGTCCAGCTGTTTTCAGACCTGTAATAAATGCATTTAGTAGTTGCTATACGAAGTAAATGTATTAAAATAACAATTTCTGAAACTTTGCTGTTCACTGTTCTTTTTCCATTGCACCATCATCTTCTTGTCCCATCAACATAACAGCAGTTTGTATGATTTGTGGTATTGTTAATGCCTTTTTTTATGAGATCTTTCCTTTTTCACTCTTGACCAAGGGTCAAGTCAAGAAGGGTGCTGGGTTCCATGGTTTATATTTTTAATTTAAGTTTTAAAACTTTTATTTTTCTATTGTCAGTGACCTTAGTTTGAAAGAAGTGGTTAGGACTTAAAGTGTTCCTGGACTACATTACCATAAATTTCCCGATCAATGATGTATGCAAAATACTTCAGAGTAAGATTTTTTTTTTTAATCTTTTTGAGATTGCATTAGTCTACTTAACTTTATTAGACGCAAATTTTATGAAGGGTAATGTAATTCCTTTCAGAAGAGATTTAGTAGCCAAAATGTCTTACATGAAATTAAAATATCAGTTATTCATTATCATCAGAAGTTCCATATGAAATTTCCATTTACTTAATCAAAATCCTAAAACATTTGAAACATTTGCACTCACTCTGTTTCCATAATGAATAATGTACTAGGAACGGTAATAATGAAAAAGGCACTTAGCAGCCACACAGAAAAAGTAATATCAACTGGATGTGCTGTTTAGTGGAGCTATGAATTTAACTTGGTATTTATACTGATTCTGATTTCTAGCACTCTCTTTTTAAAAAAAATATTATCAAGAGGTCAAGCATTTGTCTGTCCAGTGTTAATTTCCTATCTGATATTGGAGAAACATAACTTTGAATTATTCAGGTACATTTACAGGTAGCTAGGGCTGACTTCAGAGACGATGTTAAAGATGATATAGGTAGAATTTAGGCACTCATCTTCAAAACTGCAATACACAGTTCCCTACCAAGAGGTTCCCTAAGCCTGGCCGGCCTGCCTAAACCCTGTTTATCAAGAAAGCTACCTAAAAATGTACAGTTTTGCATCATGCCCAGCCTGGGCATGGGTCAGCAGGTAGATGCTGGCTCCTGCCCAAGCCCTGTGGGGAGATGGAGGGTGGTGCTGAAATCCCCCAAGGGCCCAACCTGGTGGGTGATGCAGGTGGGCACATCTAGGGTGCTCTGACAGGCAGGGTTCCTCAGCACACCTCGGGCAGAAGTGTGAGACTTAAAATAATGCTGCTGAAGAAAAGGCAGCAGTAGTGGCTGCATCTCGTTTTTCCATGGTACTTGAATGGCTAACCCAGTTAACCAGGGAATGGGTTTGGTTTAGGGCCCTTCTCAGCTAAAGGCGGTCCAAGCTTTACTGTCTCATCTGACCACTTTTCACACTGTTTCAGACATTGGTTATTCTTTCACATGCTTCAATGGACACAACTCTAGGTGCAATATTTCTCAAACCTTTCAGAAGCGTCATGTCCTCTGAACTTACACATCTTCAAGTATGAGATACTTCCTTGAGCCCCTTTATAGTGAGAAGAAGATAACAACCTGTCACACAGGCTAAATGCCCATGAGTAGTAACTTTGCTGATAAGTGAGAAGCCCAGGCAATCCACCCTCACCTTTTGAGAGCTAATATTAGTATAGCTGATTTATGTTCTCCTATCCTGGCAGAACATGGATTTCTATCAGTGCAGAGTGATCTCGTCGGTTACCATTAAATCGTGTATTTACAATCCTCTGAATATGCCAAAATATATTAAGTATAAAATTAATTGTATGGCATGTGTGATGTATTTGCTATATACCTATGAACAGCTGATGTAAGTTAAAAAAATGTGAATGTGATCAGAAGGGATTACTACATTTTAACTATTTGCTAAAACAGTTCTTCATCAATGTACAGGTGTCCATTTGAGATGTTGAGGCCGTGATGATCACAAAAAAAGCAAGTCAAAAATCAAATGCATTGTTGTTGTTTATTCAGATGAGTGAAGCAGAGGTTAATGGGCAATTTGAATCGGTGTGTGAATCAGTGTTTAGTGAAGTTGAAGCTCAGGCAATGGATGCCCTTGACCTCCCTGGATGTTTCCGAACAAGAAGCCACAGTTACTTGCGTGCCATTCAGGCAGGCTATTCCCAAGATGATGAATGTATACCTGCGATGGCATCTTCCAACATCACCTCAACTATCAGGTCAACCACAGGTAAGCAAATCTATGATGACCCACTGTTCTGCATGTAAAAATATGTCGTCTTGCTTTGTAAAAGGATGTTTGACACTGGAAACAGTTTCCCTCTGTAGTGATATTTGATAGTAGTATTCTTAGGTTTTTAATACTGTACCATTGTGGCTACAGCTTGGAATAAGCTCCTTCTGAGGAGAATCCTGCAAGCATAATAGAATGGGCCTGGACTTCAGCATAGCCTTAATTTGACCTCCATTTCCCATACATACAGTTATCCAAGTGCAAATATAAAAATGCAAGTGCAAATGGTATCATTTAGATATTGTTAGACATTTAGGTATTTTTATCTGTCAAGTAATTGATCTTCTAAATGAGATCAGTTGCACTGATTTTAATTTAGGTCCTTAAAGAACCAAAAGAAAAAGACAAGCAAGACTTTAAATATTTGGTCTAAACACTTACAGGCAATTAACTTAACAGGGAATTAATTACTTACTTTTAGAAAAAGGTTTAACCAGTTGTATCAGTAAACTGCATCATAAACATTATGGCAAGCTTCACACATCTGCTATTACTCATCAGTAACCATTAGCATTCATTGTTATGCCATTCACTTTTAGGATCTTTTAACATTCTTCTGGCAACTTTCTTTTCTCTTATTAGTTGCTTAGCAAAGATTATAGCTTTATTCATTTTAGAATATTAGCGTTTAGTATTGGTAAAGTTAAATAATTAAAATGAAATCTATGACAAATACGTATGCTTTGTTAAGTGATCCAAATTCACTTTTATGTTTCCAAATACGTTAATGTCAGTTCCTAATTATGATGCTGTCCTTGCCACATGCTATTAAATTGCAGTGCAGGCTACCCATCTACAAAAGGTAAAAATAGACCTCAATATATATCGTGCAAAAAATACTTTTTAAATTATTTGCTTGACGCATCTGTTGTATAACAGAACAGTGGGAGCTTAGAAAGGAAGTAAGCTGAGGTTGAATAACATAAATTTGCATTCCAGAAGTACCATAAAGTTATTTTATCTTAAACGTAGTATTTTAGTTGCTATATATAACTTTGTGCCAAACCAGAAGTTGTGGCTTAGAGTGCCACCTCTAGGGATGTTTCTGTCCTTTGTTTAACAGAGATGCTATCATCACACAGAATCACACAGAATCAATCAGGTTGGAAGAGACCTCTGGGATCATCGAGTCCAACCATTGCCCTGACACCACCATGTCAACTAGACCATGGCACTAAGTGCCATGTCCAGTCTTTTCTTAAACACATCCAGAGATGGTGACTCCACCACCTCCCTAGGCAGCCCGTTCCAATGTCTAATGACCATTTCTGAGAAGAAATGCTTCCTAATGTCCAACCTGAACCTCCCCTGGCAAAGCTTGAGGCTATGTCCTCTTGTCCTATCGCTAGTTGCCTGGGAGAAGAGGCCAACTCCCACTCCACTACAACCTCCCTTCAGGTAGTTGTAGGCTGCAATAAGGTCACCTCTGAGCCTCCTCTTCTCCAGGCTAAACAACCCCAGCTCCCTCAGCTGTTCCTCGTAGATCAGACCCTCCAGACCCTTCACCAGCTTGGTCGCCCTCGTCTGGACTCGCTCCAACACCTCAACATCTTTCTTGAAGTGCGGGGCCCAGAACTGAACACAGTACTCAAGGTGCGGCCTCACCAGTGCCGAGTACAGAGGGACGATCACTTCCCTAGACCGGCTGGCTACACTATTCCTAATAGAGGCCAGGATGCCATTGGCCTTCTTGGCCACCTGGGCACACTGCTGGCTCATGTTTAGCCGGCTGTCGATCAGCACCCCCAGGCCTCTTTCCACCAGGCCACTTTCTAACCACTCTTCCCCCAGCCTGTAGCCCTGCATGGGGTTGTTGTGGCTGAAGTGTAAGACCCGGCACTTGTTCTTGTTGAACCTCATGCCGTTGATCTCTGCCCATCTATCTAACCTGTCCAGATCCCTCTGTAGGGCCTTCCTACCCTCTAGCAGATCGACACTCCCACCCAGCTTGGTGTCATCTGCAAATTTGCTGAGGGTGCACTCAATCCCTACGTCTAGATCATCTATAAAGATATTGAACAGCACCGGCCCCAGAACTGAGCCCTGGGGAACACCGCTAGTGACCGGCCGCCAGTTGGACTTTGCCCCATTCACCACCACTCTCTGGGCTCGGCCATCCAGCCAGTTTTTAACTCATCGAAGAGTCCACCCACACAAGCCCTGGGCAGCCAGTTTGTCTAGGCTCATCATCTCAGCATGATATGAGATTTTTATTGCTACCCCAGAGACTAATTTTCATCTTTGTCATATAGTGCTGTGTGATTATTATGAAGAAATCTTCCATGGCAAAAGATACAACTAAATATCTATTTTAGTGTCTGACTGCAGGTACTGAGTTGGTATACTTTCAGAATTACTTTGGTTACCAAGTTGATTGGTTTTAACCTAAGCTGTCTTGAGTTTATATGCTAGATAAGCCCAAAATTCTCACTGAAGCTAATTTATTTTATTTTCTCTAGAACAACAAAGCTGAATAATAGAATATGTTTGGGAAAATAATCAGATTAGGCAGTAAATATGTTTGCATCCCAGTGTTTTCATATTTATGAAAAACGTTTTGCATTGATTAGCAGTCTGCTGGTTAAATAACGTCGTTTTGAAAACTTCAGCCTTCGTTTCACAGATGGCTTCTCCCTCATCTTGGAAATGATTTATCAGATAAGTTTTCTTGCCCAAATATGTAATCTTTCGGCTTTGTTCTGGTGAGGTGATATTGACATTGTGGAGAAAAAAGATGATGTGAGATGTTTTCCTGAGCCAAAACTGTTTCCAAGCCTATGGACTGTATACAGTTCTGAGTGTGGTTCTGTGTTCAAAATATCATCTCTGTACCACTGAGCAACTTTGTTCTCAGCTTCTATGTAAGATCAATATTCAAATTAGAAATATTTATCTGATTTACAAGAAGAGAAAGGATTATGTGGTTCACTATGAGCTGAAAATTTCAGTTGCCAAATAAGTTCTCGTGTTTAAAACCCTGAGGGTAACTCTTCCTTATTTCTCTCTTCAGCCCCTGTCACTTTGGAGGGAGATGCTTCATTTCTTATCATTACTATAATTTAAAAAAACTATCTTGCTTCTCCAGCCCTCTCTGAAAATTGTAAAAGAGACAATTGGCTGACATGTGAAAATGGTGTTGGCCAATATTTGACATTTATATGGGCTTCACTCAAATAAGTGTCAAAAAGGTCGAAGCTTCACATCAGCCTTCAGTTCCAATTCAGACTTTTGAATTCTTAGGAAAATTACATTACGTTAATTCCTTTTTTGCTTCTGATGTAACAAACTCTTCTTGGCAAAGAAACTAAAGCAATTTCTTAGAAAATTAACAGGCATTGCAATGTAATTATTACTTGAAATTTTAGTGATACAGGTCATGACTGCCTCTTATCGATGTTGTAAAGCAATTAAATCATAACGCAGAGGCCTAGCTAAAAATGAATTCATGTAACTAAAAATGTAAATTTAAAATAAAAAATGTAGTATTTGACCTATGAATTCAATTGCAAAAGTATGAAAAATGTATTTACAGATGCAGTTATCTAAAATGTTCCTAGGTGCATTAACAGCTTTCAGAAGGTAGGAAGGCTGCAACTGTAATGAATATTATGTGGGACATTATTAATGGACTCTGTTAGCAGGGTTTTCTAATAAATGGAAAAAGAACTACCAGTAACTAGCTCTTCTTAAATGTATACAACTTTACAGAGAAAACCAGATGGTTCAATGGTAACATCTGTGGTACTAATGAACATGTAACTTTTGCCTGGACCTATGTAGTTTAATTTTTTGTGGAACCAGGCTTCTCCACCTCTGATGGAGATTGTGTGAGAAGACATAAGGCACTACCTGTTGCTCCAGGTGTAAATGCACGAGACAAGTGACAATGCAGAGGAGGCAGCCAGCATTGCTGGCACACCATCAGGTAGACCTGGACTCTGTGTGACCCCTGCTAAGACTCACAGTTCATTGTGGTTAGGGCATTTCTAGCCATCTCATTTCATTTTGTAAAGAGACAATGAACCCAGTAAAAAATGCTTCATGTTAAGATCCCTGAATGACAGCGTATGCTTTCTGCCTCTGAACTGTATCCAGTTGCAGCTGTCAGATGCACAGCTGAGAAAATACAGCCCCAGCTGCTGCTGCCTCCCACCTTGTCCCTCCATCACAGACAACATGTAATTCCCTGAATGAGAAGTCACAAAGTACAATAGTCATCCTAACTACTGCTGCCTTACATCTTTGCCACTCTTGCAAGCAATGCTTCACTTCTCAGGAAGATTGCGTAAAATCTGGGTCACTTTTCCAGGTACTACTAGCTTGGGTCCCTATTGTCTAAGTATATCTTCATGTATATATGTGTGTGTGATATATATATATATGTGTGTATATATATATGTGCTGTGCTGTCAGCTTGGAAGGCTTCTTCTTGGTAACGTCTGGCAGAGTGCTGTGGGGACATACACAAGCTACCTGAGGTACCAGAGCTGTGTGACCACCAGCTCAGTGCATAGTGGATCCTGGCTGTATAGTCCTGTGGGAAACAAAGGGCATGAGGCTGGGAGCAGCGCTGCAGTAACACGTTCTCCCATCTGCAATACCTGGGCTGTCTTACTGACTAGTAATTCAAATACAGCACTGGATTGTACTATGAAAACATAACCAACAAGGAGGTCTGGAAAATATTAACCACTCTCTCCCTTGTTTCCCCTTTGCCTGAGAAGGTCAACTTATTTTTGTTAAATGTCCTATATGTAGAGAGAGTCCTATATATGACTTATTCCATATGTTATAGAATATGTTTGGGTTTACCGTGAATGCAGAAATACTTACTGGATTGCAGTGATACTGGAGGTAGCAGTTAGGATGATCTGTTGTGAAGCAGAAGAACATGTTAAAATCCCTTCTCTGAGACAGAGAGTAATTTGGTATTTGCACCTTTGGCCATCCACGATAACCTGAACACCAGGTTATCGTCTTCAGATGTGGAGGGCACACTCAGTTTCTCCTGATGGCATTATTATACATTGTATAAAACACTTCCACCTTTATTGAGAGAGACACTGCCGCTCTAGCCCACTGCTCAGGACACTCATCCATCAGGTGGGATATCTGCTCAGTGAATATTGCTTTTATATGCAAATTGAAACAGCTAAAGCAGAACAGACTAAATATCCTACAAGGAGGAACTGAAGCACTCCAGTCAGAGGTCTGAAATCCTTGTCCAGCAACAAGCACTGACTGAGTGGCCTCAGCTAAGCTCTTCAGCTTTTAGGATGACGAATAAAAGGGAGCATCATTTTCAGTTTCTTAAAACTACTTCACATTTTCCTCTAACCCAAGTTTTTTGCTTACAATTGTATTTTTGATGAATGGATTAATGACAGAAAAAAATCCACCTAGCTATGGACTTCAGCACAATGGGGACTGGGTGATGGTCCATAAAGGCATCCTGGATTTCTGTCCTATGTTAAGTGTTGGTCCAAGATCACTTCTCCTGCTTCAGGGATTTCCAGCCACTCTTGAGAGAAACTTAGCATGAACACTGCTGATTTCAGGGGATATAGTTACTAGCCTTAAGTGGCCAGGACACCACATTACAATGACTTAATTTTTCTAGAAAATGTAGCATAATGCAAACCTGTCAGATCAGTTGTATATGCACCTCCTTTTATCTAATTCATAGTAAGCAGCTGTACTAACCTCGTGCTTAATAGAGTCCACTGAAAAAGATGAGAAGTAGAGAACTGTCTTTTGCCCATTTTACTTTTCTCAGCCAGTAGGACTCTGCCTGGCAAAGAGTAAACTTCAGAGAATTTCACATTTACTGAGCTATTGAGCACTAATTCCAAAACCAATTAATTCAAACAAGGTCACATTGCATGAGGGAGTTTTCAATTACAGCTCATACGATTACTCAGAATGCCTGAGGAATTGCAGGTTTCCTTTCTCCTGACTTAAAGCTATTTTCAGCTTTCCATTTTCGAAATGAGGGGCTACGTAGGGTGAATTTTTAGAGCACGTTTGATATTTAGCCACAAAACTCTCATTGCCAGTAAATAGATTGCATGATCATGTACCTACAAACATAAAGGCATGAGAATATGATATTTCATCAAGAAGTTGTACCGTTCCCTAGCACAGCTACCCCTGCAGACCCCAACACAACTGATTCTCTGGTTGCTATGTGAACACTAGTGACAGCAGTTATTCTTTTTGGTTTGTTTTGTTTTGTTTTTCCCAAAGATATGAGGATACCAAGGGCAGGCAAAAGTTTTAGTCATGGTGCTACTACATGTGGAGCTAGTGGAGTTCAGCGAAGGGTCACTAAGAAGACAAAGGGTCTCTAGCATCTCTCCCATGAGGAAAGGATAAGAGAGTTGGGACTGTTCAGCGTGGAGATGAGAAGACTCAGAGGGGATTTTATAAATGTATATAAATATAAAAATTGGAAAAACGCACTCCTCAGTTCGTAGAAGAATAATGTATTTTGATCAATAAATGCATGATTTTCTTTTATTTCCTCAAGAATGAGATACTTCATCCAGGTCGCTGCTTGGATCTTCTTAATCCAATGCACTAAGGCTAGGAAAACCCAGCCAAATAGCGGAAAACATATGCATGAAGTAACATCTCCACAGTTTCTGTTCTCTCTGTAGAAATAAATGCTGAGTCTTAGAGGTTTTTACTGGTGTCCATTGCTAAGTAATATCTAGCAGTGGTATCCACACCAGCTATGTTTAAAACCACAAAACCTTAAGTCCAAATAAGATATAGAAGGCTGTTTTCTCATTTATAATTTGCCTATTGACTTTGCTTAATTACTGTTGGGGCTCCACGGAATTATCTGGCACTCTAACTCTCTGCAGGAAACATACCATATATCTGTGTGAGCACTTGGAGATCCTGAGTTAAGACTTTGATGCTATGCCAACTTGTGTGCCTATACTGTGAGAATAAATCTTATACTAACAAATGATGAGCCCAGTTCTACACTTGGATACGCACACATCATTTTCATTGCTCTGGGTGTATCTGGGGGGAATAATTAGTCTTTAATTCTTTTAAATATATTGAAGTTCTGCTGCTCTGCTGACACTGCTGTTTAATAGCAGCTCTACGTGGTGGAAGTGGCCCAGGGAGTCACTGGGATGAAGGTGACACAAGCCCTTCGGTTTGAGGAGTACAACAGAGGATGGCCAAGGGGCCGTTGCGACTGTTCCTAAGTCTGGGATTCCCTGAGATGGAGTAAGGCTGTGCTAATCGGGGCTGCCTGGCCTCTTCAGGCTGATGAGGCATAAAAACAGTTGGAGCAGTAGCCAGGAGCTTCTCATAATTTTCATTCTCCTTGGTACAGATGATCTGCAGAGGCAAAGATAAAAAATGAAGTCACTGCCTTCCATCTATGGCTAGTTTAAAAAATGTGTAATGAGTGTTTCTCCCTTGCTCCTGCTGTTCTGTGCTTGACATAATTCCTCTGTAACCTATTAGATTTGCCAGACAGATGGTTCTTTCTTTATTAAAAAGGACACCCATGCTCCCTCCCCTGGCAGAATTTGGCTTCAAAGCTGTTCTGTGGGATCAGTTTTCACAGAGTTTTCTCAGCTTCATTTTCTGTATGATATTATATGGAAAAAAAAGAATGTATAAGAAAGAAAAAAAAATAATGGAAGGAAGGTGATTCACTGCTCAGTGTTTGAAGCCTTCCTGACATGATAGAAACTAACAGTGGCAGAGGTCTCAGCGCATCTATTTAGCTTGAGGTTGCCAGAGGGTTTTGTCCTGAGGTGGGTCTGTGCAGCTGGGGGAAGCTCACAGGGTGGGTGAACCTGGAAGCACCAGTTCATCGTACTTCCTTGTACTTCCTTGTAAAAAGAAGGCAAGACCCCTCTCCTGACAGTGCTTCTCCTTCTGTGTTCCTCTGCGAATGAAAAACACCTCTAAGGAGTCTTCTCAGCAGCTCTGCGTGTATTCAGTCCTGGTTTTTGTTGAAGGCATACGTGTCAGGAGCCATAACGATGACCTGTGCACTGGAACTACAATGCTTGCTGCGCAGGGTATACAGACAGCATTTTGATTGGATTCTGACACTAATTTTTACTAGCTCATATCTAATATTTCATCCATCGGGTCCTCGGTCCATCTGTTAATGTAACTAAGCATACCTCTCTTGAAGTTGGCCCAATTTTGCTTGCTGACAAATTGGCCCTTAGCTTTGTTACACTTTGAGTACAACAGGGGTTTGAACAGTGTTCTGCTGTAGCTTCTGTGCAATTAAAAAAATTCTTCCAAAAAACTGTGTGCAGCCACAGGGGAATACCTTTCCTGTGGGTCTAGCAAAGGCACAGGGGCTGATAGAGGGTATGTGTGAAGAAAGAGAACTGCACTTCAAAATAACAATAAACTCCTTCATGGCAGATCAGGTCTTGCTTCCACAGGGACCCTTCCACTTCTAGAACCTCCACTGGCTAGTAAAGCTAGTTCCGAAAATGTATTATCAGGCATTTAGGGAAGCAAGTTCAGGTGCTTTCGCTACTGTTCTGCCTCACGGCGAGGACATTTTGATTAATGCTCATCACTTACAAATGTACTTCTCCTGAGACACATTATTTCTAACTTGCAAAATTGTCTTTTCCAGGAGAACAGAATGCTAGTGGGCAGCTACCACCCAAATCCTTCCCAATAACAGAGGCATCTGGAGGTAGACAAAGCAAGTTCTTCACTATTTAAGTAAAGCTCTATCTATGTTTCAGTGGAGAGGCACAGAAGTAGGAGAAAAACTTTTACAGTTATCTTTAGTTTTACTTCCAGCAAATTCTCTGTTTTGTTAATATTAAAAAAACCTCTTGGGATGCTTGCACATCTCTGCCAGCCTCTCAGCAACTCCCATCCTCTATTTTCCCTTCCCTGAAATGGAGTTTCATCAAGATAAGCTTGTACTTGAGTCTCCATTTCTGTGTCAGAAATTTTATTCAGACTCAGATCTACCCTAGAAGGTTAATTGGTAAACCTGATACTTTAAACCTACTTGAAAGGTTTTTTTCCAGAGGATCAGAGAAAATAAAGATACTAAAACTGGTGATGTTCCTAGGGCATAACCAGACAGGTTAGTTGAATGGTGTGGGGTTTGCCTCCAGATGAAGTAATCTAAACATAGATGCTTTCATGCAAACTAGTTGTCTAAGTTCCCATGACAATAAATTCAGATTAGTTCAAAGATAATTGGCTGGTACCATTTGAGACATCCACATGGACCTATGAGAGAATCGCATCTTTCTGGACAAGCAGCTGTAGGCTAGGCAGGAAGGCCTAGGACCTCTAAAAAGGTATTAGATACCTATGTTTCATAGAATCATAGAATGTTTAGGTGAGTTTGACTCAGACTGTATACAGTATATGGATCCTATTGTGCAGCAACACAGAGTCAACAAACCCCTGCCTACACTGAGGTCTCTTACACTCACTTAATAGCCCCTCGATACTTACCAACAAACTCTGTACTCACTGTAAGGCCGAGGTTTTGTCTCACTATATATTCCATTAAAATATACACATTTGAAACCACAAATATCAGAGCAATCCAAGCAACTCATTACTACTACTCAAGGGCAACTAGAGAACATTCAAACAGGGTTAGGGAAGATATTGAATTTGAAATGAGTAGCCTATCACTTGGCTTTCTGAGACTGAGAACAGAATATCAAGGACATATCAATGAGTCATGATTTTTATATGCATTTCTTTACCTTTTGGGATAGTTCCTTGTCCAGAAAAATACATATATTTCCACTCTTCCCCCAATCAAAAAAAAAAAAAAATTCAGTCATAAAAATTTGTCTCACCTAATACGTATATCTAAAATGTAGCTGTCAAAGGCAGCCACATTAATGTCCTATTATAGTCAATGAAATGTGATTCGTCTCCTTTAGGACTTGTATCTGTTATGAAAGAAATTGTCCTCTGGATGTCCCTATTTCTCTCTGTTGCCTATAAAAATAGTTTACAATGATAGCATAGTATAGCTCGCTAACTTTTACAAATCTGAGGTAAAAGTCAGGCCTATTCAAATTGCCTTATAGGATGAAACCAAAGATTAAATCCTGGTCCCACTGAAAACAAGGATAACTGAGAGCACCATGCTCTGACTTACAGGGGTGAGAGCTCAAAACCCAGCAACACCATTTGCTGCACCTAAATACAGGGCTGGCAGCTTTCTGAGCACTGGGTTTGACACTGATACTGATTTGATCTGCATCTTGAGTAAAATGATTTCTTGGTTTGACTATTGCCTGTATTGTTACCAATCTCAAAAGTCCACTCTGAGATTGTGTCCAGACTTGTAGCTCCCTGTGGATTAATAGAATGATTTAAAGGTATTAAATTATCTTTAATTAAAATATTTTGTAATCATTTAAATTCTTGAATGTAGGACCATTATCATAATGCACTGTTAGAATTAGTCTACTGTGCAGCACTTCCATAAGATTGAGCACACTGTTTTTCTCGACTTATTCAGTTCAGAATTCCTTACTGTAAGTTAAAGAAAATCGCAAGTTGCACAGAATTACTGTAAGAATGAGAATAGAAAATATACAAACAAAACCAATGATAAGCCTACATAATATGTCTGTGAGTGGGTTTAGGAGGTTGATGGAAATTATTTGACTTGAGTGATAAGGATATGTGGGAGTTCAAGAAGAGGGTTGGGGTTTTTTTAAGTACAGAATTACGGCAATATTGGTTTGATTCTACTGAAAAACATTTTCAAATTTTCTACTTTATTTCAAGGTGAAAAGAGTAGCCCAGTAAGAGTGACTCTTGGCTTTTGGAGCTCTTTTTTGTCTTTGCCCCTTACTATTTTGATGATGTGACAAATTCAATCTGTATTCCTGAAAAGCTGCACATACATTCTGTAAATGAAATATAGTTAAAGGTACGTTTTTTTCCTTCCTGCAACCAAAAAACCAAGATGGTGTTTTTTAATGCAACTTCAGTATTTTAAAGGCACGTAGGAACTGTTTAGAAGACCGAAACATCTGTCAGCACTTTGCTTTGCCGTCTACAGGATGCTGGTTAGGCTGTAATTTCTCGCTAATTAACTGATCTAAAATAGAACCCTTTGTAACTAGTCCATCAGCAATCCATGAGGTTTGTGTTGCCCACATCTCTTTTAACTTTGTCAAAGGCTTACAGTTTCTGACCTTGTTGTCTTGTTTGATTTGCATTTCTGTTTTGAGACTAACGTTAATTACACTGTCAAAACAGATTTTATCGGTTACGTAACAAGGGCTGCCTACAGACCTAAGTTTCCTCAATATGGAGGTAACGACTTACGCACTGAATGACTTGATTACAGTAATTCCTTTTATGCTGTTCTCCTCCTGGGAGATTGTAGTGTGTACTTAGACTCCAGCTTTTTCCAAATTTAGTGGTCACATTTTCACTTAATTGTTAGTTTCCTGTACAAAATCGGATAGATGTACAGAACTTAAGCCTAAAAGGATCTACTCTGAATATTGAGTCTAACCTCCTGCACACACAGATTTTTTTAAAAAAAAAGACAAACTCATCCAGTAATTTTGCCTTACCCCAGTAAATTCTGACTCAGGTTACGTGTCATGCTAATGATTTCAGTCTTTTTTCACAAGTGCTATATATTTTCTGTTTAGCAGAGAGATGTCAAAGAGAGATGCTACTTGAAAAATAGCATTTTATATGGGATTCATATGAACGCAATGTCTAAGAGACATGCTATTTTGAAAAACTCTTTTAAAATGTTATATATAAGAAGCACAAATCTTGCCTATTTCAATAATATGTTATGATAATGGTCCAGATGCTGAGTTTGTGTGAATTGGTCTGATTCCACTGACTTCAATATCAACAACTTCAGTGGGATTAACAGCATGGTCTAGCTCAGTGCCTAAAACTGCACAATCAATTTAAAAACTACAGAAATACAGAGGGTTTGCTTTTAATACTTCTGTGGAGCTACAAAGGGGCCTTGGGCCAAGCTATTAGTAGCTGCTATGTAGTAGCTCCAGCAGAAGGGATTAAGGAGCAGGAAATTAGGATTCAGCCATTAATGCAGGCAAATTCCACACACACTTGCTTTAACAGCCAGCTCACAGGGGGTGTGGAGCAGAGGGCATAAAGCTCCCACCTTTCCAATGAACACAGGTAATGGAAGACAGGAGAGGTTATGTCCCAATGCATACCAGAGTCACAGGGACAGTGCGGTCACAGGGACAGAGCTTTTGGCTGGAATTTATCCCACGCCTTTTACATTTCAAAATTAGATGTCCTGATCTCAGCTGGTTGTCCTTGATTCTCTTTATGGTTGATGGAGAAAAGTAGGCACCTGCATAGGATGATTCATTTCCTGGTAAAATAAGCGTGTAAGATGGGTGAGAATTGCTCCCAGAATTGCTTATTTTTCTCCCAGTAATCCTAAAAGAGATCAGACAACTAACTTAGGCTTAGATGACTGTTTTTCAAGTGACTAATGTGAGGTGAGATGGTTTCCCATGTATAGTTCTTAAATACTGTCTTGAAGGTATGATATCATTGTTACTAGAAGACCCTACTTAAAAACTGGCACAGGATAAATGCCGGATTTTGCCCTGATGGACTATGGCAATGTGAGACCATCAATTAACATCTGACTTTAGGGTTTACGTAAACATAGATGTAAAATGGCCCATCATGAAAAAAGATTAGGAAGTTATAGATACCTACCACCCAGACAATGCTTTGGGTTATGTATCAGAAATAGTGTGGCGAGCAGGACTAGGGAAGTGATCGTCCCCCTGTACTCAGCACTGGTGAAGCCACACCTCAAATACTGTGTTCAGTTTTGGGCCCCTCACTACGAGAAAAACATTGAGGTGCTGGAGTGAGTCCAAAGAAGGGCAAGGAAGCTGGTGAAGGGTCTAGAGCCAAGTCGTGTGCAGAGTGGCCAAGGGAACTGGGGTTGTTTAGCCTGGAGAAAAGGAGGCTGAGGGGAGACCTTATTGCTGTCTGCAACTAGCTGAAAGGAGGTTGTAGCGAGGTGGGTGTTGGTCTCTTCTCCCAGGTAACAAGTGATAGGACAAGAGGAAACGTCTTCAAGTTGCACCAGGGGAGGTTTAGATTGGATATTAGGAGAAATTTCTTAACAGAAAGGGTTATCAAGCATTGGAACAGGCTGCCCAGGGAAGTGGTGGAGTCACCATACCTGGAGGTATTTGAAAGACATGTAGATTTGGTGCTTAGGGATATGGTTTAGTGGTGGACTTGGCAGTATTAGGTTTACATTTGGACTTGATGGTCTTTAAAGTCTTTCCAACCAAAGGGATTCCATAATTCTATGATTCTATGACTCTATGACTTGCATTTACTGCCTAGGGTCGGGTAGTGGAGGAAAAACATTTTTTTCTGTGCAGAGCCTGAGCACGTACTCAGAGAAAGTAGACCCCAAGTCACTGGTGTAGGTCTTTGAGGTGGCCACTGGTGACACACATCAAAAACAGAAGACTTGGATCCAAACAGACTGATTTACCTTAATCTTTTCCCCTCATTCTAGCTGATCACTTTTTCTTAATTAAGTATCCAGTGGCTACACATGTCAAAACTAAGCATTTCTATATTATCTTGTTATGACTGAACTTTAAAGGTGTTACTGATCCAATAAGGAAACCTCTTTCTAACATTCCAGAATTTGACTTTAGGAAAAGCTAGACTTGCTTTGTAAAACTTAAACTGGCCTGTTTGACACTACAGTCTCCTTTTAATTATGTTTGACATTGGAGACCAGTGTATAATGGAAGTTGACAATAGGCATTTATAAAAAGATGTGTCACAGCATTCTATCTTTTAAATAGGGACTTGTATTCTTATTTTTGACATCCATGGCTTGACAGAAAAATCATCAAAGAGTTCATTCTTTTTGTGGGAAATAATAAACTCTTTCAGTGGCTAAGAATTTTTTCTCAAAAGTCCCCTTTGATTTCTTAATGGTCTTTTAATGTTCATCATTCTTTGTTTTGAGAAGTAATTGTTATGCATCCATACGTACATTTTTATTTTGAGAGCAGCTCAGAGGTCCTGATAACCACGATGGAGCATGGTGAAGAGATTTCAGGGCATTTCAGGGACAGACATGTTAGCTAGAACTGTAAAAACCTTTGGCTAGAACAGTATTCATGATGGTCAAAAGACTATACCAATAAGGATTAGATTTAATTGTGGCCTTTCATTATGAGAAGGTCCCTTTTTCCTCTACTGAAATTGTTTCAGGGTTAGCATGCACCTTCTCTGTGCAAAGCAGAAGATCTAGCATCAGCATGGGAGTATGCACCGTGTTTCTCTCGGTGCTGTGGTTCCTCAGAGAAGCCCTGTCTGCCTGCAGCAACATGCCCCTGGGAGCTCTGCCTCTGGGGCAGCTCCACAGTCCCTGCAGAGTAATTATCCTCCTTCTGAATAAACCTCCTTACAAAACAGATAACCCAGTTTACTCCTGCCCCATGTCATAAGGGACAACAGTTTCCTTTAATTGATGATGTTTTCATGTAAATTCATCATCCAGTTAACTTTGTGATCTCAGACTAAATAATGTTATTTTGACTAAGTGCTTAGTGGTTACATTGATTTGTAAAAACCCCTCAGGTGACTCTATCTTGCAAATGGACCAACAGCAGTGATTTATTAAAAGGCTGCCTTTTGAAAGGTGTTCTGAACGTCACCTACAGCCACTGACATTTCATCAAATATATCACATCTCTCCTTCTGCCTTTTGTCTGTGAACCTCTAGGGATGACCTGAAGGTATATCTAAATTGAATTATTTTAGTCATTTTATTTCTAGTACAAACTGTATTGGCACTGAAATATGGGCAGAGTAACTGACTTATTCCTATGGCTGTAGCAACAGTAACCTTAAGCAAGTTTAGTCAAATGCAGTGTAGATGAAGAGGGATATTCTGCTTCCAGGTACCTCAATTGAATAAAAAAAAAATCCTGTTACTTATGAATTATCAGGAAAGTTTCCTTGGATTTCTATTGTATGTGTCCAAACTGTCAAATTGCCAGGTCTCGAGTGCTGGGATTGTCTTCTCGGTTCTCTGCAGTATTGCCATAACGCCTGATACTCTGGTTCTGACCAGTGCTTCCCAGCACTTAAGAGAAATTAATGCAGTTTACAGAATAGGTCAGTTGTAGCCATCTCTGTGCCAAATTCAGCATGGATCAGCAATCCTGTGTATGTGAGGGTCATCTGGCAGTTAAGGTATCAAATGGAAGTCATGTGCTAGGAGAAGATAACTGGAGCTGACATGAAAGGGCACTGCACTCTTTACATAAAGGCAATGATCCTTACAAAAACAAATTGAGGTGTTACACTTTTTCCTGCCTGAGTGACAAATTAATGCATGTTGTGCTGCATTGCTACCTGCTCCTTTCTCCTAAACAATTTATAGCTGGTTTTCATCATCCTTTAGTCTAGCCCACTATGAAGCAGCACAGAAACATTTTGTTTTCTCTCTATTTCTCTAACAATGTTCTTCCTTAAAGGGATATCCTGTGGAGCCGATTGCTGTTTATGCTGAAGTGGGACAAGTACCTGAACAGTTAATACTTCAATTCAAACAGAAGTCTGAAATACCCATGTAGTTTAGAATTAGAACACTTTTTACCATTTTTATCATTTTTAGTTGATGATCATAAGCTAACAGATGGAGATAGACTGTATCTTATGAGCTCCAAAAAAATATATTTCCAGCTTGTCACGGTTTAAAGCTGGGCCGGCTATTAACCCTGTGGCAGACACTCTGTTAACCCTCTCCCACCCCACCCTAAGGGAAAGGGAAAAGGGAGAGAGACTTACGGGTTGGAAAGTTAAAACAGTTTTAATAAACTATAGTAATGAAAAAAAGAGTATAATAAGAATAATAGAAATAATCAAATATATACAAAACCAAGATCGAGAGCTTGGAAATCCTCCTCAGGCAGAGTTGCTCCCCCCAGCACGGGCAGAGGGGAAAATGCAGTAGCTCCCTGCCATGACACCTGCAGGCTTTTAGCTGGAAAATTGGCAAAGCTGGTACCAATCAGTGGGAGACAGGAGGGCCCGTCCCTCCTGGGCCCCACCTCCAGGAGGCAGTGGGTTAGTGATAAATAGGAAAGTGAGAATGACATGTATGGGATGGAATACCTCGGTGGCCAGTTCTGGGCCACCTGCCCCATCTGCTCCTCCCTGCAGGTGCAACCCCCCTTCGGCTCTTCACTCGTAAGCAGTGAGGAATTTAGCAGTGACCTTGGTTTCTCTAAGACTAATTGGCCTGGTTTGGGCCAAACCAGGACATTCCACCCCTTATTCCATACCATTCACGTCATACTCAGATCACCACTACCTTTTCATTTTCAAATATATATACACATATCACTAGTTTATGATTCATCTTTATGCAAAAAGTTCATCAAGTTCATTTAGTTCAGGATTGTGGGTTTCCATCTGGCTAGCAGTCTCTCAGGGCAGGAGACATGGTATGAGTTTTGTCACGGTTCATGCCCACGGGTTGCAGGTTCAAAATGTCAGTCTCGAGGGGGTTACTGGATGCCACTTGCGGTTAGCTCCGGTCTCATCACCACTGTCTTAACCTGAAAGACACTTATGAACACTATTAGTATTATGCAGCAACAACATACAGTTCAGAATTAAGTAGTCTCACCCAGAATCAGATCACCTTCAGGGACACATTGGACTTCACCATCTTGCAACATCACCCACCAAGTACATCCAGGTCCCTGAGCAAAAGCAATCCCACGAATGGGTTTACCTTTGCCCGTAGCAGGAAGAACCCAGACAGTTTTTCCCAATAGATTCCTTTCATGTACCACAGGGACTTTATCTCCTTCTACTGTATGTAGAAGGTCTGACTGAGCAGGGCCAGCTCAATTGATAGATCCCCTGGTGTTAACTAACCAGGTAGCTTGTGCCAGATGCTTATCCCAGTTTTTAAAGGTTCCACCCCCCATTGCTTTCAGGGTAGTTTTTAACAGCCCATTATACCATTCAATTTTCCCAGAGGCTGGTGCATGATAGGGGATGTGATATACCCATTCGATGCCATGCTCTTTGGCCCAGTTGTCTATGAGACTGTTTTTGAAATGAGTCCCATTGTCCGACTCAATTCTCTCTGGTGTGCCGTGTCGCCACAAAATTTGCTTTTCAAGGCCCAGGATAGTGTTTCAGGCAGTGGCATGGGGCACAGAGTATGTTTCCAGCCATCCGGTGGTCGCCTCCACCATGGTAAGCACATAGCGTTTACCCTGGCGGGTTTGAGGGAGTGTGATGTAGTCAATTTGCCAGGCCTCCCCATATTTATATTTCAACCACCGCCCCACATACCACAAAGGTTTTAACCATTTGGCTTGCTTAATTGCGGCGCATGTTTCACAATCATGGATAACCTGTGCAATAGAGTCCATGGTTAAGTCCACCCCTCGGTCACGAGCCCATCTGTATGTTGCATCTCTCCCTTGATGACCTGAAGTGTCATGAGCCCACCGAGCTAAAAATAGTTCACCTTTATGTTCCCAGTCCAAATCTATTTGGAACACTTTAGCAGCCTGATCCGCTTGTTGGTTGTTTCGATGTTCCTCAGTTGCCCGACTTTTAGGTACGTGAGCATCTACATGACGTACCTTCATGACTAGTTTCTCTAGCCGAGCAGCAATATCTTGCCACAATTCAGCAGCCCAAATAGGTTTACCTTTGCGCCGCCAGTTGCTTCGCTTCCACTGCTTTAACCACCCCCACAAGGCATTTGCTACCATCCATGAGTGAGTATAAAGATACAGCCTTGGCCACTTTTCTCGTTCAGCAATGTCTAAAGCCAGCTGGATGGCTTTTACCTCTGCGAATTGACTTGATTCACCTTGTCCTTCTGTGGCTTCTGTGACTCGCCGTATAGGACTCCATACAGCAGCTTTCCACTTCCGATGCTTTCCTACAAGATGGCAGGATCCATCGGTGAACAGGGCATACTGCTTCTCATCCTCTGGTAGTTCATTATATGGTGGGGCTTCTTCAGTACGTGTCACCTCCTTTTCTGGTGGCATTCCAAAGTCTTTGCCTTCTGGCCAGTCCATGATCACTTCTAAGATTCCTGGGCGATTAGGGTTTCCTATTCGAGCCCTCTGTGTAATTAATGCAATCCATTTACCCTATGTAGCATCAGTTGCATGATGGGTAGTGGGAACCTTACCCTTGAACATCCAGCCTAGTACTGGTAATCGAGGTGCTAGGAGAAGTTGTGCTTCAGTACCAATTACCACTGAAGCAGCTCTAACTCCTTCATATGCTGCCAGTATCTCTTTTTCAGTTGGGGTGTAATTGGCCTCGGAACTCTTGTATCCTCGACTCCAAAATCCTAGGGGTCGACCTAGAGTCTCCCCTGGTACTTTCTGCCAGAGGCTCCAGGTAGGACCATTGTCCCCAGCTGCGGTGTAGAGCACATTTTTAACATCTTGTCCTGTACAGACTGGTCCAAGGGCTACTGCATGCACAACATCTGTTCAAAAGCCTGTCGTTGTTCAGGGCCCCCTGAAAATCATTCTTCTTTCTGGTCACTTGATAAAGAGGGCGTACAATCTGGCTGTAATCTGGAATATGCATTCTCCAGAAACCCACAACGCCTAAGAAGGCTTGTGTTTCCTTTTTGTTAGTTGGTGGGGACATAGCTGTTATTTTGTTGATCACCTCTATCGGGATCTGGCGACGCCCATCTTGCCATTTAATCCCTAAAAACTGGATCTCCCGGGCAGGTCCCTTGACCTTGCTTCTTTTTATGGCAAAACCAGCTTTCAGAAGAATTTGAATTATTTTCTCCCCTTTGTCAAAAACTTCTGCTGCTGTATCACCCCACACAATGATGTCATCAATGTATTGCAAATGTTCTGGAGCTCCACCCTTTTCTAGTGCAGTCTGGATCAGTCCATGGCAAATAGTAGGACTGTGTTTCCACCCCTGGGGCAGTCGATTCCAGGTATACTGGATACCTCTCCAGGTAAAAGCAAACTGTGGTCTGCACTTTGGTGCCAAGGGAATAGAGAAAAATGCATTAGCAATGTCTATGGTGGCATACCACTTGGCTGCCTTTGACTCCAGTTCGTATTGAAGTTCTAGCATGTCTGGCACAGCAGCACTCAGCGGTGGCGTAACTTCATTTAGGCCACGATAGTCCACAGTTAATCTCCATTCTCCAGCAGACTTTCTCACTGGCCATATAGGACTATTAAAGGGTGAGCGAGTCTTGCCAATCACTCCTTGATTTTCTAATTGTCTAATCAGTTTATGAATGGGGATCAGGGAGTCTCGATTGGTGCGATATTGTCGTCGGTGCACCGTGGTAGTAGCAATTGGCACCTGTTGTTCTTCAACCTTCAGCAACCCCACAACAGAAGGATCTTCTGAGAGGCCAGGCAAGGTAGACAGCTGTTTAATGTCCTCAGTCTCTACAGCTGCTATACCAAAGGCCCATCTGTACCCTTTTGGGTCCTTAAAATACCCTCTCTTGAGGTAGTCTATGCCAAGAATGCACGGAGCATCTGGGCCAGTCACAATGGGGTGCTTTTTCCATTCATTTTTAGTTAGGCTCACTTCGGCCTCCAATACAGATAACACTTGAGATCCTCCTGTTACTCCTGAAATACTGATAGGTTCTGCCCCTTTATGATCCGATGGCATTAGGGTGCACTGTGCACCAGTGTCTACCAAGGCTCGATACCTTTGTGGTTTTGATGTGCCAGGCCATCGAATCCACACAGTCCAATAAACTCGGTTGTCCCTCTCCTCCACCTGGCTGGAGGCAGGGCCCCCCTAATTAAGAAATGGATTCGTGCTGCTCACAGGGACTGGACCTTCATTTCTCCTATTCACACTTGAGAAAAAAGGATTTGAGGCCCATCTACCCTGACTGGGGTCCTGCTCACTGGTAACTGGAGCAGCCATCCTTCTAGAAAAATTCTCTCTGGTATTTCTTTTAGCTTGCAACTCACGTACTCGTGCCTGTAGGGTACTGGTAGGTTGTCCTTGCCATCTGCTCATGTCCTCCCCATAACCACGCAGGGCAAACCACAGGATACCTCATGATGTGTTCCGTTTCCTTTGAGCTGGTCCTGTAGTAGAGCGTTTTCTCCTAACAGCTGCAACGCGCGCCTGTGTAGGTAGAGAGTCAAGTTTATTCTCGATCCTGGACAGTTTGTCTGACAGTTGTTTAAATGAGTCCTTGTTTTCCTTAGTCAGTTTTTCCACAGCCGAGATGCGTGCCTGCAGTGGGGAAGAAATACTATCTTCATACTGTCGCATACAGTTAGCCATTTCACCCACAGTAGAACGTGCCATATCATCTTCTCCCCAGACTAATATTGGCAATGTATGGGTATATGTCGGTGGAGCACTCTTCACAACCTTCCGGAACATGAATTGGTTGCATTCCACTTCATCAGTATCTACAGGATCTACAACTTCCCGTGGGTGTCTATAAATAATCTCTTGCACAGCTAGTTCTCTAAGGTAGTTAATACCTTTTTCTATAGTGGTCCATTTGCTTAGGTGGCTCATAACATCATCTTTATAGGGATACCTGCTCTTTACAGCTGACAAGAGTCGCCTCCAGAGACTGACAGTGTTTGACTTTCTTGCGAGCACCTTATCAATACCACCATCTCTGGACAGGGATCCCAACTGTCTGGCTTCTCTGCCATCCAGTTGCATGCTATCTGCCCCATTATCCCAGCATCCGAGCAACCAGGTAATAATAGGTTCACCGTCATAACGGCTGAAGTCTTTCCTTATATTTCTCAGGTCCTTCAGGGATAAGGAGTGGTAGGTTATCTCTACGTCCAAGTCCTCCTCTTGTGATAGTTCTGCTTTAGAAGGACCTTTCTTCTGTGATGGGTCTGCTTTAAAAGGACGATCAAGGAAACCCCCATCTGTGTTGGGCCCTAACTCTGCCTGAGAAGGGCCCTCACCTGGGTCATAGGATGGCTCTGCCTTAGAAGGCTCTGAGTCATCATCCTTCTCTTCACAAGCTGATTTCTTTTGGTATTTCTTCCTGGTTACAGGAGCAATTGGTACAGATTCGATAGATGCTGGGGTCTGAGTAGATGCAGTGGCTGTCGTGGGAGTGCTGAGACTCGTTAGAGTCTGAGTAGCTGCAGTGGCCATCTTGGGGGGTGTAGCAGCTGTGGTACAGGCTGCCAAGGTTTCAGTGGATTTAGTGGCTGTAGCGGCAGTACACACTGTAGGATCTGAGGTGGCTGCATAACACCTACAACTGTCCCTGCACTGATATTTAATCTTATCCCACATCAGAAACACATTCAGGACAACCGAAAATAAAAACATGCCACCTAGACAGCACCATCCTAATTTCGCAAAATCTAGTGGAATCAGCTTGGCAGAAAAGGAGAAGGTACTATTTCCCAAAGTAAAACTGGAAGTGTAATCATTAACAGAATCAGCTAAAGGACGCCTGGAGCGTGCAGATGAAGTCACTGCTACTGATTCACGATTAAAGCTGCCCATCATTGTGTCATAGAGATAAGAGATCGGAATAGGAACTGCCCAGTTTATCACAGCATAAATCAGTATCAAACCCCATACGAAAACAATACATTTCGACCAGCGCCCACTGCTAAACTGCATGTAAACATTCATAAGAAGCAAGCAATAACACAGTGCCCACGGCAGGTAAGGCATCATTGCAATACTCAACTGTGAAAGAAACTCTATAAAAAAAACAAGATAACACAGCATTCAAAAATGACATCACCATCTTCGCTATCTGTTTTAATTTCCAACCCCTCGTAAATCTCAAAGGAAGAAATCTGATACTCTCTCAGCTGAGCTCTCCAGGTCTCCTCCCACCAGAGCCAGGATTCAACTTATCAGAGCAACCTGTTGAAGTTTCTCTCGAGCCCCACGTTGGGCACCAATAAATCTGTCACGGTTTAAAGCTGGGCCAGCTATTAACCTGGTGGCAGACACTCTCTGTTAACCCTCTCTCCCCCCCCACCCTAAGGGAAAGGGAAAAAAGGAAAGAGACTTATGGGTTGGAAAGTTAAAACAGTTTTAATAAACTATAGTAATGAAAAAAAGAGTATAATAAGAATAATAGAAATAATCAAATATATACAAAACCAAGATCGAGAGCTTGGAAATCCTCCTCAGGCAGAGTTGCTCCCCCCAGCACGGGCAGAGGGGAAAATGCAGCAGCTCCTCCTGCCATCACACCTGCAGGCTTTTAACTGGAGAATTGGCAAAGCTGGTACCAATCAGTGGGAGACAGGAGGGCCCGTCCCTCCTGGGCCCCCACCTCCAGGAGGCAGTGGGTTAGTGATAAATAGGAAAGTGAGAATGACGTGTATGGGATGGAATACCTCGTTGGTCAATTCTAGGGCACCTGCCCCATCTGCTCCTCCCTGCAGGTGCGACCCCCCTTCGGCTCTTCACTCGTAAGCAGTGAGGAATTTAGCAGTGACCTTGGTTTCTCTAAGACTAGTTGGCCTGGTTTGGGCCAAACCAGGACACAGCTTTATTAAAAAAGGCAAGAAATAAATTCAGCTTTCTACATTGATAGCCTTTGAATACAACTTGAAGGAAAATTTTAGTTTCTTTTTCATAATTCCTTCTGTGTTTAGTTTGAACATTAAAAAGATATATTTACCTCTTATGCCATCTACTTTCTTTTTCTTTGCCTTTCAGAGCAGCTGTAGATTTTACAAATTGATTAACAGCTTGGCAGAAGGCTGTTGCTTTTACTTTGCCTGAGCCTCATTGTTCAGCAGCAGGATTGGTGAGAGAAATATCAGGAGTGCCCAGCATATGCCCAACTACTCAAAAAACCTAAAGAAATCAGAAATCTTTGGTCATCTTCTGTGAGCCACAGAAACAACAGAAGATTATCCAGGATTGATGTTTTATATGTCAAAACATGAAGCATGTCTCTGCTTCTGTTGAAGTCCACAATTTAAATCGATCTAAGGTCTCACTGTGACAGCTCTGCCCTCCTGGTGCTCTGCTTTTGCACGCCCCTGTCCTCACACTGTGTTTCATCCCCAGCCATTGTGCTGACTTTGACACCCAGCTTGTCCCTCTGTGACTAAAGACAAGCATCCTCCATCCCAGTCTTTTTCCCAGTTCAGCTTCCAGCACCGGTGCCCTGGATGGAGTTACTCGGGCACTGTCCTTGGCCAGCTCTCAGTGCTCCGGGACTGCATTGCCCAGCACCAGCCCTCCCTGCAGGGATGGCAAAACCCACCACAGCTCTGGAGTTTGTAGAATGAGGGACCAAAAAATGGGGAAGACATGAAGCAGTGCTGAGGTTTTATGTGCTTACTTTGAACTAACAACCTCTAAGGCCAATAAAATTTGTGAAGTAGTGAATGATGCAAAGCTGACAGGAGCTCTTGTCCATCAGCATAAGAAGGGGATGATAAAAGAAAAGGAAGTTCATTTTCTGTTAGGAAGAGAAAATGTTTCTTCCCATGTATAATACATGGTATGTGTGATTGCTAGGGCCAAGAATTGGACATGATAAAAAAGACATTACTGCTGGTAACAGGAACATTCACAGATGTAATAATTAATGGAAAAAAATTTGAAAGTGACATAAAATTTCATGCTTCAGACCTTAAGCCAATGCTTATTTGTTAGAGACCTAAGACCAAGCATGAAAAGTAAACCATGAATTACAGGATTACTTTTCTCCTTTAACAAGCCCCTAATCTATTAGGTAGTCATCTCTTAAGTCAGCAACGCATACCAATTTTATCTAAGACAAGTCTTGGTCACATTATTCATCTAGTTATCCCATTTACTTCACTAGAACCGCTTGAGTGATTAAAACAAATAGAATTTGTTGGCAAGATTTGCCTCACAAGTTCACACCTCCATCCTTTCACCTGATTTTGTTACAGTCACCAATTAGTCCCAGATTTCTGTGTCTCTGAAACTGTTGTTCCAGATATGAACTCATTAACTGTGCAGAGATGGACTTTTTTATTCCCTGCTCAATATTTGATCTCTGTGACTGTAGCTTAGAAATTAATCGGATTTCTTCCTGCCATATTTCACTGTAAATATGTTGCCAGTTTCTCATGAACTTTCACTCTTTCTCCTGGTTTCTTGCCCCTGTTGAACGTCTGTGGGTTTTTTAATTCCTGTTCAGTGCTCATGACCAAATGCTTGCCAGAATAGTGCAGTAACTGTAATACTTGGTGGCTTTAACACATGTCACTCCACCAAAACAATCAGAAATTTCCAGAATAAAATATTCAATCCTAGGGGGAAAAAAAAAAAGCAAGTGACTGTTTTAGTTTTGCCACAAGGAGAATTTTTCTTTTTTAGAAATGTAAATGAAGATTAAGTTAGCTATGAAGGGTTGCAACAGAAGTTTAACATTTATATTCATTAGACAGAGGAGTGATCTGCTGCCCGAGTAGTAGGGATGTACTTGCTTGTGATGTTTCATTATCGCATTTACCATATGTTTCATTATTCACTGCTATTCTTTTGCAAGAATACAAGACGGTAAAAGTAAATTAGTTACAACAGTGATAACCTGTCTCATGTTATAGGTAAAAATAGCTTCCTCTTCTGGATTTCACTCACCCTATTTCACCCCGTTGACTCTATTTCTAATGTTTCCCAGCACTGTGATCACTTGCATCTACATTTGCAGGGGGAAGGTGGGGGAGCAGTATTATGGCAACTCTCTTAGTGGAAACATTCCTTAGAGCCACTGCTTGAGCTCATAAAACAGTCTTAATTTCCAAGCTTTAGAGCCTCTCCCTTCTTTCGTGAACTTTCTGTATTCCCTAAAGCAACTGAAAAATATTGGGTTTTTCTTTCTTCTTCACTTCTGGTTACAAAACTGACAGGCGATAAGACTGGTCATAGGACAACAAAATGGCACTTCAAAAAAAGCATCCAGCCTCAGAATCTGAAGAGCGTGTTTTCACGTGTTTCACTCAGAGCAATTCAGCTCAGAGTAAGACTCTCAATCTCTACCAGGACTGAGTGGCATCAGTAGTAATCCAAAACATGCTTTGAATGAAGGTTTTCACTTCCTACCTCTGCCTCACTCTCTTTTATTTATGATTGCCCTTTTATTTATGATTATCAAGCATGCAAAATTTGAGTATTTTTCTCTAGGCTCACTTTTCCCATAGGCTAGCCTGGCGATACAGGCTCAGCAGTCACAGGTATTAGCAAATTCCTGAACTGGTCTCTTCTCTCTAGAGAGCTGCAACGCAGCCTCATATCAAAAAGCACGACTAGAGGGGCACTCCTGACTGCATTGCTCATCAGCCCATATCTGTATAATGGGAAGAGGAACTCTTGTAGAATCCTTTTTGGACTCAAGGAACCCCAATTCCAGGGTTACCTGAGTCACTGTTGCAATGTCCAATGCATTTAATGCCACCAGAAAAAGGCAAACCTTTTCCTTAAGTCATTCATTATCCTGGTCTCTGGATGTATATGTTATGCTATTTCAGCATTATTGTCACAGGGAAACATAATAATTTTCTTTATCTTCCTGTAATTATACAAGAAATGAATTGGACTTGATTTTCCTGTACGGGAATATGGAAAGCTATATCATAATGCATTTTTGTATCAGTTGCTAATTTTATGAATTATGATTTTATGTGCTTTGGGGAAAAAACACTTCCATAACAGAAATGCTCTTATTAGTACCAAAAAAGCATAGTGGGCTTAGATGATTAGAAAATTAATCTGTGTGATATTAATGACTAAATATCTATCTCTATGAAATCTCTAAAATTTTGTAAGGAAGCAGTATTGGAACAATTCGGCATCTGTAGAGCTTTCTTGAATCGTTTCTTGAGCCTTTTGCTGCAAGACAGAATCTGTGTTAAACCAGCTCAGACATGCTCTGCTCATCAGACTAAAAGTCTTAGTTCTGCTTATGTGTATCCAGTTCTCCCACTGTTTCAGACCCATTTTTTTATATCTATATTTCCATGTTCTCTGCGTTTGAGTATATCCCCCTTCAATGCATCTTCTGAGGATTTAAGGCTTACTGAAGGAAAATAGAGAAAAAGTCACTGCTTTTGGTATTACTTGTAGTTTTTGCTTGTTGTCCAAGTATCTAGTAGCTTTGCATATATTGTAGCATTTTTTGCATGCCTGGAATTTCCTTTTATTAACCATATTGTGGATATTTTTAAAACATATGCTTTTTGTGTAAGTTGCCAATCTTGCCTAATTCCAGCCAGTACACCTGAAAGTATTTTTAGAGGTTAAAGTGTGGCATACCGTAAAGTAGAAGTTTTTGAATGAAATTTAGTTTCAGTACGTCAATGCTACTTTCTGAATACACTGTGTTAATACAGAGCCCACAGTTAAGATGATAACAAGAGGGGAAAAAAAAATCTTCCTTTATTTCTCTTATCAGCTTTACCCCATGCGGAAACAACCTCAGAAGCCCTAGTGTGTACCTACACAGGACAAGTCTTAACACACACAAATCCTCACTAATTCTCTTTCATCTTCACCATAATCTGGGACTCCCATTTCCACCCCTTGCTTCTTTGTTGAAATAAAATGTCACTGTGGATACCCATCTGACTCTGAGAGACACTTTCAGCTAACAGTGAGGTTCACAAAGAGCACTATGTTGCATCATCTTCATTTTTACATAGCATATTGTTAATGTTAAGGTGATCTCTGTCGTGAAGTTTCTATCAGATTAATCTTAGTTTCTCTTTTTCTTTTTTTTTTCTTTTTTTTTTCTTTAAATTCTTTCCCTAGCTGTAACTTACACAAGTTACAAAAAAACACCACCACCGGTACCCCCTCGTACCACTTCCAAGCCACTGATCTCAGTCACAGCACAGAGCAGCACAGAATCCACCCAGGACGCATATCACGACAGCCGGACTCAGAGGATTTCCCCGTGGCCGCAGGACGGGCGAGGGATGTACAACTCCACCGACAGTTTGGACAGTAACAAGGCCATGAACCTCGCCTTGGAAACTGCGGCTGCGCAGCGCCATGCGTCCGAGAGCCAGAGCACCTCAATACGAACCAGTGACAAGGCCATTTTAGTGACAAAAGCGGAGGAGTTTCTTAAGAGTCGACGTTCCTCTATAGGGATCCAGGTAGCCTATCATTAACATCTGTTCTGTGATGAATTGCTTGCCTTCTTTCCGTAAATAGCATAGAATGAGTCATTTAGCTTCACTGGCTCTCATAATCTAACAAACAACCCCTGGCTGCTTAGCGTTAATTGGAATTCACATCATGGCAACGTGGCTGTGCAGAAAAGTCTTCGGCTAATATGCTGTACCTGGAAGAAAATGAATGAATAAATCTCTAGGGAGGTTACCTGTCATTAACACTTGATATGAAAATTATACTGCAGAGCTACAGGTGAACAGCATGTTCATCTCCTTCCCTCCACGAATTCACGGTCCTTTTTATAGAATTATGCCAGCTTTAAAATATTTGACTGTGTTTTTTCCATTATCTTTCTCTTTTGACCTTGGAAAATGTGTAATGCTGCTGGATCTTCAAGTTGTTCTACCGAAAAAGAGCCCCCCTGCCCTTACTTTTTGTTATGCTGGGGAGAAGATAACCGAGGAAGATAAAGAAATGTGCTGGTGTAGATACAGCATAATTACAGATGACAAGTAATGAAATTATGTTAATAAGCACAGTCTTTGAGCACTCCTCCATTTGTCCACCAAAATATGCAATATTTATTTCACCTGACAAAATGTCTGTCAGACTGTGGAAAGCTCAGTCACATTGTGTTGTTTCAGGTGAAAGAAATAAGACGATTCCAAATGCAAATCCTGAATAATATTCCTTCTACTAAATGGAAAGCACTACAGATAGCAATCATCATTTGTTTAAATCTCTAGGAAATGCCAAGTAATAAAAATCAGGAAATTGAACTTGCAGAGAATGCAAAGTCCTTTGAGAGAGTAGAGGGAAATTTAGGCTACTGTTCTGCTGTTACTTAGATACATATGTAATTTTAAGTATGTGAATATTACATTTTACATCACTGGGTTCACTCCTGTGCTTAAAAACATCTACTTTTGCCATATCAGCTGTAGAGGAAATGCCAAGTATTTTGGCATAGTTACAGGTATTGTAGAGACAGCAACATAGATCTTGAGAAGGTAATAGTCCATGTAACAAAGTCCAGTGAGTGACTGTTCATCTACTAGGAAGTATATTATTTTCTTTAAAAAGTAGTAATTCCATTTCCATTAATTTCAAAATACAATCAGAGAAAAATATTTGGGTTATGCATGTCACAGCTACTGATTGAGCTTCACTGTTTAACATCTTAGTGTGCCATAATTTTGCTGTTCCACAACATATTAGACTAAGGGGAAGGCACAGGCTTTGCCAGCAAGCTGCTTGTCCATTTCTCAACATAAAAGTATTTGCTTCTGCTTCTTTAGATGCAGAAGAGTAAAATGCAATTTAACAGCAATCATCGTAAAATATTCAGATGGCTACTTTTCAAATGGTTTACAAAGTAATTAGTGTATCCTAAATTGTTCAGAGAAGGGGCTTAGCAGATAACTCTGAAAAGCTCAAAGGAGCAGCAGGTAATTTTGGGTACCTTTTAGCCCCTAACCTGAAACTTGTTCTTCTGAAAGGAATAGTATCTAGTCTTGTTCTTGTCTCTTCTTTACAGCAGTTTGGCACAGTGGTATTTAACAATGTTGGTGTCTTCCTTCAGTCAGTCCTGGTGTTTCAGCAATTAATTCTGAAACTTTGATTACATCACTTGATCCTGTTTCTTACTGCAGATGATGACCAGTACTTTTCACTGGGCTCTGACCCTTCTTGGTATGTGCTGTGCTTAATACTGTGTGCTTATAATCCGCAAAAACATCTGTGCCATGATTTCCATGGAGGCAGCGGAACTTCTGTAGCAACTTATCATCTGACGCTTGGCCCATAATACTGGTCCTCAGGTGCACACACTGAACAAGGCAAATATTGTTTGCAACAGCAGGTCTTAGAAGGATGAGCTTTTTGTTATCTTTTGAGAAGTACAAACTGCTTGGTTGTACCATTTGGCATTAGATAAGGTTAAAATTGCAAAATTGCCCTCAACACAATATCCTGAGAGGACATTTTAGTTGTTTGTTTTTTTTTTTCTGCAAGAAGTTTAAAACTTCACATTAGTGTGAAAAATAATACCTTTCTGCAGCATTTCTAAGCAGAAAATGCATTTTGTTGTATTTCTGTTGCCAGCTTTGTAAGGAATAAAAACAGAGGGTAGAATACTCTTACTGCAAACTACACAAATAGTATTTATGCCCCCAAAATACAGTTAAAGTATTTAATTTCTTTTAGACTTCTGCATCAAAGGACCTTAGAAAAGGATGGTTTTTATTTGCATATTTCCTTGAATGACTAAATGACTTGTTTTCTCATTAGCATGCCATGCCAGGGTCATGCATTGAATTTGCATTTATTTGCATTAATTAATTTGCTATCAGGATGGTTAATTTGTGCATTTTTTAATGTTTCATTCCTTTAACACATTGGTATGAGAATGCTTGACAAAGGAGCTTCATACAGGAGCAGAGGGGCACAAAGATAAAGAACGACCAGCGATGCCTCTGCATGTGGAACTGCTATGGACCAGCCTAGAGTTGTCATCTCTTTGGTATATATGATTTGTATAGTGTATGTGTAATGAATAGAAGTCCTTTTAAAAAGTCCTAGCATACTAGGCATCTGCCATAGGATTGGTATTCACATGCACAGGGAGCCCAAGCTCCTAGGGGAGCATTGGGCTTACTATGAAGATCAGTAGCACCCAGTCTGCAAGGACAGAGAACACCACAGATATGGTAACCCATCTCACAGTATGTTAGCCCTATCCCAGATGGGAATTTTGAACAAAAAAAGCTTCAGAGACAAAGCTTTTTCACAAAATAGCTGTTGTTTTTTTTTTTCACTGATATATTTACATCAAGAAGAATATTGTCAGATGTGTCAGTAGGCACTTGAAAAAGATGTTGACTCCTAAATTCAAGCAAATTGCAAAATACTGATTCTAGGATTAAAGATTTAATCAGCATTCTTAAGAATATATATATATATATAAAACAAAGAATAAAACTCCAGTAATACTAGTAGCTATAGTCTTCATATCTGTCTTCTATCATGACAGCAGAAGACTAATCAAAGTATTTGAATTAAAATGGAGGGTAGAGATTGTCTAGAGTAAAATAACCACTAAGTCAAGAATAAGGTTATTTCTAATATATTTTCAGGGATTTTCCTTGCTCTTTTGCATACCCTTCTATATATGCTAATGATTTACATTCAAAAACGGCTCTAGTTATAAACAATTTCATATTAAAAGCATTTGGATTGTAAAACATATGAGAAAACATGTCAAGAAATTACTCCTTATTTGTTTCAAGTATTTGAAAACCTGCAGTCCTTTGTTTCTTCTCTGTTTAAAAGACATCTAGGCTTCTCAAAATGAACAGAAACCCCGGAAGCAGATGAGATGGAAACAAATGTTGTAAGTGTGGAGACTGATTCATGATGATATTTTTGGAGACGAGCACTAGTGGTAGCGTAGAGAATGGACTCTGTCATCTTCATTTATCATCAGGAGACCATGCTTCAAAGTATCTAGGGGTTCTTTTAATCTCCAGAATCTTCATTAAACAAATCATTCTTATAAATCAAAAGCTGCATTCAGGAGGATTAGTGCAATAACTCGCCTGCCTAACTTTTTGTGTCAAAACAGGAACTTCTGCATAATAGTTATATATATATTTAATGAAATTATTAACATCGAATGGTAAAAACTTTGTTCAAGAAATTCTGCAGTCTCAAACTGGAATTTCCCTTTAAGGCAAAGCATTTTGTACCCACACGGCACACTTACTTGGATGAGCATTAACATTTTCTTTGTACTGTTTAGGTTATACCATCCTTGTCAGTGCTCTACTTCCAGTGTACACATAGCAATCAAAAGAAATACTCGCATTGATTACACTTGTCTTTGGATCATAAATGATCCAAAGTTTTGGAGGTAAGCATTGTTCATTCTGCTCCCAAAAATCACTGTCAGACTGTGCTTTGGTGAGAGAAGTGTGTGAAGTCCTTGGCCTGCAGAAGTCAGTGAAAGTTTTCATAACACCTCTGTGGTACAGAGGCTATAACCTGGCCTTTAGAGTTAACATTGACCTATACATATATATACATAAAAAATAAGTCAGAATTTACAGTCTTAGCCAGTTAGCAGAGTTCCCATCCAGCGGTTGCATTTTGGCTGCCTCCGTACTTGTCGTAGAATCATAGAACCATAGAATGATTTGGGTTGGAAGGAACCTTCCAGATCATCTAGTTCCAAGCCCCCTGCCACAGGCAGGGACACCTTTCCACTAGACCAGGTTGCTCAAAGCCCCATCCAACCTGGCCTTGAACAGTGCCAGGGAGGGGGCATCCACAGCTTCTCTGGGCAACCTGTTCCAGTGTCTCACCACCCTCACAGTAAAGTAATTCTTCCTCATATCTAAAATAAATCTACCCTCTTTCAGTTACCCCTCGTCCTATCACTACATGCCCTTGTAAAAAGTCCCTCTGGAGAGGGACTTTTCTGTAGGCTTTCCTGTAGGTTCCTTTCAGGTACTGGAAGGCTGCTAGAAGGTCTCCCCAGAGCCTTCTCTTCTCCAGGCTGAACAAGCCCAACTGTCTCAGCCTGTCTTTGTAGGAGAGGTGCTCCAGACCTCTGATCATCTTCGTGGCCCTCCTCTGGACTCGTTCCAACAGCTCCATGTCCTTCTTATGTTGGAGGCCCAGAGCTGGATGCAGTACTCCAGGTGGGGGTCTCACAAGAGCGAAGCAGAGGGGCAGAATCACCTCCCTTGACCTGCTGGTCATGCTGCTTTTGATGCAGCCCAGGATATGGTTGGCCGCCTGGGCTGCAAGCGCACATTGCCAGCTCATGTTGAGCTTCTCGTCAACCATCACCCCCAAGTCCTTCTCCTCAGGGCTGCTCTCAATCCATTCTCCGCCCAGCCTGTATTTGTGTTTGGGATTGTCCCGACCCACGTGCAGGACCTTGCACTTGGCCTTGTTGAACTTCATGTGGTTTGCACAGGCCCAGCTCTCAAGCCTTTCAAGGTCCCTCTGGATGGCATCCCTTCCCTCCAGCATGGTGACTGCACCACACAGCTTGGTGTCATCGGCAAACTTGCTGAGGGCGCACTCAATCCCACTGTCCATGTCGCTGTCAAAGATGTTAAACAGGACCGGTCCCAATACTGAAAGCCTAGCTGTTGGAATCATAGTTAAAACAAAGCAACAGTTATTTTAAAGCCATCTAATTTTATACTCTTTTCACAAACTACTGTTGCTCATTTTCTTAACTGCCATCTAAGATAATGAAACATTCACAGAATCACAGAATCACAGAATCACAGAATGTTAGGGATTGGAAGGGACCTCGAAAGATCATCTAGTCCAATCCCCCTGCCGGGGCAGGATTGCCTAGACCATATCACACAGGAACGCGTCCAGGCGGGTTTTGAATGTCTCCAGAGAAGGAGACTCCACAACCTCTCTGGGCAGCCTGTTCCAGTGTTCAGTCACCCTCACCGTAAAGAAGTTTTTCCTCAAATTTAAGTGGAACCTCCTGTGCTCCAGCTTGCACCCATTGCCCCTTGTCCTGTCAAGGGATGTCACTGAGAAGAGCCTGGCTCCATCCTCTTGACACTTGCCCTTTACATATTTATAAACATTAATGAGGTCACCCCTCAGTCTCCTCTTCTCTAAGCTAAAGAGACCCAGCTCCCTCAGCCTCTCCTCATAAGGGAGATGTTCCACTCCCTTAATCATCTTCGTGGCTCTGCGCTGGACTCTCTCTAGCAGTTCCCTGTCCTTCTTGAACTGAGGGGCCCAGAACTGGACACAATACTCCAGATGCGGCCTCACCAGGGCAGAGTAGAGGGGGAGGAGAACCTCTCTCGACCTGCTGACCACACCCCTTCTAATACACCCCAGGATGCCATTGGCCTTCTTGGCCACAAGGGCACACTGCTGGCTCATGGTCATCCTGTTGTCCACTAGGACCCCCAGGTCCCTTTCTCCTACGCTGGTCTCCAACAGCTCTGTCCCCAACTTGTACTGGTACATGGGGTTGTTCTTGCCCAGATGCAGGACTCTACACTTGCCCTTGTTATATTTCATTAAATTTCTCCCCGCCCAACTCTCCAGCCTGTCCAGGTCTCTCTGAATGGCTGCGCAGCCTTCCGGCATCTCAGCCACTCCTCCCAGTTTTGTGTCATCAGCGAACTTGCTGACAGCACACTCTAATCCCTCATCCAAGTCATTAATGAATATATTGAATAGAACTGGTCCCAGAACCGACCCTTGCGGAACTCCGCTAGACACAGACCTCCAACTGGACTCAGTCCCGCTGACCACTACTCTCTGGCTTCTTTCCTTCAGACAGTTTACAATCCACCTCACTACCCGATCATCCAGACCACACTTCCCCAGTTTAGCTGCGAGGATGCTGTGGGAGACCGTGTCAAACGCTTTACTGAAATCGAGATAGACCACATCCACAGCTTTACCATCATCTATCCACCGGGTAACATCCTCATAAAAGGCTATCAAGTTGGTTGAGCAAGACTTCCCCTTGGTGAAGCCATGCTGAGTGCCCCTAATGATCCCCCTATCCTTGATGTGCCTAGAGACAGCACCAAGGACAAGTTGCTCCATCACCTTTCCGGGGATGGAGGTGAGGCTGACCGGTCTATAGTTACCCGGGTCCTCCTTCCTGCCCTTTTTGAAGACTGGAGTGACATTCGCTTTCCTCCAGTCCTCAGGCACCTCTCCCGTTGCCCACGACTTAGCAAAGATGATGGAGAGTGGCCTAGCAATGACTTCCGCCAGCTCCCTCAGCACCCGCGGGTGCATCCCATCAGGGCCCGTGGATTTATGGACATCGAGGTTGCTTAATTGGTCCCTGACCCAGCCCTCATCTACCAAGACAGATTCCTCCTCTATCCTGACTTCTTCTGAGGCCGCAGGGGTCCAGGGCTCCTCAGGACAGCCTCCAACAGTATAGACAGAGGCAAAGAAGGCATTCAGTAACTCCGCCTTCTTTTTATCCTCTGTCTCCAGGGCCCCCACCTCATTCATCAGTGGGCCTACATTGCCTCTAGTGTTGGTTTTACCTGCAATGTATTTGAAGAAGCCCTTTCTGTTGTCCTTGACCTCTCTTGCCAGGTTTAATTCCAAGGAGGCCTTAGCTTTCCTAGTTGCCTCCCTACATCCTCTGACAACAGACTTATATTCCTCCCAAGTGGCCAGCCCCTCCTTCCACGATCTGTACACCTTCTTCTTCCACTTGAGTTTGCCCAGCAGTTCCCTGTTCAACCATGCAGGTCTCTTGGTCCCCTTCCTTGACTTCCTACCTGCTGGGATGCTCTGATCTTGAGCTCGGAAGAAGCAGTCCTTGAACGCTAACCAACTATCTTGGGCCCCCTTACCTTCTAGTATCCTGTCCCATGGGATTTCCCCTAGCAATTGCTTGAAAAGGCCAAAGTTGGCCCTCCTGAAGTTTAGGGTTGTGATTCTGCTAGCTATTCTGTTCCTGCCACATGAGATCCTGAACTCTACCATCTCATGGTCGCTACAACCAAGGCTGCCCTCAACCTTCACCTCTTCAACCAGACCCTCCTTGTTAGTGAGGATAAGATCCAGCAGCGCTCCTCTCCTAGTTGGCTCATCCACCATTTGCATCAGAAAGTTATCATCAATGCACTGGAGGAACCTCCTGGACTGAGGATGGCTGGCTGAGTAGGCCTCCCAGCAAATATCAGGGTAGTTGAAATCCCCCACAACAACCAGGCCCTGTAATTGTGAGACTGCTCTCAGCTGCCTGTAGAAGGCCTCATCACCCTCCTCATCCTGATCCGGTGGCCTGTAATAGACACCCACAACAGTATCACCCCTGCCAGCCTGCCCCTTAATTCGCACCCACAAACTCTCAACTCGCTCCTGATCTGCCTCTGGACAGAACTCAATACATTCTAGCTGCTCACTCACATAAAGAGCAACTCCACCACCTCTCCTTAGTGGCCTGTCTTTCCTGAACAGGACATCGCCATCCATGACCACATTCCAGTCATGCGAGGCGTCCCACCATGTCTCTGTAATTGCCACTAGATCATAGCCCCCCGACCGAACACGGATTTCTAACTCCTCCTGCTTATTCCCCATGCTGCGTGCATTGGTGTACAGGCATTTCAGGGAGCAAGCTGGGCACAGCGGTTTCATCCCAGATTCACCCCCTGACTTCACCCCAGGGGGATGGGGGGCCTCCTGGTCTACCTCAACACTAGAGCGTTGCCCCAGTGGTGCAAGCCCAGCTACCACCCCATCCCCCTTCGAATCTAGTTTAAAGCTCTCCGAATGAGCCCTGCTAATTCCTGTCCCAGAACCCTTTTGCCCCTACGACATAAACCTTTCCCATGTATCACTGTCACGCCTGTTGCCTTATAAAACCAGCCATTATCAAAGAACCCAAAGCCCTGCCTGTAGCACCAGTCTCGTAGCCAGGCGTTAATAGCGAGAATCCTACTGTTCCATCCCACATCATCACCTGAAAATGGAAGGAGGGAGGAGAAAACAACTTGCGCCCCAGACTCTTTCACCAACCGTCCTAGGGCCTTGTAGTCTTTCTTCATCCCCCTCAGACTACGGGATGCAGCTTCTTCCCCACCTGTCTGGAAGATCAGCAGGGGGTAGTAGTCTGTGGCCTTCACCAGGTTGGGGAGTTGCCTGGTGATATCCCTGATTCGGGCTCCAGGCAGGCTGCAGACCTCCCTGTGATGGGGGTCAGCTCTGCATATTGGGCCCTCAGATCCCTTTAGAAAGGAGTCTCCAACCACTAAAACTCTTCTCTTCTTCCTTGTGGAGGAGGTAGCTATACGCCTGTCAGGTTTTTCTGACTGTGGTGGGACCTCTGATATAGGTTGCCTCTCCACCACATCCCCAGTGGACCGGCTGTATTCCACTAGGGCTTCATATCTATTGCTCAGAGGCACCTGTGGAGGCAAGGTAGGCAAGGAGGGCACTCGCCTTTTGCCACGGCCATAGACTTGCCTCCACTCACTCCTCTCCTCTAGGTTATCATTTTCCACCTGAGAGGGGCAGAGTACAGGGGTCCCTCGATCCTGGGAGCTCTCCGGCAGGTGCTCCCATTTTTGTTGCAGGGAGGGCAGAGCCTGGCTCCACCAGTCTATCTCCATTTCAGCCTCCCGAATGCTCCTAAGCCTTTCTACTTCGGCTTGAAGCCTTTCAACCTGGCTTTGCAGCTGTGCCGCTCGGCCAAGCAGATCATCTACCTGCTCACAGCGCACACAGCCCCCTGACACCACAGAGACGCTGTAGCATTCCCTGCAGCCTGCGACCTGCACCATCGCCTCCTTCCGTGGGAGCTCTGTCTGGGCACATTCAAAGTGGGCAAGACCAAAATTGTTGCCTGGCAGAATATTTGTTGGTTCAGAACGATTTGCCACTTAGCATTAAATGCACCAAAAAAAGCTACGAGCAACCACTGCTGTGGGCATTATTTTGTTGTTACTATCTCATATTAGCTTGACAGGAATTCCATTTCTAAACTCTAGCATGCATTTTTTAGCAAAAAGTAAAAGAGCAGTGGAAGTTTTCAACCTGTTGTAGGATATTTTTGTGGTAATTAACACTGACTGTGCCACACAACATATTTGAGTAGTCCAGATGTTCTGCTGGGAAGTAGTGGAGTAGCAAAATGGAGCCCTGGGGTGAGGCATAAAAAAATCACTCAAGCATGAAACTGTAAGTTTATTTTGGTGAGTTTCTAAAAACTGTTTTGAAAGAGTATATGTTTTTTTGGCTGATAAAAGTATTTCATCAGTTAAGGAAAGCAGTAGCAGTTAGTGCTGTAGTTTTATTTGAAGTATTTTTTCTACTTTGAAGTCACTGCATACAAATGAGATCTCCCTGTACCTAAGAATGGTTATCTGCATTCACAATTACATGTACTTGATCTAGTGTCAAATGTAGTGTTTTCTTCCGTTTTTCACTCTTGTTATCATTGGGAAGCCTACACAAGAGAGGAAAGGTGAATTATTTCCCTTCCTGTGCATCATCAGAGAGATTGTTTATGAAATTCTAATTATAGAACAAATCAGTTACAGCAGCGAAAACCCATTGAGGGCAGTGAAGTTGCATGGGGAGAGATAATGTGGCCTGAAGGACTCTTATTACTGATGCTTATGAGAGAGAAGCGAAAGGCACCAGGTTAAAAATCTGTTTTCATATGCTTGACTATATTAACTTCAAGCCTCCCTTAGAGACAGCGTGTATAGAAGCTTAGAGTGGAATTTTTAGGGCACTACAATGTTATGTTGCAGTGCTCATGTTTAAGAGGAGAAGAATACATTAATACAGAAATAAAGGTTGCTTTTAAGTAGTTAAAATTATCAGCTAAGAAAGCTTTGCGAATACTTTGAAGGAATAATTTAGTCAGTTCATGCATCCTTTTCTAGAATGAGTGCCTATAAACAAACCAAGATTGATTATAGCAAGCAAGTTATTTGCAATAGTGATTTGCATTTATTCAAATAATTTTGTGTTAGTATAATTTACTTGTGGATCATTTATTACCAAGTCAGTGCAGTATCTGACAGTTTTCAAATTTTGAGCTGGATCAGTCAGCAGTGACTGATCACAGAGGATTCATAGTATTGTCTGCTCTTTGTATTGGCAGCAAAAAACGTGGAGGGGAGTGTTATTCCTTTGTGAAATTTAAGACAAATAAGATGATAGATAGAAATAATCTCAAAATGCTCCATTACATTTGCTATTAATATTACAAGCCTTATGGACATACTGTAAGCCCAATAAAACAACATTTTTTGTGGCATAGAGTGCCAAACTTTTAAATTTCTTTGTTTCCAAGGAGAGAGGAAGATGACCTGCTATATTAGATCGTCTCCTGTACTTCTGCTTTTGGTCAGTGTCTGGTTATTTTTTTGTTTCCTCTTCTGTGTGAGACTCCCTCATAACCAGATAGACATATAATTTTTCACATTATTTTGCTTTACTGAGGTTGTGGACCAATTTGCAAATATTAAGGCTTTTAGAACCCATGCAAGTATTAAAACAAAGATGAATCACAGAGAATAATACCAGATTTATTAAGACTTATTTGAGTTTCAGAAGCCACACAATCAAAACAAACATATTACTTTTTCTCCTCTGCTCATTTGAATCTAGCCTGGCCAATCTGATTAAATCTAAAGAGTTTCCTTCTGTCTTCTAGCAGGAGTCTTTATAATATCTGTCATTCAGAAATGCAATTTATTTATTCATGTTTCTTTGTGAGTGCAAATTATTTTGCTATTTCCCACTTTTATTTGTGTTGGCATTTGCCTCCATTTTCCAGATCTATTTTTTTGTTGGTTGTTACAATATCTGCAATCCTAGATTGCACACACCCAAAAAAAAAAAATATGGCATTCTCCTACTGTTACAAGGCACAGTGAGGAAATGAAAGCATTAAAATATGAACGCAATCATCAGGTTGTTTAGTCAGTGTCAGCCTTGGCAAGCTAGAGGGAAGGATAATTTGGCAACAGTTTATATTTAGATGGAACTAATGTCGTTTTTATTTTGATACCTGGGCTATCATTTTCCTGATAATTTTGTTTTGAATAAAATTTTAGAGCAGATTACTTCATTTATGTCTGTAAATTCTAGGTGTCAATTGCATATTGTGCAAATTCAGAATATACTTCTAGGGGAAATACCAATAGGAAAGCACTTGAAAACAGGTAGATGAAAAAGACTTTTCCTCAGTGTGTTGCATCAATGGAAAGATACCAGCCCATCCAAAATATAAAAGGGAAATCTGCCTCCACTCATCAGAAGCAGAGTTCAAAAGAAGACACACTATCTGTTTCTAAACCAAACAATGCAGTTGGCAAAACCAGATATGCTTTTGATATGCAATACCGAAGAAAAGTGTGTGTTGCCAGTCTGCCTGCTTTGTTCCAATATCAGTTGTCCAAATTGATGTTCTCTGTGAGGACCTTTCCTTGTTTGTATATCTTTAGACCATCATGTTTCCAACAGCACTATGTCTGAGCTGCTGAAACATCCTTATGGAAGGCAAAAGTCTCTTCTCTGTCCATTGATTATTGCCCACCTCCACAGTGTTACTAGCTGTATGTTAGCACTTCAAATATGATACCATTGACCTTCCTTAGCCTACTTCCATGTCCAGCAATCTGGCCTCCACCTCATCCCCCAGGACTCATTCAGTAGGTTCCAAGAAGCATAGGATATAGAAATGGTCATCCTAAGGATATCAGTCTACGAAGGAAGTGCAATGCTTTAGAAGGAACTAAAGGCAAAGACTGACACATGGGGAGATGTCAGCTTGGCTTCTTTTGTCTGGCTTCGGCTCAGGTCTGGTCTGGCACACAATGTCCTGTCCCTCCATACTGAGCCATGTGAATGAGCAGGAGGTCCTGATGTGTTCCCAACTGCTCAGCTGCTTCAGCCTGGCTGCCCACAAACCTGTGGAGCCTGTGCCTGCGTCACTGACACCATCATCTGGAGTTGCAGTTCATCTGAACAAGTTCAAGGATCTTGATCAACAATCCCAGAAGTAGAAGTAATGATGTTGGTCCTTTCCTTGGACCCAGTCCAATAGAATCATAGAATAAAATAGAATCATAGAATGGTTTGGGTTGCAAGGGACCTTAAAGATCATCTAGTTCCACGAGACCAGGTTGCTCAAAGTGCCATCCAACCTGGCCTTAAACATTTCCAGAGAGGGGGCATCCACAACTTCTCTGAGCAACCTCTTCCAGTGTCTCACCACCCTCACAGTCAAGAATTTCTTCCTAATATCTAGCCTAAATATACCTTCTTTCAGTTTAAAACTGTTACCCCTTGTCCTATCACTATATTCCCTGATAAAGAATCCCTCCTCTTTAAGGAGGGGTCTTTCCTGTAGGCCCCCTTTAAGTACTGGAAGGCCACTATAAGGTCTCCCCAGATCCTTCTCTTCTGTAGGCTAAACAACCCCAACTCTCTCAGCCTCTCCTAGTAGGGGAGGTGCTTCAGCTCCCTGTAGAAGGCCACCAAATTTGTCAGGCATGATTTGCCCTCAGTGAAACCATGCTGGCTGTCCAACACAGTCCTAGCTGTGGTCCAGAGCAATGCAGGTGTACTGACTTCATCATGCCACCAGCATCAGCATCTTACCTGTTGTGAAGAAGCTTTAAGAACCCCGACAGAGTCAATAACTCTTTCCATGCCTTTGGATTGCCATTCACAATCAGTTATGCTGTGACTCTCCTTCACACTGTCATTAGACCTTGTCAGAAGCACTACCATGTGAGTCTCTTCTCCAGCCTTTAACTAACTGGTCATGGCACTTTGACATTTTCTCCTGCTTCTATAAGGAGAGAGATGTAGCCTCAAAATCACCCTGACTACCTATTGTCCATAATGTCCAGGTTGGCAGTTTTGTTCATTATACTTCAAACTTCTGAGGCAGGAGATATAAAAGGAAGACCCTGCTCCCTGTGACACTGTCCTGAGAGATATTAGCCTCATCACTGGGACACTGTGAAGTTAGAGCCTGTCGCATAGTTACCTTCCACTGTGTTCACTTTGAACACATACTCTGCAGAAGATTAATCCTCTGCCTTCTGTCACAGCCAGCACTTTGTTTCCATGACTTAGGAAACAAAGTGCTCAGACCTTCATGCATCCTCCTGGAGAATGCATGAAACCGAATATTCCCATAATCTGAGATCAACACTACCAGATATCTGACTATCTTTGCTAAGTCTGAAAGGACACGATGAAATCCACTGACATTCTCTGTTAATTACCTGTCTCCTGCCTGTTCACTACCAAGACGATAGACTGGAAATCCTCAGGAGATCAGATTTCCTATATCACTATCACCTACTTTAATAACCACTGCAATTTCTGAAAATAGGAAGAAATCTTGATTTTGAGATCGTGGTCTTAAGCATCCCTCAAGTGTCACTTTCCAAACTGCCAAGTGCTTTCTGTTCTTCAGTAACAGAAATTACAGTCTCCTTTGTCACTCTCCTCCTCCAATAAGTGCTTTATAGCGACTGTATCTGAGATCAAGATAACTTCTCTGGCTTTTTCACAGGTGTTACATGATGCATCAGACATGGCTTGGAAGGCCATGGTCTCTGCAACTTTAACAAGATCTTCCAGACTTCTTATCTCCAGAAGGAGATGAAATCCCTGGTTGAAGATGTGCCCTTTGATGTCACTACTTATTGTAGTTTAAACTCAGAAATCTCATAAATTATGTGTTTTAACTCAGACTGACTGGTTGCTTTGGGGATGAAGACAAATCCCATAGCTCTTAGCAACAGTTTAGACTTCCTGACCACTCCAGATGTTGCTGTGGATTTCAACATCAAAAGTCTTCCTCTAGAAAACTTTTCCCCACCTTGGATATCATCTTCCTGCTAGCACTCATACAGGCACACCCAAGAGCCACAGTCTGAGTATTCTGTGCTATCTGCTCTTATTCACTACCTAGCATCTCCTCTGCCTTTGAGCATAAGTTGACTTCACTCTTCAAAACATGTCTATGCATATTTGACTGAGCTCTCATCACTGTAGTCAAGGCTATAAGTGTAAATTGCCTCTCTGCTCACCTCCAACAGACTAGATGAGTATCTCATTCTTGGCCCAGTTAATTCATTTCTGCTCACCTGTCTCTAATGAAGATGTTTTATATGCAGCTTTTCTCATATCCCAGAAAGGGCTATGTCAGTGCCTCGTCCCTCACTTAAACTTATTATTCAAGACTCTTTTGGACCCTTCTAGGCTACAAATAAGAGTGTCTTTCCTGATAGATCTCTCTCGCGCTAAGAAACTGGTCCTTATGGCTGTTCTACTTATAGCAATGTTCTTTCAGGAGAGGCTGACCCTCCAAGTACAGATTAAGCTTCTCACCCATGTTGCAGTCAAGACCCACCTTAACTGGGAAACCAGCTTGCCTGGGTTTTGGTTGGTTGTCATGGGTTTTTTCCCCAAGCTGCCTACCTCTGTGGTTGAGGCTTTTTTTTCACTGCCAGTGTCAAGGGGGATCTTTCTTTTTATACTGGCAACACCAAATCCTGGAGACTGTTACCAAGTCTGATATCTCAGTTCTCTCAATGAGCTGCCCATCCAAGTGAATATAGCCAGCTTCCACGCAACAGCCGAGGTGCAAACAGATGGCAGAGTGCACTTTCCCCTAGACCTCATGCAGAATAAATGGAATTGCTGGGAAATGTGTCTTTCCCTGACAGTTGCCACACTGATATCCGGAGCTTTTGGCAAACCTGTGCCTGATGCTACACTGTACAGTTCAAGCATGCCATTAACATTTACTAAAGGGTTCCTGCACTAGTTGTTTTTCATTAACATCTCCAAGATCCACACCCAGGTACATATGAGCATGTACTGATTACTGTCTGGAATTCCCTTCCATGCAAATGTACACGGAGCTACGGCTTGAAGATGGGAAGAGAAGTTACCAGCAACTGGCTTCTTCAAGAAGTACAGTCCACATGTACATTGACTTCCCACCCTCTTTCCCCCTTCTCTCTGCATTCTTCAAGAAACCTGGTGGGATTGGGACTGTGCAGCTGAGAGACAGCTGCAAAGGCCACTGGGCTCCTTCCAGAGGTGCCTGTGACTTCCGCGAGGGGAAATGTTATCCTGTCTTCATCACAGGATGTATTCTTTGAATTCACATATGGAGCGCACATGTTGAAAAACTGATTGCTGATAATATTCTTTTGCTTTAACAGTGAAAATATCATTCAAAAGGAAAAGTCAATTTACTCTCTTTCTTTTTCCCGGACTCTCCCTTGAGTCAGTATAATTTGCATACTGCAGCACTCGTTATGTCTGTGTCAAAGACTTGGGGGCAGTGTGGTGGTGGGGAGTGTTATATAAAATCCCACAGAAACTTCCAAAAGCAATGTGGTTATGAAGAAAACCCTACTATGAATATATTTCAGTAAGTGTATTTCAGATGGGAATACTATAAAAAATGCATAAATTACTTGCTTGATATAGCATTTTCGGGACCATGTTATTAAAAAAGGTGAGATATGGCATTCTGCTGTATCCCTCACGTCATTTAAATGGGTCTGTATTTGTCAACGCAGTTGTCGATAAAATTTCATTGCAGCATTTCTTTTTAGCACTTGCAAGTTTATCAGGCTACTTGAGATTTTATTTTATTTTGCAAATCAAGGACTATAATGAGACTGGTTTATAATAATATAAAACGGCGCTGTCCTGTGGATTCCTCATTCTAAGAACAGCTCTTCCAGACCAAGCTTACTCCCTGCTTCCACTGAACTGAGTAATTGCATCTGCTTAGGTTTGAAATAGGGAATTACATAGCAGAACAGAAGTACTTGTGCAAAGCTTTATAGAACACAGCACCAAAGAAATGATACCAAGCTGAATACCTATTGCATTTATTTTACTGTGCTAGGTGTTTCTTAGCAGTAAGAGAGGAAATATATAACTAATTTTGAATGAGTGCAGGTAGAAATAGTGCTGAGTCATCAGTGCTCACTCTGGAGATGTCTCTTTTGTGTTGAATTAGGTGGAAACAGCAACTGATTCAGATACTGAAAGCAGAGGCCTACGGGAATACCATTCTGTTGGAATACAAGTGGAAGATGAAAAACGGTAATTCAAGCATGTACAAAAATCTGTAGTCTTTCATAACACGGCGCACATTTGTAAACAGAGTTAATAACAAACATCTGGCAAGTGCTGCCCCTAAATAATTCACAAAGCCAAATTTCTTATGCGCATGCTGGTCATTTGGTAAAATTTGTAGAGATTACTTAGCAGTTGCTTAATATTTAATTAAATTTCCAGTTTTTAATTGGAGGGAAGGAAGAGAAAGTTTTAAATTAAAGTAGTGGATTAATATAATTTCATTATTGCAGAACAAATACAAATTGCTGTATGTTGGAATACTCTTCCTTCGATAGGACCCCTCATGCTGATCCAGGCTTTCCCAGTCCACACAGGGGGATATAATGGTTTGGATGTAACCCATGGTACCTTTATGCTAAACTAGAATCAGCTTTTGTTCCGTCCTTCTCTAGCTTTGTAAAACTGCTGGCCAATGTACTAACCTACAAGTTATCCCTGGCAGGCACTGCCTGTTAAGTACTGGACTGGGACCATTATCTCATTTCACAGCAGCTGTCAGACAGTATCTGGCTGCTAATTGCCTTTTACCATCATTGACTAGAAGTAATTTGAAACAAGACACTCAGATGTGAAAAGATTTCACAAATAATCTTTGCTTCTCTGTCTAACTTTTTAACATAAATCTTTTCTAAAATGTCATTATCCGGTGGCGTATCACAATAGAAATCAACATTTAATGACCATCCTATGAGGCAAGTAAAAAAACACCACAGTCTTAAACCTGCTGCTACTATTTTTCTTTTATTAAAGGATTCTCAACAGTCCAAACTTAGCAGATCTTCAGATTTTATCTAATTACAATTCTTAATATTTAAAATTTTTCTATACATGTGCTTTACAGGCTTCTATCAGGAGATGTAACCCTGCAGTTCTGCTAGTTATTTCCAGTTCATTTAGTAATGATGCATGGTATTTTGTAGTATGAGAATAAATCCATATTTGCTTCTAGAGATAATTTAAATAATTTTCTTTTGTATCTTTGCTCAGATCAATGATGCCACTATGCATTTTGCTTTTCCTCTTTGTTGTTACTCACTGTCTTCTTTTAGTGAGATATGCACAAAGGAAAAATATTTAGCATAAAGTCCAAGGAGAAAACCAGAATCCATTCACTGAAACATTATTCTGTGCCTCTGTAATCACATATGGATTTATATGTCTTAATCTCTTTTCTTTCTTCCCTCTTCACCAAGACACGGACGATTCAAGCGCTCAAACAGTGTAACAGCGGCTGTCCAGGCTGACCTGGAACTGGAGGGCTTTCCAGGACACATCACCATGGAGGACAAGGGACTTCAGTTTGGCTCATCATTCCAGCAGCACTCAGAGCCCAGCACGCCCACCCAATACAGCGCAGTGAGAACTGTACGGACACAGGGACTGTTCAGTTATAGAGAAGACTATAGGACCCCAGTTGACACCTCAAACCTTCCACCACCAGAACCCTGGCTAGAGCCAGCCATTGAGACAGTAGAGACTGGTCGAATGTCTCCTTGTCGACGGGACGGATCTTGGTTTATGAAGTTGCTACATACTGAAACGAAGAGAATGGAAGGATGGTGTAAAGAAATGGAAAGAGAAGCAGAAGAAAATGATCTTTCTGAAGAAAGTAAGAACATTTCAGTATCTTTTCTTATAGATGTCTGCTAAAATAAGAAATCTGTTAGGATAAAGTTGTGGTCTGCAGTTTTTCCTTATTCATTTTGTAGTACCAAAGACACTCTACAGAACCATTAAATATAAGACCCCTGTCCTACAAAACTGACTGTGCAAGCTGGCGTTTCCCAGGGTAAGGTTTTGTAGAAGTAGTTGAGGAGCCAGCTATAGAGTCAGGCATAGGACCAAAGGCTGGTATTAGATATGGCTCAAACGGTGCAATAGCTCCTTCACAGCTCCAACTCTGACACATTCTTCCAACTCACTTCTATGCCTCCGATGCTTGACCTTTTGCCAGAGCACACAAGGTGGTCCTACGTGACATTTTTTTGCAATTTTCCTGAAACCTGAGAATTTGCCTCTTATTAATGAATGGTAATTTTAGATTGTTTTCATTCCTTTACAGGCACTTCTGCCTATCATAGAGGGTCTGTTGGAAGAACAGAAAGGAGCAGGCAAGAACAATAGTTAAAGCACTTCTGCAGTTACACAGGCATATGCACTATTAGATAGTTCAGCTGCATTTTCTTATTACAATTTTGTCAAGAATCATTATTATTCTCTCACATCCTGTGGACACCTTGAAAGGAGTGATGGGATAAAGTGAAAAATAATGTAGACTATTTTGGAACAAGATCCAAGCCAGCACTAATGATAGTAATATATCAAAGTGGTCCTAGCACTCAGTAGCCAGCTCCCTGTGATTCCCTCTGAGGTCAATTATCCTTGTTCTTCAGGCTCAGTTTTATAAATATTTCAATCCCTGCCAATCTGAATTATTGTCTCAGCCGAGATTTTCTCAGATCACAAATTAGTTCATATTAAGTTTTCTTACTAGCATCTTTTGCTGTACTCTCACAAATCTCACCGTTGCCTCCGAATACTCTTTCCTGATCATCTTCATTCCCCCACAATGAGTTCTTGCTATGATCTACCCCCAGGACTTGGGCCAGGCCCCAATGGTGACCAAAAGGCCAATTTCTATTTCTTGCACTGACCTTTTCAAAAGAAAGAATGTCTCCATTTTTACCTCATCTTTTTTTATTTTACAGTCATGTTTCTCCACTATATTGGGCACAAGTTTGCCAAGTAGCAACATAGGATTTGGCGTAGAGGAGAGCATAAGGCTGTTTTTCTTCCTTCAGCCTCCAGTGCTTTCTGGAGTGTAGGTTTTTGTCCTTATTTTCATCATGGCAGAGCTGAGCTGAGAATTTTCCCTTTGCATTGATATTGTGAAGACTTTAATACCCTCCTAGGGATTGTTAAAGTACGAATAATAAAATATTTTGCTTTGCTTAGCCTGTGTGAGTATTTCCAAGCCTTCTTTCACATAATGGTTATTTTTTTAATACTTCTTTTTACCGTATATCTCTTATTTTTCAATTCCACAAATCTTTGCACTGCTGAATGCTGACATTTCTCTGCCGTCATTAACTATCTCAAAGCACCTGCTTCCAAGGTTGCCTGTTACTGATGTGGGGACATCAGTGCTTACTGTCTGAAGCAGAAGTTCAAAGAGCAAGCCTTTAATCTCCTTGGACAGAGTAAAATTATTAGGGAGCAAAGGGGAGAAACACACAGGCAGTTAGCCCCTCTCTTTCCCTAGAAGGCCAGTGAGGAGTCTGCAGGCAAGGGGTGGACTTCTCCCACCTCCTCTCTCTGCAAGCTCTTCTTCATGCACAGCCAAACGCACAGCCACATGAAATGAGCACTGGAAATACTCTCATGTTAGTACTCCTTCCTCGCTTGGAAACACAGATAAGGAGTTAGAGGTGTTATTCTCTGGAATATGAAGCTGAGTACTATGTTAGGAAAACTTGGAGGAGCTGACTTTAGCTGACTACCTGTTCCTGGTGCAGTACCACCCTCCCTCCCACCACATGAAGCTATGCTCTTGCACTCCAGAAATACTCTGAAACACCTTGCTGCACGGGGAAGCAGCAATCAGGAAGATAGTTTTCAGCAAATTGTACAGAGGACATGAAGACAAATAGGACTTCAGTAATTTTTATTAATATTCGGAGTTAGTGACACCCTTTTAACCTAGAACATTTCAGTGAGAAAACAAAATGGTATATCCGGATTTTATGTTTCCCCATTTGCAGGGTGACTCTACTCTGTAAGAGAAAAAGAAAGAGCAATTCCATGATATAGAGTTACTAAAACACAACTTAAATGGACCCTTGAAATCCCCTTTTTAAACTAACCAAAATGGGTTAGTTGCTTGTGTTTGGGGGAACATTTTTTCCTCCCTAATAGGTTAGAGAAATTATTAGAGAATAGGTCTATGTAGCATATGCAAAATCAGATGTTTGTCTTCAGCTGATTATCAAAAGTGACACCCAGACTTCCGATTTTCCATTTTATGTGACTCATTTCAAGAGATCTTCCTCAAATAATTTCCAGATTACATTATCTCTGAAATGGTATCCCTTCACCTAATATAGCTTAGATCAAGTCAAAGGAAGTTATCAGAGAATCATTTTCACTGAGGGAATGAGCTTCACAGCATTTTAAAATTTCAGTGTGAAACATTTTTTTCCTGTTAGAGTCTTTGGCACATTTTGTATCCCCGGTTTGAGCTATGGAGGTTGAAAGGCATGTATCCACAAGAACTAAAGTTTAATGATATCCCAGCATAAAATGTATCTTGACATATTCAAGTATTTGGCAGTTCCCTGAAGAAAATACACGCAAATGGGGGAGCCAGAAGAAACTAAATCTGTTTTTCCATCTTCCAGCAGGAGCTACTATTCCCAAAACACTTCACAGCAAAGTCTGCACATTCAAACTGTCATTGTTAATGCTGAATCATTTATTTTTGGCCTGGATATATTAATTGTACCTGAAAACCAAATATAGCTTTGCATCTCATAGGAGAAGGCTGTCTTAATGATCCCATTTCTATTTTGTTTTAAGCACAGGAAGAGTTAAAATAGGACTGTATTTTAGAAAACAATTTCATTTTCCATGTTAGCACAATAGCCCTGAGATCACAGAAAGCTGTCTGATTGCTGTATTGATTTTTTTTCTTTCACTGTAGCTTTTCTCCCATAATGTTGTTTTAAGAAATTCACTCATCAGGTCTTAGAAAAGGAGACGATAATAATTGCAGCAAAAATAACCTCTCTCTCTTTCTTTTCACAGAATTTGTTTATTTGTTCAGTTGCCATGAATTGTGTTTTGGAGTCTCCGCAAAGTTCATATATTGTTTGTGGGGGCAATTATTTGTGTTCTCAGTGTTTATTATAACATATATAGAGATAGATATATAAAACATATACGTGGCTGTAACTGTTCCCAGGGTAAGTCATCAGATCATTTGCACTAGCAGGGTGCCTTCAAGCAGAGATATGTGTTTCTCAAAGGTGCTGACTGGAGTTTCAGTTTTACACCCTGCAAATTGTCTTTGGCTGTTACCAGTGTGTAGGTGATGACAAGAAAAACACTCTCAATTGTCACAAAGTCATTGAAGACCAAGAGGGCAGGCACTCTGCCGCCCATGAGCTCTGTGACAGGAGCAGGGAGACCAGCACAGGAAGGAGGAGAGCAGGGGAGCCCAGCAGGGAGCCACAGTCCCTGCCCGCAGCTTATAGACAAGGTTGGCAGAGGGAAGCAGAAGATATCCTGGGCTTCTGCCTGACACATGCTTGGCCACTGAAATATTTCAGTACACAAGTCAAATGGAGAACAGCAACACACAGTTTACTCTCATATAAAAATCCTAAGATAGGTGCAAAAATAATTAACTATAGTATAAACTGTGCCAGCAGAAATGTTGTTTTGCTGGTATCTTCTGCATCGTGGTTAGGAGCTCTGTTGGCATAGCTACATAGTAAAGTGATCTCTAGTGAAAAAAAGAAAGGCATTAGAGAGAGTGAGAGCTCAAAATATCACCCTTCTCCCCCTTTACCCCTTTGTTCCATGGATGCTGGATTTTTCCTGTGCTCTGGCTGATATTTCCACAGTACTGCAAGGGCTTTACTTAACAAGGCCAAATAGTGACAGAAAACATAGAGTTAAATCTCCCATACTTTGAAAAAAACCCAAAAAACCCTCACAACCAATTTATTTTAGTATATTCATCAATTAATCATCCATAAAAGCTTTCTTAGGTGTTTGACCAAATATGGGTTATCCTTTAACCAAAGAGAAATCACTGACATAATTTCCTAATGCTTTTCACAAACCTATCTTTCAGGAACTATTGAAATTTACATTTGGAGTGTTGTGAATGACTACAGAATGTCTTAATTACCCTGAAACAGTCTTTAAAGTCAATAAAAGGCAGTCCCATAGTATGGAATCTGAGAGTCCCTCCCAGCATTTGTATTGCTCAAACTTTCTCCTCTTTGAACTTAGCTCCACTGAGGTAAAAAGCAAATTTGCGCTGAGTCCCACTTGGTGCACAAGGCTCCCATTGCCCTGCCTACCCTCCAGAGCACTGCCAGCTGGGAGCTGTGCTGTGCTAAAATCTCATCTCACTCTGAACATCATACATTTATTATTACGCCTACCTGCTGTGTTCATAGTGAAAAAGACATATATTTCTGAAGATTATTAATTTAGGTTTAGAGATTAGACAAATATCATGCCCTGCTTTGAGTTAGGAGGATGAACTAAATGACAGTTTGAATATTTTTTCCAGGCATATTTTCTCAGATTGTTTGTGGAGCAGTTTATTTACGAGTATAGAAAAAAAAATGGAACAATCAAATAGAATGAAAATTTAAATTAAAACGTGTCATTTAAATAAACAGTAATGAATGCCAGATGCAGATTGATTGTTAGTAGTTTGTCATTGCTGGTGCAGCAGTGGCACAAATGAGCAAAGCTTTTAACCTGTCAAGAATAGAGTTACGGCATCAGACTATAATCTTGGTTTCATCAATATAGACCTAACTTTTCCCCCTCTACCTTTGTGATATGAAACCATTTTCAATGACAAGATTTTGTAGCATTTCTCAAAAAATACAACACATATATATTACTTGCAATTTTGTAATATTCTTATTGCACAGGAAAAGACACCGTTGTGTCAATTGTGCATGTTGTATATAGGCAATTTGCACAGTCTCTATCCAAGGTATAAATCCTGAGTCTGCTTCTGCTGAAGTCCTGGTCAGGGTTTTGTTTGTCTTCAGAGTAGAAGCCATACAGGACCACACGAAAAAAAAAAGGAGTGCTTCATACGATTCAGGGAGGGGAATTAAGGTTGTGTGACTCTTTCCTCACATTCAAGTAAACATAACATTCTCTTAATGGAGGGAGGTATATGGACTATATGAAACTTATAGATATTTATGTGTGTTGATAGATTTTATCATCATTTATTTATGAGCAAAATCTTCTAGGCATCACCAAACATCTCAATCTCTCCAGTCTCTAACATTCATCATTCTTTCATGGAGATAATCAATCTGCACTCACCAGAATAATTCCCCAATGCATGAAATTAATAACAAGGCTTTGGCTGTCTATTAATATTGTGCTAAAGATTATGAATTGAAGTATTTTAATACTTTAATTTAATTACAGCAAAGCAGAGTAGCATGAATATGAGAGATTCTAACTTCTATGTTTTATTAAGTCTGATTTACTTATTGAAATGGAAATAGAGTTAGATCTTTACTAAATGGTAGGGCCGTAATTATACATGTGTATTAACCATGTGACTCAGTGACACATGCAGGTAGCCCAGAACCACTGTCTTACACCCCCGATGGGTGTGTATCACACCAAAATGCTGCATTGCCAGTGCCTAAGTCTTGTCTGGTCTGACTGGGCTTTAAATCCCCGATGGCTGTTGACATGATCCTTCAGGATAATGAAGGAAAAACAAATGTTTATTTAATATGGGGGTTGGGGTAACCATGAGAGTCACTAGAAAATATCAGTCATATATAGATTCTGTCCAGATCTACATTTCTGCAGCAGGGCCCAATGCCCTATTCTCAGGTTATGTATTTGAGCTATGAACTATAAAATTCAGTGGAGGAGACTAAAACTGAACTTTGTTCACTATGAGACAAGCACTACAACCATCAGCCTACAGAATCATCCTCACTCTCTTTCTGCCCAGTGAATAGGTGAACATAGCGCAGGAACAGGCGATGTCAGTGACCAGCTACAGCACAATTCCTCATCCTGGCAAAGAAGGGACTCTGACCCCACACTGGGAGTTTGTCTTATGTCCTGAGCTACCGAGCACCGAGGGAAAAGGAGGATACAAGCCTGTTTGTCACTTAAGTCTTTGCCTTTATTAAAAACGCTGAAAACGAAATCAAAGCAAGTTGTTTCAGATCAAATGAAACATTTCTTTTTTTATTCGGGTTTTTGTATGTTTGTTCAGGTTTTAACACCTAAAACATTGCTTTCCATATGCCAGTAACTCCGTAGAGGAAAGTGAGGAGTTTGGTGATCAAAAACCCCAATCCAATTAAAATGCTTTATTTCATTTGGACAACAAAACAAAACCAAAACCCCAGTGAATTGCTCATGCAGCCCTGAACCACTTAACCCTTTCACAAATGGGTGCCACACAGGACTGATGAATTATGCATATTACTGTTTAATTTAGTGTTGTGGCGCAGCTATACTCTTTGTCTAACAGAAAATGGAATAGAGTTTGAGAACCACAGCTCTACATATTAACACGTGCTTATAACGTTACAGAGTTTGTATGTAACCATATAAATGGTTTTTATATAACAGGCTGTAGATCAGTTCTGCTTTATTATTGTAGCTTCATTCCACCCTCTGCATCCTGTTTGGATTATGTTTGGTTTCCTCAAATTGAATTAAAAGCTGTCAGAGTAATTCCTAACCCCTACCCCTACCTCTCTCTATCTTTACCCTAAATATTATTTAAAGATCTGGAAACTCTCCAGATAAAATCAGTCTTCCATTGATACCCCAGCATAAAATGCTTTTAAAAGTGTTGCTTTTTCAGCATAGAGATGGATGTGGAGGAAAGGATGTATAGGAAGGAGATGTAGGAAAGTATATTGCTACCTACCAAAGTATGGTATTTGTACCAGCAAATGTGGGAGTCCAGGAGGAGTTAGTTTTTTAGGGATAAGCCAGTCCCCTTAGGCACTCCAGTCAATAGAAAGAAATAGGCATCTCCAGGAAGAGATTCAGCTCATCTAAAAAGAAGTGCATAACATGGCTGAGTTGATGAGCTCAGATTACTGATTATAGAGCATCCAGAAATTTTGATTTAGACAGATGACTCTTGGAAGCAAAGCCAAGTAAAACAAATTTGGTCCCTTTCCCCAGTGCTTTTGCACACTGTAAATGGCAACTACGTTGACAGTGGGAAAAGCCCAATGAACCATGGGGGATGATCATGATTCAGCAAAGTCCTGGAGCACTCGCTTGTGTCCCACTTTGTCTGCAGCTTCTGTGTTTAGGACTTTGTGTATTTTCCTGGGTAGGCAACCTGTAGCTCCTAATGGGGGGTACCAAGACGTGTCTCAGAGACACGATTCCTCTGCAGACCTCATCCTTATGGTAGGAGCATCTTATGTTATAGTTTAATGTATTAACCTTACCCCCAGAACAGACAGGATAAAGAGAGCTCATCCAGGGATCATCCACACAACTGAGTGAAGTCAATAGTGATTGAAGAACCAGAAGATATTATTTAAGGCACATGCAAAGCTCCCTTTGACATCAGAGGGAACAGGCATCTAACTGGTTCTCGAGGAAAGACTATTTCAACAGCTTTCAGTTTACATGAGCAAATCTAGTTCCAGTTTTCATTATTTCTTCTATTCTGTACCCATAACACACATGGAAAATATCTTTATGGATTCAGATAAATAAAGTATTACTGGTGATCTTGACAGAGTAGTATACAATGGTAATAAGTTTAATTTAGGCCTTTATATAAAGGTATTTTCTGTATTAATACATTAAGTGTACCATCTGAAATAAAATTACTATCTGTTGAGCAAAGTTATCTCTGCTAGTTATGCCTGATGGTGCCGAGGAGATAAACTGATGATTATTATGTTTGGTGATAACTTGCTAGTTTTGATATCAGCAGACCTACTGAATTATTTGCAATTTAGTGCTTTGTCAGGTCAGGATAAATGCATCTGCTGAAAAAAAAATCATTATGATAATGCTGAGCTTTTATTTTTTTGTCATTTACTTTGAAATTTAAGATTGTTTGCAAAACTATATGTGTATGTGCCCACTTCAGGAAGCTGTCTATATTCCCTTGTTTTTTTCCTGCTCTCTTAAGCAAACACAGTCTTAGCTGTTGCAAGTTATTAATATATCACTTACTATTGCCAAAGGGTAAGGTGCCACAGAGCTTTCCTGTATCTCCATCTTTTTCAAAAATATTTTATGTATATAATCACAAGCAGCAAGCCCAAATGTTTACTTTCCTTATAAAATAAACAGTAATTTCAGCTACATATTTTTTGAGCTGGATTTTACATTTACTACTAAAAGATATCTATTGGTAATAACCTGTCTGTATGCTTAGTCCTAGGTAAGATCCGAAGTGCTGTTGGAAGTGCTCAGCTCCTCATGTCTCAGAAATTCCAGCAGTTTTATTGGCTTTGTCAGCAAAATCTGGTAAGTCACCATGTCTGGCCATTCTTGAAGAGTTTAAGGCTATTCACACAAAATATAACTTTAAATTTTAGAATTTAATACTTTTACTTAAGCCAACAACAAAAACAAGTGTAGCATACCCAAACAGCAGCATTCTGAACTATCATTTTCATGTCTCACATTTTGCCTTAGCGCTCCTCTTTTTCCTTTTTTTTTTTAACTTAATCCTTAAGTATGGTGTTAGTATATTTTTTTTGTCAAAGCAAACATGTAATTTCAGTAATTTCAGTCTGGCTGTGTTTTGTCTTTTTTTTTTTTTGCTGTCTTTATTAAAGAAAAAAAATAAGAAGGGAACAAATGCAAGTTTTCTGAGACATAATATTATGGCTTGTTTTTTGTAATACCCTAAAATAGTAACTATATTTCTGGTAAGAAAGAAGAAATTTTTCACATTATGTTGAAAAGCAGAGAATAGTGAAATAGCAGAACCGCAGAGAATATGTGATCCAGCTTTCTACCTACCTGAAAATAGGACTGATCTTGGAAATGGGAATATACATAATGTTCATGAAATTGGGTTTCATAATTTGCATTGCCAATTATATGTAAGATGTCCTGGGGCTAGAGGAACAGATGCAGTATATTACTTACGAGAGTTACTGCTATTGTTCTGGAAGTTTATTAGAGACTAATTCAATTCTAAATGTTATCTTCATTAATATGACAGCAGCCATCAGTGATACAAACCTTATGGCAAGATGATACTAATCAATAGAAGAACATAATTCCTCTAGCTACAGCTAGTGGTAGAACACCTTTCTTCAGCTCACTATGACACCTCATACATTAGAAGTGCTGAATTCTGTTGCGTGCATGATGGCAGACATGACCTATATGTCTGCTTAGATACATTTCTTTACTTGTTAGTATTTGCCACATAACTTTTTAAGGCAAAACATTCATTCTGCAGAGACCTACTTGCTACTTTCCATCCATAAAGTTAAACATCCAGAATTCCTGAAACTGCAATCAAATATTACTGAGAAAGTCACGCCAAAAATGTCCTACCTTCTGATAGAAAATGATAAGATATATGGTCCTCATTAGGAAAGAATCCAATTATCCACTTCAAAGACTCTGTCAAAACAAGAATTTTAATAGCTGTTACAGAATGACAGAGGAAATATGCAAAGTCAGGCAAGCAGGAGATGACCACGTTTGTAATATCAAATACATCGTGTGTGCTGCCTATCTAGTCATTTGTTTCGTAGTGAAGGGAGGAAATCTTCATCAATGTCTAAAAGTTTCTCATTGAAAATTTCAAAGTGCCCTCCATTACCTGATTGATTAAGCTATGCAAACTAAGATTTGAAGAGCCTAACCTCCACTCCACTTCATTTATCATCAAGTGGGTCCAGCACTTGTGCTCGAGAGCATTACTGTAATAACAAGCGCAGCTCCTGCTCAGCACAGCCGTCGGCTGTTTGGGAGCGCAAACAATTCATTACCGCAAAAGCAATAGGAGCACAAGGAGGAATCTACAGCTTTGCAGACAACATCAACAAAAAACTGGCAAGATTTTGGTTTTCTCCTTCTTATTTGGATAATAAACCTTTGAACTCCATAACAGCAGCTTTTTCCGACTCTGAAGAGTCTCTGAATATTCTTCAGCTTCATTAAATCAGCAATGGGCTCTGCAGAAAGCAGCAACTGCGGAACCGGACTTACAGCTCAGTCATGTTTTGAGGCTTTTCTTCCTATGCCTAATGACAGAGTTTGTTGTTAAACAGTCACTTAGTGCGTATGCACAGCAGTCTTTCCGTATGCTCCTAAGGCAGCATCCCGGTGCCCCACGGGAACGCTGCCAGATAGCAGCCAATTAGTGCGTTCCCCTACTCGAAAACATCTAGCACTTACAGGGCTACCACACCGCAGTTTCTCTAACAGTGTTCAACAACAATAAGCATAAATGTAGGACAAAGAACAACAGCATCTACTTCTGCCAATTCAAAATGCAGCAAGGGTTTAGGAAGAGGAATATACTTACTCAGACTGAAATTTCACCAGGAAGTTCACTCATCGCCTATGGACTTTTCTAAAGGGTCATGGGAACTTCAAGGAATACATTTGATTATGCTCTGGGTTATGGTCTCTCACCAAAGACTCTCTCAGTCAGGGTAAATTCATAACACACTCAGCTTTGATGAAGCGTTTTTTAAGAATCTGGCTGGCTGTCTCCTACAGTGTACTGTTCCCACTAACTGCTAGAAAAAAAAAATCACTGATTAATAACTACTCCTTGCTGCGTTATTCACATTATCTCTTGTAACACCTTTTTTTCCTCTGAATTGTCCTCCTCCATACCCTAGCCAGCACAGATCCTGCTCAGCTCATGAGATCATCGCTCAGTGTGTCATGGTTGCAGGCAAAACCAGAGCAGCTCGAGCACTGGCTAGGTAGTTTTTGCTTGCTTTAGGCTTCCTTCAGAAGGAGGGCTGCAAACCTGAATTCCAAATAAGAAACAAATAAATGAGCAGCTCCTGAAAAAAAACAGGTTTAAGCCAACCTTTTCAAAACTTAGTTAGCTGTAATAGTAATCGTTTGTGCCAGCATTTATCCATGGCCTGCGGATCCACAAGCGATAGCAGTAGGAGGCAGCCCTCTTGTGTCGAGACAACGCGCCGCACGCTCCTCTGCAGCCAGCTGCGCTGGAGGCTGCGATCTTCCCAAACGCGATGAGCAGAGTGGGCTGCACAAAGGTACAGAAGAGCGATTAGCCTTGATTCAGAAGGAAATGGCATTTCAATGAGTGGCATCATTTTATGGCTGTTTAGAGGAAACTGGGGAAAGGGACTGAGGAGACCAGGCTGGAGAGAACAGATTGCGATATAAGATATATTGTTGTGGGACCGTCCTGACAAATTTCACACAGGGAGTCAGTTCCTGAAGCCTGAGATATTGACCTCTGTAGAGTACCTAATACCACTGACATAAATTTTAAATAGTCTTGGAGCACATTGGAATCTACCCAATTAAGTTGTTTTCAGTGAACACTAATCTGGAGTTGTATCATGTTTCCCAGAAGTCTGCTACAATCTATATGGCCAGTTCTGCTAAGTCCCCAAAGCTCCCTGTGAAAAGGAGACTTTCTTCTAGTGAAGAAGACTTCTAAGTGGACAGGCTTTTAGGCTGGTTCTTGGCCCGGATTCCCAAAGGGGTTTAGATAGGGGTGGCACTGCATGTTGTCATGCACAGCTCCAGGCACTCAGCTCCCACAGTCGCATCTGCAAACCCAAGTTTGAGTAGAAATGTGCGATTCAAGGGAGGAATTCAATAGAAATGCTGACTTATCTCCCAGTTTTTAGGCAACTATGTGGGGTTGTATTTAATATCTAAAATGCCTTTGTCCACTAGATTTGTAACAGCTGGGGCACAGAGCCTTGCTTCAGCAATAACACCAGTGTTTCTCACCTAGTAAACTAGTCACTATAGCTTTTGCCCAGGAAAGGGGCAATCTAGAGACCCTTTGGCCTGGTTTTGACTCCATCTCTCCCAGCTCCATTCCGTAGACCATCATAATGGCTTCCTCCTGCCCTGGAATGGAAGAGACATTTCTCCATCATCTTCACAGAGATGATTACCAAAGAAGCCCTATTTCATTAAAGTGACAAAGCTGTCTTCTTGAACTAGTACCAATGCTCATAGAGCATAGAGTTAAGAGTCTGCATACTACCTTCTAATGTAATTTTTATCCAGCATTGACATCAGGTTAGTAGTCAAATGGAGGGTCATCTTGTTAATTGTTACCACCGATGTTTGCTCCATTAAGTCTTGTGCACATAGCGCCACTTGACCGCAGTACCTGGGGGTGGTGCCTTCCCAGTTCCTGAGCGTGATTCGATCCCCTGGAGAACAGAATCCTACCATCCCCATCAGGATTTTATACCTTATGTATACATTTGAAAATGCAAGACAATGTAAGCATCGAATTCAGCATAAGCTTGACAACTGCTTCGTGGTGCTGTTTTGCCTTCTAATCAGCTATCATGAATGTAATTTTTAACCAGAAAGACTTCAGGCTGGCTAGAATACGAACCATGTTCCCCTTCCCTTTAATAATCAGGAGGCAGAGGCTGTCAGCTTGTTCCTTTTTTAGAAATGCAGGTCAGCACAGCATATGGTGCTAAGGAAGCTCTCGTGCTGCAGATTCAGGAAGGCTCACGTATGACAACCAACTTATTCATGTTTGGGTTGTGTAGGAGGCACAACTTCCCAGTCACAGCTCCCAGCTGTAAAGCGCACATAGCCTTAGCACCGCGCAATGCTGTAGCAATGTAATCTGGTGTGATGCCTTTCCTGCCTCAAAGCACATTGTTTAAAGCCTCCTGGTCTATTCATATTGTCTCCTTTGTGCGTGACAGGACCCGAGTGCCATGCCAAGACCAACTTCCCAGGACCTAGCAGGTTTCTGGGACTTATTGCAGCTCTCAATTGAAGACGTCAGCATGAAGTTTGATGAACTGCACCAGTTGAAACTCAATGAATGGAAAATAATAGAATCACCTGAAAGGAAGGTAAGCAGACCATGGACAACGCAATTTAATCCCCATTTGTAGTCCTACAGTCTCCTTGTGTTAAATACAACAGTGAAACATGATATGTTTCTGACCCTAGAAAGTATCTAATTGGCATGGCCCAATTTATACATCTTCATCAGATGTGCGGGTTTTTTTCGTTTTAACAATGTTTAGCTGAATTGTATAACAAATAAAATGGATTTTGCTAAGTCCGTCCACTCCATAACACTTTTGTTCAAATTATTTGGATTCACATTCTAAAGGCTAGAACTGAAATAAATTCTGATTAATTCAGACTGAGGACAATAGCCCGAGAATTCAATCAAGGTAAACTCAGCACTCTGCTACATTTGGGGCAGCTCAAACCTGAGCACTACAGTGTTTAATCCTGCCTGCATGACACAACTAATACTAGATCAGGAGAGATAAAAGAATGTGTCAAAACGTAGCACAGGTCAAACTAAAGCTTGGCCCACAAGTTTGGGGGACAAAGAGTACTTCTGGTGAACTGCCTGCACCTCCGCCCTGCAACTCCACCACCTGGGAGACACCCCAGCCATGATGCTTACAAACCAAAGGTGGCAAATTGCCCACGAAAGCAATGTAATTCTACAACTGCCTTTCCCCTTTCTAGACCTCCATCCCTCACCTTGATTATCCCACTGTCCTTGCTGATTATTGTATCAGTCAGATGAAGAAGCATTTGGTTTGAGTCAGTACTGTTGGCCTCAGGTGAATACTTGTTTGGTTTGGGAGGAATTAGGAGGCATTTTGACAACTCTTTCATTTCTTCATGCTCCTCTTGGATTTTAATTTTCAGCCAACTGGTTGGTGGATGGTGAGTTTGCGACTCTTGCTTACTAGTGACAACTGGAAGTAAGATATTATTATAGTGACAGCAACAGTGATGTTCCTAAGAGGGAAATAACTAAAAGTGAAAAGAAAAAAAATAAGATGGGAGAACAGGAATGGAGCCCTTATGTTCCCAGCTGAAAACAGGAAATAGAGAAAATAAAGACTGGAAGAGCTGGCTGTCATGGGGAATAGCATCTTAGGCTGCTGCACTGTTCCTATTGAGTTCAGTTGGTAGTAGACTAAGAATTTGTTTTAAAAAAAAGGCCAGATAATGAAGAGTCTGTAAACCATAGGCGCATCAGTTCAATTTTTGTATTATTTGAATCCTGCTGTGCATCAAATTAACTGTGTTCTCCATAAGGAACAGCCCATACTCTGGACTATTACTATTACTTTAAGAAGTGATATAGCAGAAAGATCGATCATAATAACCATACTATACATACGAAGTTGTGGAGTCTCTGTCTTTGGGGCTATTCAGTCCAGTATTAAATGTGATGTTGAAAAACCTGCTTTAACTTCAAAATTGCATCTAATTTCACGTGGGCTTTGAATGAGGGTTGTACAAGATCACCTCCAGAGATCTCTTCCAACTTAAACTGTTGTATGATTCTGTGACACTACATTATGTTTTTAAGGCCCTTATATGATATTTCACAGTCTCTAAATGGAGTAAAATATCCATTTCGTACTTCAGAACAATTCTTGATTTAAAACCCGCAGAGAAATTTACAGCTACTTTGTTACCAAAATCTACTGACTCTCACTTTATAATTTGGTAATTCTTCAATATAATTTTCTTCAAAATGGTTCAGGCTTGCAAGCAGAACAATTAGCCCTATGTTCTCTCTCTGGCTGGTGCTTGCATGTTTCCATTTAGCAATTCATGGAGGAGACTAAACTAATAGACATGTATACACAGCTGCTATCTCATATCCAGCTGAGGCTAAACTCAGTATGATTAATTTAATTAAAAATCCTGCCCTGCTAATGTTAGACAGTCTTTTCACTTGATCAGACCACACGGATGTGCTGAATTCTTACTGGAGAGCCAGTGTGTGTTTCTGTTTGTAATAATGTGTCAGCTAAAATGAAACAAATTCATATGAAAGTGAGGTACGCAGATTGCATGTGCAGGATACCTGCAAGGACAGTAGAAGGAAGCGTAGTCCCTTTTCAGGCACAGGACTGCAGTATTTGTAATGGTTGCTGAAACAACAGGGTTTTGTCAGTGTCCCTAGTGTGGATAGCTATTCCTGTAATCCATTAGTCGGCTGATTGGAGAGCACAAACTGAGCATGCTTGATGTATGTAACCAGTATTTTGTATTTCATGTCTTCGATTTGCATGCTGTGCTGACGGTACCTTCTGCACACAGTTCACCCTCAGTTTTAATACCCTATTGCAGGAAGAAAGAAAGGTTCCTCCTCCTGTACCAAAGAAGCCCCCAAAAGGAAAATTCCCTATCACAAGAGAAAAATCTCTGGACCTACCCGACAGACAGCGACAAGAAGCTAGAAGACGGCTAATGGCTGCTAAGAGAGCAGCCTCTTTCCGGCAGAATTCAGCCACAGAGCGTGCAGACAGCATCGAGATCTATATCCCAGAGGCTCAAACCCGGCTTTAAAGACAGAATGCTGCAGAGTTCCTTTTTTAAACAAAAATGCTTGTACAGTTTGTCACTTACCTGGTAATTTTTGTCTCATTCTCTCCACTAAATATGCCCTTGCTGTTGTGTTCTTTGTGCCATAAGCACAGTGGAATGCTTTTGATTTCCTCAGAATTTGCTGAGCTCACCGCAAGAACGACTTCTTTTTGTATTTATTGTCTGATTTACAATCAGCTACGATGGATAGGGCTTGTCGAGACCTGACTTATCCAATATATTCTCAGAGGACAACAAGAAACACCTCTTGAGATGGAACCCAGCTTACTTTTTTGTTATTTATATTTTTATAAAATGTGTGATAATTAGGGATAAGAATAACAAACTATAAATGGGTGCATCTCACCATTCACTAGAGGCATTAGCTAATCCAAGTAGAAGGTGCTACAAATGTAAAGAGCAGGAAAGAAAGAACCCATTTATCTCTCTGACCTCCAGTTTCTTTTCCTAGAACCCAGCTAACATATTTACCCATGTGCTCTGCCACTCTTCTCATCTTTGTTACTGCAAAATAACATTAGGCCTCTCATGTCATGTCAAGTTTCTGGAGATGAACAGGGATATCCAGCCACTAAAACTCCAAAGTTCATCAGAAACCAAGAAGCAGACAAGTCTGGTGGTGGTGGGAATGCCCACTGAGAAATGTTTGCTGTTAGCAGTATAATGACACGCTAAAACCTAAGCAAAATTATAATGCAAGAGGACTTGAGTGATGGGTGAAAGGAAAACGGAAGCCTTAAAAAGTTAGATCTTCTGTAGCAAGATGTGTAAAGAAAAAGTTATACTCACTCCTCTGGAACACTCATTGCATTTTTAACAGTTCTTTTACGTGTTAACATTTATTTTATAAACCTTCTTTCTTTCATTTCAAGAGCTGTGCTACATGTAATATTTCAAACTCTCAAAATGTTCTATCAATTGAGTTTCCAGGGTATCCTTGAGGAAAAAAAAAAAAACTTGCTTGTTTAAAATGCCAGTTGTGATGTTGTAAACAGTTTAAGAAATATGAATGTGAGTGGTAAGTATATCCAAGTTTAAATGGTTATGTTAAGGTAAAGGTGAACTGTGGTTTACAGTTGTATTTTTTTTTAGAACTATTTTTCTATGCAGTATCATTTATGGCAAGAATAAGCTTCTTGCTTGCTTCAGACATAAAAAAAACATGACTCAAGAGATAAGTGATTTCCAGCCATGGAATATAAGGAAAATAATATATTTTCAAGCCTCACATTGTCAGAAGAGAGAAGTGGTAACTACCACAATCAAGAGGCTTTACTTTAAAACAAATTAAAACAGAATTATTCCACTTCATCTATCTTCCAGAGCCAACCAAGCAACCCAGCACTTAGAAGTCTTCAGGTGAAGACGCAATAAGATGAGTAACCCGCAGCCCCCGATTCCAAGGTTTGAATCCTACTGAACACTACTTTAGGTCAAAACAGTCTGAACTTGGTGAGACAGACAGCCCCAACTACTGCGTCCCCTCTTTACCTGCTTTAACAAATGCAATGTAGTTAGCCATAGGCAGAACAGCTATTTAATTCTACTCGAGCACTTTGGTCCTTCACCTGATGAGCACTTTAAATCCAAATCCCATGCGCCCTGCAGCTTGACGGATGGTTGAAAACATGAAGTATTGTAGGTTATGCAGATCTGACATTGCTTCAAATCTGTTTTCTTTGGGTTTTTTTTGTTTTTCTTTTTCCTTCTCTTTTTCCTACAGTACGTAGTATTAAGCATGAGTTCTGTCTTTGGAGCACAGCTGATAAAGCATGTTTAGCTTCAAGATATGACTCTTTAGAGATGAAGTTTTGAGAAGTTTCTGTGAGGAGAAAACCCTGTAAATTGAGCCTGATATCTGGTATATACTTTACCAAATAGCCTTAAACTATATTTGGAAGCAAAAACCAAGACGAATGTATATCCTTCAAAAATGCAAAAAGGAAAAAAAAAAAAAAAATCCCTGAAATATTCTTCTATAGATGAAAACATTATATTTCTCATCCCTAGTGTTTTCATGGCATTTTCTATTAAGGAAAGAGCTGAATCCTAGGTAGTGTACCAGATTGATGCTACTTCCTACATTTGTTGTACTGTTTTAAATACAACTGTACCTGCAGACATTGGCATCTTTAGTCTTGAAAACTGGTATCTTATTTAAAGTGGAGCTGCTAATTAGAAATATCCACACAAAACTAAAGCCTGAATCTTTCCTAGATTTAAGAAATTTAAAATATACACACACGCCCCTACAGATATATATATATGGCAGCTGATACATTTTATCTAATGCTCCTGTACACTTCAAGGAGCAATCACACTTGACTTACTTGCTTGAAAACCCCCACCTGCAGCAACAGGTCATGCAGTTAAGACAAGTTGTATTTGATCCTGCCAGTAACCAGGCTTTATAAAGACAAATTGTAAAAACAACAGATTACAGATAAGTGTAGATCCCAGCTGACCTAGTAATGCTGACTTGGAGCAGTCCGTATAAGTCTTTCATTTTAGAACCTTATTTTGATAGTTTTTTGATATGTTAAAATTTTATTGGATGTTCTCAGGCAAAAATATGATGCCAATTCTGTATTTTACATTTCATTTCCCATGCCATTATGAGAAAATGTTCAATATAAGCTTTGCATATCTATGATTTCTGTTTGTTCCACCTTTGTTCCAAAAAAAAAAAAAAAAAAAGAATGAATCAGAAGTAGGCTAGATGCCTACTGAAAAATCTGATAATATGTTATCTGTGCATGTTACATTTCAAAGTGCAATATATTAAATTCTTGTACAGGTAACATTCTATCATTAAAGGCAAACAAGCCATTTCTATTTACATATTGTACATCTGTTTAGTTTAGAAAAATCACATTATGCTTATCATACTTGTGTTGCAAATAAATCAAAGTCAAATTGCTTCAGTCCCTGACATGAGAAACACAGTACGTGGTATCTATCTTAATAAACATATAAACAGATCAACTTTAATCTGAACTCACATCATAAAAATAAAATTCAGTTACAAAACCAACGTAGGAGGAACATAAATAAACATAAAGATAGAAAGTGGAATGCTTTCTACTTAGAGACTTCATGGTGTAGACCCACACAGAACAGTTATGGATATGGAAAAATAGTCTAGTGTTTAATTGAATACTGATTGGACCAATATTTATTTTAACAGATGAAAATTATAGAAAATCTCTGTTCATTTCTTCATTGCCTGTAAAACACAAGTATAATAAACAGAATTCTGAAAATTTAAATAAAGAAAAAGACCTGACTGGTAAAATTTTTGATATTTGCCATATTTATTTTTGCTTTGTATATTTTTTTAGATTTGAAATTCTTTGTAAACTGGTGAACTACATTATGAAGTGTTTTATTATTTCTTGTTGACCTGATCAGAATGGCCTTTGGCAGCGTGTGAAGACTAATAATGTTGTACAGTTAATACCAAAAAATGACATTTTAATTCATGCTTAAACCTTGTCACTATGTTAGATTTGAGATCCATTAGGAAGGAATTAAAGCGTGCATAGGAAGGTGTGTGGATTTCATATATATGTATATATATAAAAAAATACATTTCATATAATGGAAATTATTTGTTTTAAAATAAGCCCATGTCCTGCTGTATCAGTAAATTAGTACTCTAGTTTCCTCTTCAGGACTGCATCTACTATAAAGTGAGGGGATGTTCGGTCATTGAGTGGTTTTGCATGGAAAAGAAGTAACTGCCACGTGACGACGTGCCATACGTGACCCGCAGTCTCCTCGTGCCCTGCTGGAGCCATGCCCTTGAGAGGCTCCTGGCCCCATGGCACCCTTGGGCAGCACCACCGCTCCACGCCAGGTTCTCCCCACGCAGGTCCACCCCGGCCCCCTGCGCCCGGAGCGGCGTGCCTCTAGATCAGCCCGCCTCAGCCCCTGGCGTTCAAAGCCTCGAGCCTGCCCTGCCTGGTCAGTGGGTTTGATGTCCTCCTCGGCATTTCAGCATTGGTGCCAGTGGCCGGGGGGGACACTGGAGGTTGACCCATCAAGTGCTGGTTTGTGCATGTTGATTTGAGATCTGAAGTTGGTCTGGCAGCCCCAGGTGCCAAGCTGTGTGTGCTGAAAAGCTGCGAAATCCTGTGCACAGGAGCCTCGGTATTAGCTTAAATGAAACGTGAAGCAGCGTTACTCCTGTTACTGTTCCCAGAGCAGCTTAAGATGTAGTGATACCACCCGCAAACTTCATCTGAGGTGAGGAATATCAGCAAACCCCTTAATGTCTAGAGGTGCTTCCTGGTGTATGACAGGTTGACACATATTTATATAGTGCCTTTCATCCAGAAGGATCTCCAAGCACTTTATTAGCCAACACACAACTCCAGGCTGGGCTGCAGCTGGGGCATGGCCTGGTGAGCTCTCCCACCTGTCCCCACGCTGCCGTGGCATTTCCTTCCACACCACCCTCCCAGCGCCCAGGAGGGCCCTCACAGTCCGAGCCTGTGCCAAAGGAGAAGCGAAGACTCGCCGAATCAAGAGGAAGCCCTGAGCAAAGCAGAGGCGAGGGCAATGCTCATGCCATCGCTCCAGGGTGTAGGCACGGAATGAAGAGCATCAAATTAAGTTTCCAGAACAACCTCTGCTTTTGCTGTTCCCGACGCCAGCAGTAAAGCAGCCTTCACCTGTGGCGTAACTGCCGAACACCCTCTTCTCTCCCAGGGTCTGCCCTCTGGCCAAGCTAACGCGAGGGATAACGTGGGGCACGGGACTCAGGCGTAAGGACTACGCTTTGGTTCGGGCAGCTGCTCTTTGCTGAGACTCAGCTCCAACCCTAAGGGTTCTTCATATGGCAGAGCAATGGGGATGCCCCTCTCCATTAGCAGGAGAGGCAGACTAGAGGCAGCCATTTCATACTGCAGATAACACAGAGAGGATCTATACATACATGCATACATATATATATATATAACAATTTTTCAGTGTCATGGTCCCAGACAGTTGGACCCAGGAACCACAGTCAACACACACGTTCCTGTAGGCCGTGCCACTTTCTGGCAGCTCAGCCTCAGCACTGGCGGCCGTGGCAGGTTCACTGCCCAGTGCAGCTCCACGGCCCACCTGCACCTACTCACCGTGTTCACCTCCAGGGACCATCTTTTGGCAACAACTGTTTTATGGCATACCCATATGCATACACAGACTCCTGGCAGGAATTAAGCCCTCTGTATACACAGAAATTGCTTAATTTATCTCTGAAATGCAGCTACCTCTATGGTATAATGCTGCAGCTGTTTAACTACATAATAGGCTGTTCAGGACAGCAAGTATAAAACTGAAATTGAAATGGAAACTTGCCCAAAAGAGAATTTGGCCAGCATATTTAGGCTGATTCAGCTCCTCTTAGCAAAATAAAATTCTAATAGCTGCAAGAGGCCGTGGCACTCGTTATATCTAAAAACCATATTCCAGATCCCTTCTCATTAAATGCGTATTGCATTTCATAAGTGATGATCACAGAAGAAGACTGCATGTTCACGGTCCCACCTTTCCACACATGGGTGTTTCTACCATAACCCTTCATTGCTGAAACAGAACTGGGCTTTTGAAGTCAGATCGTAGATAATGTCAGTAAGTATGTCTGCATGGCTTGCTCTTTAACTGAGCAAACACAGAACAGGTTTCATCAGCTGACAGTTTAATTCTCTATCTTATTACAGCCAAATTGTTATTTTTTTCTAAATCGGTTTTGTTGCACAGGATTTTTTTACTTCTCTAATACAAAACCACTAATATTTTCACTAGGCTTAAACGAGGGGGAGGTTTATTTGAAGGTACGGTCATTATTCACCAACACAGCCCGTTAGTGAGGATTTTTCTTCTCCTTCCCTTACTCTTCTTTCATTCAACACAGCATTTCCCATTCCTAAAGCTGAACTGTCATACAAATTTCTTATTTGTGAGATGAATTATTGCAGGGCTTTGAGCTAAGTTCTGATCTCGGTTGTATTAAAAGCAATGCTAAGAAACTGAAATCAGAAAGAAATGTCAGATTCGAATCAGTATGATTCAGATCAGTATCTGACTCAGCAAGTCCTGCTGAGGTAGGAAGGACTCACCGTTCAAACTAGCAAGTGTGTCATTTGTAGGAAATAGTTCTTCCTTTCAGGTAGGTCACAATCAAGCAGAGGGCTTGGTAGTAGGATCACATCTCTGACAATAGTCCTCACAGAGAACTACTAGCTTTGTTTATAAGTACCTGTGGAATCCACATGCTCATATCCATGCTTTGATTTACCCTTTGGAGGTTTAATAGTATGGCCATTTCATTTTAAAAGGGCTCAGCATGTATGTATTCTTTAGTCCACTTTATATATTAATTTCCTGAATTAAGAAAATTTCCCTTTTGACTTATACTGCTCTAGAACTGTTCTTTCCTGAAGAAAAGCCACTATGTGCAGGATTTTCTGTACAGAGACAAAACTCATACTTTCATTTACCATGTGACATGCCAAAATAATCAAGTGTGGCCTAAGGACTAAATTAAATGCCTCCTATAGAATTTCAAGGAATATTAGAACCAGGAAACTAGCTGTTTAGTTATCATTAAAAGTATATATAAATATATATAAATATATATATACATAAGAAATCATATCAACAATGAGGATGAACTGAGTGCCAAATATTCACCATCTGTATAAAGCTACACTTCACTAGAATTAAACTATTTTATGTAATTCTCTTTCTCATGATTTTATGGTTCTTTTGATAAATTCTATTTAGTAGCATGCAGGATACCTAAATTGAATGTATAGTATGTTGTTTCATTGCTACAATAATTTCTCGCTTCTCAGTAATATCTTCTTTACCAGAATGTTATTTGTTACTTTGAAGACATATTTGAGAATTGTTTTATTATTGAGTTACTCTTTTTTCATGGTTCTTTACTCACCTCCAGCTGATTGTAAGAAAATGTGCTTCACTATTTTGCCCCATGGCTCTTTTATGAAGCTGCCTCTTTCAATTTGTTTATGTATTGTTTATGTTCATCTCCTGTAAATAATTCTGCAATTAAATTTTTTGAGAAAAATAGAGTACACTCTTTATTATATTTTAAATTTTGCATTAGTTAAAATATGCCATTTCCAATCAGACAATTTGTAGACCACACTAAATTATTACTTTAGACGTGTAGCCTTTTGAGTGTCAGGAAATTCATTTTCAATAAAATATTTTTGATAGGATTTTATCTGAATTCAAAGGAAGACGTGTTTATAATTTGAAGGAATTTGGCAAATAATAGAATCAGCTATTTCAATGCTATTGGTGTGTTTTGATTAATAGTCATTAATACTATCAGTATAGAATATCACACATTGATTTTTAATCAGACCATTGTGTTTCATTGACAGAAATAATAATAGACTCTTTTGTGTGTAAAACACCCAATATTTGATTATTTGTAAGCACTCTTTATTGGGCAGAAGTAACTGAATTAATTTGTTTTGGAAAGGTAAATCCTGGAGCATCTCTGTGTGTCTTTTTTTCTGTTTGCAACAGGATAGCCAAAAAGAACTTTTAGCCCACTTTATGTTTTTCAGCTCCTTCCAGTGCAGACAAGTCTCCTTCAGGGAATGGTTTTAACACCTCAGCAGAAAGTTTGATCAATACTTTGCATTGGTCACACTTCTTGATAGATAGGCGTGAAACTAAGATGTGTGGAGTCTCTGAGTCTAAATAAAGGAGGTACCAGAGATACTATGAATTTATTTGGCATATAAAAGTATTTTGTTGCTTGAATCATTGGATTTTTGTTGCTCATTTATTGTATATACAATCATTGACACTTAGGAGCCCTAGCTGTGGACCAAGACAACACTGTACATTTACAAAATGAAAAGATTTCCCTTAACACAAAGAGTTTACAAGCTAACCATTAGGTGAGAAACAACAGATAGGCAGATACAGGAGAGAAACTGAGGGAAACAGTGAGATGCTATTAATTAAAATGAAGAGCGGTGGTTGCAGCATCCCAACAGCCCATCAGTTGTCAATTGTTTCATAGCCATCAGAAAGAGAGAGGATAATGAAGTGGGTTGGAAGATATCCTCAGGGATCACTTCCCAAGAAGGGAGGGAGTCCAAGGAAGATATTTGTTTGAAAATTTAACACAGAGATGATGAACTTTGGCATCATGAGTCAACTGGAGGTGGAAGCTGACATCTTGTAATTAATGAACAGTGCTAGGTACACTGTGGACAAGTGGTATAGGAAGAAGCTGTGAAAGGTCTTGGCAGTGAGACCAATAAAATTAAAGATTCAGTACTCTGCTGGCTCCTTATTTGTACAAAGGAATATTCATCTGTAATACCTGTTGTGGAAAGTTCAAAATTTTCCTACTGTATGTCAGCAGCTCTAATGAAAATGAAATTTAGAGAGAGAGGTCATTAGAGCAACTTAGCACTTCTTTTTGTCTTTCTCCTAACAGTAGATGTTATGACCTAGAGCATCACTCATAGCAGTCCTGTACTAATATTTGACAACTAAGAAAGGCCTTGATCACTTCTAGCTGCAGTTCCAATAACCATTTAGCTTGTCTTAGCCTTCATGAGTTCCCTAAAACACAGTGATCCTTCCTGCAATCTGGAAAGGAACTCGGGACTACCAAGAAAGCTGTTTCTTGTGCAATAGTATTACAGGTGGTTGCATGTCAGCCATAGTGTTATAGACATACCCATATAAACGAGGACAGTCATTGCTGATGAACTAGTAAGGTCAGTAAAGCTGGAGCATAGATGTAGCATATTTTATTCCAATTGCTGAACCAAATAATCAGGTGCAGAATACATGTTCTGGAATGTCCTGGTTTCATTGGGATTTGGTTTCAGTTTGTGGCCAGCCATGGTGACCAAGGCCCTTAGCAGCTAAATCCAGGGCAGCTGACCCAGGCTGGCCCACAGGTGTTTTCCATAGCATTGACATCAAGTTAGCTGTAAAAGAGAGGGCGTGCTAGGAAAAGGGGTGTGGGTGTGTATGTGTACACACACACTCTTTTTGCTCTGTTCTTCTTTTCTTCCTCATTTCCAATGATTGTGATTCCTAGAGCAACTTGGCTGTGCTCTGTAGATAAGTATAGTTTTGTCTCTTTTGTGTTGTCATTTATCTTGATTTCTTTATTTCATTAAATCTGTTTAACTTCAACCTATAAGTCTCCCTCCTTTTCCCAATTCCCTTCTTCATTTGGGGAAGGGACATTGGGTGATAGAAAAACTGTTTATCATTTAGCCCTGGGTGCAGGCTAAACAAGGACATGGAATTAGCGTATTTATTCCAGCTGAACTGCATTGACACTGGTGGTGGGTTTGTGGAAGGCTGTTACTGTTCTAGCCGTAGCAGCACGGCTGAATTGTGAAAATTTTGAAATGTAGACAAGTGCCTTACGTAACCTATAGCAGCCCTAACACAATCCCTGGACAGATTCTGCTGTGAATTTTTAAACAATCAATTTATAAGTAGCTAGAGGATAATACAGTGGCAAAAACTAGGCAACACTGATTTGCCAACATGCTATCATGTCAACCAATTTAATTTTCTTCTTTGATAGGATGAGTGGCCTAGGTGAAAACAGTAGGCTGTGATAGATCTTCACTTCATTAAGGCTTTTGATACAGTTCCAGTGTAACATTTTTATATAAAACTAGGAAAATATTGTCTAAATAAAATTGTTGTTAGCTAAAATCTGATGCAGCTGAAAATATTATTTTTTTATATATATATCCTTGAGCCATTATGAAATCAGAAGAACTTTTGAAGTGGGAGAGAAAGGGAGAATCTTACAAAAATCAGACCTGTTCTCAGTGCTAGTCAGTAATTTCACTGATAACTTTGGTTTACTAAAAAATATAACATTCCTTGATCATAAGATACAGACCTGGGAGCGGTTATAGCTTCTACAGAGGATATGATCAAAATTCACAGTGATCCCAAAAAACTGGACACACTTTCTAAATCCAATATGATGAAATTGAAGTGAAGAAAAAATGCAAACCACTGTACTGAAAAGATGTGATCGAGCTCAGATGTGACAGAATATCCATTTGAGAAAAAGGAGAGCAAAGAAGACGTGGGCTATGGTGGATCACGAGCTAAATGAGAGTCAGCCTGGTGCTAAATAAACACAAGCTAAATCACATGCTCTTAAGGAAAGGGGAAATCTAACAGTGAATGTATTAGCATGTCATTAAATTAGTGTGGCTTAACAAATTATTGTGCTGTGTAATCATCCATGTACACACAATCTTAAATTGTGGCACACGCACATTGTTGGACTTGACATTGCAAGCCAAGCTAAAACAAAATACCCATAGAAAGAAGAAGTCTTCAGATCCGTAACAATCAAACTCGGTGTCCAAGGCATGTCTCGTCCTCCTCCACCCAGGCTGCTCAGCAGCAATCTCCACGGCCACTGCATTTTGCTGTATGTCAGGTGTCTAAGGACTTCTAACAGGCTGAGCCCCTTTTAGGGCTTGCGTGGAGATTGTGCATGTCTCTGTCTTAGGCTCAAACTACAGCAGCACTGAGGCAGAGGGCAGGAGGCTTTTTGTGTACTTGGCTGCCTGCGTTTATGAACCAGACTGTCATGTTTGGGCAATGGTGGGATACAGACTCACTGAATCTTTCCGTATTCAGCTTAGCCACTTCCACCCAAGTCGTCTCTGAGATGGCAAAAATTACCCTCTGAATCTCAGGCAAATGCTCAAACACAAAATGTTAACAAGTGAGATGATAGGCAGAAGCGGTTCTGAATATCTAAAAGTGACCCTGAATGACTGGGTCCTCAGTCATGCCAGTGAGAAAGTGGCAAGCCAGATTCTAGGGATGGAGGGACATCTGTATGCTACAGAGAGGTTCATGCTTCACTTTGTTCAGTACTGGTAAGGTTTTGGTTAGGGTATCACATCCTGTTTTGGAGGAACTGAGAAGCACGTGGAGAAAATTCAGAAGAAAGTAACAAGGATTATAAGAGATTTGGAAAGCATGACCTCAGCGAACAGAGCTCAGAAAATGGCTCAAGAAAAGACTGATTTGTTTCAAGACAAAGAGGTTGTTACGAACTGTTAATGCAATTGTTTCCCCACTCCCTGGAAGGAGCTTACTATCATAATTCGCATAAATGTCTGGGGGTTTTTTTGTTTGTTTGGATAAGGATAGTGAATCCCAGAAAAACTATTTAGCTCAAGGACTCAGTAATACAAGGTAGCAAGCATACCCTATACAACCTTGCAGATGTGATCCACATATCACAATGCCCTCAAGAGCTGCGGGAACCACCACCCAACGTCCGGGCTGCACGCACGCTGCAAAAGGGATGTGCCCAGATCACCAGTCCCCTCCTCTCACTTGACACAAGATCCTATTTATAAGCATCTGGCTATTTGAAGGTGTAAAAGAGGTATTCACCTGCCAAACCTGCAAGTGCTGCTCAGAGAACTGTCCCCCAGCTCTTCCCAGAAGGAGAAGGTGACCAGGCGGGTGGATGCGAGAGGCCAGCCTGGCCCATGGCCACAGCTGGTCCCCCAGCATCGCCCCGCTCGCATGTACCTTGGGTGGCTTCAGTACGCAGGGAGGTCAGTGCTCAGGGTCATGGCTGGACCTCTGCTTCTTCTCCTGTGTAGTAAGAGTCTGTCAGATCGCAAAGGAATGAAGCTGGGCCGTTCTTGAATAAAAGGCCTTAATACTACATAGAGGAATTGTAGAAAATTGGTGACAGTGGCTGAGTCAGCAATGCTCTTTCCTCAGTACGAGGTTCGTACCCCTTTTTATTATTAGCAGACAATGGGCTGCTTGAGATGTTGCAATTAAGGGAAAAATCAAAAGAAAGGTTCTGCTCCACGTGAGGAGCAACATCACCTCAGCCTTTACCGCTGAACGGAAGCTCAGTTCCTGACCAGGCGTAGAAGTAATTAACACGCTCATCCAAAATCTCCTAGAAAGTCCTTGTGGCTGTTGTGTGGTTATTGTATTCTTCATGACCCACACGAACTCTCCCACATAGGGGTGAGCTATTTAGACAATACATAAAAACCCAGAGGGGCTTGCTCTTCAGAAGGGCTGTGCGCCATCGTTGCCATACTTGGTTCGCCTCCCTGCAACTGAACCTCCTCATATGCGCTGCAGAGCCTGGCACGGAAATATTTGGGCTTAGGTCAATGAAATGGAAAATAATGACAAATCAATTTAAATGCAGATCCTTGAGGAGTATATGATAATAGACTGCTTCAAACAAATTTAAAAAAGAAATTAGCTTTGGTAAAAATCAAGGATTCTAAGTATTAAGAAGTGACATAAAACCAATCATAATAGAGGTGATAAATCAGTTTTGCCAGATAGGAAATAAATCATGAGTGAACAGTAAGGGAAGCAGATGAATGTTATGCTTTGGGGGCTGAATATGTCAAAGCAAATTTTGTAAAATATTTATAAATTTATGAAGCATTGACAACTTCTTAGAAAAAAGCCGGTGTTTAGAATTTTATGAATGTTTATGTTTATATATTTGTATGAGTTTATGTGGCTTTGTATGTGTGTATGTGTATATATACACATATACATACGTATATGTGTATATATACAATATGTATGTATATATTTATCCATACAGAAATAAAAGAGGATCGACTGTAAGTCTTATATACATTTACTTTTTTTAAATGGCAAAAATTTATATTTGGTTTGGTTTGTGTGTGTCTTGTCCATGTCTGTTTGCTGGTCTAAGTGACGGAAAGAGGAAGCTGAAAAGAAGGATGAGGAGAATAGGGCTGAGGAAAGGGAAAGCCTATAGACCAAAACAAACATAAATGCTATATTCTTTATTCTTTGCTTATTAGGAATATATGATTATTTTAGGTGATTTGAAACAGGATTTTACCATAATTCTGCTTCAGGGTGAAAAAGCATTTTTGGGTTTATTCACGCTACATATCTGTTTCTACAGCCAGATCCCAAATCGAATACACACACGCGTATTGTGCCAGAAAACAAACAGTCTGTGCATGAGACAAGCTAATTCGTGTGTTTTGTCACCTTCCAGCCTGAATGAGGACAGGCAGTTGTATCACTGTGAGACAAACTGCTATATAACAAATTCATGATCTTTTATTCCTCCACTCAGATTCACTCCATTCTCCCAAGATAATCTTTCCAAAATACATTTTATCAATTGACTTATTTAATGTGACATGGAATAAACAAAATTGACAAGAGCATCCTCATTTGTAATAATTAGTAAGAAGCTGTAATACTCCACCAGATTTTACATTCTGAATGTAGTAACCAAAGAAGAAAAAGGCCTAATGCCTGGAGATAAATCTCTATCCCTTCAGTCAGAAGGGTCATTCAAGGCCGTGAGTGTGCCAGCTGTGACAGCACATCTGGAAGGGAGGCTCCCTGCGTGTGGCATTTCCCAGCTTGCTTGTCTCCAAATATCAAAGTAAAATAAGTGTAACCAAATGCTGTTGTAAGTTAGGGCGTACAAAGTTCTCCCTTGAATTGTTTTGGAGGAGAACAAGGTGATACAACGAAAGGATGGGGTTTGTGCAGAGGAGGACTGGAGGAGCAGGCAGCAGCACTTCATGGCCACTTGAAAGACTTGCTGTAGGAAGCCTCTGGGGTGTGTTTACCATCTGTGATGTGTTTCACTTCGATGGCATTTACCTTGTGAGACCTAACAGTTTGTGACCCTTCCTTGGCTTCTTTCTGGGACCAAACTTTTATCTTCTGGAAAGCAGATGGAATAGCTGGCCCATGAGCTGCTTAGTATTTGTCTTTATTGTCACAAACCTGATAGCATTCTATGATGTCGTGACTGAATGGGTAGATGCAAGGAGACCAGTGAATGTAGTCTGCCTTGACCTTAGCAAGGCGTTTGACACAGTTTCCCATGACATCCTCATGAGCAAACTCAGGAAGTGTGAGGTAGAAGAACAGATAGTGAGATGGATTAAGAACTGGCTACACAATAGAGCCCAAAGAGTGGTAATCAATGGTGCCAAGTCCAGCTGGAGACCTGTAACTAGTGGAGTCACCCAGGGATCACTGCTGGGTCCAGTCCTGTTCAACATCTTCATCAACGACCTTGATGAAGGGACAGAGTGTCTTCTCAGCAAGTTTGCTGATGATACGAAGCTGGGAGGTTTGGCTGATACACCTGAAGGCTGCGCAACCATTCAGCATGATTTGGACAGACTGGAGAGCTGGGCAAAGAGGAGCCTAATGAGGTTCAACAAGTGCAGAGTCCTGCACCTGGGAAGGAGTAATAAAATGCACCAGTACAGGTTAGGAGGCGATCTGCTAGAGAGCAGCTCTGTGGAGAAGGACCTTGGAGTCCTGGTGAACAACAAGTTATCCATGGGACAGCAATGTGCCCTTGTGGCCAAGAAGGCCAATGGTATCCTGGGGTGCATTAAGAAGAGTGTGTCCAGCAGATCGAGGGAGGTCCTCCTCCCCCTCTACTCTACCCTGGTGAGACCTCACCTGGAGTATTGCATTCAGTTCTGGGCTCCCCAGTTCAAGAGGGACAGAGATCTACTGGAGAGAGTCCAACAGAGGGCTATGAGGATGATTAAGGGACAGGAACACCTGCCTTATGAGGAAAGGTTGAGAGACCTGGGGCTTTTCAGTCTGGAGAAGAGAAGACTGAGAGGGGATCTGATTAATGTGTATAAATATATGAGGGCTGGGTGTCAAGAGGAAAGGTACAACTTCTTTTCACTTGTGCCCTGTGATAGGACAAGGGGCAATGGATGCAAGCTAGAGCACAGGAAGTTCAACCTCAACATGAGGAAGAACTTCTTTACCGTAAAGGTTACAGAGCACTGGAACAAGCTCCCCAGAGACGTTGTGGAGTCTCCTTCTCTGGAGACTTTCAAGACCCATCTGGATGCATTCCTGTGTAACCTGCCCTAGACTGGTCCTGCTCTGGCAGGGGGGGTTGGACTCGATGATCTCCAGAGGTCCCTTCCAACCCCTAACATTCTATGATTCTATGATCTGTAAATATCTTCTGTGATGATCTGTCTTGTGTCAGACGCTATATTGGGACCATTGACTTTTTTGAAGAACGATTAACGGCTTCCAGTGAAGCTGCTCTTGTATCTTCACCTGGCAATAAAGGTTAGGTGGGTTTAGGGACAAGATGAGCAATAACTCTGAGTCAATTCATGAAAGGGTGTAGTTTGCAAGGCAAAATATATGGGGGAAATCATTCCTGAGGAAGTGGGTGGGATATGTCAGAGATGGAGAGGAAGGAACAATAGCTCGTTTTCAGTCACAAGCTTATTTCCAGTAGCTAAAAATGAAAGACGATTACAATCAAAATAGGATCTAGCTTGCTGTAATTCTCCTTGCATTAATTTACACTTCCCCAAGGAGACCTGGATTTCAGAAAGCTTAAGAGGGGCTGACAGCCCTTTCACCCCCCGTCACACCACTGTGCTCTCTCTACTAATCTGCCCCCCATTCTGAAGCTCTCTAAAGGTGTAACTGTTATTTCCTTTTGCTCTAATGAGACAGAGACTACTGGGGCCCTGGGAGTTGTCTCTCTGTGCATCTCTGGTTAAAAGCAAACCTCCTTTGACCCTTCTTGCTTCATGTTACTTTATTCTGGAAGGAACCTCACTGTTTCTTACATTTAGCTAGATGAACCACTATAACCAGTATAATAAACCAGTATAAATGTGGTTCTCCCACCCTTCTTAGTCAAGAAGGAAACATGAAAACTGACAGATTGAATGATGCCTTTGAATACTGTGTGGAGGGACAGTCTGGGGAGGCACTGAATTCTTCAGTGCTTTTTGCCTATGTCAGACGGGAGGGAAGGATTCAGCAGTCCCATTTTCCTGGTCTGGAAAGCATGAGGAATGACAGGAATACATCACATCTCCTTCCCAGCCTGCCCTCCCGGGTGCCTTTCCAAAGGCAGGCAGCGTTCGGTGGGAATGCTGCACCCTCCCCTTGCGCCCTGCCGTGCAGCTGGGCTGCAGGGCTGCTTGGCACAGGGCAGCGTGCAGCTGCGGTGTCGAACAGGCTCAGCCAGCGCTCCCGAACACGGCTCTTTGCATTTCGGCAGTTTATACTGCCACCCATTGCTGTATCTGAGCACATTTTCCCTGAAAGTGACAGCAAACTGCCGAACAGATTTCATTCACAATAGCACATTTCCCTTTCTGGAGTCACAGCTCCCCATCACAGCAAACAGATATACATGGGAATAACGGACTCTGAAGGGTGTCTGCGTAGGTTAGGGTGTAAATGCTTTCTCAAAGGCAAAGTGTGATCAGACTGTGGAGTCATTAGATCTGTTTTCGGTGCCTGCCGCTTCTCAGCCAAGAATACTTTGGCCCCAGCTTTGTGCCTTTGCCACAGGGGTTTTGTTCCAGATGTTGTCAGCATGTTGCAGTGGTGCAGAGGAGAAAATTCAGGTCTTCATAACCTCTGAGGCTCAGCATCCATTGCCTGACAACAAGATACATCACACCACATGATTGGAAGCAACTGCACCTGCAGGGCAGGTGCAATGGGAGCTATGACTCCTGTAAAATGAGGTGAGAAGCAAACTACATTTGGGACTGTGTTGGTACATCTGGACCATCAGTGAATGTTGCTGTAATAAAGGAATCCGTGTTCTCCTGTAGACAGAGCTTGCGAAAAAAGGCATCAAAAGAGTCTATCAGCAGATGGTGCAATACAAAGCACCAAATTCAAGAATTTTCTTCAATTGTGTTGATTTTACTCTTTTTTCAGAGAGTTTTGGGGATTTCAGGTTGTCATATAGTTTTGCAGATGTTTCCTTGCACAATGCTTGTGTCATTCAAAGAACTTTGCTTTAATTTTAATTTCATTTCCTCCCTCTTACTATAACAATTATGCACATCAGGCTTGCACAGACGCACACACCCCCACACATGTGTGTAGACGATGAATTCCCTTTACACATTATCATTAATCCAATTCAATCTCAAATTTTCCATGCCAATTGTCAGCTTCTGGTGAAATCATCTGGCACACTTTAGGCAAAAGAATTCATTTCTATAAGTGAGGCTAGGAAGGAAACGCATTTTGTTTGTATTTAAAAAGATGCGAGAATCATTTCACCAGCACTGTAGTGCTGAGGAACTCCATGGTATGTCTGGAGTAAAGCTGAGCTCTGCATGAGCCACGTGTGGAAAACAAAACCGAAGCCATTCGCACATGGGCAGCTCAAGCTGGGTGGATTTTGGGAGCTCCAGGGCACAGCAACCATCACGGGGCAGGATAGGAGAGCAGGATTTTCCCTCTACTTGTTTCTCCCAGCTTTGAAGAGACTGAGAAGGAGCTGAGGAGCTTTTGCTGCCTGGAAACCAGGGAGTCTCTTTGGGGATCTTTGTGCTTTACTGCCTAGTGCCCAGGATGCAAAAAGGTATCGAGGAGGAAATCTGGCTCGTACTGAGGAAGGAGGGGAGCAAGCATGGAGGGAACAGGAGAAGAGTCAGGGGTTAAGAGGGGTATGCTCCAGGAACGGGGCAGAAATACATGTGAAAGAGGTGCTGAAGGTCACCAAGGCCGGCTGCTGGGACGGAGCAGGACCTTCTCCTCCCCAGCCCAAACTGACTCCAGGGCTACTCAATGTGAATGTTCAGCTACGCCTAGCCAATGCCTCTGAAAACCTAATAGATCAGTACGCAGCTATGTCTCAGCCCTCCTAAGAGACCAGTTCACATGGAGGTCAGCAAAAATGTTGGAAGGATCTAGTCCTTTTAAATACCAAACTGGATTTTAGCTGCAGGTGGAGGGGATGGGAGATTTTAAGTAGTCTGCACTGAAAGCCACTTGCAGAGCGCTTATGAGGGAAAAAAAACCTGTCCCTCATCCAATAAAGACGAGATTTAATACACTCCTCCTTAGGCCAAAGGAGCTGGTGGAAAGCGGGATTAGCAAGCTCCTAGCTGGGGCACAGACGGTTCCTCAGCACCCTCCCTCCATTTTCCCACTGCCAGTGCTGCCGCATAATATGCAAGTGTGAGAAGCTACAAGTAACCACAAGGATTTATAATACAGCGAGTGGGAAAATACATAATGAAATTAAACAAGGTTCCTATCTGAACATAGAGGAACTTCAATAATTTTAATTAATGGCCAGGAGACACATTACAAGGTACAAGACAAGCAAAGGGGCATAAATGAACAAATAAAAAAACAAGAATGCTGAATCATAGAATACATTTTTCTCATTTTATTTGTTTTTCATTCAAATTACAAAAAAGATTACCCCATTCAGAGCTGTAGGTAATATACAGATCTTGTTAATGCTTTAAAAAAAAAAATCAACAGATCAAACCCACTACAAAATATTGCAAATGTAATTTAATTTCAGTAATGCATAATCAGTCATAGTATGCTGGGGAGGGTCAGCAGTATATTCGTTGAACACAAGTCAAGACAGATATACCAGATCTTACAAAAGTACATGGTCACTCAGGCTTTGCTCTAGAGAACAAATTGCCATTTATTTGCAAGGACTGCAAAAGGATTCGTGGCATGAGCATTTGGGACATCTTTCTGAATACTAGGGGGAAAAAAACCCTATTAGTTTCATATGGGAAGAAAAAGTACAATTTGAGAATGAAAATTTGTGGTAAAAATCAGGATGAACTGTCACAACATGAAAAATGACATGAGAAAATATCTTCTTCTTGAAGGCTGTAATTGCCCCTCTTCCCTGCTCCAGCCCACCAACAAAGGCAATGGCCAAGCAGGAAAATGACTGAAGGCAGCTTTGCTCCTGGCTGGTTTCAGTCTGTGCTGAGTAACTTTTCTCTAATAAGGAAAGTAACATCAGTTAGTATATTTGGGCTTGGAAAAATCTGCTGTTCCTATTCTTGAAACATTAATTAAGTATCTGTTGTGTTTATCCACCCAGAGAAAAGACAACAGGGCAGTTCAAGATTTACTTTAATGAACTACAAATGCATTTTCAAAGCACTAATAAAAGATCATTTACTAGAGTCTGATGCTAACTGTCAGAGTACAGCTAGTCAGAGAGTCAAAATGGAGTAGCCAGGGTACTAGCGGACATCCTATTTGACAGTAGTGAGGACAAAGGATATTCCTCACCAACTCTAGACATTATCTTCCATAAAATCTTGACAGCTGTTTCCTTCTAGAAGTAGGTTTCTCTTGCATCATGTTGGATTACTATCACTTTCTTTGGATAAATGCTGTCTGCACCAGAAAGAAAAAAAATTGAGAAACTATAAATAAAAAGCCATTCCACAATGAATTCTCCAATCCATTACTAATTTCTCCCTAAAATAGCCCAGTTTTGCAAATCATCTCAGCACCAACAAATCAGAATATTCTGATGGAATTAAAAGAATGATGAAAAGAAAAAACAACTTTAAACAGGTATTTACGTGTAAAACAGGAAAGTAAGTTCATCTGTAATTGGGCTTAAAAAAAACTTCCTTGATATTTTTGCTGAACTATTTATAGTCCATATATAGTATTTAAAAGACACCAGAAAATTTAGTCATGCAAGTTATATTAAACTTCAGAAAATGCCTTACAGATGAGCATGAAAATAATTTAATCTGTTTAGTTTATTAAAATACCCCACCCAACCAACACTCCTCCAAATTCAAAAAAAATGCCTGTCATTTGATTACAGTATATCAGTATTTTCCCAGGAAGGAAATACTGGGAATTAATAGGCTTCTTCAGCTAGCAAGGAAAAGTGTAACAGGCAAGACAAGAAGCAAAGCTAGACTGCTTCAAACTGCAGAAAAGGCACGCATTTTAAGACTGAGATTAGTCACTGGAACAAGCTGCTAATAAAAGCAGCAAATTCTTCATTTCTTTTGGCCTTCAAAAGCACAATAACTGGCTTTCTGAAAATAAGCATTAGTCAAACTCAGGTGATGAAGCCTGATAAAGGAATGACTGTGTGAATGTTAACAGCTTGTGATGTGCAGGAGGGTAGATTACACGCTCCAGTGATATCATCTATCCTTAAATGCTCTGACTAAATACAGCATTGTACTTGTTTCCAGCGTAATGATCAGAATTCAGCAAATCCACCTCTTCCTTCTTTTCCATTTTATGTTTTTCTTCAGAATACAGGGAGACAATTACCATGTGCCTGTCTATGATTGCTATTTTCTACGCTCCTAAACCTTGATAAGAAACAGAATTCACTTTATGACCCCTTGGCACTAATACGGCATTAATACAAACGAGAGCTGGGGCCATTATATTTATCACAGTAAAGGCCACAAAAATGACAGACCCTCATTGTGAATGCTGTAGCCTCCGGCATGTGGGATAAATGACAAGGTTTTAGACACTCCTTGGGAGCTTCAGATCTCATTTCAGTTCTACCAACAAATAAACACTAAAGATGTTTAAGTAACTGTTTGCTTAAAAAGCTTATTTTTTAAATTGAAACAGTAGGGGAATTTAAATTCTGCAGATTTGTGTCATGCATGTCCCACATCAGCCTTCTGCCTGCTACATCTTCTTAAGTGGCATTACCATATCTATTTGCAAAGCAACCTCCCACTGCATCTTCCATTCCTGAATGATTTCTAGCACTGAATTCATTTTAAATGGGAGAACTGTTTCGTCACTAGTAATGCTCCTGAAAAGTGTTGAAGTGATGCAAAGAAACAATGCCGCTGCTACCATTTCCTCTGGGCAGTCATTCTGCGGGTGAGGAGCTGTGTTCCTCTTCAACAGCCTCCTTCTAAATATGCATGTGTCTGGCACCGTGCTTTCTGAGTAAGTCCCGACCTTACCTAGCAGCATTGCTGTCTGTTTTCCAGAAAGTAACATTCATGCATCCTTCTCAGCACTGGGTTATCATAGAATCATAGAATGATTTTGGTTGGAAAGGACCTTTAAGATCATCCAGTCCAACCATTAACCTAACACTACTAAGTCCACCACTAAACCATGTCCCTAAGCACCACATCTACATGTCTTTTAAATACCTCCAGGGATGGTGACTCCACCACTTCCCTGGGCAGCCTGTTCCAATGCTTAATAACCCTTTCTATGAAGAAATTTTTCCTGATATCAAATTTAACCTCCCCTTGTGCAACTTGAGGCCGTTTCCTCTCATCCTATCGCTTGTTACCTGGGAGAAGAGACCGACCCCAGCCTTGCTAAAACCTCCTTTCAGGTAGGTAGAGAGAGCGATAAGGTCTCCCCCCAGCCTCCTTTTCTCCAGGCTAACCACCCCCAGTTCCCTCAGCTGCTCCTCACAAGACTTGTGCTCTAGGTTCTTGCTGACCTGGGGGAAGAGAAAGCAGCCACAGCCGCCCCGCTGTGAGGGTGCTGGCACGGACCAGGGCGCTGGGCAGAAGCAGCCTGTCCCGGGGTGGGCTCAGGGATGGCCCAGGGGAAGGGCTGGAGGGGAGCAGGGTTGTACGAGGGGAGAGACAGACAGGAGGTGCAGCAGCTGAAAATACCGCGGCCTGGAGGTTAGACTCAGGCACCCAAAGGTTAGCCAGCAGCGCTGTGAAAGGTGAGGAGTCTGTGTACCACTGAGAAATGTGTCCCTGCTTCACCATTCGGGGCTGTTGTCGTTCTCAAACAGATAACAAATAGTTTTCCTGCTTCGGCGGAGAGTGTCCCGTTCTCATTCTTTGTAACAAGCCAGGATTAACATTCAAACACGCAGAGAGAGAGTGTCATCTCCATACACCCACATACCACCAACCACCTCTGCGTACGGACAAGCAGCCGGAGCAGATCACTTCTGCGGAAGCTTTAGGGTTGATGAGCTCTAAACCGAGCACTTTAAGGCGCTCTAACACCGCCGCCGTGATTTGTTGGCAGACTGGAAACGCTGCTGAGGCCGGGAAACGGGCGAGACACACCCTGCCGAGCTCCAGCACACCCCGCCCTACCGCTGCACTCCGAGCCCCTCCGCAGCCTTCCCCCGGGGCGGCTCCGGCGCCCGAGGACGACCCTGTCCCGCCCCTCCCGGGGCGGAGCCTGCCCCGCCCCGCCCCGCCCTGAGCGGAGCCTGCCCCGCCCCGCCCCGCCCTGAGCGGGGCCTGCCCCGCCCCGCCCCGCCCTGAGCGGAGCCTGCCCCGCCCCGCCCCGCCTCTCGAGCCCGGTGGCAGCACAGAAGCACCGCGGGGGGGCGCCGGGCGCCGGGCAGGGCAAGGGGAGGGCGCGCGCAGGGCTGCATGGCCCCCGCCCCCGCCCGAGGCAGCGGTGGCAGCGCCGCCGGGAAACGGCAGGGAAAAGTTGCAGGTTTTGTTCGGGTGTTTTCCCCAGAAGATGGTTATTTTTGTGTTTGTTTGCATAGTTTCAAGCAAATAATAATAATAATACAAATACTACTACTACTACTACTAATATAATAATAGTAATGGAAAATAGTGGAAACTGGGAGCGCAGGCGAGTGTTTCAAAAAGTGACCCGGGGTTCGAGCTGCCGTGGCGCTCGGGTGCCAGGGCTGGCGGGAATCCACCGGTGGGTGCAGCACAGGCATCATCCCAGGCCCTCTCGGCTGGGGATCTGCAGCTCTGGAGTCACAGCCATGCACTGCTTCTACAGGGAGAATTTCGGGTGAGGAGAATTTGCCAGAAAGGGGCAAATCCCATGAAGAGACCCTGACAAGAAAGGTCAGATCTTTGTAACCAGAACACCACAGCCGAGTTCCCATCCAGAAGGCGACATCTCATTACATTTAGAATCATAGAACCATAGAATCGTTTTGGTTGGAAAGGATCTTTAAGATCATCCACCACTAAACCATGTCCCTAAGCACCACATCTACTCATCTTTTAAATACCTCCAGGGATGGTGACTCCACCACTTCCCTGGGCAGCCTGTTCCAATGCTTGATAACCCTTTCTATGAAGAAATTTTTCCTGATATCCAATCTAAACCTCCCCTTGCTCAACTTGAGGCCATTTCCTCTCATCCCATCGCTTGTTACCTGGGAGAAGAGACCAACACCCTCCTCGCTACAACCTCCTTTCAGGTAGTTAAAGAGAGCGATAAGGTCTCCCCTGAGCTTCCTTTTCTCCAGGCTGAACAACCCCAGTTCCCTCAGCTGCTCCTCAGAAGACTCGTGCTCTAGATTTATTTACCCGTTAAACTCTGTTGCTGTGGTGTATTACAATGCCACACGGTAGATGATGGCTTGATCTTTAGCAAGTGAGATACAGCAAGAAACGTCTTTCGTAGACAAAATACTTGTTGGAAACAGCACCCAAAACCCTTCTGAGCAATGAATTTCTGAGCACTGAAACTCAGGAGAGTTTTAGTCTCAAAACATTTACTTTTATAGGGTAGTCACAAGCTTCTACTGTGATTCTCTTGAAAGTTGTTTTATTATGAAGCTTTTATTATAGAGCTTACTCCTGCCCTGTGCTTGACCTTATTTGTAATAATTATAAATCATGCATTTAGCCTGTTAGTGGATGAGTAGTAGGGCAACTATTAATTTTTTTTTCATTATATTTCTTACAGGCTGCTTTAGACTCCATAAAGTTGTAAAATTGACTACTCGGGAACTATAGCAAGAAATTGTAGAGTCCTTGTACAGGAATTTAATCAGCCTCTGGCGGGTAATGCTGCATTACACTTCTGAGTAACATAAGGCTGCTTGTCCCTGTGGCCATCCAGGGCGCCACAGACCCTGTCCCATTTACTGGATGTTGTGCCTCAAAACCAACCACCAGGCAAAACTGCATCCCTCAAACTAGATGTGGACTTCGACACTGAAGTTGAGGAAGAGACCCCAAATTTATTCCCTGGCCTGTCCCTGTGCCCCCACCTCCTGCCCCAGATGGCCAATGTTAAAAGGGCTTTGGCCCTACAGCTTCTGGCAATCACAGAATCACAGAATCACAGAATGTTAGGGATTGGAAGGGACCTCAAAAGATCATCTAGTCCAATCCCCCTGCCGGAGCAGGATTACCTAGACCATATCACACAGGAACGCGTCCAGGCGGGTTCTGAATGTCTCCAGAGAAGGAGACTCCACAACCTCTCTGGGCAGCCTGTTCCAGTGTTCGGTCACCCTCACCGTAAAGAAGTTTTTCCTCATATTTATGTGGAACCTCCTGTGTTCCAGCTTGCACCCATTGCCCCTTGTCCTGTCAAGGGATGTCACTGAGAAGAGCCTGGCTCCATCCTCATGACACTTGCCCTTTACATATTTATAAACATTAATGAGGTCACCCCTCAGTCTCCTCTTCTCTAAGCTAAAGAGACCCAGCTCCCTCAGCCTCTCCTCATAAGGGAGATGTTCTACTCCCTTAATCATCTTCGTGGCTCTGCGCTGGACTCTCTCTAGCAGTTCCCTGTCCTTCTTGAACTGAGGGGCCCAGAACTGGACACAATATTCCAGATGCGGCCTCACCAGGGCAGAGTAGAGGGGGAGGAGAACCTCTCTCGACCTGCTAACCACACCCCTTCTAATACACCCCAGGATGCCATTGGCCTTCTTGGCCACAAGGGCACACTGCTGGCTCATGGTCATCCTGTTGTCCACTAGGACCCCCAGGTCCCTTTCCCCTACGCTGCTCTCCAACAGCTCTGTCCCCAACTTGTACTGGTACATGGGGTTGTTCTTGCCCAGATGCAGGACTCTACACTCGCCCTTGTTATATTTCATTAAATTTCTCCCTGCCCAACTCTCCAGCCTGTCCAGGTCCCTCTGAATGGCTGCGCAGCCTTCCGGTGCGTCAGCCACTCCTCCCAGTTTTGTGTCATCAGCAAACTTGCTGACAGTGCACTCTATTCCCTCATCCAAGTCATTAATGAATATATTAAATAGAACTGGTCCCAGTACCGACCCTTGCGGGACTCCGCTAGACACAGACCTCCAACTGGACTCAGTCCCATTGACCACCACTCTCTGGCTTCTTTCCTTCAGCCAGTTCACAATCCACCTCACTACCCGATCATCCAGACCACACTTCCTCAGTTTAGCTGCGAGGATGCTGTGGGAGACCGTGTCAAACGCTTTACTGAAATCGAGATAGACCACATCCACAGCTTTACCATCATCTATCCACCGGGTTACGTCCTCATAAAAGGCTATCAAGTTGGTTGAGCATGACTTCCCCTTGGTGAAGCCATGCTGAGTGCCCCTGATGATCCCCCTATCCTTGATGTGCCTAGAGACAGCACCAAGGACAAGTTGTTCCATCACCTTTCCGGGGATGGAGGTGAGGCTGACCGGTCTATAGTTACCCGGGTCCTCCTTCTTGCCCTTTTTGAAGATTGGAGTGACATTCGCTTTCCTCCAGTCCTCAGGCACCTCTCCCGTTGCCCATGACTTAGCAAAGATGATGGAGAGTGGCCTAGCAATGACTTCCACCAGCTCCCTCAGCACCCGCGCGTGCATCCCATCAGGGCCCATGGATTTACGGACGTCCAGATTGCTTAATTGGTCCCTGACCCAGCCCTCATCTACCAAGACAGATTCCTCCTCTATCCTGACTTCTTCTGAGGCCTCAGGGGTCCGGGGCTCCTCAGGACAGCCTCCAGCAGTATAGACAGAGGCAAAGAAGGCATTCAGTAACTCCGCCTTCTTTTTATCCTCTGTCTCCAGGGCCCCCACCTCATTCATCAGTGGGCCTCTAGTGTTGTTTTTACCTGCAATGTATTTGAAGAAGCCCTTTCTGTTGTCCTTGACCTCTCTTGCAAGGTTTAATTCCAAGGAGGCCTTAGCTTTCCTAGTTGCCTCCCTACATCCTCTGACAACAGACTTATAATCCGCCCAAGTGGCCAGCCCCTCCTTCCACGATCTGTACACCCTCTTCTTCCACTTGAGTTTGCCCAGCAGTTCCCTGTTCAACCATGCAGGTCTCCTGGTACCCTTCCTTGACTTCCTACCTGTCGGGATGCTCTGATCTTGAGCTCGGAAGAAGCAGTCCTTGAATGCTAACCAACTATCTTGGGCCCCCTTACCTTCTAGTACCCTGTCCCATGGGATTTCCCCTAGCAATTGCTTGAAAAGGCCAAAGTTGGCCCTCCTGAAGTCCAGGGTTGCGATTCTGCTAGCTATTCTGTTCCTGCCACATGAGATCCTGAATTCTACCATCTCATGGTCACTACAACCAAGGCTGCCCTCAACCTTCACCTCTTCAACCAGACCCTCCTTGTTAGTAAGGATGAGATCCAGCAGCGACCCTCTCCTAGTTGGCTCATCCACCATTTGCATCAGAAAGTTATCATCAATGCACTGGAGGAACCTCCTGGACTGAGGATGGCTGGCTGAGTAGGCCTCCCAGCAAATATCAGGGTAGTTGAAATCCCCCACAACAACCAGACCCTGTAATTGCGAGACTGCTCTCAGCTGCCTGTAGAAGGCCTCATCACCCTCCTCATCCTGATCTGGTGGCCTGTAATAGACACCCACAACAGTATCACCCCTGCCAGCCTGCCCCTTAATTCACACCCACAAACTCTCAACTCGCTCCTGATCCCGCAGCAGGTCCCAGGCTGCTCAGGAAGAGTCTGTAAAGCCAAATGCAGGCACAGGGTGGAGGAAGAACCGTGTAACGAAATCTGCAGTGACTCAGCCTGGCAGTGCCTTCACTGGGGACCACGGCCCCTGTAATCCCCGAGTAACTCCTGCCTCCAGCAGCTGGGTGCTACCCACCACTTCGTTAGAGGAGCCTTTGGAAGAGCTGTGAGATACATCCATGGATGAGTTCAGCCTGTGAATGTAAGACGAGTTGGACTGTTGGCTTTCTGCAGACCTTAATTTCTGAAAGAATCTAATTTGCTTTGTTTGGGGCCGCTGCAGTAGTTTTTGTGAGTAATCTCCTATTTCAATTAAAGAAAGTAAACAGAAATGTGGAAAACAAATATTAACTGGAGCTGCTTCCTTCCCAGTGGAGTCTGAATTCCAAAGCTTCAGCTTTGAGTCTGCCTCCGTATGGTGCCTTGGGGCGTACCAAGGGGCGGTATGGGAAGGTAAAGCCTCCTGACATTACACAGCCGCTGATCAGAAAGAGACCGGCTGTTTAGGCACACATTGCTCATGTTGGACTCTGTTCCACTGCGGGGCACAAATGCTAAGCACTATGAAGGCACCACGTGTGCTGTGGCCCTGTCTGCATCTCCCATGTAGCTGAGCCCCCGCTTGGTGTGTTGACATCTCCTGGGGCCCTGCAGGATGGAGCCATGGTGGGTATCTGTTTCCATTGCTTCCTTCTCCACAGAGATACTCCTTTGGTACTAGCTATGCACTGGGTCCTGGACCCCCTGCCTTCTGTTCACAGGAGGGGACACACCCACCCTCTACACTGCTCCAGGCCAGCGACGGGCAAAAATGAGATAGCAAGGGCCTCAGAAATCCCTGAGGAGACCAAAAAAGCACAGGACTTCAACAAAACAAAAATAATTAATTGAACAAAGTAGTTATTTAAGAGCACACAAGTGAGCTACTTAAGGAGCTATTGATCCTGTCACCGCACTGCTGCCTCGATGCAGTCTCCTGAGTCATGTTCTTCTCCAGCACAGCAGCTGTGTGTCTGTAGCTCAAGCTGTGCTCATCCTTTGGCAGGTCCTGTCCCAGGCAGACCGTGTACCAGACTGTGCTTGCAGGAGAGCACCATTCAGGATGGCTTATTGGCTATGGATCCCATGAGCCTGGGGCAGCTGGTGGGGCTCCAGGATCAGCACTAGTGACCTGTACAGCTCTGCAGCAGTCTTCAGATCAGTCTGAAGGCAAAATGGAGTGTGGATAGAGAAAGTGAGAGAGAATGAGCTAGTTCGTACCTCCTATATCAGAGATATAATGCTGTGCTACTTCCTTGTTCTGTCTCTAATTGTCTGATCTGAGTAGATTAAGAACCTCCTGCTGCTTCAAGCTGTCTCTGGCAAGTAGGTGGAGAATTCAAGGCAGTTGATGAAGTGCCAACTCCATTAGCTCTGCAGCTGATGTGTCCTAGTATGCTCCCAGCCAGACTGAACAAGCATGGTGGGCTACTGGAGATGCTCAGTCACCGTGGGCTGCCTCCACTGGGTCCACAGCTATCTGGAGTGCTTGATGCAAGAGAAGTTTGTTTTCATTCTGTCTTTCAAATGGTCCCAGTACAGCAGGTGGTCAATCACCTGTCCCAGAAAAGGGCTGAAATCCCAAAGTCCTGAGAGACGGTGGTGAGAGGGACCTCTCTCTCTCTTCCTTAACCTTTCCAAGATGCCCTGCTCTTGTGCTGTCATGAACCTGCCCCAACTGCTTCCATCTTGTCACAGAGGTTGCTTTGTACCCTACAACACCCATGTGAAGTGCCATCTCTTCCCCTAATGTGATGCCAGATCATTTGTAGGGAGAGGAGCAAAAAAAATGGCAGAATATTCTGCACCTGAGAAATGCACCCTCAGACCTAAGGATGGTAATTTATGAAGACGGGTTGACAAGGCCCAATGGCAGACATAGTGAATCATTGTCTGATGTGGCTCTCAGAGCTAGTGAAAACACGTGATGGAAAAGCGGAAGATCACACCTGCCATGATTTCTCTTCTCTGAGTACGGAGCACTGTAGGGAGATGGGGGGTTGTCACGGTTTAAAGCTGGGCCGGCTATTAAACCTGTGCCAGATGCTCTCTGTTAACCCCCGCCCTCCCCCCCCCCCCACAAAGGGAAAGGGAAAGGGAAAAGGGAGAGAGACTTATGGGTTGGAAAGTTAAAATAGTTTTAACAAACTATAATAATGAAAAAGAGTATAATAATAATATTGGAATAATCAAATATATATATAAATATATACAAATATATACAAAACCAAGATCAAGCTCCCCCGATGTCAGCCTCGTCACCACCGGCACTGCAGGGCAGGCTCCGGGAAGGCCCAGGCTGGGCCCAGCTATGGACGGGAACTGGATTCAGGGATGCACGGATCGGGGTTGGGGGCAGCAGGAAAACGGATAGAGTCCTCCTTGGACACCGGCCATAGCAGAAAGAGAGCGAGACCCTCATGATCCCCCCGCTTTATACTGAGAATGACGTGTATGGGATGGAATACCTCGTTGGTCAATTTTGGGTCACCTGTTCTGTCCGCTCCCCCCTGCAGGTGCGACCCCCCTTTGGCTCTTCACTCGTAGGCAGTGAGGAATTTAGCAGTGACCTTGGTTTCTATAGGAGTAAGTCCAGCAAGAGCCTTATTAGGGATGCATAACATCCCTACCAGTGCCTCAGCAATAACTACAAACTTCGAGCGTTATCAGTCCTAGAAGCAGACACTGTCTGCAAAATACTTAGAAGAGACTTAGCTGAAAGTAAAAATCACTGAAAGGAAAATTGGCCTGGTTTAGGCCAAACCAGGAGAGGGGTGTATATAGAGGGTTCTCCTCTCTGAAAATACTACTGTACTCCTCATGTAATGGCCTGGCTGCCAGAGCTCACCCAAAGTACTAGCCAGCATGTTTCCTATGCAAATTGCTGTGCTAGCTATTTTATGACCTCTGTTGTACCTTCCTGCCAATATCACATTTATTTTGTGTCAGCAATCCTTCTTAGGCTGCTTCTGAGGGACACAGGGAAGTATGGGGCTGATATAACCCAGAAAGAAACAACCCAGGGTCCTCCGCTGCCTTAGCAGTGAGAGACACCAAGTCAGAGGACTGGCTCTCAGGCTTTGGCAGGCACACGTGGATCTCTGGCCCTGTCTGCACAGCCCCATGGCACTGCCTCACCTGAGATCTTGTGCAGCTCACTGTGCAATTGCTAAGGAGCCAAATCGCTCCCAAAGGCATGCTTGTCCTTCACAGGGATGCATGTAGCCTCGACCTTCAGCCAGCATTGCTTGCTGCTTTGTGTGAAGCTGACCTACGCTGACTGCAACAGTATCGTCTTACTACTGAGTCCATGTTTCCAACAGCCAAGCCATCAGGACATGTATGGCCCTAGAAGAGGGTGACCAAGGCCCTGATGTCTTCTGGGTCCCAGATCACACAGAGCTCCGCTGATGAGAAATATTCCCTAGAGAAGACACTTTCTCTGCATTGACCGGAGAGGGAAACTGGGGAGATACAATTCATCAGGCTAAGTTAGACACCATGAATGCCCTTTCTACCATCTCTTATTCCTTTCTGAAGACCTCTGTGTTTGTCTAGTGTGGAGAAAAGGAGGCTGAGGGGCGACCTCATTGCTCTCTACAGCTTCCTGAGGAGAGGAAGTGGAGAGGGAGGTGCTGATCTCTTCTCCCTGAGATCCAGTGACAGGACATGTGGGAATGGTTCAAGGCTGCACCAAGGGAGGTTTAGACTGGACATTAGGAGCATTTTTTTACCGAGAGGGTGGTCAAACACTGGAACAGGCTTCCTAGAGGTGGTCGATGCCCCAAGCCTGTCAGTGTTTAAGAGGCATTTGGACCATGCCCTTAATAACATGCTTTAACTTTTGGTCAGCCCTGAATTGGTCAGGCAGTTGGACTAGATGATCATTGTATGTCCCTTCCAACTGAAATATTCTAGTCTGTTCTGGTCTATTCTATTCTAGGATGACACCTCTTTCCTTCTCTGCTTACCAATTGTCTAAAGGCAGAGCCAACCCATGAACATTTGTGACTTTTTTTTCCTCCAACCAATCTTTCCTAAATAAAGTATTTATTCAAGCTGCACTTTGTTCTATTTTATAAATAAGTTACCTGAAGCATGAATTCAAAAGAGAGCAATCACAAGCACACGTCTACTTGTTTTTCCACATGCTAGGTGTACACCCACAGCTTAGTTTAAGGAAAACTCCATAATGTCAATTGATAAATGCATATGTACGTGAGACAAAAATGCTGCAATGTTGAAAAAAACCTGATACCATTTTTCATTTACCATGCCTTCATATTAAAGCAACCCTCTAATGCATCGTCAATGCTTAATTTATAATATACTTATTCAAATGAACTAACACATAGAGTAAACAAAACAGCTAAAAGATATTAGGGAAACCTATGGTAGAAAAACAAGTGGCTGGCAAACAATGCTTTCACAGAGTCTGAACAGACCTTCAACCTTCAGAAATAAATATTTTGTAATATCTTATTTTGCACATTTACTAAATCACAACAAAGAAACTGAAAATCAAGGCTCCTTTAGACATAACAACGAACATAATCTAAATTTTTAACTGTAACATGAAAGCAAGACTGAGTAATAAGGCATCAAAGTGCAACACTTCAAGGGCGTGAATTCTCTGTTTTTAAGTAATGTTGCACTTGTTTTCTACCAGCTGTCAGCTTTAATGTGGACAAATACGTTTCATATCTAGAAACTCTTTCCAAAGTCAAAAATAAAATTTCTACTCTTTTGTTTTTCCAATGCTTTTCTAGAGCATTGCTTCCTCACTAGAAACAGAAACATTAAATATCACAAGTCCCTGCAATGAGGTAGTCCACAACAAGAATTGTTCACATATATTTAAAATTGATATTTGATTTATTATGCCCAAAATATTTATACGGGTTTTTTTTCAGAATCAATTTTGTCTCCTCTATTTTTTTTTTCTTTTTCCTCTGCAGAGGCTTGTAATGTACTGAACAGTGAGGATGTTCAACACTACACATTAAACATTTGCCTGGCAGTCTGATGGCTCTACCACATTATCTGGGCTCTGCTCACTACCTCTGTCCTCTCAGCTATACTCTCCTCAAATATTGACAGTGATCTTCATACACAGAAATATTTGTATTTCAAATACTCTCCAATGCAAAATGTCCTTGGATTTTACAGGGTGTATTTTATGTCCTCTACTTCAGACAGTTGTGAAAAGCGTGATGTAAATCATCCATGGCACAGCCTTCACAGTCCTCAGATGGTGCTTAATGATTGCACAGCAGCTCGTAAAACGGGGCACATAAATGTTTTTATGGCTATGGACTTGTATGGGCTCAATTTCATATTTCTTTTCCACTGAATTAGCTTCTGATCTCCTTTCCCATTCTATTGCTCATCCAGCAAGAGGTCTGGGCTAAAAGCAGATAGAGTGTCAAACCATTTGTTCCTTCAGGGCTGTCAGCCCCTGGAGAAACCTCACTCAGCTGTCGCGAAATGCTAAATAAGAAATACAAGTAAGGTCTCACTTGTTGTCTAGCTTAAATTTTGTTCTTCGTGTGAAGAAGGAGCTTTTTTAAGCATTAATTTTAAGATTTAAAATTTAGGTGCAGAAGATTCCCTTCAGAACATCTCAAGCTGTTATCCTGTCTGCAAGAAAACAAACATGCTACCAACTGAGCTGTCACAGCCTGCTCTGAGAAGTCAATCTTTAAGCCACTCTCTCTCCACCTTTTAAAGTAGTCTTATGCAACCTGACCTGTCAAGTGTGAGCAGGCCAAAATGTAGGAAAGGAATACCAGTGGAAAGGATTAAAAGACTATGTCATGGAGATGCTGTGAGAAGGACACCCAGGAGCAGTCACGTGGTTTTGGATAAAGGGCCTTGCAAGAGAAAAGGTTGGTAGTTTGGCAGCAGAGGTTTGGGGATGGGGAAGGGAAGAGGCTGGGGACTGTTGTGGTAGGGAAGAGAAAAGACGTTAAGGATGTGTTACTTTGCAGTAGCAGAAGAGAGGGAAGGTGGACATTGAAGTGAGGTGAGAAGGGTTTGAGAACTGGGCCTGAGGGTATTGCAAAATGCAAGAAGGGAGTAGATGTGACAGGAGTACATATTAGTCAAGCCTGATGACACTTATCATTGTCAATGACCTCCCCATGCACGCACAAGCATACTCCCAACGCCTTCTTCCTGGGCAAGCAGCTACTGACAGTGCAATGGTGCACATTAACATATGTTTGCAGTAGCAGGTTAGCTGTCCTTTCTGTTGAGTAATCACTGTTCAGTGACAGCTAAAACTGGTTTATTCCAGCATGAATGTTTTCTGTTGAGTGGCTGCTGCACTGTAGATGGCTAGCTGTCCATGGGAGTCTAGTGGTGGTAGCCTGGCGTTGTAAGTTGAAGACCCTTATGACCCACCTGGTTATTTAAAGTGCCTTCTGTAAATTTAGTTGTAATTTCTGTCTAAATGTCCCTGCATTCCTACTGCCTGGAGTCTTCTGGGAAAGACTCATACCACACTTGGACCAGCAATCTGCCTCATATTTTTTCTGCCCTCCCTAGCTGTTCATACATCATCACAGCCCAGCTGTTTTGATATGGTTCTGGCACATCACGTCATGCTTGTTTCTGTGGTTCCTTTGGCTTCATTAGTCTAATGTCTGTCTATGAGCTACTTTCCTGAAAACAACGAGATTTCAGTTAATACTATCTTATGAGAGCAAGATTTTTTAAACATAAGGTCTTCTTTTTAATAAAATAGCTATACCATGTTTTCTTGTCCAGAAGTGTTGACAGTACTTAAAAGGATAGTTTAATGGCTTTATTTAAAAATATGTGGCTGTATAAAGACTGTTTTCTCTACAAATATATACCTTCTACTGCCTATTTGCATGTAGATAACTAAGACCCTCCATATTGTATCAGATCAAAGGTCCTTCAATACTGTTTTAAGTTCACTGTCTTGTCTTTCAGGAATGGACTAGCAGAACTCACAAAGCCAGTTACAGCTGAAGAGTTGTTTAAAAATCTATCAGTTCTCAGCTACAGCATCTCAGTTAAAAACTGCTCTCAGGTGAAGAGGCTTGAAACCTATGTATGTGTCCAATGGGAATGCCAAGTGGACATATGAGCAGGCACACAGCGAATTAGTGGGAGATCAACAGCTTGATCACATAGGGAATGTCTGCACAGCTGCCCTACTCAGAAGTAAGACTGTGACTCTAGGCACAAAGAACATAGGACATACCTCCACACTAGTGTTCAGGAAACAGAAATGTAGAAAGAAATTTGGAGATCATTCTGGTAATCTTGTGTGCAAACAGAGGGCTAGAAAATCGAAATAACTTTTTCATAGCATTTTCCTATACATTACTGGTAAAACTACTAGAATACTGTGTCCAAAGGGATAAAGATTCAAAAAAATTATAGGTGGAAACTACAAAAATTGTTATAGATTGCTTAATCATCCTAAAAGCATGATCTATTTAAATGATCAAAGTTTAAAGCCCCTTGATCAAAATTTATAAATGCCAAATCTAGCTGTTGAAGGTATAATGAGATTCAGTGGCTGGGAGATGAAGCTGAACTAATTCAGACCGTAAATAATGATCTCATTAGTTATCTGTGTGCATAGTAAGTGTTGAAATAATCTAATCTATCAAATATTGCCCATCACTGAAAAAAAATTAAATCAATGCTGGATTTTTATTTGATAGATATGCTTTAATTCAGCAACATCTATTGGGCTTGAAGCAAATTAATTAACGGATGTCCAGTGACCTGTGTTACTCAAAAGGCTGGAGTAAATAATTGTAAAGCCTATATTAATCACTGAGTTCTTTAATTTATCCACTGCAAATAACAACCTTATAGCTTGGTTATGTGTTGCAAGACTTATGTCTGGATTTGTTTAGTCTAATCACAATATCAAGATATCCTTTGCAGAGGATATCTCCTTCCTCTCACAGCCAGCAAGAACCCTAAAATTGACCACTGGAACACATCCTGTCCTCTAAATCATATTGCCACCTTTGTCAACAAGCCCTCACCGAGGTCAAGCTGGGATCAGATAGGGACATTTTCACTGACACTGTTGTTCAAAAGGATTACAAAGAAGGTGACATTATTTGGGGCTGGAACTATATCCTACTGAGAGGTGTCCCACGACAAATGCATTGCAGCGCAGCCTGGGAACAATGTGCCCCTTTGTCAAGATAATACACATCTAAGTGTGCTTCCTGTGAAGCTCACAGTCAGGCATTTCTGAAGCCTAATTATCACTTTGCCTTATTTTTGGCTAGGGCTGATTCACTTAACCTCTCTGTGACTGTGTGTCAAATGACCATAATAATCTGCTTTCTGGGGGCCTGGGAGCATTAGGTAGCATTATGTAGTGCACTGTAATTTGAAGTTACATCTCAGTGTTTCAGAGAGATAAGCCTAGTGACCTGTCTTTCACCTATATAGGTGACAACTGTGTGTCATCCAAGACAATTCTGCTTTAGTCTGAGGAAAGGACATTTCTTATCAGTAAAGGCATATCCCGTTCTTATACACCAAACGATACACTGAAGCTCTGGGAACCGGACAAAAGCATTGGCATGGCTCACCATGCTTATCACATGGTGAGCCACCATCCCATAACGTTTATATGGACTACTCTCAGCAGTAAGATTTCTCCCAACACTTCTATTACAGTTTGCTATTTCTCTTTCATTAGTTACTTGCTAACAACTACTGGCCTCACATCTGGCACATATAGATAATAAGAAACAGAAGACTGTTTCAATTTGCTGCTACCTTTAGCCAAATGACATGCTATTTTGCATTTGGTGCAACGTTGTTTTCTTTTCTCCTGCCAATCATAGCCACATCACACATTGGCCTACCTTGAGGTCTATAGCATACAGATTTGCTCAAGGATTTCTCTTCCGTAAAGCTCTTATGTTGTTTTTGCTACCATTAAGAGCTGATGCTTTATGAATCTTTAGCATATGAAATTGTGCCAAATGGCAGTCATGGAAGTCACCACTAATTGTGGAGAGCCAGACAATGGACACAGCTCCTTCTCCAGCTCCAAGCTATGTCAGCGAGAAGGCCATTATGGCTCTCCTGCCAGACGCCACAGTTCCCTCGCAGCTGTTAGCTGAGCTGCTTGTGGAATTGTTCCTTACCTACATGGAGCTAAATGTGACAGGTTAGAAAAGGGTTACTGTTCAAAGTAACCCAGCTCACTTTAATGGGCACATAAGCAGCTCAGGAACAGATTAGAAGGGGCAGTAAGCTGCATCGTGGATGGTGGGGGAGAGGAGAGGTGTTCAGCTGAAGACAACAGCTTCTGCTAGCACAGCCAGATCTTGGAATGAACATGTGCCCCAGTCTTAGTTTTGCTTGATTTCTCATCCCTCTAAAATAAGAAGCAAAATAGGAAGTAGGATTTTCCTCTGGCAGCTTCTACATATCCCAATCTCGTCTGCATATCTCCCCATTAATGCTGAATTTTAATTTCCCAATCAAGCACTCTAAAAGCTCTCTTCTTTGTTCTTATTTACTCCCCCCTCACTTCTAAAGACACTGGCCTTGATCATATTGTGACTTCTGTTACTCAGCAGTACCACTCTAATTAGTACTTGAACTCATTCCTGACTGTTACTTTGGAAGAAGCTGGAGGTATCTTCTCATTTCCATTCTTCAGTTCTGTTCATGAAAAATTCACGTTCTGTGATAGATGAGGAGTTTGCAAGTCATAATAACTCAAGTCACAAAAACTTAATTTAATAGATTGCACTTAAGTGATTTGTTGCTATGGCCAATGTATTCACTTCTTTCATGCTGCTTCCAGCTACCAGTGACAGCTCTATATTAAATACAACATGGAAAATGGGGAATGTATAACTACTTAAATGGGCTAAAATAAGAAGTGTGTATCTGGATCCTTATGTTTGGGGCTCAGGCGAAGTTGGTATTTTATTATGTATTGCTGTTACAATATGTTGTTGATGATCAGACTTCCTCAGAAATCTGTCATTCTGAAGTACTCAGAGTATTTTTTTATCTTTGAGTTTATCCTCTTCAGCAGTGGTAATGATTAATCTGATTCTCTTGGCATGCAGTTTTAAATCCAGTGACTTCAGCAGAATGAAACTATAACCTTAGCAACTGGAAATCTATTGCCTTGTCAGTGCAGAGTCCCTTTGTATGTGCTGAAGGGCTGAATGCTCAACAAACTCTCCTCAAATGATTTCATGAACACACCTACTATCTCCTTGGTAGTCAGTTTGATTTCTGGTAGTGTAGGTAAATTTAGGTATCATTTAATAGGGAAAAGTGAGCTCACTCCTGCTGAAAGACCTTAAGGGAGGTTTCATTCTGCGCAGCCATTTCACCCCTTTCTGTTCCTGAGCTGGAAAAACGTTTCGTGAGTATCTTTTATTTGTCCCTTAGGAAACCTAGAATTGCCTCAAGACCAAATCAGAATTAGAATTACTTGGCAGCTAAAATCTAGTTTCTGATAATAGCCTCTCTGTTGGAGATGCTGGAACAGCAGAGAGCCTGTACCTTGCCACTGTCAAAACTGTCTCCTTATAACAGAGGTGTTGACTAATTAATTGGCTTCTTCTGCCTTCAGTTCTCTTTTTTTTTCAGACTTTATTTCATTTTGATTCCTTATATATAAGATATTCCTGATGTGTGGGGGCTTTGGTTTTCTTTTTCAAATAACTGGCAAAGAACTAGCGCCATTGATTTCTGCAGCGTGTGTAAGCAGCTATGACCTTTCTGTCAATTCACAAAAATAGCAACTTCAGTACAAAGTTCAGTCTGCCTTTGTGGGAAAAGAGTGTACTCTGGTTCCAGTGAAGACCTCTAACTCTCAGTGGGGCTTTTACCTTATTAATGCAATTGATTGCAAAATAATGTCTTAGAAGATATAAGAAGACTAAGAATCAGTTAAAACAAATATTTATAGGATGGGGATCCTTTTTTCAAGAACAAGAAAACCAGACTGACTTCAGGTTAGGGAAGCTGTCAAGTTCTATGCAAGTGAGAAGGTGATAGCATCTAGTAAGAAGTTAATCATTACACTGAGGCCTGCTTTATTTAGGAGTCTCTGTCAGTGTAAAACTGCAAAATTATGCTGAATATATTCTAATTTTCCTTGTGCTATATTTTCAAATGCCTAAGTCTTCTGAAATAAAAGGATGCAACAAACAGTAAACAACACCCATCTCTGACCTAGTGTGCGCACCTAGTAAACAGATAAAGCATTGTGCTGTAGCATCGTCATTTTCAAAGAAAGGAGGGTGGGTATGTAACTGTAGCACAGCTTAGCCTTCAGACTACTAAAAACTGTCCCCTTCCATAGCCCGCTGATCACCAGTGGGGCTATGCTGCAGCCTAACCCTTCGAACGTGAGGAGATACTTACACATAGATTTAATAGATTACAGCCTCAGTCCACAAAGACTTACTCATGTTTTTCACTGTGAGACATCCCACTGAAATCTTTATAAAGTTGGGTGTGAACTTTTCGGAGAACTAGGCTTGAAAAGCCTGTTTGTGCTTCTGAGTAGCCTTTACTAATCACAAAATCAAATTGTTTTGAGAGAAGCAAGGCAAAGAAAACTTGTTTCCTGTGATTTGTCTGCCACAAATACCTCTCATACTTTTGTAACATATTAGTCCTGGCTGTCTTGTGTGGTCCTTGGCAACCTGCAGAGTGAGCTGCCCCTGTGGTTGCATCTGGCGAGGTGCTGTTGGTTTTGGGCTATTTGTGATAACTGATGGGCCTGCAGCCAAACAGAATAGAGAACTGTTGTGTTGTGCTGCAGCTTTTCTTTTCATGGGATACTAATTGTGAGCTCCTTTCTACCGATTTTTATGAACCTTTTAAGAACATAATTACTTTGGATGAAACTGGCCAACTGGTTCAAAAGGTACTATGAAAATCTCCTGTGGGCTGATGCACAAAGGGAAAGATTACATAAAACCTTATTTCCTTTAAATGTTTTCATTTGTTGATTGTGTGTTTTCCTTTATATCTCCTTAAAAAACTCTAAAGGCTACTACAACGGGTTATATCCATAACCTATTATGATTTATTTCAGTGGGGTTTTGATTAAGCTTGCAAGAAATAGGAGAGAATAACTTGGCAGAGAATTCTCTGCTACATTTCTCTTTCTTTTCTACTCACCCTTGAAGTAAATTCTTTCCCCTCTGTGGATATGACTCTTGTGAATGGAAGGCCTTAACTTTTACCCTTCACGTTAAACTATCTATCTGACGAACCTACTGTAGTACGCAAAAGTCTAGTTAAATAGTGTAAAGGCCAGTTTATATTTTACTGAAAGCGAATATTCAGGAAGGATGGAATACAAAGAAATGCAAAAAGCCCACACAGGGCCTGACCGTGAATTGGTATAAATCAATTCAGTGGTCATGTGCTGGATGATGCTTTCTGTTTCAGCACACCACAGAGTTGCTACAATGCAGTACACAGCAGACTGTGATGAAAACTCTAGGCTCATTTAACACTCTGACAGATTTGTAGCAGACATTAAATACTTGACTCTTGACCATTGCAGATGAAGCTAGCTTTGGAGAGGAAGGAGGTATTTGGAAGGTTTTTCAGCACCAGAGTCTTAGTTAAATTACAAACTGTATTAACTATTAACAGAGACTGGATAACTGCTGTTTACTTACATTAAAATGGGTTTGTAGAATGTATTTTTAGGAATACCTGAAGTAAATGGTTAGAATGTTCTTATTCTAACTAAATTTAAATAGACTACATAAAAAGGATTTCCATCTTTTGCAAGTCTAGAATAACCTGCCAAGCAAAAAGCTCATTCTCAGCTGCTGTTTTTAACATCTTACATTTCTCCCAAGCAATTTCATCCCTAGCAATATATTTGGACAAACTTAATCTTTATTTTAATTTGTTCTCCATTGCTAATACTAATTGTCGCCTTAAACTGTTGTCATTATTGCGCAGTACTGAAACTTGTGGAATACCTAGATGTCTCCACTTAGGTGAAGCTGAAAACAGGAAAATAGCTTGTCACCTTCCATCCTATTTACTGTTTATGGACTGTGTATTCCAAGAAGTCATATAAACTGTTGAGAAACTTGTCAGTATGATGGATTTGCTGTCATTTTTCTGAAATCCCCAAAAGTAAACTTATTAGATTACTCACTGAGGCCACAGAAATGTTCCCAGTTTCTGCCCACCATTGCCAAGCAGCAATTGTAAGGTCCTTGACTTCATCTCAGATAGTTTTGATAGGAACTGTTTGAAACTGTTTACAAATACAACTGAAAAATGGTCTGAGGTGGTAATCTGGGATCAAACCCTTGGCAGAAACCCACATCTAAGCCAGCGACTGACTGCTCTGTTTCTAACTTCACAATCATCATTTTGACTGCTGGTAAAGTCCCTAGCTTCTATTCAGGTAAGACTACCAGAAGGGAAATAAAACTCCAAAATGATAACCATATATTCCATAAGACAGAGACAGGATTTTCCTTTGATTCCTGAAGAGCCACAGGAGGTACCTGTGTCAGAAAGGAGAAAGAAGGACTTAGAGATTCTGGGTAAACCTGAAACACCAGTTAGACTAACCATCATGACTACAGCTGTGAAGCAAGAGCCTAACTACTAAGGCAGAATAACTTGTTCTAGTGAACATTGTTAAGACATGTAGCTTGGTGAAGAAGGAATAAAAAGGTTCAACTGTGAACCCAAGCTTGTATCATCACCTCATGCTAGTTACCTGAAGCCAGCCAGAAGCAACCAAGGAACTTCCATCCAGGACTGGATACAGTCGGTATTATTCTTATTTATTATTCTTATGGAGTAAAAGAAGTAGTTATAGTGTCATCAGTGATACTGGGCACTAGGAGGTGAAAATCCTCAGAGTGGAGCATAAAGAGGCATTGACTGGCCAGAGCTCTAACAGAGTTAGCGAGAAGAGGAAGAAAAAATTATATTACGAAATATATTTAAGCAGTGATTCAAGAGTCATGTTTATGGTACAAGGAACATAAAGAGAAGCTTGGAAAAAGGAAAAAGAATAAGGCTGCTTTCGAGTGAAGATGAACTTAAGGAGACAAAGAAGATGTGGAGCAGCAATGTCTTATGCATTGCAGATTAACTGCAGGGCTAATGGGAGAGAAGTTGAGATTTAGAGAAATTCTTGAGAGAAATTGTTGGACCAAGCAGGAGAGAGCTTGAGAGTGTCTTGTATCAAAATAGAAATAAATTAGGATTAGAAGAAAAAAAAGGTAGGATATCTTGCCTTGAATGGAAGTAAAAGAATGAGAAGGGAGGAAATACTGAAGGAATAATTGCCCAAAGGCTGTACTTGGTAAGGTCCAATTAAGCAGTGGACAGGGAATGGCCAGATGTCATAGGGTCAGCATGGGTATGATAAACATCTTGAACTGTGTCTACACCCAACAGAGTTTTTTTAGTGAGACTGGGACATACAGCGCTAGTCAACAGTAGTTGTATACCTCCAGCATTTTCATAAAATGTTCATACAGTAAAGAGAAATGGGGGACAATCTTGAGAGGGTCTGAGCAAAGAATCTCCAGTTCTTCTACATTATTTGAATTATCTGGAAAGATTCAAGCAGGCAGAAACAGCCAGTTTCATTGATGCTATTTTTCCCACAACTGGTAGCACAAAGTCTAGATGCCCAGCAAATCCAAATTATTTAAAACTTTGACAATATCAAGTGCTTCAAGGCAACTATTTTCTCTGTCTGCTCTGGAGTGTAAGGAGTTGATGAACTCATTTAAAACTGACTATAAGTGAAATAGAAAAAGAGTTTGTAGAAACTAGTGCTGATCTCCAAGTATGGAGGCAAGCAAACCAGCCTGGGTAGACTTTTATGTTATGCAATGTGAAGACTTTCTGAATCCTTGGCACACATGAAAGCCTTGTAATACAGGTTTTCTGAAGGAAGTCAAGTATGCTTCCTATTAGCTGAGAGGAAAAATGCCTTAAACAAGCATGTTCAAAGTGCTTCTTGGAATAACTGTAGTTTGCATGTAGGAATACTGCATAAGTACTTGTTGGACAAGAATCAGGAGACCTTTGGGAGTATGTGTAAAACATTAACAAAACGAGATTACATGTTTGGTATTGCCACAGTGTTCCTTGAGGCGGGCATGTAGTAAACCTCCCACAGACCTGAAGCAAAGCTCCCACAATTAGTAGTAAATCTCCCATAGATTTGAACGGAGACTGCAGATTAGTAGGTGGTAAAGGAGCAAATTTCAGTTTAAAAAAAGAATTCAGGAAGCATGTCACTGAAGTATATGGTTACATGACAGGTCAGCACAAGTTGTGCATATATGCATGGGTCTGTGCCTTGTATGCAAAGGAGAAGGTGTTTTGGAATATGGCGGTCACGCATGGTGTGTTTGGACTTCAGAGTTGTGTTGCTGGGTTATGGGCTTTGCTCATAGATCCTGTTTTTCATGAGCTATAAAATAATCAGAGAACAGCCTCATCACGCACGATTTCTTCCAATCTCCATCCCTCCACTGCTGCCACAGATAATTTCTGGCCACTTGGCCACCACGCCATATCTGCTGCAGACAGAAAACTCCCCTCTGTTGCCATAGCAAAAGGCAGAATTCAGGGTGGCTTATTCTGGAATTTTCTGCCCCCTCAACTCACCACCAACGGCAACAGAAGCACCAATTGGCTATATTCTGTATTCCCATCACACATACACGCAAGCCCTCATACATGTCCTATAATAGTCATCCTGCAACCTCTGCACAAACTGTAGGCTCCCCTCTCACTGAAGGTCTCACTAGTTGGCCTTGTGTCCTCCATACACATCTCCCAAGCCTCTGCCTTTAAGGTGCTCTCACACCACTGAGAGGGTACTAGTCTGCCTCTGAAAGTACAGGGAGCAGAAGGACTTGGGATCGTGGCACTCTGATTTGAGGAATGAAGAAAAAAAAAGTGATAAAACTAAAGACATTTTTAACTCTCATCAGCTAGCTGTATATTAGTAAATACAACAGAAGAGCTACTGATTCATTACTACATGCAATATTTAATTATTAGTATGCTACATGGAAGAAGTTTGGCCTGTGCCAATCAGTACTTTTCTAGATGGTTCCTGGGTCCCATTTAAAGCAGGAGTCTGGTCAAAATGACCTTCTGAAGCCAACATTTCTATGGATGTTTTGGGAGATAGTGTGTGCCAAAATCGTATTCAATGGGCAGCTGGGATGTAGCTATCCCATTTCAAAGTAAAAGGCAGCTCCCACATGAGGGGCTGTACAGATGTAGCCATTGAGGCAACAAAATGCAGAGAATTGTAAAGTGAAAAAAAATTACGTTCATTTCCTGACTGCAGGCAAGCACTACCAAGCCAGTACAAAGAGGCTCTTAGCTACAAGGGGTGGATCATCCAGACCGCAGGCAGGGCTCCCTGCCTGAAGGTGCTCTTTGCTCTTCCAGCCGCGGCATTCTGAAGATGGCGAGAAAGTCTTCCAAAACTGAGACGGTGCAAATAGTCAGGAAATTTAGCTTTGGACAGGACATGCTGTAGCATCCAGCCAGAACGGCTGTAAAAGGGAGAACTGAATATGACATAATATGGAAGATGAGCCTCACTGCAGGAAGAACTATTTTGAAATACCTGAAGTGATCATAATTACTATAATGAGGCAACTATTAAAAAGTTGTCACTAGTATGGTTGTAGTATCAGTAGATTCATAAAGTAACACAAAACTATTAAGTCATGGCTACAGCTGGTAGCAATTAAAAAATGACATTTTGCTTGAGAAGGCAAGAAAGGTAGCGAAGAGAAGGAAAATCCTCAAGGAAGACAACAGCCTTTCTGTGATCTTGTTTTTTACAGTAAGATCACAGTTCCTTATATGTAAGTAAAAAAATTTCCTGCCTCAAGGTGTTAAAATTTAAAGGAATTCTTTAAAGACAGCTATAGGAAAAATAAAATTAGGGGAAGCTAAAACATATGCCCTTGGTGCATCAGCCCCATCATGTTACTTGGGACAGCAATTTCTTCCAACAATAGCTCACCCAGCTTTTGCTTGTTCAGCTTTCTCATCCTTTTCATGTTATCCAGGACAGGTCCAGCATCTGTTAGGGAACAGAGGTTATTAAATGAATATCCACCACCAGCTAGGAAGCAATTCCCAAGTGACAGCTCCTCCTCTTCTACTCGGCACCTGTCAGGCCCTATAGCCCTTTTTCCCCTTCAGAGCTAGTAAATGGCTCTGACTGTATCCCAAAGCTTTGCAAACAACTTACTCTTGCTTTTGGGCACAGATGAATCCTTCTGTCTACAAGACCAACTTGCTAGCCCATATCATTAGGATCTCTGTCACTTGATCACGAGTGTGCTCTTGGCATGAAATAAGTATTTTGGCTGAAATTTCTTGCCCTGCATTAAGTGCTGAGCCTGAGCCTCCTGGGTGGAGAGGAGGTTACTGGTGGTGAAGTGGCAGGAGTGCTGAGGCGCGTGACTCACCTCGGTGGCACACAGGTAGTGTCTGGGTGTGTGGGCAAGGCTTCAGCCAGACCTGGGTGTCCCTTGGGGCTGTCTGTAGAAGAGCTCGGAGGGAAGGTGTAATGCCTCACACCCAGCACATTCAAAGGAGACACAAGAGATGATAGATTTTCTTCCCAGATGTTTCCTATAAACAGCTGAGGCTGGCTGCCCCTGTCTAAACTACTGAGGTGGCATATGAACAGATCTCACTTTTCACAGAGCTTGGGGGGTCCGTCAGGGACAGGGTTATCACATCAGCAATGAAAAAGTGAACGCAAAAACATAAAGCCCTCCAGCCCAGTTATCCTGCTACTGCAGCAGGACCCAGTGTTCCACCCAGAATGGTAGTTCTTCCCTCTCCCCGGCTGGAAACCGAGCACCTGTCAGACTTCCAGGACTGATTTCCCAGCTCAGGTCTCTCACCACAGACAGATCCAGCTTAGGAGTTCGGCTGTTCTAGAGCAATCCTCCGTGTAAGAGAAGTTGTGCCTTGATTTTATATTATATTTTTGGTCACTTTTTGGTGGAATCACCTGGTCTGTTGTGGGACTGAGCTTTTCCCTGGCAAAACTCGCAGTCTCTGCTAGTCACGCGTGTCAAAGCCAAATTAAAACCCCAGCACAGGGCTGAAGCACAGCTGAGGAACCCTCCCGCTGTGGTTTCAGCAGGCTTCCCCCGGTGATGGTCACACGATCCAGCTGGGCTGAGTCACTGGGATGATGGCATCAATTTTCACAAGTATGGAGAGAATTATGTAGCAGAACTCCGTCACATCCATTTAATAATTTGCTGTCTTTAACGAAATTGGATAATTACAGGTGAAGGTACTGGCTATGGCATCACTGCTACTTCTTTGTTTTTTATTTATTGTTGAACCGGCTTCTGTTCAATATTACTAACTTCGCAGTGGTGGTGATGAGCCTGATGTTAGCTGAAGCAAACCACCTTCTAAACAAGGCTCCCTTCTGGAGGGGCGGCGCGATGCCGACGGACCGGGCCCCGTGCCCGCCTCCTCGCCCCTTCCTCCCGCCCCGTCGGACCCAGCTCCCGGCGCGCCCGCCTCCGCGTCCCCCCTGCCCAAGTGGTACAGCCACGCCCGCCCCCCCCCAGCGGTGCACGACGGTGGTTCGTGCCGGCGGGTCAAGCGCAGGGGGCGGTGGCGGCGCGCGGCGCATGCGCAGAGTGGCGTATGGCGGCTACCTGGCTGAGGGTGGTTGTTGTGGGAACTGCGGCGGGTCGGGTCGGACCAGGCGCTCCCGGGAGGCCGGGGAGGGCGGCTTGCCGCCCGGGGCAGTCCTGGAGCCGGGAAGGGCCGGCCCGTCATCGCGGGCAGCGCTGTGGGTGAGGAGCGGCGGGTGCGAGCGAGGTCTGTGCGCTGGGGCCGCTCCCCCAGGTCTGCGTGAGGGGCTCGGCGGCCGCGGGGACAGGGCGGGGGGGGACGGACGGGACGGGGGGGTGTTGCTGCCGGTGTTTGTGTGGGGGCGGAGGAGGTGTCCCGGCTCGGCTGGAGCCAGGGCGTGCCGTGGTGGGTCGTGCTGTTCAGGGCCCGTGCGTGCCATCGAATTAGTGTGTTTTACCCCGTTTTTCCCCCGGGAGATCGGCGGGTGGAGGGGGGGCTGCTGGGACTCCACTGCGAGTCCGTCTTGTCAGGTGTGGGACCGTGGGGCGGGCGGCATCTGCGAGCAAAGGCCAGGGTGAGCAGGTCCGTGCAGGGTCTGGGTTGTGGTGGCATTTGCTGCACGGTGAAGCGAGACGAGAACATCTCACCAGGGGCTCTGTACTCGGTGATCGAGGTGGCTTTTTCGTGTAGCTGCTACCAAACTCCCAAATGCACTGTGGCTCTGAGCATTCAGAGGCTGCGGTGGGTCTAGTGATCATGCTGATATCGCCTAACTTGTTCATAAAATTAGCTGGCGTTCCAATATTTCAGTGTTATCTGGCTCTTCCCACGAATCTTTGTTTTTGAACTACAGCGTGTTCAGGAAGTTTCAGCTAACTTGAGGCACTTACTGCTGGGCTGTTCAGTTAATTACACTACTGTTGTTAATAATACATATTAATGTTGCTTGTCTGCATTCCATACTCTTCTTGCATTTTTGGAATATGTTTTCTGTTGGAAAGTGGTTTAGTGTTCAGAAACTGATTGCAAAGTCTTGTTTTGAGATACAAGCTTCAAAGCCTTTTTCTGTGTAAGTGGCCCCACTTACTGGATTAAGGTTTTGTAGTTTTATGTTCCAGATCTGTATTTAAGATTCTGAATTGCACCCAAAGCTGTAGAGAGTGGTGGAAAAATCAGTGACGGAAAAGCAGGGGAGTAGGAGCATAATGGAGTAGGAGAATAACCACACACTGCTGTTGAAATGCGAGTTTCGTAAGTAAGAAAACAGGGTTTCCTTCTTGTATTATCTCTTCCTCTTTGTGCCTTCATACTTTGCCCTCTTCAGCTTTCGTTTCAGTGCATTACTTTGTACTAGTACAGACTTTGCAGGCCAAGTGTTAAACACACTGCTTAAATTTTTTTGTCTGTCTGTCTACCTGTCTCTGGGATGAATGTGCCTAATGGCAACAGCACCAAAGTCGTAGCTGCAGCGGAAGTGAGTTTTCTGCAGTTTGGAAGCTTTGTATATGGATGACTTAAAAATTCACTTCATTTTTCTCTCCTTGTTCCAGATGGAAAAGAAGAGTTCATGGTTTCTGGTTTGCATAATAGCAGAGGCTGAATAGGCATAAAGGAGACTATAGTGCAAGTGAGAAGTGTCAAGCCCCTTGCAAGGTTTTGCCCTGTAAAAAAAGAAGAAATGAATCCTACAAATGATGATCCAGTGTTTGGGACCATTTTTGACTGGGACTATCTCTTATGGGAAGTTCGTTTGACATTTTTAGCTGCTGGTTTTTTAATCTACTTGGGAATATTTCTTCTGTCTCACTGGTTGTCTTCATGGATGAGTACCACTTATCGTGCCTTGTATGCAAAGGAGAAGGTGTTTTGGAATATGGCAGTCACACGTGGTGTGTTTGGACTTCAGAGTTGTGTTGCTGGGTTATGGGCTTTGCTCATAGATCCTGTTTTTCACGCTGACAAAGTGTATTCACAGCAAAAGTGGAGTTGGTTTAACTGTTTAATAGCTGCTGGATTTTTCTTGCTTGAAAATGTAGCTGTTCACATGTCCAACATTATTTTTAGAACATTTGATATGTTCTTGGTAGTTCATCACTTGCTTGCTTTTGGTGGCTTGGCTGGTCTAGTAATCAATGTGAAATCTGGACATTATCTGCCTTTGATGGGAATGTTGCTGGAGATGAGTACCCCCTCAACGTGCATTTCCTGGATGCTTCTAAAGGTAAGAAGGTGATAATTTTCAAATTATGTTTCTAACAGTTTTCATGCATCTCGCTTGCCTGTAGGTAATCTGTGTGGTTTGTCTAGAGAGCTTTTCAGCAAACCTGCATTCATCTAAGTGATATTTCTGTAGTCCTGCATATAGGTTTCTGTGTGATGCTGTGTGCATGTGGATAATGAGATGGTATAGATTCATTCTGAGTTTGGGGTGCTGTATGCATGTGGAATATCATAGCTTTGCATGGAAAAGATGCCTGAGTGCATGTGTATGTGAAAGCTGGGTATTTGCATTAGTTTCATCAGTGCCTTATCTTGAAATAACAATCTCACTCCTGCATATTTTCTGTTCTTGTTTTTCTAGGCTGGCTGTGCTAATACCTTTTTCTGGAAGGCAAACCAGTGGGTGATGATCCACCTGTTTCACTGCCGCATGATTCTTACATACCATATGTGGTGGGTGTGCATTTTCAATTGGAATTCTGTGATTGAAAATTTGGGACTTCTTCATTTTATTGTTTTATTCTCGGGATTATTTGCCGTTACACTAATACTTAACCCATACTGGACGTACAAAAAAACTCACCAACTCCTCAGCCCAACTGACTGGAACTTTGAAAATAAAGCAGTGGAAAATGGAAAAATAAATGGTGAAACACATCAAAAGAAGAGGATATAACACTGAAAGAGCTATTTCCTAGTAGGGTAGTGGAAAAATACAATGCGAACTAATTCTTTGCCCATGAACTAGAAGCTTTTGCAAGAAGCTCATTAACCCAGTGATTCCTTGCTGGTAGTATTCTGTATGCATCAGAAGTATTTAAAAGCATTGTTTGTGTTTCATATGTGCATACACATAAGATCTTCAACCTCTTAGTTACGAATTATGCCAACAATTTTGTCAGGTTGGACAGTATTTCATTATTTAGTAGTGACATGCTCTGTTGTGGTATCCTTTATCCTAATGCTTCAAAATGGCTTTACAGTTAATTTGTCTATTAAGCTCAGCTTGAATCAAGTTTAGCTTGAATCCTATTTCACATATGTTGGAGAGACTGATACTGGAAATTATGTTGTTTATTAAGATCAATTATGACCCAAGTTAGGTATGCATGGGCACCTAGTTCCTGTGTGCCATTAAATCATTCCAAGTGTCTGAATTGTTCAGTGGTAGAATGCAGTCATGGTTGGGTTTGGGGATTTTTTTGGTTGTTTTTTTTTTTTTTGTCTTTAAGTGCACTTGAGGAAGAGGAAGACAATTGAGTGTTCACTGTCAAAGTGATTTGTAGTTTCCAGGTTGCCCTCTGTATGGGAGGAGTTCATATCCACCACAAACATGCATGTGGGGATGCAAGCATTCGTTATACTGGTAGTCCAGCTAGGTAATCATAGTGGTTCCTTCTGGACTTGAAATCAGTGAAATACAAGAGGCAACGATAGAACATTTGACTGTTTCACCCTTGAAAAGATTGCTGGTTGATTGGTAAAATTGTTTTCTGTGTAGGTCCCACATAAGCAGTCATGCAGCTAGTTCCACTAGTGCTCCTGTTATAGTTCCTCTCATTTTTGGAAATTCTCTTAGTTATAGAGAGGTTTAGAATCTAAGGTGACTCTTCTGTGGAGGCAGGCCCCTATCATCTCCTTTAGGAGTTCAGTTGTTCTTCTAGTATTTTTTATTTTACTTTTAAGAACATACCAAGTGACACTAACAATCCTTTGCACTTTATCTGCCACATCACTAAATCTTTCCTTGACCTAAGGAACAGGGTTACTTTTTAGATAGGGACTTGGCAAATTGTGGTGGATGTTCTCGCACTATTGGTCTGGGGGTTCCTGGATGAAATGTTGGTGACGGAAGAGAGTGACTCCTAGTGGCAGGAGAATGACAAAGATATTAATTAGTTTTGGCACACTGAACTAGTGAGATGAAAAGCCTGTCATTTGAAACTTTGTCGTGTAGTGTGATGTGACTGCTACATGGATTTATTTTCCAAAGTAATAAGACTGGGCAAGCCCAAGCTGTAGAGAATTTCAGGCCAAGGCATGTGTACTGATCTGTGGTGGAGCATACTGTTTTAAATGTGTAAGGGAAACACTGTTTGGTGTAAACAACCCCATTTTATTAGTTTTTTGGTGGGAATGTCTTTGATTTTATTCTGGTTGAAGGGAGGAAGCTAGTGGCCAGGTTGCTGTGTTCCCTAATTCACTCTGTGTGAGCACAGAGTTGAAGAGCTGCTCTATAAGGGAGAGGAAGCCTTTTATTGTTAGGTCATAAATGTATAGCCAGATCTTGTTGATAGTGATGAATATCTGAAATTGCCTGTTCAGAACTAGGCTGAGAGGGTCATAGTAATTTTACACAGCAACCCTATCTATTGTTCTGCTGATATTCAAGAGAGAAAATCTAAATTTTGTGCTACTTTCTGATTTCTGAGCAGGCCAGAACGAGGTTGCAGTGTTTTGGCAGTGTGGCCTGTCTGGATGCCATCATATAGAAAAAAAGGGTTCTCTAAAGCTAGAAATTTCATACCTGTCCTGAGGAGTTGTGTGTGAGACAGTAATATTAAAAGTACTTTAGAGGAAAGCAGAGGGATGAATTCCTCAGAAACAGAACCTAAATATGTGATCCAAATGCATATCGTGCAGAATTGAGACCTTGCTTGCAGGAGTTCCAGAGGGGAAGGCAGAGGACTGCCTTCCCAGTCACCAGATACCAAAATGATGGTGTGCTCTATGCAGCTTAAGACTTAAAGGTTTGGGTTTGCTAAAACAAGGTAGTAATGCTAAAAATCCCAGCTACAGAATTCTGAAGAATCCTAACAGAAAATGGAAGCATCAGAAGAGAAATAAGTTTGGGTGAAGTGTATAATTCTTGTGGCTGGCTAAAGGAGATTAAGTTTCTATGTGCTAAAATAAAAGAATATGGAGGGTTGGGGTTAGTAGTGACTTTGGGGCTGAAAAAAGATTAGGTGTGGTCCAAGCAGACAGGTGGATAGTGATGTCAGTAGCACCAGACTTCTAAAGTTTAATATTTTGTATTATTAATTTGTATAATGTTATTAAGTGGATTTTAAATGTTTCATTAAAATATTTTTTATCATAATAAGGCAATCTTTTTAGTATGCATCTTCATGTGAGTTCTTTCACGCAAAGACGGTTATGGCATATCTTGAAAACTTTTTGCATATCTTAACTATATTATTAATAATACCTAAGAGCGCGTGTTAACCTAAACACTGCTAGACCTGCTAGAACAAGAGAGCCAGGCAACAAAGCAAATAACTGCACTCATTTTATTTCTGCTGGTTTGAGGGGCGAGGGGATTTTACAGTCCAGGTAGAAATATAACAGGACATAAAAATGCAGACAACCGTTCTTCTTCACCTTGATGGGCTAGAGTTGGAGTTACCAGTTCTATTACACAGAAGTGTTTTCTTCACTGCCTTTTGGCTGCTCCCTTCAAGAGGATTTTCCGGTTTATGATTGTGGATAACTGTCTCATTGCTCTGAAACAATACTGAAAAAGTTCTCTAACCGAGGGTTTTGGTGTCTAATTACTCTTATAACGAAGTGCTGCTTTTCAACCCAAAGGTAGACAAGCCATAGTTTGTTTATAAATTTTGTTAATGTGAAACTAATCCCAGTCCTGTTGGGTCTGGGCCTCTCTTATAAGGCCTTATCCGCAATCCGATGTAGCAAAATTCTCAGTCAGCTTCAGCGGTGGCTGGATCAGGTCACAGGGTGTGCTGCTGCTGCCACAGTTTGGAAAACTCTTGTATAATATGTTTTTTGGGTGAATTTATTGTTTGCCTAGGTGATTATTTGAGACTTCATCCTCAGCCCAAGACTTTCTTGTTGGGCAAGATTATTCAAGGAGTGCTGTTTGTGTCACCTTTCAGGCTAAAGCTTTTTTTAAAAAAAAGAACCAAAAAACTCCAAACAAAAAACTAACTGTGATGGGGGTGGGAGTGTTTGGTGTTTGTTTTTTGTTTGTTTGTTTTTTAAAGAAAAATGTCTGATCTAAGACACCCTGGCCAGGCATCTGGTTCTTACTGTCTTCATAAGCATTCCTAAATTGCAGTTTGTGTTTGCCTCCATTTTTGTCCTGTCTTATGTTTTTTCCAAAACCTGTCATCATTTCCCCTCCCACCCACAAATTTTTCTATAAGATTTACTCTTACTTGCAGTGCTGGTCATGATCTTGCAGCAGTCACATTACCACAGTCTTTGTCTAATAGTTTTCAGCACGTACTGTTGGGCCCTTCTTCCACTAAATACCCATGTCCAAATCTTTCAGGTTTTTTTGCTTTTTCGTGATAACACTGATTAAATATTGATGTCATGTACAGTTATAAGACACTTTTCTTAACCTCAGGGAGACTCCTATTTAAAGTGATTTAGAAGTGTTAAGCAAATTCAAGTCTGCTCTTGTACAATATAACGGTTGTTGAATGGTACAGCATCTTTACACTGTTTACATAAGTAAAAGTATTTTATTGAATAATTGTCTAATGTGAGTTTCATTTACTGATGAAAATAATGCCTGTTATTTTTCACTTGCTATTTGTAGCTTAACAAGTTTTTGCAGTGCATAGACTAAAAAGATGACTTGTTTATTTTGAAATATTCTGTTCACCTTGACAAAGGTACTGTCATATCCATGGAAATAGCTGTAAAACCTTGTAAGCGAATGTCTCTTCACCAACATTTGCCATATTCTAAACATGAGCATGTTTAATTACATAACTAAAACCCGAGAAACTGCACTATATGTAAGTATGTATAATAAACAGTTTAAAAGTATCACTTGGAAATGACCCTTCTGGCTTGTGTATTTGAAGTGTGTGGTCTATTTTTGCATTAGGCTGTGAAGACACTTAATGGTTTAGTATGAGCCACCTTACGTTAAAAAAAAAAAAACAACCAACAAACTTGTCTCACTGCTAAATAACAAAATATAATTCTAAGCGTTAAACGTGTATGTCTTGCGTGGTACTTCTCAGGAATTAATTCCTGATGCTTTTTAGCATTAGTGAGTTAAAGGAAAATAGTGTCATTACTGGCATTTTAATTATTCCTAGAAGAATGCACTGTGCAAGCAACTGGCTGGCATAATTTGGTAGCTGCCTCTTCAGTGAAGTCCCCAAGATTAATTGAAGCAGAAGACAGACGTTCATGTATAAAGCTCCACTAACTGTGGAATGTGTGTGGGTACAGACTGGGATGAGAAGAACAACGCATAATAGTATTTGTATTGATAAAGTCCTTTTTTTTTTTTTTTTTTTTTTAAATAATCTGTAAAAGGAATTTAAATGTTACTAATGTTTTGCTATTCAGATGGTTTCATTTAATAGGTAAATATATTTTACTTGGTAGTTCTTACCATAGTCCCAGAAAAGTATTAGAGCACACTTATGCTGACAGTGTCATGCAGCAATTACAATCTTTTGACCTTGTCATGGCATTGGTATTTAAGTTGATAATTGGGAACAAAAAATAAGTGATGGTCATTAATTAACTAAATTATGCCTGTTGCTCTAGTTGTTAGCCCCCAGATGGGTTTCCAGTGTTGGAAGAGATACTGCATGCTCTGGATCTGATTGACTAATTAGCTTGTTCTCCTAGTGGTAGTGTCACAGAGCAGAAACAAGTGTTCTTGGAGCATGTTGTGCCTTCCTGTTTTCTGTAAGTAAAACAGTGCTGCGTGAGCTGGAATGACAGATAATGATGCAGCAAACGTGCAAGGATGTAACAGTTCAAGGGGGCAGACAGGCCTAGCTTGAAAGGAAAGGAGTGGGCCCTGCTCACATGTCCAAGAAGAAGAATAAAGCAAAGAAATGGGCTGTGCCGTTGCTTGCTGCTATCTGTGTGTGTGTGTGTATGTTCTGAGGAGTCAGCTAGGGTCACCTCAGAGTCCTTAAGGATATGACCTGAGCAGAGAGAGTGGCAATTTAATACTAGCTTTATCAGATAAAGGATGCATTACTTCTGGTCTGAAATATTTATTTCCTCATATGATTCTCTTTTTAGCTGCCTCAGCTCCTTTGAATGCTTAGTTCACATTAGAGTGCTGTATACGCTCACACTTTTCACCAAAATGTCCTCTGACATTTACTGTGAAGACTTGTGAGGATGTGCTTTGTTTTAGCACTGATAACTGATTGTTGCAGCTCCAGGTACTCACTTGGCCTGACTTATATTGCTATTGCTATACAGGTCTGCAACTTCCCACTCCTGCTTTGCTACTTCTGCTGCGAAAATCACTTTGCCTGTGAACACTGCATTTTGTCACCAAGCTGTGCTCACTGAAGCTTAAGCACGGGGCTTGCACCAAGCAGGGGAAAAAATATACCTGAGAAAGGAGTAATTTTGTAGAAGGTAGAGGGTTGACTTTTCTATATTTCTGGACCACGCAGTTCTGCTGTCTGGATCTTTCAAGAGTAAATGAAGGTCGTAACTACAGTACCTTGAAAAACAAAGCCATGTGGGCAAACTACAAAAGTACAGAGAAGTGGTTTGCATAGAGTACACATGGCACATCTAACAAACTTGATCATCTTGTCTTGTGGGTCATATTTACAGGAAGTGTATCCTGGAAAGCAGCAGTAGCCTTACTTAGCAGTCATAGGAAATAAATATGAAAAAAAATTAGGAGGCTTTGGGATGAGGTAGCTGAGACTGGCTGTTATGTTGTACAGTGCTGACCAGGTTGCAGTTGGACATTGAATATGTAGATTTTCTCCTGCTTTAACTCTTCTTTTTTTTCTCAGCAACATACTGTTTTAAGTATCACTGTGACACTGGCTGACGATAAATTTGAGTACCTTTTTTAGGACATCAAAGTTCCCAAGCAATGTATTGCGTAATGCTGAAGGAGCCTATAGTGTGTTCTAATTTATAGTAATTTATGCTTGTATTATCATTGCCTTTTTAGCTTACATAATTATTTTTTACCCCTGGAGGCTCTTTTGCATATTCATGAGTACCAATCAACGTGCTCTTTTATTTTTCTAGCCATCCTAATACTTTTCATTTTGCCACTTTTCCCACTCAAATTCTTTTTTCTTAAATGTCGGCGGCTTAGAGGTGTACATAGTATTTCATATAAAGCCTTCTCAGAACTTTGTAATACACTAATACTTCCTTTTTGCCGCTGGAAATAGCTCTGCTTCAGCCGAAGGTTGCGTGTGTCTTTCACAGGTGCATGACCTTAGTGCTTCATGGTCCTCCTGTTACAGTGAATCCGCGCATGTTTGTCCCTTCCTCAGCTTCAGAATGAAGCAGAGCTGTTGGAGCGTGGCGTGATAACCAAAAGTAGGAATTTTGTGTTATAGAAATAACTAATGTGTGTATTACTGTACAGGGTGTAGGTGCCCAGGTGCTGGCAGCGGGCGCTGCGGGGTCTCTGTGAGGAGAGGCCGGGGCTGCCCCGGGCCGGACACAGCTGGTTCCAGATGGTTCCAACCCACCCACTGCAGGGCACAGCTCAGCCCCGCAGCCACGGTGGTGGCTCTTCGGGAAAGTGTATGTAAGAAAGGGCAAAAACGTGACAGAGGCAAAATAAGGAGTAAGGAAAAAAAAGTGAGAGAATCAGCTCTGCAGACGCTGAGGTGAGAGGAGGAGGAGGTGCTGCAGAGATTCCCCTGCAGCCTCCTGAGGAGCCCACGCAGGAGCAGGTTTATCCTGAAGGACTGCAGCCTGTGGGAAGGACCCACACTGGAGCCGGGCAGACGTGTCAGCAGAAAGGAGAGCAGAGAGGAGCTGTTATGGGCTGACCACAACCCCCATCCCACCCTGCCCCTCAGGGTGGGGGAGGCAGAGGAGCAGGAATGAAGGGGTGAAATTGAGCCTGGGAAGAAAGCGGAGGGAAAAGGTGTTCTTACTTTTGTTTCTCACCACCCTGCTCTAATTTTTGAAATTTCCGCAAGTCGAGTCTGTTTAGTCTATGACAGTAGTTGCTAAGTGATCTCCCTGTCTTCATTTTGACCCACGAGCTTTCCATCTTATTTTCTCCCCCGTCCTGTTGAGGGAGTGAGAGAGCGGCTGGGTGGGAGTCTGGCTGCTGGCCAGGGTCAACCCACCACAAGGTATGGCATCGGCTGTCCTATCACTTGTGTGCCACCCATAACAACAAGGAGCTGATGTAAAACAAGGACTCTGGTGCTGAGGAATATTAAAATTTAGGAAAAATTTGTACCTAGTCTGTCTGAATTAGCAGTCTGAGAATTTGAATTGCAAAGGCTCCTTGTAAGCAGAGAGTTTTTAAAGGTGTTCATGAAAGAAGTTCTAGTGCTGGTAAAACATCACAGTATTATAAAACTCAGTTGTCCGGTTAACCTGTACTGGTATGCTCAGAAGTGACAGACTCTCTCCCGTTAGTGGTGCTGGTGCTTCAGGGAGACCTGGAAGACAGGGCAGCAATAAGCATCGTATCAGAATGTGAATAAGCAATGCTTTTATAAAACCAAAGATTAGTTTGATGTAATAGTCTGAATTTAAGAAAGCTGTGTGGTTTGTCTTTTTAAAAAATCATATATATAAAAAAATTTTGAGAAGTATTATCACTCAGCCTTGTTTGGTAAGGGAAGTAGAGGGGACCTGTAACTTTACAAGGCCCCAGCGTGAGTTCTGCAGATGTTCAAGGTAAGCAAGGCTGTTGGATGTCCTGGCTTTGAGTGGTTTCTGAAGGATTACAGTAAGCAGACGACACTGTCTTTGTGGGGGACACAGTTGAGAACAGGAGAAACAATTTCTGAATTTCCGGTAGATGAAAACTCCCTAAGAGAAAGTGCCAGCTACATCAGCTGGTAAACAGAAGGAAGAAACTGATAAAATCAGGCTTCATCGGAGAACTTGGTAACCTAAGTTTTAGTTATCTTGTTCAGATTTCATGCAACATTTTACAAAGCAAGCCATAGGAATGATGTTGTATGTCCTTAGGTGTCATAAATTTAAGTTTACATTCAATCACCCCCATTTCCACAGAGAGAGAAAAAAGGTGTCCCTTCTTCACAGCATTGTGTTGTGTGGGGCCAGGACACTGCTCAGTGTCCATGGTGTCCTTAAGACGCCCAGTACATGGACTGGAGTAGATGTGTGACCTATGGAGGCTTGGAGGCGAGAGGTATCTTTGCTGAAGCCCCAGTGAGCAACAATGAGAGTAAGTAAATTCTGGTGAGGTCCCTGTGTACATGTATCACCTGTAAAAGCAGTTTAAACATCATCTTCTTAGGACCTGGTTATGAAAAGCATCATGTTAACTCTGGAGACAGCCATTGTCTGTGCTCTAATTATCGACAACTAATTACGGGTGGATAAATAATGAATTTGTGATTGCAATGATTAGGGTGCTAATTATGACTGCTAATAGGATGTTAGAAAATAGTAGGAAGAGTGCAAGTTATTTTGGAAGTTACTTTTGCTTTTTTATAAGTTGATCTACTATTGTTGAATTTATCCAACAAGGTTTCCACAGCAACCTTTCACTGGAATTAGAGAAGGATATTTAAGTGTGGTGTGGTCACCGCAATCAAAGAAGTGGTTGTCAAAGATCAAAAGGGTTCAGAAAAGAACTACAGGAAGGACTTGAAGGTTCTCTCTCTAACAGTGAAAGATAATTATGAAAGGGAGAAATTAATGCATATGGATAATGAGTTGGCTGCCAAAAGGAGAAGCATATTGCTAGCAAATGATATTTTTAATCATGGAATTGAGCTGGTTGCACTTAGTCTAGATACGTGTCTGTTCTTTAACGTGGCCTCTGATGATAAGCAGTTATTAAACAGTTTGCCAAAGTCTGATTCCTTGCCCTTTCAGCTCCTGAAATGATAGCTGGATGTGAGTGAAGTGCAACATATTTAAAAAATTACAGAAACAACAGGATAAAGTGGTCTCTCTGCTGGAAGCTGAACTGAATGCCTGATGGTATTCCTGGCCTTAACCTTTACATATGGCCCAATTTTCTCTTCTTGTTTTCTTTCTTATGTAGGGCCTATAGAGCGATGTGAGAACTATTTTAAGTTCACACTATGATGAACTGCGTTAAAAAGAAATAACTTTGTGAAAATGGAAACATTTTTGAAAGTAATACTTTAAAATATTTAGTCTGTAATTCAGTTTGCATGAACCCATATGAAGACATGGGATAGTTGTGAATGTGTTGTTAAACTATAGACAAATGAAAAATGTAGAAAAAAGGTGGATTAATCAAATGTATTTTGAAATGCCACCATTTTCTACTAAGATTTCCAGGTAATGATAATGAATTTACTGTACCTGGGAGTATTTCATTACTGGCTGTAGCATTAAAGAGTTTCCACTGATAAATGAGATTAAATTCCGAAACAGCCCCCACGGCCTAGCGTGCATCCTGTCCTGCATTCGTGAGGGGGTGAAAGTTCCGACTGCCAGGCCGGTGCCCAGCTCCCCAGCCCCGGGGCCGGCTGGCCGCCAGCAGCCGGGCAGCTCCGCTCTTCGCCCGGTACACGGACATCGTCGCCGCAACCGGCAACCGCAGCGCCCGACCGGCCGCCCTCCCGCCGCCAGCAGGTGCCCCCGGGGGCGCTGGGGCGGGCACGGGCCGAACCCCCGCCCCGGCGTCGTCGTCACGTGGGGCCGCAGGAATGCGGCGGGGGTCCGGGGCGGGGGAGAGGGGGGGGGAACACACGGCGACCGCCCGCCTCCACCCGCCCCGCCCCGGCTCGACCGGCGGGCGGCTGCGCCAACCGGGAGGCGGCGGGGCCTCGCGCTGCCCCAATGGCGGCGGGCGCTGCCCGAAAGGCCCGGCAGCGGGCGGGGCGCGGCGGGCCGGGAGCGGCGCCGGCGGCCCCGGGGAGGTGGTAACAGCAGCGGGGGCTGGGGCTGGGGCTGGAGCGGGGCGGGGGCGGGCGGCTCCCTGCCAGGCCTCGGGGGCTCCGCTTGGCGGTGAGTGCGCGCTCGGCGGCAGCCCCCCGTCCGGTGTGTGTGTTGGTGGGGGGGTGTTGAGCGACGTGTCCGGGGAGCGGGGCAGCCGCCGGAGCCTCGGCTTAGCGGAGCGGAGCGGGCCGGGCGGCGGCCTCAGAGCTTTTGGCGGCGGCGCTGGCCCCGGCGGAGGAGGTGGGTGTTCCCTCCGCGGCTGCAGGCGGCGGGGAGCGCCGGGGTCTCGCCCCGGTGTCAGTCACGGAAAGTTTCGTCCTTCGAGGCAGCGCTCGGTGTTTTCGCTGCCGTCCCGACGCTTCCCCGGGGCGCTGGGGGTGCCGCGCTGGGGGTGCCGCGCTGGGGCTGCGGGCATCGCTGCCCGCCTCGGTGGAGGAGAGGAAAACCCGATTTGTTTTATTAAATTTTGTATTATTAAATAGGTTTTCCCAGTGTCACGCGGCTCGGCGAGTTACCGAAGCGAGGGCGCGAGGGTCGTTAATAAACGCGTTTGCTCCTTTTCCAAACTTGTCGCTCTTGATCTTTGGTCAAGTTTCATCCCCAAGGTTTTCGCTGGGGTTTTTGCTCGCGTGTGCTGCCCGGCTCCAGCTTCCTTCGTGTAATCCGGTACGGACACGGCTGTTGAAAATCCAGACTCCCAGGGGGACTTGAGTTTCTTTCCTTCCCCCTTCTTAAAAACTGTGCAACACCAGCTTTGTAGTTGGCGTCTGCAATTAAATTGGCTTTTTTGAAACGGGAAAATACTTCGGCGCTGTAACAACTGTCCATTTCTGTGGGTTTTTTTTCAAATAAGGTTTTAAAATTGTCTTTGGTTTCTTTGTAATTAACACTTTAACTGTTGGAGCAGTTACATAGTTGCTTGTGGTGATCCTAGACCACGTAGTTATTTTTGAAAGATGCCCTGTTCTTACAGGATAAGGCAAGAACAGCTTTAAAAGATTGCCCAGTCATTCACCTGGGTGAGTGAGTGAGCTTTGTCACTAGGCAATACCAGGTGCTTGGAAAGACAGCTATTAATAATTTGCCCATAGCAAAGGCTAATTTTAAAGGCCTTTAGGTGGTGCTTGTATTTTTGACCAAAAAAATTATAAAAATTTTATAGATTTTTATAAAATCTATAAAAAGATTTTATCCATCCTAAATTCTGTCCTCTTTAAGTCTTTGTTCAATCCTTTTTTTTTTTTTCCCCAAAGCTACCAAGATCATGGCTTTTATCCTGTGCTTACAGGTTTGAAGTCGTTTAATTACAACGTAAAAAGTATCTTCTTTTTTTTCAGTTGTGCAATTTAACTGTTGCCATAAAAAGGTACAGTTTTTTTTTTTGCATGAGTCAGGAAATAGGAAAGATTGGCTTTAAAAACTGTCCCGTGCTGAATGAACACATTGAGGGTATACCAGCGTATGTTAGTTTGTGACTACTATTAATTGTAAAGAAAATCAATGTTTTCCTAAAGCCTTTACTGTGCTTAGTGAACCCCAGTACTGTTCTGCAGTAGAAATGAAGTATTACATTTTTTAAATTTTCTGTTGACGCTCAGGAGACACAGATTTATTGCCTGAACATGGGACACGTTGGGTGCCTACAACTGCAAGCCCATTATTCAGGCAGGGGTTCTGGCTGTTCAGCTGTGTTCTTCAATGGGCTCTTCATTCTTTTCACTTGGGTGATCCGTTTGATCTTGATTGTCTGACTTGCTTTGTTTAATCCATCTTGTCTTTTTTTTTTCACCCTCGGGCTCAGTAGCCCTTGAACTAGTTACATGTGTTTATCTGGTTATGAACAGTAGCTCTTCACACACCACCTTGAAATCTGATATTTCTGAAGGCTTTACAGTGAGATTTCAAGAGTTTTATAACACAGTCTACGGACTTCTTAGTTTACCCGTGGCATTGTACATGAGACATGACCTACTACGTGAGTGGCGACATGTGTCTTGTGATGGAACAGGCACTGGGTGTCCTGTGTGTGGGGCTTTCATGGCTGATACCCGCAGGTGGATGTCGCGGGATAAGGGACGGTGGAAGCAGATACTGGCTGAGGAATGTGCTTTCCATCAGCTCCTGCTGAGTGCCAGGACCTGGCAGGATCCTATGGATTTGAGCTTCAGGAGTTCAACACCACAGGGTGGGAGAGAGGAGCCACAGTGCTGCGTGATGAGTGTGTGCAGGCTGCATCGCAGCTCTGAGGCATTGACCAAATGCTCAAATCTTGTGCTGCGTGCTTTGACAGGTCAGTGGTGAGTACACCAAGGTACTGAAGAGGCGGTTGCCTCCCTTCATGCCCATGCACAGGAGCCCTCTTCTGACCAGGAGCTATGATTACTCTCAGCAGATAGGATATGGTTTTGCTTATCAGTAGACTGTGATAATGCTTTCCCAGAATAGAATACTGTGAAACAAGCTTTCATATTTATTGTGACAAACTTTAAAAATCCACAGTATTACATAAATAGTATTTAGATGCTCATTTTTATTGTGATTGAAATTGGGGATCTAGGTACCTGAGCATCTGGTTGTTTTTTTTTTTCTTCTAGCCCATTAATTTAAGTGGAAGTGTGCTGACTTACACTGGGTTGAAATACTAAGTCATAGAACCATAGAATCGTTTTGGTTGGAAAGGACCTTTAAGATCATCCAGTCCAACCGTTAACCTAGCACTGCCAAGTCCACCACTAAACCATATCCCTAAGCACCACATCTACAAGTCTTTTAGATACCTCCAGGGGTGACGACTCCACCACTTCCCTGGCAGTTCCAGTTGCTTGACAACCCTTTCCGTGAAGAAATTTTTCCTAATAGCCAATCTAAACCTCCCCTGGCACAACTTGAGGCTATTCCCTCTTGTCCTATGAGTTCTCACTTGGCAAAAGAGACTGACAACTACCTCGTTACAACCTCCTTTCAGGTAGTTGCAGAGAGCGATAAGGTCTCCCCGAGCCTCCTTTTCTCCAGGCTAAACAGCCCCAGTAAGTCCAAACACGTTCTTTAGTCATATGTGGAATGTAAAAGGCTATGATTATCCTAAACCTAGTAGCTGTATAGCATGTCTTTAAGATTTCCAGAATCTGAACTCTGTAAGGTACAGCCTTAGTTTTGAGTAGGCTGGATTTTTAATGTTAGACAGCACAGCTTTTTTCAAATGCTTTTGGAGTTTTTTAGTATCTTTTCAGTCTATTTAAGTTACTGTTTTTAACAGAGCTTTTTCTTTGCTTGTTTTTTTTTTTGTTTTCTTGGTTATCATTTTATATGTATAAAATCTTGTACTGATATTTTCTTTTTCTTTTTACCACGACACTGCTACTAACTGCTGGAGGGGGGCAATTGTCCTTTGTTTTCCATTTCTTTTACAATTGAGGGTATTTAGTCTCAGCATTAATAAATTTCATATGAAGAAATCTCAACACCAGAGGAGTTCGTCAGTTGATTCTGAGCCGTTTAGGAGTCCTTGCACAGTTTATAAACATTTGAAGGAAGACAACAAGCTTGTTTAAAACCTGAAGGGCTATTGTCAAACTTCGTAATTGTTAATGGAATTTAATGCAACTGGGAATAGTGCATTACTCATTTGTAAAACAGGAAGTCTATTAACTGCTTCTGTATAAAGTAGAAATTATTTTTAGAATCTGTTGTAGAAAATTTATAAACTTCAGTCCTTTTCTGAAGAAGCCAGGAAACAAGTTCTGCAATCCAGGAGGAGGAGTTTTGATTCAAACTTTCAGATTAAAATATATACATTGTGCAGAGCTGCAGTTTATTCATGTATCTATGTTACATTGCTCTCAATTTTGTATGTGATGGAGAAATGAGCAGTGTGTAGTACTTATTTTCTTCATCTTTACCTATGTGGGATAGTAATTTTCTTTCTGCTTCTGTAAAGTGACTTCTGTTTCACTTTTTGCTTTTGCTTTAATTATGTCTTTCCATTTTACAGTTTTAGTTTAGAACTGCAGAAGGGATCTCATGCGGAATTGTCTTACGGCCTCTGAATTTAAAGGCATTTTTGAAACTATCTTTCCGTAAGTTCAGCTTCCTGGTGGCTTTTTGAGGCACAAGTGCATTTCCATACTATCCTTGGATGCTTCTTGTGGAATATGTATTGCAGCAGTTGCCCCTTACAGAAACTTCCTTTGGAGTTACAGTGTTAAATTAAACGCTCTGAATGCGGTTGTTGAGTGCGAATTACTTTTTGAACATTTTGTATGTTATAACAGGGCAATAAACGAGGCTTCATTGATAGTGGTATGAATTAGTCTTTCATTTTGCATGTATTCTACAAAACACAAGTGACACGTTTCTCATATCCAAGACCTCCTTTTGTTAAAATCAGCATTCATTACAGATATTTTTTTTCCACTCCTGTTCCTGTTTGTACAAAGTCTTTCTTGTTACTACATCTGTTAGTGGAAAATTAATATTGGTAAATTCATTTCTGAATCTAGTAATAGTTTGAAGAGCAGAAAAGCTGCAAGCCTGGGTGCTTGGAAGTTATCAGGGATTCATAAACTGAAGCCTGAGAATTACTTAGGGAGACTACAGGCATGTTATGAGGGGGAGATGCTCTTTATGAGGAGTAGGGGAGGTATGTGAGCAAGATAAACCACAATTCTTATTATAAAACCTATACAACTATGTCTTAATACATTTTCTGTTTTGACATCTTTCTCAGTAATGTCATTGTGTGCATATGTGGTTTGCAGAGAGCAGAATCTTGGGACTCAAGGTCTGTCACATATCCATAGAAGGAAACTGCTGCATTATTAGCATCTTTTGAGATTTAAATCACTTGAAAATTTTCTTACAGTAAAGAATCTTGAGTTTTAGTCGCACCAAAATACTTCAGATTATTTTGAAACCAGGGATGTGTAAAAATACAGCTTGTTTTTAAGGGAATGATGACAAGTAATGCTAAACGATTTGAAAAATATGTTTTCAAGCTCATGTTTTTAGATCAAAAACTTGATTCATATTTTATTCTGAATTGCCTGAATCAGCAGGACTGCGGGAAGTGATGCATAACTGCACAACATCAATTCATGTCCTACATGTTCGCTGCTCAGTCAGGAAGCCTGAAGCTTAATGTCAAATGTGTGGGTGAAGCAGTTAACCAGAGCAAAGTAAATTGTTCTACTTACGTGGTGCTGAATAGGGGCATTATCTTGGGAAAATCTGTTTCAGTGACTTACTGTACTGTACAATACTTGTTCCTTGAACCACGAATACAAACTATTAGGATCCAAGCTCAAGGTCAAACATTTCACTCTCGCTTCTGTTCTGTAATCTCTTTTCTAGAAATACTTTCAAAAGGATTGCAGAAATCATATGAATTTTTTTTTTCCTTAGATATACAGAATATATATCTCAGAAATTTCAAGAAGGGGGATAAACATTATTTCCTCATCTGTAAAATGGGATTGTAAGTTACTGGGAAGTAAACAGCAGTATCTAGATCTCCTGCTAGGGCCACAGTGAGTCCTGAGCTTATGGCTCCTGACTTTACATTTTTCACCATTTTAGAGCATTCGGTGTCACACCTTCAGTGTTCTTTTAGAATTTTATACATAATATTCAATGTTGTTGCAAACCGTGGACTGACTAATTTAAGTTTTAAACACTTCACTTTTGAACTATAGAAACTGGAGAAGGAAGAGGTCTACTTGATCATTTCCAAATCAAAGAAAGAGTAAAGACTGCTGATGATAGGACTAGATGCAGAACTTAACTTCCATGGGAAACTGCCTTCCATTATATGTGTTTTGAAGATCAGGGCTGTTCCGTGCAGGTGCTATTACTGTTTTTCTTTTTTATGTCGATTGATGTTTTAACGGCTGCATTACACCTGATTTCTGATTTATTTTAATAATATTCTGGTGTTCTAAAAACCAAATCAATGAAGCTTGTGTTATTTTTCTAGAGCATGCATTATGACTCTAATTTATGATTAGAAATGTATTTCCATACTTTAGTCCAAATAGTTTTTTTAGAAACACAGGAATAAGAGTCTGTATTTATATTCTGAATAACTTTATTCGTCAGGTGAAATAAATTTGTTCAATTTGACACTTCTGTAGTGATCAGATGTGATTCATTATCTGTAATGGGTTGTCCTTGATGAGAAACAGTATGGTTACTTTTCCAAGGACAGTAGTACCTAAAACCTGAAAATGTTTAGGAAAAGTGTCTCTATCAGGACTAGGTTTGCAGAAAGTGGTAGGAGCTGAATCTTCAGTTCAGTGTATTGTTTCACTTGTATCATTGGAAAGAGCTTCTGATGGAAATTTTCATCAATTGTCATCAGTATCTTGAAAGGCAACCTATGCTTTGTAGAACTAGGACTCATGGATTTAATGCAAGTTTGATTAGGACTTTCCTCTTTTGGGGTGGATGTGCAGATTAAGTACAATTGGAGGGGAAAAAATGCTTTATCGACTATATCCATAAACACCCCCTCCCCCCCCTTTTTTTTTTCTTTTTTTGGAAGCTCAGATTCTTGTGTATCGGGTTTTTTTTGAAGCCAAGAACCTGATTTACTGGGAAATCAAAATAGTTTTCAGGAGGGGGCACTTTCTCTGGGACAAAAATACTGTATTTTACATCTGAGGCTGATCAGAATTAGTAGAGTAAATTACTAGTTTGGTGCATTTTTTATTAAAAAAATACTTATAAAGTCTCTGCATAATAATTCTAATTACATGTATATTATAATAATATGTATGCAACTAAGCTATACATAGGTTTACATCACAATTGTAGTGTTATGCAGCATGCAAGCATCTTCTCTGACTTAAAAACAGAAATCCTCCTCAGGTTGTTTGCAATTAAGGTAATAATTCGTCTCCAGTATTGGAAGGGACTAATTTGGATTAAGTTTATAAGAGGAAATTTCAGAAATAAGATTACTTTTCCAGATGAAGTTACTTCATTGCAATCAAATTTGGAGCAAATTAAGAAAAATGCTCTTAGTATTCATATATTTTTATTTTGCATGTGTGTGTAATGTGGAAGACCATGGTCTTGAACCAGCAAAACAGTCCTCTAGTTTGTGTGACACAAAACAAAACAAAAAAAGTCAGTCCTGACTAAAAGTATGTGACGCCAGCATTCACTTCTAGTTCTTTGGATGCTTGCAATTGTTATGGGACACTCGACTGCCAGGATGGCCTCCAAAACCTGGGGTGATGCCCCTGTTCTTCCTTTGGACATTCAAAGAGTTGCCAGCACAAAAGGCCAGGAGCAAAGGCTTATTCACTAAAAGTCATGTGCCCTACGTGCATGTTCGGGAACCTGTTCCCTTCCCTGATTTCAGTAACTTTTTACCCATGCTCTCATTCCTTAAATATTTGTAGGTCTCAGCTTTCCCATCTGTAAATTAAGTATAGTGCTACTGAGATTAATAAAATCATATGTTCGTGTTGGGTTCAGCAAGGTCTTTTGCAGAATGTCATTATGATCTGGGTGGGTGTACTATGTGGTGAAAAACTGGTGGGATGGTTGGGCTTAGAGGTGGCTAGTTGGTTATAACTTACGTGGAGGCTGGTAACCAGTGGAGTGCCCTAGCTGTCTGTTGTAGGACGTGTCCCATTTAATGTTATGCGTGACTTGGAAGGTGACCAGCCCTTGCTCGTGAAGTTTGCAGATGACACCAAACTGGGGGAAGGGGTGAGCAGTGGATGTGCTTGAGATCAGGGCTGGCATTCAGAAGGACCTGAGCAGGTTGGAGGAGCTGGCTGGCAGGAACTTTGTGAAATTCAGCAAGGATGAGGGCAAGGTTGTGCACGTGGGAAGCAAGAGCTCCTTCGAAGGGAAGGGTTCCCCTTCACTCAGCGCTTGTCAGACTGGAGTATTGCATCCAGCTTTATGTCCACACCCCACCCTGCCCCAGTACAAGAAAGATGTGGATAAACTGGAGGAAGTTCAGCACGAAGCCACTGTGATGTCAGGGAACTGTAGCGCTGCCCTTGGAGGAGAGGCTGAGGGAGCTGGGCTTGTTCAGCCTGGAGAAGAGATGCTTCATGGGGGCCTAATGGCAGCCTGCCCCTGCCTGCCATCAGGTTATCAAGAAAGTGGCAGGATGACAGGCAATTGTCAGAAACTGAAGTCAGAGTGGTTCTAACTAGATATGAGGACAATATTTTTCTCTAGGAGGACAACCAAGCAGGAGAACATGTTGTCTGGCAGGGTTGTGCAGTCTTTGTCTTTGGAGGTTTTCAGGATCCCAGTAGATAAAGCAGCCTGGTCTCACCTGATAGCTGACGTGGCTTTGAGCAGCAGGTTGGACTACATGACCTCCTAAGGTACCTGGCAACCTGACTGAGTCTATGAATCAGTGATTCTGTATTTTGCCTTGCAATAATAATCTATCCACGGAGTGGAGGAATATAAATACTAAAAAATCCATAGTGCTTTCTGCTTGCATTGTGGATAGGAGCCCTCAGACAAATCTGTAAATGCGGTCTTTGCTTTCTTCCTCTTTTTCCCCTCCTGTAGATGATGTACTGGTCAGGAATCTGTGCTAGGTGAAGATATGTTGTAAATAATACCCTTTATAAAGGAGGATCAGAATACCAATCTTCAACCATGTTCTCAGGGTGTCCCTGTAGATTGCTGCTTCTTCAGGGCTTGCTGTCGCGTTGTTCTCTAGCTTTTAGCAGGATGCTGCTTGGTGCGAGAAAGGGTGGCAGAAAAAGCAGCAAAGTAGCTTTTGGGGAAGCGCATTCTGCATGCAGTCTGAAGAACGGGCATCTCTGGATCTGGCCTTGTTTGCGTTGCAGCTGGTAATAGAATTTCCCCTGATTTAACTGATCCAGGAACTGGGCTTCATATTTGTTTTCTGCTTGAACCTCTGCAATTCCTTATTATTCCTTTACTTATGATTTAGGTAATTTTCTTTGATAAATCTAAGAATAAAATTAGTACAGTATAAAACTGTTAGCTATTAATAAAACCAAACATACATTAAAAGAAATAACGATCCAGTCTTGATACAGCCTTCTTCTATGGCTTACAGCATGTGATGGTAAACTGTCATAATATAAATGCCTGCTTCATTCACACGTGCTGTAGTATAAAAGCATATCTTAAAAAAAAAAAAGTCTACAGTCTGTGATTCTTAGAAGTAAGTGGTCTTGTATGGAGAACACATCATGCTATCAATTTTTATTTTTTCTGTGTAACAGAGCCATCTTGAGGTACTTAAAAAAAAAAAAAAAAAAGAAATTAACCTTCTTTCTTCCGCATTCTTTTTTCTCCTTACTTCTCTGTACTCTCAAAAGAGTCTATATATCAAATTTCAGCAAGATTTACTTCCCAGCAGGAGTTGTGTAGTTATCGGTGGAGAAGACTCAATTGGGCATTACACAGCAATATTCACTAAGTGATGTGGACACAAGAGGGTTTTAGACATTCATGGGCTTTGTCTTCACAGGTGTTTTTTGTTTTGTTTTGTTTTGTTTTTTTTTTTAAATATAATTTTTAGTCTTTCAGGCTTTTTCAGAGAAGTTGCTTTGCAACTTGCCTGCACTAAGCTTTCTCTGTGAGTCACAGTTCCTTGGAAATCAATCTCCTTGTTTCATCTTTTCTGTTTTCTATTAAAAAATGCTCCCTGGCTCATTCTTTCTGCACCATTAAGAATGAAGAATCCTGATGTTGCTGCAGTTACAGCGCACACTCCTTAAAGAGAAGGTATGTTGCCTTTACAGTTCTTAGGGTGGTAGAGCTGGAAAACTTGACTGTATGTGCCTCTTGGGAGCTCAGTGGATAGGTACTGTGCCACCAGCTGTGAACGCTGCACTGCCTTCTAGTTTTGGTGGAGTTTGCATCGGTCTTGTTTCTGTTGCCTTCTGACTATTGTATAAGTAACGCATTTCAGAAAATAGTTTTGATGAAACTGTTGCAGATGTTGATCGGTGTTTGTATCTGGGTAGCTGAGAACTGGTGGTCTGTTCATCCCACAACTAGAGGAAACCATGGAATGAAATTTGTTGTGCAGCCATAGCTGAGAGACCTTCTAGTCCTGGAGGCAGAGGTAATGAGCGGGGAAACTAAGTCACAAAGAGGAACACTGACTTTCTTCTATAGTCTTTGGACAAGTATAAAGGTGCTTTTGTTTTCTTTGCTAAAACTGCCATTTGCTGTGGAATCAGAATTTCAGTCTCTCGGATGCCCGGCCACTGGCCTTTATTACAGAGGTGTTAGTGCTCTGAGATTGTAACGTCTGCTGTGGGACACTGCAGACTCCTGCCTCCTTCCATATCAGCTTTCATGGTCGAAGGTGAGCCCTCTTGGTGGAAAATATGAAAGAACAGAATAGAATATTTCAGTTGGAAGGGACCTACAACAACCATCTAGTCCAACTGCCTGCCTACTTCAGGGCTGACCAAAAGTTAAAGCATGTTGTTAAGGGCGTGGTTCAAATGCCTCTTAAACACTGACAGGCTTGGGGCATCAGCCACCTCTCTAGGAAGCCTGTTCCAGTGTTTGACCACCTTCTCCATAAAGAAATGCTTCTAATGACAAGTCGGAACCTCCCCTGAAGCAGCTTTGAACCATTCCCACGCATCCTGTCACTGGATCCCAGGGAGAAGAGATCAGCACCTCCTTCTGCACTTCCCCTCCTCAGGAAGCTGTAGAGAGCAATGAGGTCGCCCCTCAGCCTCCTTTTCTCCACACTAGACAAACCCAGGGTCCTTAGCCGCTCTTCATAGGACATGCCTTCCAGCCTTCTGGGAATAAGTGCTGGGAGCCGTTCTTGGGATCATTTCACACTCGGCTGATTCTGGTTTCTGGTGCAAATGCGATTCGAGATCTGACTGCTTTCACTGCACGGGACTTCTCTACGTGAGAAACGTTGCCCAGGAACATTAGATTTTGATGTGGTATTTTAATTGTATTTTCTTTTTTCTTAAATATTGATTTGAAATTTAGAAATCATTACAGATTTGGTGAGGCCTAAATATGTTGCAGTGTATTAAGGGATATGATTTTTTTTCTTTCAAAATACATGCATTTGACATGGTTATTGCTGATTTTTAAAGACAAAAAGTTACTAGCTAAACTGCTAGAATAAAAGCATGCTATCCTGCTACAATTCAGTTTTTTAACAGCAGTAGTCTCTTAGGCTCAGAATATTTTCTTCATGTGGGTTTGCTCAGATAGATTGGTTCAATGACTGACTCATTACAAGCGGACAATTAAACGGGGAACTTGCAAAGTTGGAAAGCTGTTTTTCCTCTTCCAGTCTGTAAATATGAATAAGAGCTGCCTGTTCCTCCTAACAGTTTGACAGGAAAGGACCAGGTGAAAACATCAAGAAGCAGACAGGGGAAGTGAGGGCCAGTCTTTTGGCCAGAATGGGTCACCTGCCTTCCATAAAAGTGTCTGGGTGCTCCTTGGCCTCTCTCCCAGCATCTGCTCTACGTTGGGTACACATAGGAAGCATGGGGGAATCTGTAGACCACCACCGTGCTCCACATGCCCACTGCTACCTCTTTACCCTCACCTGAAGGAAAGAAGGTGATGAGCACTGAGTCAGGTGAATTGTCGGGCAGCTGGAAGCTGATGGGAGATCTTAACCTTTGGGGTAGGTAACTTCAAGAGCTGCTTTCTGTCCCTGTGTTTCTGTGATCGCTGTGGAGCCTGGAAGGGAGCAGTTTGAGTCATTAACTAGAGGTTATACTGTGTTCGAGAAATCAATTTTATAGGGGAAAAAAAGCTCCATATTTTGATAATCTGTGTGTCATGTGGGCAGTTGTTCAGTTGTTCAGATTCATAACTTTATAATGCAGTACACATGAATATAATAGCTCATGTGTTTCATGTTCAATAGGTTATTGTTTTTCAAATTGGAGTTTTTAAATACCTTTGGAACAAAATTTTGGTATTCTGTGTCTTAAAAGCACATAGTTGTTCAGTTTCTTAAATAATTTTATGTTAAACTAAATAACATATACTTGGTGGTCACAATATTGCATCTGGAATTCAGTGTTCAGTGCCTGACCCAGTACAAGTCAGGGACTGGCAAACTGGAGCAAGTCCAGTGAAGGCCACTGCCACGGTTCAGGGTGAGAACAGGTCAGGAGAGGCTGTGGGACCTGGGTTTGTGTCGTTCTAAGAAAGGACTGAGGGGGATTGAATTGCAGTCCTCTGTTCCTTAAGGTGGGGTTGGAAAGAAGACGGAGCCAGGCTTTTTTCAGAGGTGCACAGGAGGAGAATGAGAGGCAATGGCCTCAAGCTGCTGCAAGGGTGATTCCAGCTGGGCATAAGGAAAGAACTCTTCCTGGTGTGGCTGGTTAAGCACAGGAGCAGGCTGTGGTGAAACCTCCACCTTCGAGGGCTTTCAGAACTTGGGTGGAAAAGGCCCTGAGCAACCTGATCTAATTTTGAAGACACCTGTCCTGAGTGTATGAGAGAACATTCAGAGGTCGGTCCCTTTCAGCTTAATTTGAGCTGTGAGTTCCATGATTGTTGTTCGAGTGCAGCTGTATAGCTGTGTGCTGTGGAACTCTCTTAGCAGCAGAATCAGTGGGGAAACTGCTTGAGCTACAAATGCAAACTGTGCCGTATGCTGCTAGCTGAATTAAATCATCTGGCTTAATCTTGATTTAAACATCTTCGACCTGAATTAGTTCCCCTGCCTCTCAGTAGATGAGTGAAAAACTTTTATTTGAAACACGGTGCTGTTAGAGATCGTTCCATGAACGTGCCATCTACTACATAAAATGACAATTATTTTATTTTTATGGAGGGTATTACTGGAATGTACAATACACAAGCTCCCTTTACTGCTGCAATGTTTTTCTCAGCATCTAAAAAGTAGAGAAAAAAATCTGTGGAACTTCAAGATGAATTAATGCAATGTATAAGTCAACCCCTAAGGCATTCTTAAGTGAGAAAGTGTGTGTATCTTCTTGTGAATAACTGCACTGTTCAGATGGGGCAAGCAGGTCAGTGGCTAGGACTCTAACACTGGGTCTGTGTCCTTCTTCGACACAATTCTTGTGTAGTTCGAAGCATGTCACTGTGCGCTAGATCAAAACAGAAAACAAGCTGAAAACTTCTGCAGCTCAGCTCTGCATGTTAATTGTTAGTATTTGCTTGTGAGGAAAAAACCTGGGTTTTAAAATCATTGTTGAAGTTAATTTCCACAGGTGTTTAAAAACTTGCATCATATGTTTAAATAAAAAAAAAATATTCTGAAGGCCTTTCAGTTCCTCTCTTAAAGAGGGAAGAGGTGCTGAGACTAACTTCCAGAGGTTTACTGGATATTGCATGTTTCACGCTTGAAAATCTATGTTCCAGTGAGGATTCAACTTTAAAAGAATAAAGAAAAATAGCCTTTTCTTCAAACCATTATTTTCCCTGCATTTTGGCTGGTGATTCTAGTGTGGCAAGCGGCATTCCAGACATTTGTAAACAGGAACACGCCTTTGAGCTCTGCAGATATAAATTGTAGAGAGAGGCTGTAGAAGGGACACTGCATAGTGAAAGATGTAGTGGAATGTTTTGTGTGTTGTAGACAGATGTTGTATATGTATATGAGTCCTTTCTGAGCCTTGTCTCTGAAGCTATTTGTTTTTGTCTAGGACTTGATTAAGAATTACCAAAGCTTAAGGCAATTTAACAGGGAATTTTGTCTGCTTAGAAAATGCAAGTTGTTACCAATTGTCTCATCGTATGAGGATCTTGTGCTGCCAGAGTTGTTACCCTTCCTGGCATGTCTGTCCTGATGATTTGCCCTTGCACACCTGATGTGAGGGGGGTAAATTGCCTGGTACCTCCTAAGGTTGGATCCTCTTTTGAGGCACTCCCATTCACTGCCACCTCTTCTGTAAGTGGCAATTGATTTGACCTCTGTATCCCAATTCATTGAGTTTATTATTTCTCCACTGTACCTTGAATTTCACCGTCTCCTTCAACTTAATATTTTCATGCTTCGGCTATGGAGACTTTTCAAGGACCTGAGCTGTTTTGCATGCTGTTGCAAGCAGAAACAGTAGCTTCTTGAGATTAACATCTATGGGCTACTCAAGAGTAGGACAGAAATGTAGCATTGGCTCTTCCAATGTCTTCTGTGGCTTTTGGAAACGTACTTCTCCTCGTCAGCCTTGTTCTGAAATCTTTATTTTTGATATGCTGTCTCTTGAGTTAGAGTGAAAATGAGTTTGGGCAGAGTGTGTGCATTGCTCAGCACAACAGGTCCAGTTTGTCCTTCCAGATGATACTGGCATATCGCTATTAAGTACTGTTACGGGGAAGGAAGGAAAATTTCTCTCATGGGTTCTGGGATTTGCTCTCTCCCAGTGTGTATTCAGCAGCAAAGTATGGGAATACTTTGTAGGTTTATTCTTTTCCTTAAAACACGAGACCTATGGCATTTGAGAAAAGAGGAGGAAAGAGAAGGTGCTCAGGAGACTGCTCACTAGTACTTTACTTTCCTCAGGAGAGGTGGAAGTAAAGGGACTCAGTTGAGTTTTTAAGATTGCCAAAAAAAAAGAAAAGTAAAGAAGCAGCTGTGTATAAACTGTATAGTTAAAACTTGTGATTTCTGATTGCCAAATGGAGAAAAGCATCAAAACTGAGCTTCCTAGAATTTTTCTCTCCCTCCCCTTCACGAAGAGTTTGAAACAAAACATATACTCCAAACAGGCATTGAAATAACATGTTTTAGTAATCTGCTTTTGATTGTCACAGTGGGAGCTACAGAGTACAGAATAGTTTGAAAACTTCATCTTTCTTCAGCTGGCTTATTGAGATCATTCAAGAATTGGCTCCAATACTGAGGGCTGTGTACATAAAAATTTGGACTAGATGAATTTTGAAGCACGAAGCCAGGCACATTTCCTCTCTTCCATAATGGTATTAGCTAATAGATATGAGCTTGGCCAAATCGAAAAGGAGTGTCTCAATATTTGGAAATTTTGTTCATCTACAGAACATGTTCCCTTCATTTTTGCAGGGTTTCTCAGTCTGCTAAAGGCGCTGTGGATAAACTAGGATGGACACAGAGGAATTCCCTCCCCCACCACCAGAAGGTAATTGAAATAGTTTGGGGTTTAAAGCCAATTTTGCTGTAACAATGTGATTATATTTCCAAAAGTGTTTTTACCTCCCCAATACTCCCTTTCCCCATATCACCTTAAGACTTGCTCCCAGTGGTATTTTGCTGAAACTTGAGCTCCTGTCATCTACCCTGTCTTCTTGTTCTTGGACCTTGCTTGCTGGTGTTGCAAGAGCATGACGTGAAGAAACCTGAGGAGCAATTGGTCCTCACAGTCCAAATCTGCAAATACGTGTTTTCTAAGGCAGCAATATGTGGACTGTATCATCGAACCTACATCGTGTGCTTTGGCAGCCTCAAGTGTTCATGTAAATGGTGCCCTGTAGAGAAAAAACAAGTGAAGCCTGTGGCATGGGTAGGATATTTGGACCAGTGTCTCAAATGCCTGGTCAGATTTGGAGTCTGAATTGAGAGGACAGAGAGCGGTGTTTTGTTTTCTGTTAGGGCATGTGCTGCTTCCACCAAGCATACTTAAATCTGGGCAATGTCTGCTGAGGGCTGTAGCTGAAGGACCTTCTTCTGATGCGGCAGTTCTCTAGCCAGCATGCGTTCCCATGGGAAGCAGAGGGGAAGCATGCACAGCTGAACCTCTGTGTGGTCAGAGCACAGAGATTTATGGAAGAGTGTTATGTATGCTGGACTATGGAGCTGGTTCTGTAAAGTTAGCACTCGGTACCCCTTGCCTGCTGTGTACTGGTAGCCGTGTGGCCACTTGTATAGCCCAGGTTTCAGAGGGCACAAAGACAGGATGTACAAAGACACCATGTCATTGCCTTCTGCATTTATGTAAAATAATATGGCTATTTTTTTCCTGTTTTCCTGTTTGATTTCCTGTAAAAGTACCTTTGTGTAGTGCTTGGTACTATGTATCTTAAGTCTTAAAAGGATTTGGCTTTTGATAGTTGGATGCTGGGAGATTTCTTAGGAGAAGAATGATAATGCTTCTTCTGATCATCCCAAAGCAGAAGTTTATGGAGACTTGGGTTATGGAGAGCTGTGGTTGAAGCCAGTACAGCTGTTCGTATTTTGGTAAAGTGCTAGTATAGTTTGTATAGATAGTGACTTTCCTGTAAATTTTTGATCTGTCCCTCATATAGGGCTTTACTGCTTATGGACTTACACTCTCTTATATACATTGCTACATGAATATATTAATATATGTATATTAATAATATACATTATTGCTTATAGGAGATCTTATTTATTGTTCACACAGAACTTATATGAAGCCATTTAAGTATGAAAGAGGATTTATCTTAGTTTTGTTCATCCATAACTCTTTAGGAATTTGGGAATTGCCATCCTAAATCAAAACTGCTTTCTCTCTAACTTAAGACACTGCCACAGATAAAGATCTGTTACTAGATACTACCTAGAAAATTGGGAAAGTGAAAGAAGCAGAAAGTTGTGAAATCAACTTTTAATGCGTTAGATTTCTGGCCAGCATTGCTGACAGTTTTATTTATGCCCTGAGATATCACTGAGGTTAGTGTTGGCAAAAATGCTTTTCCTGCCCTTATCCTAATCCATGTGGCCAGGACCCTGAATTTAGCTCTGTTTTGTTTAGTGACAGTTACTGTGAAACTCTCTCTATTGGATAATCCATCTCCAAAGCAGTGTAGTGCTGCGGGGGAAGAGTCATCCCTAAGGAATCAATATTTCCACTTGAGCAGGGGCTGCTGTTTTTCAAAGACAGCGAATAATTGCAACAACAGCTCCAGCTTTGTGCAGTATGTCAGTGTGTGGGTACCCTGACAAAAATTCAGGGTGACGTAGTGCAGTACGGTTCCAGAATTCAGGTTCTTTCTCTGCAAAGCTCTTTGTGACATGTAGAATTATGTGTATCGCATCCTTATTTTCAGACATGTCACTCCTTAATAGGCTGGGATTAGACTTATTTAACATGAGTTGAGATTCTGCTCTACCTGATCTTGCGTCAATGGATGCTTTCCCTGTCATCTTAAAAAGCTTTGTCTGACACTATTGGAACTTTTATATTTTTTTACTTTGCCATTGCTAACTCTCTTAAAAAAGCATATTAATAAAAGGAATATCAGTGAAGATAAATTTTAATAATTACACTAAAATACGCTTTAGTCCACTTTCTAGATAATTCTCATGACACATTTTGCAGGTGGAAAGTAAGTGAGAATTTTAGGGCCAAGTGCAACTGCAAATATATGTAACAATTAAAGGAAGGAAACATACAGATTTTTTTTGTAATGGTTGAGGTTTTTTTTGGCATGCATATACACTGGCCACCCATGTTGTCTGCTCAGAAGGGATGAGGAGCACCTGCCAGTGCCTTCAGACAGTGAGCGCATGGATGGGTGACAGTGACTCGTAGTGAGGATGAGGCTCCAGCTGTGTGCTGGGTGCAGGACCCTTTGATACATCATAAAAAATATTTTTAGCTTTTGCATAATAATTCTAAAATGCTGAACTGGGGCCACAGATGAAATCACTTGCTTTTTTTTTTTTAAAGTTCTTGTGACATCATGGGAATTTTTTCTTTTACCTATTTGTTGTCCTAACAAATATAACTGTAGTGTTGAAAGTCACGTGAGTGCCTTTCTGTTTACAGGTGCCTACCTTGCTCTATAAATCTCACTTTTATTCTTGTCAAGTAGGTTTTCTATGGTTTTGACAAGTAACTTCCAGAAATTTATTTGTATCATTCCTAATGTATACAAATGGGAGAAATAACTGTAAACCTTCATCTTTGTCATGGGGATGTTGTGAGAATGTATATGAAAGCTATGCCATTAAATTCATGTTAAATAATGTCTTTTCATTAGCAATAACCGTCTGAATCTCTACCTTGTTTAAGTTAATGTCAATAGTAGAGGTTCTGCTACTTCTTGATATGGAAAAAACTACATGTGATAAAAGAATGGAAGGTAACATATTTTACCTTTATTTATTTCATGTATTATGCTTATGCAACATACCTGCTCATAGCTGTTTGGACATTCCATTCATGTGTTGTTAATTAGACAGTGGCAAGTCTGTGCTAGTTAATTCCCTTACCCCAGAGCAAATTCAAGTACTGACGAACTTTAGAAAAATTAATGCCTGTATGCTCCCTCCTCCAGACTGCTTTAAAAAAAGATTCCTCTTCTAGCCATGATTAAGAATTCCCTAGTATTTTTCTCTGTATATTTTGAATGAATGTATTTGTTAGCAGCCAGGGAGCAGTTGGAGGAAGTAGATGCAAAGGCTTCCTTGGCTAAGAGCGTAATCCAAAAAACTGCTTCCGAAATTGACACTTCAGATGATAGTACTAGCTTGTTTTCTCTTCTTTAGTGTGTTTGTGTGTATGAATTTATGCACAAAGTACTGGTATTTTAAGTTTTCATACATAAAAAAAAATTCATATCTATTTTATGAAATATATCTATTTTATGAAATAAAATAGAGGATAATTCTTGTTCTCTCTATCAACAAAAAAAATCCTTTTTCAAAAGCTAAATGAAAATGGCAAATTTTATCATGGCTGTAAGTTATAATTATGTTTTTAATTGGTTGCTATAATGAAATGTCCTTAACCAAACCCATTTAGACAAGAAAAGGATATGCTGTGGACTGCAGACTATGCAGCCAGGAATTAAAAAGGTGGTAATTCTGAGAATCAGGAATCACATCGTGCCTCTCCTGTAGAGGAGTCACCTTCACGATAACCAGCTAGGACTGGAGATGGGGTGTTTAATGCTAGGATGGTGTTTGCGTGTGGTGGCCTGTGCTTGTGCTATTACTGCTTTATTGGGAGATGTGGGCTCTGGCTGTCTTTAATTTCTTTACTTGAAAAACTTCTTATGATCTTGCAAAGTGGAAGTCCTTTTCTGTAAGTGAGGACTCAGGAGGTGTTTATTGGGGCCTGTTTCAAAAGGAGAACCAGCTTTGTTTGCTCAGCAGGATGGATACCTGACAAACAGCTTCTTGCCCAAGGGAAGCTGGACGGGGGTGTACTCTGTGTCAGGTGCGCTTCTGGTTTTGCATTTTCGTCTCTGAATATGTATGTGTGTCTCTATTTCTGGTACATGGCACTGTGCCTCATATGATTTCTCTCTGAAAACTATTAGAAAACATTGGGTGTATTTATTTCCTCATACTGAGTATACTTGCCAACAATTCATCCCAGTTGTCCTGCACTGAGTTGCCTTTTACAACAGTTGTAAGACCTAAAATAAGCTTTAAGCTCTGTTCTATAATTAATTGAGTGTATCAAGGTAGGTTAATATATAGTGATGAGATCTGGAGTATGGCTGCATCGCAGTACAGTTCTTGAATTGTGAACAGATGGTATATTTTGTTTCCTATTTATAGGAAATTAACATTATTTATATTACAATTTTAAAATGAAATACTGAAATTTCAGTGTTCGTACAAGGACATTGTGAGAATGAATTTGATAGCATACTCCTCATGTTACTGACAAATACTCTCTTTACCTGAAAGAGAATCACTTGTAACTCTTCTTCATTTGGGAAGTGTGAGGTGCCCTTAAAGACCAGGTGTACTGGAGAGCTGGTTGTTCACTCACCTACACCACCGTCACCAGTACAGTGGGTAAAGCTAGGTGAGAAACCTTGTTCTGCTGGTTTGGGATCTAAGATGTTCTTCAATGGGATGAAATTTGGTTTTTTAATCTGAAAACAGACTGAGGATATCTCCTAGACACTGATCGTGAAAGCATTTTATACACCTTTTTATACAAATGATCAGATCTCTAGGGCTGTGAGTGGGATATTTCTTTGCTCCTGATATGGAGAGACATAGAGCAAGGAGGCCAAGGACTTAAATCTGGATATCCTGTATGTGATCGAGTGCTCTGATTGTGTCTTTCCATGGTTATTTTTTGTCGTTTGCCTGCCAGCGCCAGAACACTAAAATAGTCGTAGTTTCTCTGTCCCTGAGAAGGAAGTCTGGCTTGAGTCTGAGGGTAAGAGTGAAGTAGGAACAACTATACTCTCATAAAAGTTCCCATTGGGGTGACTTTACATAGTCTTAACAAAAAAAAAACTTAGAAAAAATTTTTATTAACCCTAATATGGAGCTGCTGGATGGCTGCTGTGTTTTGCTGTAGTTCTCTGCTAGGGGAACTGCTTTTTATTCTGTGTCCTATATATATTTCTTTCAGATTATTTACTTACCTTTTGTGCTGTTTAGTGAATGATTTCATAGTTTATTTAGGTTTTAACTTTTAACAAGCTAATTTTGTGTCTGAGAAAAGAAGCAGTTAAATTGGGGCTTTTATAATATTGACAAGAAAAGCACTTGTGTGTTTTACAATTCAGTTTATGGAAGTGAAGAACACTGGGGGGACATAAGCTTGTATTTCGGACTAAAGTAAAATGAAAAGATGTTACTTACTATGATTGGGGGATTGAAATAAGAACACTGCTTAAATTAAACTGCAGCTATAAAGGGAGTTGGTCTTGGGCTAAACGGCATTGTTTGTGAGGTATCTATTTTCAGCATACAGACAGTTACAAATGATGGTAAAAGGGGAGCCAAGATTTCAGAAGAATGAGAACAGAATATGGATTGTAGTTATGAATGGTCCCTTGTTTTTGAAGCTGGCAGTAGCTTGCTGGTGTCTGACATCCCATCTGTAACAGAACAATTTATTTATTTCTGAAGATCACATTTCTCTCAGTAAATAAAGGAAAATGCATTGTTTAAGGTAAGGATCAGTTATTTTGTGTGACAATTCAAACAAGCTGTGTAACAAAGAGTAACAAGAAAATTCCTATTGCAAAAATGCAGTTACGGTGTCACATCTCACTCCTAATGATGTGTTTTTTCTTTTAGCCAAGTGTATTTGAGTGTTGGGAAAAACAAGAAATAGAAAGAAAATAAATATATTAATTAAAAACTTATTTATGTTTTTAACATCTACAAAGAAAACACAGTTTACATAGATGTATTTGTATCTCATTTTGTTTTAAAGTAATCCGGTAAAATCTTTGCTAGATATTTATAATGTGTTAAATAATCAAATGTGATTCACTGTCGTAGATTTCTGAGAGGTTGACGTAATCCTTTTGATAGTGTTTGAAATTTTCTTTCTGAATAATAAGTTATAGTTGTTTTTTTTCTATTCACTCAGCTACTCTATAAG